>NW_022900913.1:67446661-67498223 GCF_012274545.1 Fukomys damarensis
TGTAGGGAAGGTGTGATACGTAGGGGAAGAACAAAAAGGGAAAAGAAAAAAATGTGAGAGAATGAAAAGATGAAAATAAAGTGTTTGTAGATGGGGAGGGGAGGAGGGGGTGAAGGGAGGGCAGAGGTAAGGGGAAAAAAATGAGAATCAAGACTTGCCATGTAAAGGTACATGATCCCAACAATGAATGTAACTGTACTGTATCCCTAAATGTACCAATAAACTCAATAAAAAAAAAATAAATAAAAATAAATAATAAAAAAAAAAAAGAATGAAATTATGCAGAGTATTTTCTCCAACCAAAATGGTTTGAAATTATGGATGGTGTCTTAGTTACTTTTCTCATTGCTGAGACAAAATACTTAACACACCAAATTAGAGGAAAGGTTTATTTTGTAGTTGGTAGAGGTTTCAGTCTGAGGTCAGCTAGCCATCAAGGAGGAAAAACAGTCTATGGCAAAGCAGGGCAGGCAGAAGGTAGCAAGCAACAACAGTAGCAAAAACAGCAGTAAAAGCAGCCTGCCTCTTCCTTTTACCTCTTCCAAGCTCTCTGCCTTTTGGGTGGTGCCACCCACACCCAGAGTGGGCCTTCCTTAATCCCAGAATCACATCCTAGATCCAGCCAGCTCTGAAAAGCCCCATCTATGAGTGCCTGAGACTTTGGGGGAACATCTAGATAACAAAACAAACAGCATTAAGGTGTTGAGAAACTCCCCAAACATTTTACAAATGAGTAATACTACTTTAAGTAACTCATTAGTCAAAAGAGGAATTAGAAAATCACAAAGTATTTCAAACCAAGTGACAATGAGAATACAGCATTCCTGAATGTAGAGGTTATAGCTAATGAATTGTTTAGAGAGAGTTAAGCAGCTTTAAATGATTAAATTTGAAAAGAAGAAAGGTCTACAATTATCCAGACATCAATTTAAGAAGCTAGAAAAAAGTAAATTTCATGTTAAAAAACAAGTAGAAGGGAACAATAAAATGTTAAAAATCAACAAAATAGAAAAATGACAAATAGAAAAAATTTCTGTTAGAAATTTGAAAGCAGTAATACGATTGGATAAAATCCAGCAAGACAAGTTAAAGAGAGAAAACATGAATTTCCAACAACAGAAATAGAAGACAGAACATAATTATAGGTTTATAAATAGAGAGAAAATAACAAGAAATATTATAAAGAATGTGTGACAATATATCTTTAACATAAATCAGATGGACAATGGAAAGTCAAAACATCACAGTTAACACAAAAAGAAATAGGAAAATGTATTAAATCTCAATATTGATTAAAAATTCAATTTATAATAAAAATCTTTCTGCAAAAACCCCAGGCCTATGTGATTTTGTAACAATTCAATTCAACTTTAATAGAAATAATACAAATCCTATCAAACTTATTCAGAACAAAAAGGGAAAAGGAGCTATTCCTAACATATTTTATGAAAATGAGAAAATACTGACACTAATACACAAGCAAAGACATTTAAAGAAAAAGTTACAGATCAATGCTTCTCATGAATCTAGACATAAATCCTGAATATACTATTAGTAAATCTTTCCAAGAAATATTTTTAAAAGATAATAACTGATGCCCAAATGCATTTTATCTCTAGAATGCAAGGTTACTTTAACTTTTGAAAAATCAAGATATATAATTCACCACATCAACAGAATAAAGAGAAAAACATGATCATCTCAGTAAGTGCAGAAAAGCATTTGATTAAATTTACAGCCTTTTCATGA
Organism: Fukomys damarensis; assembly: GCF_012274545.1. Taxonomy (NCBI): domain Eukaryota; kingdom Metazoa; phylum Chordata; class Mammalia; order Rodentia; family Bathyergidae; genus Fukomys; species Fukomys damarensis. Next base: position 67,448,411 of record NW_022900913.1, read on the forward strand.
GAATAACTCAGGAAACTGGGAACACACAAGAAATTCCTCTTTCTGAAACAGGACATTTCCAGAATAAAAACAGAAATGAAAAAGCCTGTAGCTAACATCATGCTTAATGGTGAAATATTGAATTTTTTTCTGCTAACAGCAGGAAGAAGGTAAAAATATCTGCTATCTTAATTCCAGTATTTAGCATACTGGAAGTCCAGACTAGCAAAACACAATAGGAGGGAGAGAGGGCAAGAAAAGGAAGAAAAACAGAGATAAAGATTGGTTGGAAAAGAAGACATAAAGCAATTAGCTGTTGTTGCTTGCAGATAATGATTGTATATGTAAAAAAAAAACAGTGGAAGTTACTTAAAATTAAAGGAAATAAAGAAATAAAAACTAAATTTGGCAAGTTCACAGCAGACAATGTTAATATGAGAAATCCAAGTACATTTCTAACGCTAATAAATAAGAATTGGCTAATAAAATTTATAGTCAATATATACCACCAGCCATCTCATGGAGAATGTTTAGAAAAAATCATATAAAATCATATAAAACTTGTATGTTGAAGACTACAAACATATTGAATTTGGTGGCTGTTCTACAAATTTCAGAGAGGATGTTTAATTTCAAAGTTAATACTACACCACTTCATAATGAAAAGAAGAATTTGCTGTAGCATATTTCATTGATTCTTGTCCTTTGCACTATTATTGCTTCCAACGTTATGTTTTTTAAAGAAATTAGCAGGAGAAAAAGAAGCTAGCTTTTCACATTTCCCCATGTGTTTTCTTATTATCTGGGCTCTTCATGTCTTTACGTGAATCTGAATTTCCACATTGTATCAGTCCTCAGCAGCCTGGAGCAATGCCTTAAATTTCTGTGATGAAGAGATCTGAATACAAATTCTATTTGTTTCTCTGGAAATGTTTTTATGCTGTTCTTATTCTGAAGATTATTTTTTCTGGTTATACAAGTGTGTAAGTGTGAGTGTGAGTGTGTGTGTGTGTGTGTGTGTGTGCATGCACATCAATTTCCAAGCACTTTAAAGATAGTGTTTTATTTTCAATAAAAATCACTTGAAAAGGATTCAAGAAAAAAAGAAGCTTTTGAAGATAGGGAAAAAGGAAAGAGGAGGGAGAAAGGAAGAAAGGGAAGAAAAAAGGAAGGAGAGAAGGAAGAGAGGAGGGAAAGGAGGAGGGAGCGAAGGAGGAGAAGGGGATGGGAAAGGAGGAAGGGACAGGGAGGGGAAGTTTTCCACTTGGTGCTCACTCCAGTGTGTCTATGTGAAGGAAGGACAGAGCCTGCACAAAACCCTCGGTCCTGATGACTGATTGCAGATCAGCTCATTGGTCAGGTCCAGGCAGTAAGGGGCTGTTTTTCTTGATAGCTGGAGCAGGAACTTACCCTGGCCAGGACTACAATGTTCAGTTCCTGTCTCTTCCCAGAACCAACTGCAGTAGTGTGATTCCCAATCACCAAATGGCTACTGGGCCATATTCTGAGTTTAGGCTCAATTTTCCACTTGGGAAGATTCTTGGAGATTCAGCTTTGCATAAACTTCGCACTCAAGTTCATACTATCTTCTAAGCCTCCGTTGTAGTTTTTCACACGTCAGCTATTGTTTGAATTAAATTATCTTTCCACATTTTCCTCTGGCTGTTTTACTCATCTCTCCCTTCCTCTACCCCCCTCCACTCCCGTTCCCCCTCCCTCATCCCCTTCCTTCCCTTCTCCTTCTCTTTCCCACTCCCTCTCCCTCTCTCTTCCCTGACTTGAATGATGCATGTGGATAAGGTAGGTGTAGGCTGAATCATCATTCTGGGCTTTCAGCTGATCACTCAGGAGGTTCAACGGGTCTCCTCACTCTGGGTGTTTGAACCACCTGTGACTCTGGCCATCAGCCTTAGAAATTTCTACTCAGCCCACCGGTCCCAGCACTTTATCTGCCCAAGTCTTTGCATAACAGCAAAACTTAAGAAGCCTGCCTCAGAATTGCAGATTCTTTCTCTGAACAGCTCCCTTTTCTCTGACACCCTGTTTGCTCTATCTTCCTCACTTTCCAGAACCTCTGATTTCTGTCATGTCTTGCTCTAAGCTTAAAGCTTTCCTAGGCCTTCATCTCCCAGCATGGCAGTGCAGAAAATGTCCCCAAGCAAATTCAGGGTAATCCAGGGGTCAGCTCACCTGATGCTAGGGAACATATTATTGCCCTGCTGCCTCTTCCATAGTCCAGAGGCTTTGTGTCACATCCTTTTTTCCCATTTTTAAATATTTAGAGCAAAACAGATCTGGTAGACTCAGAAATCTATAAAATTTTGTTTCTAGAGTTTTCAAACATCCAGAAATTGTGAAAGAATGCTAATAATTCTTAGCATTTTACCACTTTATTTTTCCTTCATATGTTTTTTATACATTTCTCTGAATACAAAAACTGTCTCCAATATAACTGTACTGCCATTATTAAAACTAAAATTAACAATGATCTCATAATAACATCTACTATCCACCCTATATGTGAATTTAGGGTTATTTACTGTTAGCATATCTCTATGGCTAATTTATTGTTTGTTTTGTTATTTATTTATTCCAGATTAAGGATCTGACCAATGTTCATGCAGTACATTCTTTCTTGTATTTGTGTGGTGTGATAGCTAATTATATCAACAACTTGAATTGATTAATAAACCCTAGTGGATTAGTGGTGCACAGTTCTGTGGATGACTGACATGTAGGCCACAAAGTGAGGAAAGGCCACCTCAGATAGGGGTGGTACCAACCACCAGACTTGTAGCCTGGATGAAATAAAGAGGAAAGAAGGGACTCTTCCCTTTACTTCTTCAGAGGAGCTCAGCATTTACCATTGTCTTTGGACATCGGTCACCAGTTCCTTCAGGCCTCCATCACACTCTTCTACCTTCCAACACAAACCATAAGACAGATCCCTCTGGCATGGACACACCCAGATGCTGCAGTGAGATCCAGCCCTTCCTCCTTCAAGTAGATCCTGTGACTCTCCAGCACACAGATGGCCATTTTGCATTGTTCCACCCATAATTCTGCAGGTGGCCCTTATAAGTCTACTTAGTAAATCCTTTATACATTGAAAACACTAATTGATACATGTGATCTCCTTTAATTTAGAGTAGTAATCTTAGTTGGGGGGGGGAGTTTGGCTGAATATTTTCTTTGTAAAGAGTACAAGCTGTCTATTTTATCAAATTTTTCATATTCTGGATTTTTCTGGTTTGCTGATTATGCTTTTTAATGTGTTCCCCTATTTCCACATTTCAGTTACGTTTTACCTAGAGCTAGAGGGCTAATTAGATTAATATTAAATATTTTCATCAGGAATATTTTCATATATATTATAACTTTCATATGCCATCTTATCAAGAGACAAGTGTCACGGTATTCCAGTATAAATGATATTAGCTTTGACTACTTGGTTAATGTGGTTACCACCATCTGTTCATTATATTTTCTCTCCCTTATAATTGGTAAGTAATTGAACAGTAATATTTGTCACTGTGTTTGAGAGAATTTCTTTTTTTTCCAAAAATAGTTTACCTAATGGTTTTTTACCCGTTGTTAATATTTGTTTTAGTGACTTTTTATATTAAGAGTTGCAGGGGCTGGGGATTTAGCTTAGCGGTTCGGTGTCCTGCCTTGCAAGCACAAGGACCCAAGTTCAATCCCCAGTACCAAAAAAAAAAAAAAAAAAGAGTTGCAATTTGGAGATTTTCTAATTCTACATGGGTTAGTAGCCCATTTTGTAAATGAGTATTTTCTTTTATCCTCCTCTTTAGAAGAAATTTTAAAGAACAAATAAGACTTAGGAAATTATCAACTCAGTCTTCAGCCTCTGTGAGTCCCTTGTTCCCTGTGAAGTGTCCTCATAAAGGCAGCATGCTGGGTGTTTAGGCCAGTCTGGCTATGGTTCCCCCCTCAGACAGGAGGGCTGCTCCAGGCTTCATGAGGTTCTGAGCCATTACTCAGGGATCTCCCACAGGTTTCTCATGGAGCTGCTTCTGAAAAGGGCCTTTCTTTTTGTTAATTCCATTAGAAATTGTCAATTTCCCGATGAGGACATGAGGATTTCTGGAGGGCAGTAGACACTAAGGTGAATTTAGTCCCACCTGATTAAAAACTTGCCAACCAGCTTCAACAAGAAGAGATTCCATACCCAAGGGAACCTTTTCTCTTCTGGGCCAATTATCCTCTTTCAAACAAAGAAGAAATCATTCTTGACAAGCACTCATGAACCTATAACAGATCCTATCCCATTTTATTTCTGTCTTATTTGCTTGGAATGGTCAATGCTTTCCTTAGCAGAAATTCAAGAGTGCTTATTGTCCTTTTTAAAAAATAAAATAAAATTTGGCTGGTAATTTGGCTTAGAGGGCACCATGTGTGCCTTGCAAGCACAAGGTCCTTAGTTCAATCCCTGGCACCAAATTAATTAGTTAATTAATTAAATTCATGTCAAAGGCTCAGCTCTTCTGAGAATCATTCAGCGTTTGGAAGCTCAGATGGTTCAAACCAAAGGCACATCATCCCAGTCATTTTTTTTAAGTGAAGGGATATACTGGGACAAGGGGGCCACCTGATCCCAGAGACCCCAGACTTCTCACAAGCTCATTGGTAAGGAAATTTCTCTAGCCATGTCTGTCTCCTTGTCCCTACTACTTTGTGAATGGGAATTCTACCCCTTCCCAGACATATTATTTGGAGCAAGTGTCCTAGTATCTCAACAACTATTTGTTTAATCTCAAAAAAAGAAAAAATACTAACAATCTTGCAAGTATCAAAGGAGGGACTGTCATGAAAAAAAGCTCAGAGAAAATATTCCATGACTTTACTCCCTTACGTCCTCTTTTGCAAACTTTGTTGATTGGCCTCATGACACATACAATAGACAACTTCCTCTCCCTGCTTCATATTAAAGGACACAGACTGAGCAAAACACTTGACCACAGTGAGAAGGCCTTGACTGCTCTGGAACTCCCTAGCTCTTGTCCTGAGCTTCTTGTGGAAACCACTTTGATGACTCATTCTCAACCTATCTACACTGAAGGATTTCCAGATTTAGGACTTTCAGTCCTGGGTCAACAGGAATGTTTTGTCCTCCTAAATATCTACTTCTGAACTTATTTATGTTTTCTTGCCGAGAGGCATGGTGTGGACACTCCAATTATCCCACTGAAATCTTCTGCAACCCTCACACATTCCATCCCAGCACTGTCCCTATGTATTCCTCTGTCTTCTCATTTTATTTCAGGTTGTTTCAGGCAAAGAGAAAGATGGCTGTTACCTTTGCCATGCAGCAGCCCTGCTAACTTTGAGGTGGGTAGAATTTGCTCTTCAATCTTCTTGAAGCATTGAAACATTTATTGCCCTGGTTTACTAAAATATAACTGATGGATGAATGGACAAAGAAAATATATATTCAATCTCAATCTTAAGAAGAACAAAATCCTGTCACTTGTAACAACATGAATAAATGTAGAAGACATTTTTCTAAGTAAAATAAACTAGGCACAGAGATACAAATACTACATGATCTCATATATTCACCATCTTGAAATTTTGCCTGGAGGTTTCTTAGGGTCTTCATGGCTTCACCCACTTGGAGGGCCTCAGGCCCAGGGGGTGCCATCAGCCTTAGTGATATACATCGTTATCTTCCCAATAAACCTTGGTCCCTAAATACTCAGTGCTCTGCTCTGATAGACCTGGAACTCAGTCTTGAACATTCCACACATAGGCGCTATCTCAAGGACTAAACACATAATCCTTTATATAATTTGCTCAAATTTCCCATTAAGCCCTGAAAAAGCAATCCTGGAAGAATACACATGCATGAATACACACATATGCACACACAAACCCAACAGGAAAAAACCACTAGCTAAAAGAATGAATGCTTTAGATTCCCTAATAACTGATCAATTATGATTATAAACAGGCATTACTTCTGTGGGAATAGTTGTCTTGTCATAAGAGGGATTAATGACTGAATGATCTGTTGTCAGTGACAACCTAGAATACCTGCTATATAGTGAGTGAGTGCTAATTGATGGCTTCCTTTCTTCTCTGAAACTAGGCGCCATGACTTTTCACCCCATCACTGAGGCTATGCTGGGTACCATCATATGTGGGCTTTACTAGGTTTCTAACAGGCCCACAGGGGCCCTGGAAGTGAGACATGGTGGGAACACTAGGGGCAACACCAGTGTCATCTTGCAAGGGCCAGAGTCTCACCATCTCCTATGCAGGATGTGCCATGATCAACAGTCACCCTCCAGTCACCTGGGTCCTCACTGACTACATAGCACTGAATGTACATGTGAACTCTAATTAAATAAAGCTTTTTCAGAATCAATATGGCTGGATGCCAAGTAAGCTAACAATTTAAATAAGCAAGAGAAAATGCTACTCACTGGCCTCAGCTGTTTGTCTCCTAATTGCAAGCAAATTTGGCTGACTCAGGCCCAATTTATTGCACAAACCAAACAATTAGAAAGGCCTCATTACTAAAACTTAGGCATCATTTTATGCAAAGAATGCTCTGTGATATACAAGGATTGACTACAGACAAACAAAGCTAGACTCCAGTGCATAAGTCCTTGCAGACAAAGGAAGGTCCCAGAGGGTTGAGTCTTGGCCTGTCTTTACTAATGCCTTTGGTAAGGCAGAAGGTTCCAACAGCAACATCCCCAATTCCCAAACTAAATCAGTAATGAAGACAAAGCAAAGGTGCTGATAACCACCAAAACAGCCCCCTGAATTGCCCTTCCTATTCCCTAGCCTCAGTTCCAAATTTTCTCCATTCCAATATTCCACACAAAATCCAAACTTCACTCACTTGCAGTTATGGGCACACCCTGACGGTCATATCATGATCATCATAAAAGTGAGAGTATAAACATCCACCTACTCCCAGAGAGCTTGCCATATTCTCAGCTCTGCTAAGTACTTTCCATGCATTATCCCACTTAATTCTCACTACAAGCTTTTGACATAGGAGCTATTATTATCTCTACTTTACAGATTAAGTAATTGAGTTCCAAGTTCACACAGCTCATAACTAAAAGAGACAAGACAAGGTGTGTCTAACATCAAAGTATATATTTCCTTTTTATCATTTCCACATTTTTGCTTCTCTTTTGAAATCTCTAGCTTAACCTTTCCATGTCTGACTAGTTTCTCTCTTCATTTTGCCCCAGTGAAGTCCTAACATGGGCCCCACGGAGAAATCCAGTCTCACAGCCCTGCTTTCTCTTTCCGGTCCATCAACCTCTGCCCAGCTTCACTTCCTCCCTGTCCACTGGTTGCTGTTGTCAGTCATCTTAACTACATGTTTACCAGCTCCCTCAATTCCCCTGATCCTTTAATCTTTTTGTGCACAGGCTTTTTGATGATGGCCAAGACAGGATTAATACCACCACCTGTTTTTCCCTTTGTTACCCTGGGCATGAGGAGGATGTTGCACAAAACCCACTACACATGTTAGAAACTAGCCTCTGTGGAACCTTCAGTCTCATGCACATCTCTCCATCCTGCTCAGCTGTCTCTCCTTTCCATCTTGTTCTGTCCTCAGGTCCCCCACCAGGCCCCTGCCCTCACTGTCTCAGCACTAAGTGAGTAGACAGTGTTGTTGGGAAACGAGATCAGTACACATGAACTCCTTCCACTGCCCTCTGAAAATCCCCGTATCTTCCTTCATTTTGTCTCTATTCATTGACCAGATTTCAAATATCCTGATCTTCAGCAGGAACATACTTCTTGCTAAGCAATGTCCCCTGTATCCTGCATTTTACCATCAGTCTTGCCATTCTCTTCTGAGTCCACAACAATCTCCGTGGATCTTCTGGAAAGATTAAGTACACTGTTTCTTCTGATGCCTCACATGCAGACATTTGGATATTTTAATGGTGCTTCTGATCCTTCTTCTGAAACTTCCTCCTCCCTAGGCTTCTTAAGGACATACTCTTAATCACTGGGTGGCTACTCGGGCTCTTATATTTGTCCATCTTCTTACTCCACTTACTCTCCCTCATCCATTGAATTTATCCTCTGTTATCCACACCCATCAATGCAAATGCTATCTGTATTAGTCTTTCTTGAGTGGCTCTAACAAAATACCTGAAGCAGAATACTATACAAAGAAAAGAGGTTTATTAATCTCACAGTTTGCAAAGCCGAAAATAGGGAATATAAGCACATTTGTTATGTGACATTCCTTGCCCTTAGAGGTTTAAAATTCCTAGGGAGGGGCATGGAATAAATAAGCATGAACTAAGTGAAAAATTGCGAGAAGACATCAGAAAATGATGATTAATCAAGAACTGAAGGGTGAGAGGAAGAAAGTTCAGTAGAAGATAAATGAGCTCATGCAGAGTCCTGTAGGCAAATACTCTGAGCAAGAACATCGTGGGGCATAGTTGTCACTGAGAGCCCAGTGTGGCTGAAGCAGAAATTGTTATGAAACTCTACCAAAAGCCTGGGAGTTAGAAGGAAAGCAGGCTGTGCAGAGCCTACCATGCAAAGAAGCCAAGATTGTCCTGAGAGCACTGGCAAGATGGAGACAGTTACAGATGTGAAACAGATGTGAAGCCTGAGAAAGACAGACGGAAGGACAGGGGTGGGGGGTGTCAAAGTTAAATTTTGAAAAATGTTCTTCATCTACACAGTGACAATGAGGTTAAAACCAAGGATAGAAGCCAGGAAAATGCTTCGGCAGCTTTAGCAATATCTGTGCAGGAGAGGGCGATGGTGTCTTGGGTCAGAGTGAGGGAAGCAGGTCTGCAGACAAGGGGATAGGGTGGTGAGCTATTTGGGAAGTAAAAGCAAGAGGACACAGTGATGTGTCAGATGTGGGAGATAAAGGAGAAGAGAGCATCGGATCACATTCCCACAGAGGCTCCAGGCTTTTGTAATTGGATGGATGCTGGGGCCATTTGCTGACTCAGAAAATAGGGGAAGATGGTTATGTGATAAGGGAGAGTACTAGAGAACTGTCAGAGAGTTCAATCTCAATTCCAGACATACTGGTTTACAGGGACTTCCGCCTTCCACAAAGACATTGTAAGTCTCAAACCCAGAGGGGAGATGAGGCTGCATATAAACGTGGGTGCTGTCTGCATATAAATGCTCACTTAAGTCATGGTGAAAATAAGAAAGTCCAGGGCAGAGAAACCAAAGTGAGCCAAGAAGGGAGCCTGTGACCAACCTGGAGAACAATGTTCATTGGCTGAGTAGAAAAGAATGAGCTCAGAAAATCTTAACAGAATGTGGCAACAGAAGTAGAAGAAAAAAAAGGAATCATCTCATCTCCTGTAAACCAAGAGCAGAACACATTCCACGAAGCAGGAGGGATCATCAGAACCAGGGGACTCTGCTGAGAGCTCAAAAAGGCAACCTCATGGAAGGAAATGCCTCTATCCAGTGGAGCTACTGGGGAACGGGATCATGGGAACCAAAACCACACTGGAACAGCCAAAGAATAAGTGAAAGATGTACTTGGAAAAAAATGAGCAGCATTGAAATAATGGAAAATAAGAGCATTTTATCTTTAAAAATTTAATGCAAGAAGAGTGGTGGCGGAGCAATAGCTGGAGGGAATGGAGGGAGTATTTGGCTTATACTTAATGGAGAGGGCTTGAACACAATTAAAAGCTAATAGAAAAAAATCTAGTTAACATGAAGAATCTATGTATAAGGGAAAGAAAAGATTAGTAATATGAATCTGGATGCTTCTGGGGAAGCAGAAGTAGATGGAATGTAGTGTTCAGGATGAGGTACAGCCTTAGCGATAGGAGAGAAACCTTCTCTGCAGTAACAGGAAAAGAAGGGGAAGGACTGGAACAGATGCAGATCATTTAGTATTGGAAGAAAAAGCATATTTTGATTTAGGGTGCTTACATTTTTTTTTCACTAAAGTGGATATGGAGTAAAATAAATAGAGCAAGCACTCTTGCTTACCAGAAAATGGTGTAGATGTAGTTTTCCTTATTTTTCCCTCTAACTGCAACTAAAAGACTTGGGTATCATATAAAACAAATAGAAAAGGACTCTGAGCTGTGGAGAGAAGGGAACAGACTGGCTGAGGCCCCAGGATACAAGGAAAACATGGCAATATACTCCCAGGCTTTGTTCTTCCCTTGTATGCCCCAGACTTGCAGCAGGCAACATTAAACACCCTTTGGCACAGAAAAAAAAAATCAACAAAATACTGTTCTCCCTGCCCAACACATCAGGAAATGGGCAGCTAGCGAGGTAAAAAACATTTGGACTATAACCACTGTATTACAGTAAAATATCACAGGAGAAATGGAGACATGCCTGTACCGAGCAAAGCCAGTGGGAAACGTAGCCTTTGGTCTGGTCAGGCTATAATGAAGCACTCATCTCCATCAGAGGTGCCAACAGTCAGAGACAGAATGGAGTCAGGAGAGGAAGGCTCCCACCCTGCTAGTATAGTGTCAGAAGAGCTCTGGTGGAACCTGGGACTTCAAGAACCACCCAGTGATAATGAGGCATGGTGCCAGTGGGGGCCAGTGGGGAGCTGGAATGTCCACACACACTCAAAAAGTCTCCCAGGCTTGAAAATCAAAGGAGGTCAAAATGTGACTCTGGACTTCCACCCCAAGATCACAGTAACCAGAGAGCATTCCTTCCTTTTTGAATCAGCGCATCAGTCAGTGAGAGGAAACCAGTTCTAAAAGGAGGTTTAAATAAGACACAGAGCCTCAGAAGAAAGAAAGAAAAGAAAACTTTTAGTGGACAGTGAAGACTATGTATGAACAAAGGAAAAAATGAAAAGAAAGGTAATCCCAACCTTCAAAAAATAGTCTCCACAAGAAAATAGAAGATACAGATTGTAACCAATTGGAAATTTTGCAAGTGAAAAATATAAGAAGAAAGGTAAAAAATATATAACAAAACAATGGAAACTGTATAGCAAATTGGAGGAGACAGAGGAAACAATCAGTAATGTAAAAGAACAAAATAAATTAGTCTGGAAAAAATTGTACTTAAAACATGAACACAGTCTCTGGCACACAATATAAACAGATCTAGCATTCACATCAACAGAGGCTCATAGGAGAACAGAGGGAGGACAAGATTGAAAAAGTCCTCAAAAATGACTGAAAACTTTCAAAATTTTACAAAATATATATATCTATAGCTTTGAGAAACAGTGGAACCAAAACAGAATACACTCAATTAAACCCACTGGAAGATGTATATCATAGCACAGCTCCCGAAAACCAAAAAAATAGTAGAAAAGTATCTCAAAAGCAGTGAGAAACAACATCTTACCTATCATGGAAAAACAAGTTGAATAACAGAAAAATTCTTACAATAAACCATGAAGTTTAAAAGGAAATGAAGCATTTTCCAAGTGCTGAAAGCAACGGAGTCCTACTCCAAAATTCTGTATGCAGTGAAAATATCCTTCAGCAAATGAGGAGAGGTCAAAATAGTCACAGATGAAAGAAAACAAGGAGAGTTTATCACCTGAAGATCTTCCCTAATTTACTGTGTTGAATTGCCATTGTACAGAAATTAACAGCCATATTGGTATAGAAATGTTAATTTTTTCCATTTCTACAGGGATAATGCACTGCATTAAATATGTAAGGTCATATCTACGTGGGTTTGATTACAGAAACTAATAAAGTATTCTCTAAATAATGAAAAAAAGAGTAATATAAGACTACAAGAGCAAGAAGCAACTTAAATATGTTCAGGGACCATTTTCATCTTCATAATTAAGGATTATTTTAATGTTACATCATTGCCTTTTCTCTTTTAATTTCCTTTTTGGTTTTATTTTAGGATTCCCTATTTTTAATGTTCATATAGAGATTTCTGTAACTGAAATACCGAATAGTTTCTCTGGTGTGAAAAACTATAATAGTACACAGGATCCTAATAAGATAATTAATAATGTGAAATAGGAAGTAAAGGGCTAAAGGTGTAGGGAAAGTGGGAATCGTGGGGGAAAGGTAATAAGGGAGAGGAAAAAAATATGAGAAACTGAAAAAATGGAAATAAAGTGTTTGTAAATGGGGAGGGGAGGAGGGGGTGAAGGGAGGCAGGGACAAGGGGAAAAAATGAGAATCAAGACCTATCATGTAAAGGTACAGGATCCCAGTAATGAATGGAATTGTATTGTATACCTAGATTGTACCAACAAACTCAATAAAAATTTTTTTAAAAAGAAATGGAAACAAATACTTTGTAAATAGGTAGGGGTGAAGGAGTTGAAGGAAGGCAGGGGAATGGGGAAAACACAAGAACCAAGATACATCATGTAAAGGTACAAGATCCCAATGATGAATTTAACCATATTGTATACCTAAAATGTACCAATAAACTTACTGAAAAAACAAAGTTCAATCCAGTAGGAAGTAATCTTAAATGTATGTACAAAAAAAGAAAAAAAAGCTAAAAAATATATTAAATGAAAACTAATAGGACTAGAAGGGGAATATATAAATTCAGTTCTATTTGAAGAATCCAAAACAACCCCAAACTATCAAAATAGCAATTATACAAAAATCAGAAGAGACACAGCGGAATTCACCACCATCATTCCTCAGTAGCATCTAACCCATGTTTCTAAAACACCTTACCTACCAGCAGCAGAATATACACTGCTCACAAGACACACATGAAGATAGGTCAGAACCTAGGCCATAAATTGTCCCTGGCAAATTCAAAAGAATGTGAATCATATAAAATGAATTCTTCCACACCAATGAAAATAAATCTGAAAATCACTAACCAAAGTTCATGAGGACAAATATCCAAACATGTGGAAACTAAACAACAAACTTCAAAATAATTTATAAGTCAAGGAGCAAGTAGCTACAGAAATTTTTAAAGAACATTGAAGTGGAAAGTCAAAATTTAGGCAACACACCTAAAACAGGGTTAAAATGAAAATTATAACACAGTAGAGAGAATTTCAAATACTTTCCCAAGTTACAAATTTCGCTGTTTTAAAAATATTTCAATATATATATACTAATTGATTTCATTTCTCTTACTAGTTTTATGGCTTGTGTCTAGATGTCTCCCACAGCCTCATATGTGTCATAGGTAGGGCTTTCTAAGAAGTGGTTGGATCTAGAGTGTGTGACCCTGGAACTGATTCATAGTGCAATGTCCTAGTCAAGGACACTAAAATTAAAGGTGTGAGTGCTACCTACCCTAAGTAGTCTGATGAGATAAAAGGGGCAGAAAGATGTTGCTAAGGTCCCTTGCTTGCCATACTGCCTTCTGTCTGCCATGAACTGTTTTTCTCCTCTGCGATGCCTCTGTTCCATGTGCCACCCTGCCTTGGAGCCAGCTGACTATGGACTTAAACCTCTACAAACTGTAACCTAACTAATCCTTTCCCCCTTTAACTTTCGGTGTTGGGTAGTTTGTCTCAGCAATGAGAGAACAGTAACTAATACAACTAGTTTATCTTAGCTCATTGAAAAGAGATATTTGGGTTATCTGTTTTTTCTTTTGTAAGAATCTTTTCTGGTTTTTGTCTTACACTATGAGTAACTACTTTGAAGGTAATGCATATGAAATAGCAATTGTTAATCTCTCACTATTTGATTATAAAGTTTCTTATTTTTCATAAAATAAAAAATTATAACACCAAAGCATACATTAGAAAAGCAAAAATTATCGAAATAATGACATATGCCCAAACCTCAAGATGCAGACAAAAAATAAAATCAAAACATACAACAGAAAAAAACTAATTTAAGAACAGAAAGCAATATAAATGGATACAGAAAAACAATAGAAGAAATCGATGAAGCAAAGATCTGGTTATTTCAGATATCAATAAAATTGGCAAACCTTTAGCATTGCTAAAAAAAAACAGAAAACATAAAACTTGCCAATATCAGAAATGAAGCAGATTATGTCACCACAGACATAAAAAAGACAATAAAGGAAATAATATCAACAATTCTAGGGACACATATTTCACAACTAAGTGAGAGGCACTAATTCCTCAAATAAAGACAAGTTATCACAATTCATCCAATGTGAAACACATAAATGTAATATCTTTTTTACTTTTTTCTCAGTACTAGGGATTGAACCTAGGACCTTCATATGGAGCTATATCCCAGCCCTATTTTTATTATTTTATTTTGAAACAAAATTTCACTAAGCCACTAAGTTGCCCAAGCTGGGCTCAAATTTGCAATCCTCCTGCCTCAGGTTTTCAGAGTGCTGGAATTACAGGTATGAGTCATGAAACCAGCCCATTATAACTATTAACAAAATTAAATTCATTAGTTCAGCACTATCCCAAAAATGTAAACCTATAAATTTTCATGGATGAATTCTACCAAATATTTAAGATAACTTAATACAAGTTCTATACAATTTCTTCCCAAAATGAGGAGAGAATGTCCTCTAATTCATTTTATGAAATTAGTATTATTTGTTACCAAAACAAGAAAAAAAGGGAGAAAGAAAACTACAGATCCATGTCTTTCATAAAATATTGATCAGATATCCTTCACAATATATTAATATATTAGTCAGAGCACTCACAGGAACAGAATAAAATGGAACAAAAGGGCAGGGAAGGGAAGAAGTGGGGAGAGGAAGGGAAGGGAGGGAAAAAGATGGAAGGGAAGAGAAGAAAAAAAGATAAGGATTAGATAGATGATAGAGACAGAGAGATAGATTCACTACAGGTAGATACATAGATAGATTCGTTAGGGGACTGGCTTGCAAGCATACAGAGGCTGAAATGTTCAGTGACACTCATGCAGCAAACCTCTGAGCTGGAGAAATTAGTAGCAGAGTTCAGTTCAAGAATCCAGAGCCTCAGAATCAGAGAAGCTAATGGTGCATGACCCAGTCAAGACTGAAGGCCTAGAGCTGAAAGGTTGCTGCTTGTCTCCAGAGCCCATGGCTGAAGAATGTCCACTCTCAGTAATCTTAAGACACAAGAAGGAAACAGAAGGACTGCAGTTTGTAAAAGAAGAAATAAAACTGACCATCTCTCTTTACAGGAAACATGACTGACTACAGAGAAAATTTCAGGAAATCTACAAAAGAACTTCTTAGATATAACCTGAGTTCAATAAGATTGCAGGATACAAAGTCAACATGAGAGTCAATTATTTTTGTATGTACTATCAATGAACATGTGGATACCAAAATTTAGAATATTTTCTGACCACAAGAAATTAGATACTTCAGGATACTAAAAAGCCCAAAAGGTTCATGAAAGAAGTCAAGTAATAGCTAAGTGAATGGAGAGACATACCAACATCCATCTACTAGTAAAAATGTTAATTCTATTCAAACTAAGATCCAAGTATAAAGCCTAATTCCTATGAACTTCAACACAAGAATTTTGTTGATGTAGTTAATATTATTATAAAATGTATATGGAAAAGCAAAGAACTACAATGGCTAGAAAAATTTTGAAGAAGAAGAAGAAAGTTCAAGAAATTGTTCTAATTTCAAGACTTATTATGGAAGTACAATGGCCAAAGCTTTGAAGGTTGCCTGGATGTATGCAAAATAGGGAATAAAAGACATATACTTAGATAAGCCCAGCTAGCTGTAGCAAAAGTAAAACAGCAAGTCAATAGGAAAGGTAGCCTTTTAAGTAAATGGTGTTGAAGCAAGTGGATATCCTTAGGCAAAAAGCTAAAACCAAGCCTAAGCCACACTTCTTATATGAAAAGCAACTCAAAATGGGCCACAAACTAAAATGTGAAACTATACAACTTCTACAGAATTGTAAAATATTTAAAAAGCAGGAGGCTATCTTTGAGACCTAATGTAGGCACAGCATTCATAAACACAAAACAGAAGCACTATCCATAAAAGGAAATGTTGATAAGTGGGAGTTCATCATAATTTAAAGCATCTGCTTCATGGAAAGCTCTGTGAAGAGGATGAGATTTCCAAAACGTTTCTGCAAACCTGGTGGCTGACAAATAACTAACATCTAAAATATGTAAAGAACTTTTAAAGCTGAGCAGTAAAGTAATTCAACTATAAAAACGGACAAAAGACAAAAAAAAGATGTTTCACCCAAGAAAATATTCAGATGGGAAATAAGCACATGAAGAAATATTCAGTATCAATTAATGCAAATAAATGAGTGGAAGGATCACTATGGATGGTTATCAAAATGGTTAAAATTTTGAAAATAATAACTCCAAATTTTAGCGTGGATGTGGAGAAACTGAATCTACCTTACACCTCTGGTGGGGGTGTAAAATGGTACAACCACCCTGGAAAATAGTTTGGCAGTCTCTGAAAACACCAACACATATGGTCAGAGCAAGTGCTACCTAGCTGTTGCCCTCCTGGGCTTTCATCCCAGAAAAACTAAGACTTCTGTTCACCTACAAAATGTGTGTCTAGGGTCAGGGGTTTAGCTCAGTGGTCCACCACCTGCCTCACAAGCACAAGGTCCTGAGTTCGATCCCCAGTACAAAAAAAAAAAAAATGTGTGTCTACAACAGCTGTGTATATAATGGTCAGAAAATACAACCAATGCAGATGGCTTGATGTGACCTGTTAAAGTGATGGTGGTTCTTCCATACCATGGAATAGCCAGCAGTACAAAGCATCAAATTATTACTACACAGGAAGACTCTCCTGAAGATTATGCTGGTCCAACCCCTCAGAGGTACTCACTACGTATGATTTTATATATATTTTGCTTTCTTGGGATGATAACACTATGAAAATAGAACAAATTGGCAGCTGCCAGAGACTAAGAAAGTGCAGAGGGACATGGCTATGACTGCAAAGGGTTACCAGAAAAATCTTGTGGTGAAAAGGTCTCCATCTTGCTTGCACCAAGGGCCACATCCTGGTTTGGTGTTGCACCATCGTTTTGCAGGAGGTTGTCACTGGGAAAAATAAATAAATAAATAAACAGGGACTCTCTCAGTATCATTTCTTATGACTCCTTGTGAATTGACAACTGTCTCAAAATAAAAGGAATTTTATTTTTAAAATGTTGAGTAGGGCCGGGGATTTAGCCCTGTGGTTCTATGGCCTGCCTCACAAGCACAGGTCCTGAGTTTGATCTCCAGTACCAAAAAACTTAAAAAATAAAATAAAATAAAAATACTGAGTGAGGGAGAGGAGGCACGTTCATGTATTTTACAAGTGTGAACAGATGCTAGAGGATGCAAAGATGGAATTGGCCCCAAAGTCCTACAAGGATTTCCAGGTTTCTGAGATTAGTAATCATAACTTTTAAAAAACAGCAATCTGCTCTGCTTTGAAGCTTTCACTGCCTAGGTTCCATTTTCTGGTATAGAAATAGTTAAGACAGGTGGTTGGGTCTGCTCAGGAGACAGGTGTTCCAAACAGGTGCAACAACAAGAAACCACAATTTTCTCCAATCCATCTTTGTTCTTTTCATACTCTCTTCTGCTGCCATGGCTCAGAGTTGTGTTTTGTATCCTCTCAACATCCCCAAGACCTTCCCTGGGCTCCTCCCAAATCAGCTCCATTATTTGACCAGCTACCCTTCAAGTTCCTGGGCTCAGGAAAAAATAATGCTCCTATATCCATGCTGGCATAACTTCCTTCCTTCCTTCTTTCTTCCTCTCTCTTGCTCTTTCTTCCTCCTCCCTTCCTTTCTTCCTTCCGTTCTGCTTTGTTTATTGATTTTTGTGCTAGTGATTGAACCCAGGGCACTGCCACCAAGCTACAACCTCAGCCTCTCCACAACTTTTTATGCATAAGTCTATTGTATCTGTCAGAGTTCACAAGGGAAACAGAGCACATTGTGTGTACATAGATGATGACAGACAGACAGGTATTTACTTATTTTAAGGACTTGGATCACACCATTATGGAGACTGCCGTGTTTTCCCTCTGCACGTTAGGGGAGGCTAGAGACCATCAGAGGCAGTGTTGCAGCTCAGATCCAATGACAATCTAAGGAGAGCATCCCATCATTCCCATTTTCTTCTCATTAAGTTTTCTACTGATTGGATGAAGCCAGTCTACCTTGCAGATATGAATCTACTTTCCTCAAAATATACTGACTTGAAGCAGCATATTCTCAAAGACATCTAGACTTCAATGTGACAAGTCTAGGTCAAATATCTGAGTGCAGTGACTCTAGCCAAGGTGACACATAGAGTTAACCTTCCATTGTAGCCACATGATTATCCTTCTAACTTAACATTATATGGTGTGGATTCACAACCCTAATTATACCTACTCCACTGGAACAGAAAGCACAACCTGCGACTGTCCCTGATTAACCAGGATGTGAGCATACCCTCATTCTAGTGTCATCACAGTGAGTTTCTATGCAACTCTACTCCAACAAGAACCTGGTGCCCTGTACATCATGGTGTCTGAAAAATGTCAACAACTCCTCTTGGGCCATTCTGATTTATGCCTGTGATCTGTCCTCACCTCCCAGTTCATTCCAGGTAATTCCTACCCATCTGAGATCTCCCAGACTCATCCAAGACAAGATGAAATCATTCCCTGTTTGGCTCTGTGGTGCTCTGAAATGACTTCAGAGAAGTATCACTCAAAAACAAGGAGAGAAGAGACTGTCATCTTCAGTCTCAGTGTACAAGGACTTGTCCCCAAGCTTATGGATATCTGCCACTGAGCCGATTGCCACTGCATTTGGGCCCCCCATTCTGCCTGGCCTGAAAGTCACACTATCCCTGTGCCCTGTTGTGGTTTTGCTGCTGGGCTTGCTCAGTCCCAAAGTCCAGGTGCTGCCCCGCAACTCTAACCTTTGCCAACCCTCCCCCGCCATCCCACAAGTCCTGTGTAACCCTGAAACCCTGAGATATAATCAGCTGTGTTCTTGACTGTTAGTTCTGTTCCAATCAAAATTGTCTCTTTCTGAAGCAAAGAAGAGGAAAAGCTATAAAGTGACTAGGGTTTTTGGTCACTTCACTGTGATGGGAATACGAAATGCCCAGACCTTCAAATCCTCTGAGATGAGACCCAGCCTTTGAAATTAAGTCAACTGTACCACAGGCCCACACAACTCAGGCACATCTTTGCCCTCTTCTGCCAAGCACTGGTCTCACATTGCAAATTCCAGCCTCCCTGTCACTGTGCTACATCAACCATCAGGGAGGCACTGAAGGTGACCCTCTGCCTCCCATCATTCCAGGGCTTGTGCTTCTGTGCACTGAACAACCACATTTATCCTATGGGCCCAGGCGTGCCTGGTTCCAGCACTAGAGCTCGGATTGTCTGATCTTAGTCACAGGAAGCCTGCCTGTCTTCGTCATCTAAGGTCTGTCCTCCTGGATTGTGCTGTGCACAGGAATATTTAGGGTGGCACTTAACAAAGATTTAGGGATCAGCCTGAGCGAGGCTGCTATGTGGATTTAAGCAGGTTACAGAAAGCCTTTTGGCTTCTAGGAGCTATCTCCCAGTGTGGTTGTGAGAGTTGAATGATGGGTCATAAGCAAAGGGTTTACACAGTGCTTATTATTGAGTCAGTCCCCACAATCTATGACCTCTGGGGCTTGAAAACTGGTTCTAGTTCTCTGCCACATGTCCCCTCTGGCTTCCAATGTGCTGATCATTGTGTTACAAGCAGCCTGCTGAATAAAACAATGCTCTGATTTATAGGACTTGCTGATTTCCATGTTGCAAATATTCCCAATATAGCCAATTTCATGTTCCTACTGTAATGTTACTGAACATAGAACTGAAGAAAGGCACACGCAGTAGGTTCTTGTGAGGTGAACTCAAGCACCAGCACGACACTAACATCAGAGCTGCCATAGACCAGTGGTTATGTTTTTCCCCAGTGCTGTTTTAAGGAATTCCTTCCCAATCCATGTGTGCTCAAAAGGCTGCCCCTCCACATCATTCTTAGTGACCTTGCCTCTTTCACTGTCCTGCGGGTCACTCAGAATACTGTGGGCTCCTCTCATTTTTCCAAACAAGAGATGACAGATGATTCTGATTTTCAGGAAAGCATAACTTCCTCAGCTGTCACAATAGGCCAGGGCTTGTCCTTCATAATTTTCATGGAAAAGACTGCCCTTCTGGAAGTTTTCCAGGATTCTCCACATCCCTCCACCTTATCCCACAGTTGGTAGGAACACCTGTCTGAAACTTTCACTTCTTACCAGTAAGGGGCCCCAGGACTTCCATTTCTGCCTATTAAGACCAGTATTTCCAAGAATAACAACTAGAAATTCTGAGTGAAATTTTTTAAGAATCTGTTTGTAGGCATTAGGAAGCTTCTGAAACAGCCAAAATTTGAGAGTCATTGTCCTAGGAGAATTGCATGAGGAATTCCTACCTCTAGTCACAATTCCTTATCCAAGAGCTGAGATACCAGCCAAAAAAATGGAGCAGAACCCCCAAAAGATCATTAGCTAAACAGAGCTTTTATGTATCACAGAACCAGGGGAATAAAAGTTGTAGTTTAGGCTCACCAAGTTCCTGTTGCTAAGAAACAATAATCAACATGCACAACTTATAAGGAGGAGAGGTTCAATTTGACTCATAGTTCAGGAATTCAGTCCATGATAATCTGGCTCCAAGGCAGAAACATCATGACAGAAGGGTGTGTCAGAGCAAGATGCTTAGTTCATCGAGACAGGAAAGCAGAGCAGAGGAAGTGTGCCAGAAAGGAAGGGGCCAGTGTCCAAGGTTACTCTGCCATGACCACCCAGACACACCCAGGAGGGTGTGCTTTACTGCTTCCACTAGGTGGTTCATAATCCAGTGAAGTTGACATATCAGGGTTAAAGATCACATAAAGCATCTAGGTGTTGGGGAACCAAAATCCTAGAGAAAAGCAGAACATAGTGAAGTGAAAACTACATTATGGGTTCTTTTTCCTACCAAGGCATTAGGTCATTTTAAAGTTTTATTTAAAAAAAAAAAAAGGAAGGGAGGAAAAGCTATAAGGTGAGTAGGGTTTTTGGTAACTTCACTATGATGGGAAGACAAAATATGGTGATAAGAGTAAGCCACAAGGAGGGATCCTGCTAAATATAACAGGTTTTCATTTTGATCTCTGGAGGACAGCAGCCGAGGACTGAAGATGAATCACAAACCGACAGTCTTGGAAAAAGTGAAATGCAGGCTCTAGTTACTTCCGCCCAGAATAATTGAGGTTATTTGTCTCATTCTGGTTGCCTGCTGTAGGATAGAGTAAATTATCTCTGGGAAAAGAGAGGATTATTTTGTATCTCCATAATTGTCAATACACAATGTCCAATTTTCAGTAAAATATTGTTAGATGCACAGGCCAACAATAACTTCTTTTTTTTTTTGGTACCAGGGATTAAACTCAGGACCTTGTGCTTGAGAGGCTGGTGGCAGAACCACTGAGTTAAATCCCCAGCCCACAATAACCTCTTTGATTTCTAGTCAAGCATATAAGGAGTTTGGAGGTAATTGCTCCACTTTAACCAGGAAAATACATTTTAAAAAATCAAATCTGCTGGGATCCTTCAGGGAAGTGAGCTTGCAGGGCCACTCCCTATACAACAAAATTCTATGGAGAAAGCAACAGTTGTAGAGAATCACAACTTACCAGGAGAGATATTACATGCAAACAGCTCTGTTGGAACAAACACCAGGATGGGAAAACTCAAGCTGAACTGGAGAATTGCTGGAGGCTTAGTGAGGACAACTTTGAGCTGGGTGTGAGGAACTTCAGGGAGGGCATCAAATAAGGATCCTTATTCTTCAGGAACTCTATCGTTCTCAAAATGAATAGCATAGAAAATTCCTTCCATACTTCTAGCACTAAGAGGGGTGAAGTAACCATTTGGAAATATGTTAGAAAATTCTGCTGTTCTTTAACCCACAGCCAAGATGAACTATTACATAAAAGCATAAACTATTGGGTTTTTGTCAGAACCTAACCAACCTGGAGGAAAGGAAATACCTTACAAGAGCCCCTGTTTAGCTATGGAATGTCTGTCTCTCCCAGGACCAGGTTGGGTGGAGATAACTGAGAAGCACTTGTGAAGTCCATAAAAAGGAATCTGGCTCATAAAAAATGAGAATGCACTCAAAAGGATTATCAAATGTCTTCCTTCTCCTTACCAAATTACTAGATCTATTCACTGGAGTCCCTTTTATTGAGTACAACATGGCACACTTATAAAAAAAAATAAGATATACTAAAGGCCAGCAACACAGTGTTAAGAGACAGAGCAAGCACTGGAACCAGGCTTTCGTGTTTGGGGGATGTTGGAATTCTTGGACCAGGAATGTAAAGCCACTGAGAGTAATATGGTAAAGGTTCTAATGCAAAATGTAGACAACATGCAAGAATAGAGAAATAATGTAGACAGAGATGTGGAATATTAAGATTTAAGAATAAATGATAGAGACCCCCAAATTATAACAGAAATGAAGAATAAATTTGATCTAATTTATAGACTGCAGATGACAGAGGAAAAAGAATCTTTGAGCTTAAGAATGTGTCACCAGAAACACCCACAACTACAAAGCAAAGAGAAAAAAAGGCAAAATAGAAAATAGAAGAAGAATACAATATCCAAGATCTGTGGGACAATTATCAAAGCTGTAACAGATATGTAACAGTAGTATTAGAAAAATA
The DNA here is from genome assembly GCF_012274545.1 of Fukomys damarensis. Lineage (NCBI taxonomy): Eukaryota > Metazoa > Chordata > Mammalia > Rodentia > Bathyergidae > Fukomys > Fukomys damarensis. Next base: position 67,470,996 of record NW_022900913.1, read on the forward strand.
AAAAGGAACAGAAGAAATACTTAAAAACAATAATAGTTGAGAAATTCTACCAGTTAACATTAGACACCAATTCACTAATCTAGGAATTTCAGAGAATATCAAATAGGATAACCACTCCCTGAAAAGAAAAAAAATCTAGGAATACCTTATTTAAATTGTAGAAAATCAAAGACAAAGAAAAAGTTCTGAAAGAAGCTGCAGGAAGGAAAAAACAACACACTTATAGAGAAATAAATAGAATTTGCTACTTGGACTACATCCAGTGAATGTGTCCTCTGAAATGGTGCAAGGGAGAGTAGAGTGAAATTTTTAAAGGACTGAGAGGGAAAAATCCACCAATTTAGACTTTTATATACAGCAAAATTACCTTTCAAAAGTGAAGGAGAAATAAAATCCTCCTCAGACAAACAAAAATTGAAGAAATATATTGCCAGTAGACGTGTCTTGCAAGAAATGTTAAAAGAATTTCTTCAGGGAGAAGGAAAATGATATAGGTAAGAAAATGCAGGTCTGGTAAACAAAGGAAAACCATAGAATGCATAAGCAAAGGTAAAATAAAAACTTTCATTTTTCTTATTCTTGATTGATCCAACAGGTAACAATTTGTACGAAAAACTAACAACTGTGTTTTTGATGATTATACCTTATATAAATGAAATGCATGGCAGAAATGATACAAAGAAGGAGGAATTTGAAAATCTTTATTACTAGAAGGAACTTGCACAGACATTTGAAGTGGTACAATGTTATTTGGTTTGGAAGTAAACTAGTATTAGATGTAAATGTATCACAAATTCTGGAACAGCCACTACAAAAGTTTTTAAAAAGGAAGTACAAATGATACGATAAGAAAGAAGAGAAAAGTATGGCATGGTGGTCCATGTCTGTAATACCAGAGCTCTAGGAGGCTGAAGCAGGAGAATCACAAGTTCAAGTCCCACCTTAGCAACTTAATGAGATCCTTTCTCAAAATAAATAAATAAATGAATAAATAAAACAGGGCTAGGGATATACCTCAGTGCAAAGGCCATGGTTCCAATTTCCAGTAACATGCAATCAAGAAGGAAAAAAAAGAAGGAAGAAAGGAAGCAAGGAAGGAAGGAAAGAAAAGAAGAGAAAATAAGATTATATAAATGGTCATGCAAAACTACAAAAGCTAAAAAAAGTGGAAATCAAAGAAAAAAAGAACAAAGGCAATAAATCAAAACCATATCAAACATGATAAATATTAATTTAACTATATCAACAAGCACTTATAAGCATTAACAATCTAAATACACAATTAAAAGAACATTGCAGGGCCAGGGACTTAGCTCAGTGGTGCTGCCACCTGTCTTAGAAGCACAAGGTCCTGAGTTTGATCCCTGGTACCAAAGAAGAAAAGGAATCCATACTTGGGATCATAAAAAAAAACAATATTTAAAAAAAATAAAATATAAAAATCAAGCAATGTTTGTTCTCTGCCAACAATGGGATTACACTGAAATCAATAGTAGAAAGATAGCTTTTTAAAACCCCAAATACCTAGAAATTGAATGACACATTTCTAAACAATAAATAACTATCAAGAGGGATTTAAAAATATTTTGAACTAAATTTTATCAAAATTTTCAGAATGTAACAAAAGCAGGGATATATGTAAAGATATATGTGTACATAATGAATGTATGTATTCAGAAGTGAAGAAAGACAAAAAATGAAAAATCTATACTTCCATTTCAGGAAACTATGCCATAGATTAGACCTAAAATGACCTCCCAAATTCTCATGTGTTCAAAGATGGGGTTTTGGAAGACAACTGGATCATGGGGTGCTGAACTCATCAGTGGATTAATCCAGTCCTAAGTTCCTACTGAATGTGCTGTTAGGAGGTGGGACACTATGACCACAAATTTAACAAGCTAGATGAAATTGGCCAACTTTTTGAAACACTCATCTCTCAAAATTCATGCAAAGAAAGCAGACACTCTGGTAGAACCATACCTGCTAAAGAACTCAATCAATAATTACTAACTTCCCCAAATAGAAAACATTAGAACTAGATGGATTCACTGATGAGTTCCACCAAACATTTAAGGGAAAAATTTACCAACTCTCTATAATCTCTTCTAGAAGATAGGAACAGAGCAAATATTTTCCAATTCATTTTATGAAGCCAACATTACCCAAATACCAAGGCAAAATACATTACCAGAAAACAAATCTACATATGCACATATCCTCAAAAACATTAGCAAATTGAATTCAATGATGTATAATACTACAATGAAGTAGTATTTATTTTAAGTATGAAAAGCTCATTCAATTTGCAAAGATCGATTAATGTAATCCATTGTTTCAATAGGGTAAGTAAAAAGAAGCACATGATCACATCACTACATGCAGGAAAAACAGTTGAGAAAACCCAACATCCATTGAAACATTAAACTCACAGTACACTAGGAATAGAAAGGAACTTTCTCAACTTAATAAAGACATATGCAAAACACAACTAACATTATATTTAGTTGTAAGAAACTACCAAGTTTTTTTCACTATGAACAGAATAGAAGCAAGGATGTCCTCTGTCAGTACTCTTTTCAGCATTGCTACAAACTACACCATGAGACAAGCTAATGCAATAAAACAATAAAAACAAATAAAATACAGTGTTACCTTGGTTCACACACCCCTTTATTAGCAACTTTGATTTGCAAACAGACACAGTTGGAAAAATTTTGTTTTTGTTTGCAAATTCTGCACTAGGTAACAAACACAACCACAGCCATCTTTCCCACACAAACAGAAAGGTGGCCTTCTTTTCTAAAAATGGTACAACAACTTAAGTTCATGAACCAAGGTATCATTGCATATGCAAATTTGAAAAAAAAAATAACACTTGTTCACAGATAGAATATTTCTCTATTTAGAATATCCGAAAGAGAGGGCAGGGAACATATTGGAAAAAAATATTTGCAACAAGCAGACATAGCCAATATAAGATTGTTACTAAAAATATATAAAGAACTCTTAAAGTCAACAATAAGAAAACAACAACTTGAATTTTTAAGACAACAATAAAAATACCTTAAACCACACTATGAAAGAACTCATACAGATGGCAAAAAAATATGAAAATGCTCTACATTATATTCTATTAAGGTGTTGCAAATTAACACAACAGTGCACCAATGAGATATATTTACTCCTGTATTAAAGTGGCTCAAATCCAAGACACAGACACCATAAATGTGGAGCAGCAAGAATTCTCATTCACCCTCCCTCTTTGGCCTGCAGCAGCTTGTGACCCTCTGGTGGGCCCACCTCCGTGGTGTGGAGCAACAGAGAAGCACGAAAGTAGCTCAAGAACCTCTGGTAGGCTCACCCCTTCAGCCCAGTGTGGCAGAGGAGCCCAGCTATGCAGGCACCAACATAGTGGTGTTGATGCCGCTACCCCCATGAACAAGAGAAAGACAGCCTTTCAAGGCTCCAAGATGAAAATTGAAGCCCACTGGAAAAGTGAAGAAAATCTCTGTGATAAAGTCATGCCACATTACCATAGTTGGTAAGTCAGAGGGACCAGCACCTCACATTGGAACCTGGTCTAACTTCAGGGAAAATACCACTGGAACCTGCAGTAGAACCTTACAGAGTTCAACCCAGCAGGAGGTCAGAGATCTCAACTTGGGCCTTGTAGACAGAAATCAGTCTGAAGCTCAGGCAACAGCTGCTAGCTTGCTGAGACTAATTAACTTAGATCTGCACAATGCTGCCCACACTGTCTCTTGTGTCAACAGAGGCATATCCTGAAGGAGGCCCTCTATTTCTATTTCTATTTCTATTTCTACTTCTATTTCTATTTCTATTTCTATTTCCATCTTCTTTTCTTTCCCTCTCCCTCTCTCTCACTCCCACCTTGATCTTCATTTCTCTCTGTTTTTGTTCCTGTTCCTATCCTAATTAGAATTTATTTTCTTTCTTTTCCTTTTCTTCTCTTTTTCCTTCTCTCAATTGCCATTAGTTTTAAAAGAAAGTGATTACAGTCTCTAGCCTCCCTATTGCTGTTAGTTTGTTCTGTTCTTGTGTATGTTTTGTTCTGTCTTCTCTTCTCTTCAACAACTTTCTAGTATTTCTGTGATCTTCCTGTGTCCTCTGACCTCACTTCTAACCTTTCTCTATCCTATCTATCCCTCCCTCCCCAGCTCCTTCTAAATCCCCATCCTAAAGGGTAAAGTTGCTATACTGAAGAGTTTATTCATCATAAGTATGTTTTGGACTGGTCCTCAATTTTGATGCAATTCACACAATTAAAGGTGATAGATTAATAACTACCACAAATTGTCATTTTCTAAGCTGTGCTTGATGCTATTGTGTTGCTCATTGTACCACTTGGGCTAAGGTGTTGCGATTGTTCTAATAAGTTGTCCTCCCTGGTATAATGAAAATGAGATTGCCTCAGAGTCATTAGAGACTCTATACCTAAAGACCACCTATATCTGGAAGATCAAAGTATTAAACCAGGAATTAAAGCAAGGACAGTACCAACAACAAAAATAGAAATGAGAAGACATTTAAACAAGGCACAAACACAGACTTTCACCTCACCAAAGTTAAACTCTGTGGGAAATGAGGTTGAAAAGTATGACAGTCAAACATCTGGATACTTTGAACCGATAACACAGGAAGTAAAAACAAAAAAACAAAAAAACAAAAAAAAAACAGATAAATGGGGCTCTAGAAAAATTCAAGACAGAAATAATTTGCCAGATAACCACAGAGATGGTGAGAAGAAAGAAAGACATGATTAGAGACTCTAGAACAGAAACAGAGTTTTTAAAAATAAATGAGCTCAGACCATGATGGAAACATTTAATAGCCAACATAGGAAAGAAATGGAATACATGAAACAGATTGAAACAGATATCCAGGAGATTAAAAACGCTATAGAAAGCATTCACAACAGAATGAACAAATGTGAAGATACACTTTCAGATATAGAAGATAGGATTGTGGTCAATGACTATGAAATGAGAGATCTCATAAAAACAGTAAGGGATCATGAGAAATCAATCCAACAACTCTTAGATGCTGCAAAGAAGAATAATATAAAACTGATAGGAATGCATGAAGTAGCAGGAGAAAATACAAATGACATTAAAAAAAAACTGTTCACAGAATTAATGACAGGAAACTTCCTAAACAGAGGGGAAGAATTTGACATACAAATAAGTGAGGAATATAGGACTGAAGCTAGCCATGATAAAATAAAAACTCTATACCTAGACATATAGTAGTCAAGATCCCAGAAACCCAACAGAAGAACAAAATACTACAAGCAGTTAGAGAAAAACAAATCACATGCAAAGGAGAGCCCATCAGAATCACAGCAGTGATCTGTGAATGACTTTTCAACACAAACCCTCAAGTCAAGGAGAGCCTGGAGTGAGGTATTTCAAGTCCTAAAAGAAAACAACGTCTAACCCAGACTGATGTATCCTGCAGAACTATCTTCCAAAATTGATGGGGAAATAAGATACTTCCACAACAAAGACACATGAGAAATTTCATAAACACCAGACTGACACTCCAAACATGTCTAAACAATGTCCTGGAAAAAGACAGTGAAGGCCACAACTCCATAAGGGCCAACAGAGAAAATATACCAGGCAAGGCAAGAAATTAAAGGGAGAGAGGGAACAATAAAAAATAAGAGAACCAACAGCAGGAAAATGGCATGAAAGTGAAAAGTCAACACATGACAGTTGTGGCCATGAGTGTTGATGGCCTCAGTTCACAAATCAGAGGAAGGGGCTGGCAGAGTAGATTGAGGGGCAGGGTCCAACAATATGCTGTATACAAGAAACCCACTTAATCCTGAAGAAATTCATAAACTGAGAATAAAAGGATGGAAAATAATTCTCCATGTGACAAGAGCCCAGAAAAAAGCAGGGGTAGCTATCTTATTTGCAGATAAAGCAGATTTCAAACCAAAACTAATTAAGAGAGACAAGGCCACTACATCTTTGTAAAAGGAACAATACAAGAGGAAGAAATGACAATCATATATGTATATGCACCGAATATTAATGACCCCAAATATACAAAACAAATGTTAATGTACATGAAAAAGGAAATAAGCACTAATACAATTGTAGCGGGATACTTTGATATCCACTGACACAAATAGATCATCTAGACAAAAAATCAACAACAAAATCACAGAACTGAGCCAAGTCTTAGAACAAATGGACTTAGTAAATAGCTGAAAAGTGAAGCATCCACAAAATCAGAATATACATTGTTGTCCAATGCATATGGGTCATTTTCCAAAATAAAACACATGCTAGCTCACAGAACATAAGTAAATGCAAAGGAACTGAAGTTATCCCCTGTACATTATCAGACCATAATGCAATTAAACTGGAGATTAAGAGCCAAGAAACCACAAGAACTTCACAAACATATGGAAATTAAATAATACCCTGCTGAACAACCACTGGGTCACAGAGGAAATTAAAGAAGAAATTAGACTTTCTACAATTAAATGATAATGCCAATATCACATACAGAAATCTAGGGGACACAAAGCAGTTCTATGAGGGAAATTCATAACAGTACATGCCCATACTAGGAAAACAGAGCCAGCTCAAATAAACAACCTAATGTTTAACCTTAAGCATCTAGAAAAAGCAAAAGACAAACAGAAAGCTCATACAAGGGAGGAAATTATAAAGATCAGAGCAGAAATTAATGCAATGCAGACTAAGAAAATGATACAAGGGTCTGGGGATTTGGCTCAGTGGTTTTGCCACCTGTCTCAAAAGCACAAGGTCCCAAATTTGATCCCCAGCACCAAAAAGAGAAAAGAAAAAAGAAAGAAAGAAAGAAAGAAAGAAAGAAAGAAAGAAAGAAAGAAAGAAAGAAAGAAAGAAAGAAAGAAAGAAAGAAAGAAAGAAAAAATGATATTAAAAAATCAATGAATTGAAGAGTTTGCTTTTTGAAAGAATAAATAAAATCAATAAACCCTTAGCAAACCTGATCAAAAAAAAAAGGAAAGAAAAGGCTCAAATTCATGCAATCAGGAATGAAAAAAGTGAAGTCACAACAGATCCAGCACAAATCCAGAGGATCAGCAATACCTATTTCAAAAACCTGTACTCTAATAAAATGGAAAATACAGAAGAAATGGACAGATTTCTAGATATATATGAACTTCTAAAGTTGAATGAAGAAGATATAAAAATGCTAAACATCCCAATTACATTCAGTTTAATTAAAAATGTAATTAAAATATTACAAACAAAGAAAAGCCCAAGTCCTGATGGTTTCTACAAGACATTTAGAGAAGATCTATTGCCACTACTCTTTAAACTCTTAAATAAAATTGAAAGGGAAGCAATACTTCCAAATTCATTCCTGGAAGAAAGTATTACTTTGATTCCAAAACCAGGGAAAGACCCAGCTGAAAAGGAGAACTACAGGCCAAACTCACTAATGAACATAGATGCAAAAATCCTCAATATGATACCTACAAACAGAATACAGATCATCAAGAAGATCATACACCCTGACCAACTCAGATTTATTCCAGGGATGCAAGGATGGTTCAACATACATAAATCAATAAACATAATACACTATATTAACAGAGTCAAAAACAAAAACCATATGATCATCTCAATAGATGCACAGAAAGTATTAAATGAAATCAGCACCCATTCATGATTAAAAAAAAACCCTGCAGAAAATTGGAATAGATGGTCTTTATTTCAATCTGAAAAAGGCTATCTATGAAAAACCCACAGCCAGTGTCATACTGAATGATGAAAAACTTAAAACATTCATGCTAAAATCAGGAGCAAGACAAGGATGTTCACTATCACCACTCCTGTTCACTATAGTTCTAGAAACATTAGCCAGAGCAATTAGACAAAACAAAGAAATTAAAACAATAAAGATAAAAAAGGAAGAAGTTAAAATGTCACTATTTGCTGATGATATGATACTCTACATAGAAGACCCAAAAAACTTTACCAAAATACTTCTAGGCTTAATTGACAGATTCAGTAGAGTAGCTGGATACAAAGTCAACACTCAAAAATCAATAGCTTTGTTGTACACAAATGACAGACTCACTGAGAGAGAAATTAGGGAAACAATCCCTTTCACAATAGCATCCAAAAAAAAATCTAGGAATCAATCTAACAAAGGAGACAAAAGACCTCTACACTGAAAATTAAAGCTCTTTCAAAAGAGATTGAAGAGGATATAAAAAGATGGAAAGACATTCCTTGTTCCTGGGTAGGAAGAATCAACATAGTGAAAATGGCCATACTTCCAAAACTGCTATACAGATTCAATGCAATCCCAATTGAAATCCCAGCAGCACATTTCACAGAACTTGAGAAAACAATCCAAAAATTCATTTGAAACCAGAGGAGACAGAATGGCAAAAGCTATTCTAGACAACAGAGACATGGCAGGGGTATCACAATCCCCAACTTGAAACTACACTACAAAGCCACTGTGATAAAAACAGCATGGTACTCGGCAATGGAACAGACCCAAGGATGAGTTCAATAGATTAGAAGATGCAGAAACAATACCAGACATACTCAGCCACCTTGTCTTTGACAAAGGAGCCTACCATCCTCACTGGAGGAAAGATAGCCTCTTTAATAAATGATGCTGACGCAACTGGCTTTCAACTTTCCAAAGATTAAAACTAGACCCCTATCTTTCACCATGCACTAAACTAAAATCCAAGTGGATGAAAGATCTAAATATCAAAACAGAAACACTAAACTTATTGGGAAGTAAATTAGGTAGAACTCTCCAAGACATTGGCATAGGAGAAGACTTTATAAATAAATCCTCAGCAGCAAGAGAACTTGAACAAAGAATGAACAACTGGTATCTCATTGTATTGAAATGTTTTTGCAGTACAAGAGAGACCACCAATAGAGCTGGGATACAACCTGCAATGTGGGAAGAAATGTTTGCCAGCTGCTCCTTGGACAAAGGAGTATTATCCAGAATATATAAAGAACTCAAGAGAGTCAGACCCCCAGAAACAGAGACCCAATGCAGGGATAGGCATCTGAAATGAACAGACATTTCTCAGACAAACAAATGAAAGTAGAATATAAATATATGGAAGGATGTTCAGCATTACTGGTCATTCAAGGGATGTGGATGGGGACAACACTGAGATTCCACATTGCCCCAGGGGGAGTGGCTGATATCAATAAATCAGCCAATAGCGAATGCTGGCTGGGCTTGGGGAGAGAGGACCCTTCTCCATTGTTGGCGGGAGTGCAGACTGGTGCAATCACTGTGGAGATCTGTGTTGAGATACTTCAAAAAACTAGGATTGGAGGTCCCATTTGACCCAGCTATCCCTCTGCTGGGCACCTTTCCAGGAGAAATAAAAAAAAATCATACCACAGTGATGTATGTGCACCCATGTTAATGACGCTACAGTTTGCAATAGCTAAAGCTTGGAGGCAGCCCAAATGCTCATCAACTGGAAACTGGATAAAGAAAATTTGTTTTTTCTGTAAGGTGGAGTATATTCAGCCATAAAGAATGAGAAACTAGAGACATTTATTGCTAAATAGATGCACATTGAGGATATACTCTTAAGTGAAATAAATAGGACACACTTGAGTAGGTACCAAACAGTTTCTCTAGTGTGAAAAGCTAAACATGTAACTAAGGTTCAAATGGTATAATTGATAGGGTGAAATAAGAAGAAAATGGCTAAAGGAGAAGTGGGAAGCGGAGGGGAAAGGAAATAAGGGAAAAGAAAAAAATGTGAAAAATGGAAAAAAAGTCTTTGTAAGTAGGGAGGGGTGAAGGGGGTAAAGGGAGGGAAGGGGTGTGGGGAAGAATAAGAACCAAGACATATCATGTAAAGGTTCAAGATCCCAACGATGGGTGTAACTGTGTTGTTTGCTTTGTACTGATAAACTTAACAAGCAGGTGGAAGAATCCTCATTCACTGTGGATACAGCTGATTTCAAGACAGTGTGGAAATTTCTGACAAAATTAAACATTCTTATCATACGGTACAGAAATTGTGCCTCTTGGTATTTATTGACATGAATTGAAAACTAAATGTCCACAAAAGTCCCTGTATATTGGATGTTCACAGCAGCTTTATTCATAAATGCCAAAACTGAGAAACATGCAGATGTTATTTAGGAGGTCAATGCATAAATACATGTGACACATCCAGACAATGGAATATCGGTGCTAAAGCAAAATGAACTATCAAGGCATGGAAACATATGGAAGAAACTCAAATTAATATCACTAAGTGAAAAAACTAATCCAAAAAGATCACATACTATATGGACATAGTGTGTGTATGTGTATGTGTATGTGTATGTGTATGTGAAACATGGTGATTATCAAGAATTTTGAAACATAGCTGACATTTAAAATTTTTAAAGAACAGACCTATGAGTGATCTAGACACTGGACAAAGAAGAAAAGATAATGACTATGTATAAGGTAGCTAGGCTAAAGAAGATAGATAAAAAGAAAAATAGAAAGCACAGCAAATAAGCTAAGGGTATTATGTGCCATGATTTCAAAAGAAAATGCCTAAATACAGATAGAGGTACAAACAGGGAAGAAAAGACAATGGCTGAAATTTTACCAAAACTGACAAATGACAATGCATAGATTCAGAAACTTTAAAACCCCAAGCATGAGAAATTCAAAGAAAGTTACACCTAAGCACATCACAGTAAAAGTGAAAAGTTCATACATAAACGTGAACCTACAAGGTAATCCTGACAAAATGTAATTTAAAACCATAAGGAAGTATACTAAATCCCCACTAGAATGGCTGCAAATTAAAGTATAAAGTGATCCCAGGGTTAGTGAGTATGTTAATCACCTTTCTGTTGCTGGGATAAAACATCTGATCTGCATGATGTGAGGAAGGAGAGCTTTATTTGGGCTTGTAATTCCAGAGGTTTAAATCCATGGTCAGCTGGTTCCAAGGATGAGATATCATGGTGAAGGTGTGTGGTGGAGGAAAAGCTTCCCATTTCGTGGTAGCCAGGAAGCAAAGCATATGGGAAAGCATCAAAAGGAAGGGGCTAGAGACCAGACAGAGTCACCAAAGGTATAGCTCCACTGACCCATTTCTTCCCCAGGCCCTACTTCCTAGTAGCCCATTTCAGATATGAGCGCATCAGTGGGTGAGGTAAGCACCCTCACAATCTAATTACATCTCCAGGAGTCTCTTAATCCAATGAGGATTGACCGGCACAGTGAAGATGTGGAACAACTATGGTTCCCAAACATTGCAGGTAAAGTGTGTAAGTCATCACAGCGATTTCTGAAAATTTTAAAGCAATATCTACCTAAAACTGAACCTATCAGTGACTCAGAAATCCAACAGAAAGGCATACGTAAATTCATGTAACACATGTACATGTACAGAAAATGTTCACTGGGATACTACTATGAAAGCAAATCAAAAGTCTATCAAAATAGAAAGTATAAATTGTGACATATTCATACAGTGAAATCCTCTATAGCAATGGAAGTAAACTTCATACGGAAACATAGATGAATATCTCAAGTCAAGGCTGAATGAAAAAAATTATAGTTAATTCCACTCTCATAACTGGATGAAGTTAACCAGTGGATTTAAGACTTACAGTAGCAGTATCTTTGGATTCATTAAGGTACTGGCTAGGGAGGTGTCCAAGAGGGACCTCAGAAGGGCTGGTCATATTTTATTCTTGTTTTGGCTAAGGGGTGTACAAGAGCATTCATCTTCTTAAAATGCATTGAGCTGTATACTTTTGATTTCTGCCCTTTTCTGCATGGATTTCAGAATTTTTAAAAGATTATATGTTAAAACTGTGGCCTTGTAGTTGGACCCTTTGTGATTGTATTATTTATACTAATAATGGTCATCATTGATTGAGGACTTATTGTACATCAGCCAGTCATGCTTGTAAAGAGGAGCTTTATTCCAAGTTTTCTTAATTCATCCTTTCAGATAGAATTGCTGTCTCAACATATAGCTTTTACATAGAAGCTGATGATCAGAGACGTTAAGTGACTAACTTATGATCACATGTCTAGAGAATAGCAGAATCTGACTTCAAAAACATGACTCTGACTCCTGTACAGCTCCATGCCTTGATAGTCTTTGGGGATCCATGAAGAAAAATGCCCCCCCTTGAAATCAAATTGGAGTTTTGCAGGATACAGTCATGCTGTCCAAACTGTGACAAGGCAGATGAGTCCTTTCTCCATGAATGTCACATGTACCGTTTGCCTAGCCTTACCCCTAAACTTGCAATCACAGGTGACTGAGACCAGAATTTGAGGGGGTGACCTGCTGTCACGTCTATATCCTCTGAGTAGATAAAGCAACGAGAGTGGAAAGAGCTTGAGCTTTATTTAGGCTGATGAACTATTTGGATGAGCTTGAGAAAACAACTTAATTACCTCAATCTCATTTTCTGCCTTTGTCAAAAAGAGATGTCTCAATGTTCCAGGGAAAGAATGAGTTCATTCTCCTAGGAGGTGACAGCAATGTTCCATACGTACACCAATTCCCCTCGATGAATGTAATCATTATGTACTCCAAACATGTACTTATAAAAATAAAACTTTTAATTTAAGATCGATAGCTATGTCAACCATGTGAAAGTACGTGAGATTTCTTTTTCTTGCCCTGCAACCTGATATATTATATTTCTTTCATTTCTTCCCCACATGCTGCCCCTTACTCGCCTGCATCCTCCATTCTTCTCCGCCTTGCTCCTGGGAGCTCCTCACTGTGAACTGCCCAGTGGGCTCTTTGCTCTCTGTTCGCAAGAGCAGTGGAAGATTAGAGGCTGAGGCCAGGACACCCATGTATCCCCCAGCTTGCCGTCTTCACTGGAAGATTCTTCTCTGGTGCCGACTCAGGATTGGACTCAGGTCAGGCAGCCTTTGCAGTTAGAATACATGCTCCCTCCCACTACCTGTGTGGGACTGGAGGTGCTAACAAGGGACCACTGTTGCTTCTAACCCTAGGTTTCTCTGCTCCCCTGTGATGTTCTTCCCCTGTATATATATATATCCTTCCAAACCATCTCTCTTCTCAAACCCTTCAGTGTCAGCGTGCTGTCTTATTCTCACCATGAAGGATCTTCACTGATATCCCAGTCTGTTCTGTCATTTTCTCCCGAATGCAACAAGCACCATCAACATGAGATAACTGTGCTGGTCCAGATCACAAGTTGCTGACAGAACAAGATTCAACCACTGTGGGCTTCAGGCTCCAAGTAGAGGCAGAAACTAAAGCACAGACAGAACAACTGTTCTCAGCACATGCTCCTCATGGCTCCCCAAACACGTATTATTTTGCCCATAAAACACAACAAAGTCGGGCCCCACCTCAGAAGCAGAGCTGTCACCTCAGGAAGTCTGCCAAGGTCTGTCATTTACAGATTTCGTGACCATGAACCTTGCCCCAGCAACCATACCCCAGAGGACCCATGAGAGCCTCCATGGGCTTTGAGATGCGGTATCTCCAAGTGTGCTCCTTCTCATCTGCATTCCATCAGGAGCTTGCCTGGAAGCTGACAGGGCATTGACTGAACAGCTCACAATCAAATCATCCCTCTCCAGCTAAGCCAGGTTACTTTTCATTTACTTTCTGGGAACAATCACAATTATTACCTAGGTGGTTCTGGGAAGGAACAGAGGTGAGGGCTGCCAGCACTGTGGGCTCCAGTTGGAGGATGCGGAGCAAAGCAAGCAGGCAGGTTCTGGGGACAGGACAGGCAGGGCTGCTCCTCTCTGCCCTCATGCCACAAATGAGACAGTTGGCTCAACTGAAAGCCTGAGCAGCTCACCCCAAATCAGGATGTTGTTGGTATGTGAGTCACAGGAGTGGCTATGGGTGAGAATATCTACAAAGGTGCCTTACCTGTATTAGCACTGATCCCAAAAAGAGCTCAGGACTCAAGACCCATCCTATAGCTGAGAGGACAGAAGAGAGACCCAGAGATGATGCTCATGTAGTAAATGGCAAACACCAGATTTTAAGCTAGCTCTATCTGGCCCAGGCTGGCCTACTGAATGAACACTCAGCCACCCTGCCCTCCATGGAGAGTCCTTTAGCTCTACCTCAATGCAGGAAAACAGTTGCTTGGCTTCCATGAAGTAAAGGCAAGAATGGCTTTGTTAGTCTGAAGTCAGCTCTGGTCTTTGGGATCTGTGTAGTTTCCACAAAAGGTTCAGCTGTCAGAAGAGAGGAGCTTATGCACTGGGAAAACTTCATTCTAGCAATTGTGCGTCACAGATAGGCCTGTGAACTGCTTCTCATCATCTCAAACCAAAGTTCATACAATGGTAAGGTCCACAGCAAAATATAAAAGCAGGTCTTATTTATTGATGTGCAGCATTTGCCTCCATCTAGAAGACACCGATCCAATCCCTTTCTCCTGCTCCCCTGGCCTAGACAGCCATGTCTGGAAAAGCAGAGAAAGTACTCACCTGTCCTAGTGCTGAGACCTGTGTATGTAGAGTAGTGCATCTCAACCTCCCCCAGGTGCTATGGTCTAGATGTCTATGTACTCTCCAAATTCATAAGATGAAACCCTAACCTCCTACAATGATGTCATTAGGTGGGTCCTTTGAGAGGCGATTACAGCACAAATGGGATCAGTGCTATTACTAAAGAGATCCCAGAGAGCTGCCATGCTCCTTTCTCCATGAGGACACCATGACCAGACACCATCAATGAGCCAGGAGGTGGGCACTCAGCAGACCCAGAACTAGCACCTTGGTCTTGGGCTCCAGATCCATAAGAAACACATTTTCACTGCTGACAAGCCACCTAGTCTATGGCATTTTGTCATTGCCACAGAAGCAAATATATCATGTAAGTAAATCACCCAACTTGTGTACCTCATTTTCCTTGTCAGCACCTGTGTAACAGTGGCGGCACCTAATGAGGTGACACAGGGCGAGTGTTGGCAGAGGCAGCACTCAGGGATGCCCAGCTACTGTCAGGATGGCTCCCTGGATTCTCACAAACAGCGAAGAGATGGGTTGCCACTAACACAGGAATGAAGTGATGAGGCTCAAAGGAGTAAATAGACTATGCTCAAATATTGCCCTCAAGCAGTGGTAGAAGTAAAATGTAGAACAGATCTTGAGATTTGTGATACCTGTCCCTTTGCCTTGTCTTGATCACTTCCCTTGCTACCATCAAGACACAAATGTGACTCCAATGCCTGGCTTGGGTGTGCCCTGATAGGGGGATGTGTCCACTTTGAAGCACCAAGGACCCTGTCTGCCATGCATTTCCCACACTCCTTTCATCATCTACCATTTTGATTTCTGATTTTTTTTTTTTTCTGGTACTGGGGATTGAACTCAGGACTTTGTACTTGTGAGGCAGGTGGAGCACCACTGAGCTAAATCCCCAGTTCCCATTTTGATTTCCACCTCAGAGGAACCCAAAACATCATGACACCTTAAACACTACTGTCAGGGGAGTGGGGCTCAGGGATTTTCCTGGCGTAGCTCTTAAGGTTTAGAGAAATAAAGAGAACTTTAATCATATATTGGAAGATATGAACCACAATCCTGGAAAAATACACTCAGCCATGTGGCAAATAGTTTTAGAATGTTCTTGACACCTCTGGGATCTAACTAAGTACTTCAGGGGAGGAATTCCTGCTCTGAAAGAGAATCTTAAAGTTCTGGAGAGAACCAGGGTGCCCCAGGGCTCCCCATGGTCTGATGCACAGTGTACCTTCTGCAGAAGGTGGGCTATTCCTGGGAAGCAGAGACACACTTGGAAGAGCCACCTATCTTCTGAGTTAACTTTGCAGAGCTTGACCTGCCTGGCTGAGGGGGCTTCAGAGGAGGCAACACCAGGCCCAACTCAGCCCCATGGTTAGGGATGACCCTTTTAGCTCATTACAAGACACAGTCCCTGTTAGCGAATAAGGAGATACAAAGTCATACACCCTGAGGCCACCAGAGAGAGTGAAGGCTGAGGAACCTGTCCATGCTGAAGATACTGTCTGGGAACAGAGAAGCCCAGCACGGGTGTCTGGCTGAGGCACAGTGGAAGGAGCCAGCTCCAATCACAGGAGCAACAGACCAAGGAGCCAAACAGACTAGAAAGTGTGAGTGCCAGCACCACCTCTTGTCCACTGGGGTATCCTGACTTTTTGAGTTTTAGTTTTCCTATCAATAACTTTTAAATAGTAATTCCTACCCAGCAAGGCTGAGGTGAGGATAAGAGAGTGTTTATATGTAAAGGCAATAGTATAGCCTCTGGATTATGATACCTAATCAATACATAGTCATTGATATGGATATAATCATAGAGTTTCTTATTTGGAAACAGACTGCCTTGGAGAATTATGGGACTTTTTTCATTTTGGGGGAACTCTGAAAATCAAGACTTCAAAGGAAGGAATGAGTGTCAGGAGTAGTGGCCATGCACAGCAGGGGTGAGGACACTTAGCAGGGGGTGTGCCTCCTTCCTTGGTGGCTGATTACAGAGCAGTGCGTGGCTGATTGCTGCACTTGAACTGTGCAAGGGGCAGGAAAGCCCCGAAACAGCCTCCTTCTGCCCCTGGACCCTGTTTTCCAGTGTGACAAAAAGAGCTCCACCTGCCTGCAGTCCTCAAGTATTTTATTATTGTGTGCTTGTGAACCACATACCTTGTCCCTGGTAGGGTGAATATGTCTTTGTTTTCCCTATGAGTGCATGCATACATGATTGTGTATGTGTGTGTGTGTGTGTGTGTGTGTGTGTGTGTGTGTGTGTGTGTGTGTGGTCATTCTGAGTGTCACTAAGTCTGTGTGTAGGTGAATATTTTGTTTTCCTTTAAGCTTGGACAGCTAGTTGCCCCTGGTAACTGTACGCTAGGACCTCCCAGCAACTGATCTGTCCTTGAATGACATTTGGTTGCTCACCGTAAGGGTTCAAGGCCTGTCTGGTGCCCCTCCTTTTAGGTCCTGGCCATCCTTGTTGAAAATTTCTGCATCTACAGTTTTTCTTGCTGCTGAGAAGTTTCCTGTTTCTCCGGAGCTCAGCATTCAGTGTCAAGTTCAGATGAGAGAGAATAAAAGCTGTGGGGGCCAGGGTGATAAGAGTATTGACAATCATCCCTTCCTCTTTATGTGCAGTGACTATTAGCTCACCTAATTTATCTGCAGTATGTATATTCCTCTTATAAATAATCTGACTAAAATACCACTGAGAGAACAAAATAAGATAATTTTAAAAGATATTGGCATAAGAAAGAGCTATTTATCTAGAGTTTCTTGGTATGAAGGGTGAGCAAAAGAATCAAACAATTTCATTTTTTAAAAACAGCTAATGGCATGAAATAAAAGAATGTTTTAGATGTTTTTTAAAAAGCAGTTACATTAGGAACAGAAATGCGTCCTCTTATTGCAACTAAAGCAAGGAAAGGTCAATTAAAATTTTGTGAGCTTTTTATCTAATCTTGAGTCACCAAAGCTAGCAGCACAATACAAGGCTTTAAGACATAGAAGCTAATTCCCAAGCTTGTACTTACAGGAATAAAAGTTTACTTGAAACAAAGGCCAAGGCCCATGATTAAGCAACCCCTGTTGGAAGAAGGCTACACAGAGATCCATGTTATCCATTAAGCATTGTCCTTCTCCATTGTTAAATGAAATATTTAATGTTATTTAAATATAAGGTACAGTTACTACACTTAATAATATTGTAAAATAATTAATACTATTTCTATTATATGCTATTAAACTAAATGATTTTTAAAGGAAATGGTATAGGGCATAGGAACTAAATATTCCTTTGTCACCATGGCTGTTAGACCTAGTAGTCTTTTCTTCTTTTGTGCATTCTTATGCTTCCCTCAGAGCTTGTAAAGAACAAATTAGATTCATAATTAGTTTTGCTGTGGCAATGTTTGTAGATTCCTTTAAAAAAAAGAAAAGAAAAAGAGTCATTCTGGGACTTCCTGCAGCTGCCCCTGCCCAGCCATCTTGACCAGAAAAACTGGGAAGGTCTTATGCCCTATTCTCCCACTTCCAGTCTGAGGAGCTTCCTCCCAACATTGGAGAAGCCTATCATTGCACAGAGATAGAAGAACAAAAGCCATGAATTCTCCTCTGGGTTCCTACAAGTTGAGCTCTCCATCATGAAAAACATCCTCCTTGGGTCAGCCTGGTTTTCCCGTGAAGGTCCAGAAGTCACAGAGGACCTTTGGGATATCACTGGTGGGAGCGGGGAGCATACACATCTGAGGGTGTGGAGATGACTCCAGGCCCATGGAGATGAGGACCAAAGTACCATGGACTCTGTAAACGTCAAATGTTGAGAGGTAAAAATGGGGTTCCTCTGAGAATGACAGCCCCTTAGCTCTGAGACCTAAGTGAAGAAATCAAGGTATCTGCAGGCACAGTGAGGGTAGAGATGAGAGACACAAGAGTCTGCTGAAATCAGCCTAGGTAGAAAGGAAATTCATTGTGTGATGGATTTCTACTCAGGTCTCCCTACGAATCTACTGAGAACTCAAAGTTTTAAAGGCACTTGTTAGGTTAATCAGAATTTAGAAATGCTGCCTGATCTGTTCCTCACATCATCCTCTGGCTGGTGTCAGCGGACCCTGGATGCGTCCCCATCCCCAGGCATATCTGAGACCCACCTGGGGAGAGGAATTTCCCTCACAAGTGTTCATGCTGATGGAACAGGATCCAGTTCATACCCGGGGACTATCAGACAGCATTTCCTAATCCCAGAGAATAAGAGTGTCAGGACCAGACAAGTTTTATTATTAAACAACTTTAATCCAAATGCTGATTATTATTTGCAGTGTCTGAAGGCACAAAATATACCTAAAATGTATGGAATAGTCTAAACAGTTATAAATCCAAAGAGCAAAGCATGAAAAAAGATACATTCTATGAGCTGACACAGAAATCTGAGTTGGGAAGATTCTGGTTTTGTTGCTGTTTTCCCTCTATAGAACTTGCTTGAATATCAATCATTTCCCTTCATGCCAAGGGTAGGAACTTTGAAAATAACATAAATATGTGAAGGATAACATCATGGGATGTTATGGGTTTTTTAGAAGCGGTATACTTTCCCCTCAAAGATTTTCTCTCTCTCTCTCTCTCTCTCTCACACACACACACACACACACACACACACACACACACACACACACACACACACGCTCACACACACTGCATCTCTCACTCTCCCTGACACCCATTATAAGCAAAGCCATTTAAGCATCAATATATTCATACCCATGCTCCACCTCAGAACACAGGGCATCTCTGGGGGGAAAAAAAACTGATTCGGGTGTGAGATAAGGCAGAGAAACCAGATATATAAAAAATTGACCTTTCAGGGATGCTCCCCAAAGTGCTGATGGAATAAAAGCAAAGCCTGATTTCTCTTGGGGCATTGACGCTCCCATGGCTGCTCTGCCATGTACCCCAGCTCTGAGCTCCACACACTCTGATCAGAGAGACATCAGTGGACCATCTCTGCAATAACATCAGGCCATTTTCAGTCCAAAGAAAAATAATTATAAACACACTCTTTCCCAATGTGCTTCAGTGGAATGTGTGATGTGGCCACGCCTTACAGCTCCGTCATCATGACACTAGGGGCTCTAGGAATGAAATCAATCCCGGTCTAGTTATCACCCTCATATATACATCTCTGGATAATTCTACAAGCCTGAAGAGGTGATAGATAGGAATTTGTATTTCCCATGACCACAGGCCCAGGCCCTCAGCTCCCCAATGACTGCTGGGGATGGCTGGGAGCCTCCTGCCTGTTTGGATGTGGACATGGGCTCTGTTCTCTGTCCTGACAAGTTAGAAGATCTGAATCACCTTTCTCTTCAGGAGAGGTACTGAAGTATCACAGCTCAGATTCCTCCAATTACTCCACTCCTGATGTATTTTTCTCTGGTTCTTCAGTTCAGTTGCCCTAGAAAGGGCAATAGAGGGAGGTGAGGCCTTTAGTTTGTTATTATAGTCTCAGGAAACAGGGTCTCCAAGTAAGCTCACTGGCTCAGGGATAGGCCTTGAGGGTCTCAAAGAAGCTAAGATGCTTTCAGCCTGGAGAAACCCTGCCATGACTAGATTGCTGCTTGAAGATTCCCGATCTGGAAAAGGTGGTGAAGTTGGAAGTGGGGACTAGTGTCAGGGTCTGTCTTTGGGTGACTTCCTTAAGGGCCTGAGAACCAAAGGCACACCTTGATTTTAGGCTACACGCAACTTCTTCAGGAGATGGAAGGTTTTTGTCTTCAATTGACTTGGGCTTCGCTCCTAAGAGTCAAGTCTCCTTCCTTCCTGGTCCCACTCTTCTGTTCCCAACTCCCTATCACCTGGGGGGCATCTCTTCCCACTCCTTCTAATAGGATTCTTTCCTCCCTACACTGTAACCAGTTTCCTCTCTTACCCGAGCCATGGGCCCAGATCTAAGTATGCAGTTTTTCTTCACCTGACTTCTTGTCCCCACTGCCTCACCTTATCAACACTACCAACCACACTTCACATCTCCCTATCCCTGAGGATCTTGCACAAGCCAATCCCGTCTCTGTCCAACCTCTGTGACACAACTATGGGGCCTTCCCCTCTTTCCCAGTCTATCAATGGATGTCTCTTCTAAGCAGGGAAAGAAAGTAAAAAACAAGATGATACTAGAACACAATAGCATCAAAGCCCTCAGAGCCTGTTACCTCAATATGGGTGGCTTCTCTGGGACTCAAGGGGCAGTGCACACTCACACACATGGGAGTTACCATCTGGAGCTGGAATGTCTGGGACTGCTGTATATCAAAAGCAGCTCCTTGGAGCCAGGCCAACCAGAAGAGTGGGTCACCCTCCAGCACAGTGACCCAATGGGCCAAGCTAGGGCTGGGTCCAGACTCACTCTACCTACCCACGGAGATTCAAGGAGTAATGAGGGGCCAGCAAAGGATGGAGGGGAAAGCTGGCAGTCCTGGCAGCCAGCAGCATTGGGGGCTCCTCATCTTCCTTCTCCCCAGCAGGAAGGGGTTCCTTAGCTGATGGCCCTTCCTGCCCTCAGAAAGGCCCAGGAATATGGGGCTCCTTTGGCACTTCAGAATGATCACAAGTAATTTGCCTTTTTATTCATATAGAACAAAATTTACAAAGTCATTCATACAGTTTTTGTGTTTTTTTTTACTGACTTCGAAAATTGGGAATATTCAAAATACACTTTTACCCCACTCCATTCTGTCATTATTTACACATATGTACAAGAAAAATGAAAGAGTCTGTGTGTGTATGCGTGTGCGTGTGCGTGCGTGTGTGTGTGTGTGTGTGTGTGTGGTCTGTGTTGTCATTTTCTCTTTTTCTCGTATTAAAAAGCTCTGCTGGTCGGGTGGGTGGGCGGGCAGGTGGTGGGCAGGCGGTGCGGTCAGATGGAGGTGCCGTGAGAGGTGTCCAGAGCCTCTGGGAGGACGCCTCCAGGCATGGGCTGGAAGGACATGGGGATAGGGGTCTTTACCGGGCTCTGCCGGAACAGCCCACCATTGGGCGACCTGTGTTTGCACTGGATGGAGGGCATGGTGGCCGAGCTGCTCAGCGGCAGTGGTAGGTTGCTGCTGGGCCCTGCTGAGAGTGTCCGGCTGGTGCCATGGCTGCTTTGCTCTGGCAGAAAGGTGCTGACTGAGAGCTGGGTGTTCTGGTACTCCCGAGTGGGTTCCAGGGCCTGGCTGGGTGCCAGGCCTCCCATCTCCAGGGCAGACAGTTCAATGGATGCAGGTGAGATCTGCTTGTGAGCAATGTCTTCATCCATGAGGCTGTTCATGCGCCGGTGCACCTGCTCCAGATTCACCTCTTTGTCCTAGAAGGGAAGATGGAGAGGTCAGGGGGGACTCTCAGGGGCCAAGCTGGCTGACTTTAAATGCAAGGGACTTGGAGGTACCAGGACTACTTATCCTGCTGCACAGTATTCACCCACCATGGCTCCCAGTACCCATCATAGATGGCCTGGCTACTATCTGGGGAAACTATAGGCTAGGACATGCAGCAAAGACCTAGGTGACATTGTTCCTGCCCTTTTCACTCAGCTCAGAATCACTGCCATAGGCAGTTTGAAGAACAAAAGGAGATAAGTGAAGCCTCATGGGAATAGAGGAAATGGCCCCCGGGCACCTAGCATGCCCCCTGCACTTGCCGTTTAGGGTTCAGAACACTCAAAGCCTTAATGTGATTATCCCTGCCTTGTATAAAAGGAGATTTGAACTCACCCAAATCCACCAGCCTGTGGGTGCCAGAGACAGTCTGGAATCCCAGAGTGAGACAGGTATCTAATCTTACCAGGTGACCTGTGTTCTCCCCACTCATGTCTCCAGAGGGGCTGGGTGCCAGGCACCTCCCTACCTGGAAGGCTAATGGGCTATGGGTTTCTGGGTGGGCATGATGAGGAAAGGGACTTCCCCAGGTATCATGAGGGCTTGAGGCTACCTGGATGGGTGATCCTTACCTGGATATGGCCATGCCATGGTAAGTAGCACCAGAGAAGACTGATTTGTTTGTTTATTTGCTTCAGAAAAAAAAAAAACAGAACCATATCATCCTTTTCAAATTACTTGATTTGCTTTCAATGTCAAAATGAAACAAGGTGGTCACATCGCTTGGAAGCTCAAGGAAGAGGTCATCCATTTATCTATGAAGCTGGCATGAAACTGACCAGCTGTCCAAGAGAAGAGCCACCCCAGCTCTCAGCTTCTAATCTAGAAGTTGCAGTCCTATTTGTAGCCACATGAGTATCAATGAGACAAGACGATGAATACTGCCCCTTCTCACATGAAATTCCAAGAGAAATGCCGTTAAAGTTCATTTTCAAGACAACCCTGTGGGTTTTCTAACAATGACATCATATATTAAAAAGAGGATCCCAAACATTGTTTGCCTCATAGGGGTTCTAGAAATGCCAAGAAACTTAGATGCCTTGATATGTTTTCAGAAGAAAAAAGGAATGATATAGAATAAGGTTGTTCCCATGACTGGATCAAGTACTTCTGGGGCTGGCATATCAGTAGTCCCCTGAGGAAGAGGCACCCTGAATAACTGGCATGAATTATTTATCTGAATAATCCAACCCAGGGGTAGCTCCCAGGGGTACTCAACTCAGCATGTCTCATGTGGCAAGGAACTGCTGTGCCCCATAATTCCCTCCATGCCCCAACATTCCCAGCATGGAGAAAGGGGGATCACTGCTCTACAGTATTCTGAGCCCAAAGCCAGCAGTTGGCACTTGACTTCTGGTGGGACACTTGGTGTCATTCTCTCTCAAAACTTCTCCCAGAGCAGGAAAGCTGATGACATCTATAAGATAATGGAGAACTCATTTCAGGCCAGGAGGAAATTAGATAATAAGAACATCTAATGAGGGATTAGCTTAGTATAGGG
Organism: Fukomys damarensis; assembly: GCF_012274545.1. Lineage (NCBI taxonomy): Eukaryota > Metazoa > Chordata > Mammalia > Rodentia > Bathyergidae > Fukomys > Fukomys damarensis. The sequence continues at coordinate 67,494,426 of NW_022900913.1, forward strand.
GATGCTGAGAAGAAGCCAGGGACCAGATATGGTATCCAAGGTCATGCTCAATGACCCACACCCAGACATATCTAGAAATGTGCTTTAATAATCACCTGGGTGGCTCTCAAGCCATTCAAATTAATGATCCAGCTTACTTGTTACAGTATCCCCTGGGGTAAGCAGATGTGATTCCCCCAGCTCTCTGTTCCTGAGTTCTCCTAGCTCCTGGGTCCTGGGTCTCTGAACAAGCTCCAGTTCTGCTCTTCGCCAAGCCTGCACCTTCAGCCTCCTCATGGCTACTATGAGGTTCTTGTGAAGCTTCTGTTACAGGATGAGGCTCCTTCATCTGCATTAGCCACAGTCAGTGCCATAACTGTTTTGGTAAATATGTGTATTCATAAGCTATTTTCATCTCAAAAGTTACAAAGGGCTTAAAGGTCTTGTACTAGAGAGTGTGGAAGCAGAAGACAATGAAAGAATTTCAAATAATGTCAGGGTTTAAGCAGATAACTTTGCCTTATCTGTAGCCAACAAAGATTGGGAAAGATGAACAAACAGGATGTCCTCAGTGTAGACTTCTGTTTCTGCAGAGGGGAAACTGGTGACCAGGCAGTCCTGGGGATCACTGGAGAACTGGTTAATTGTATAATCTTGCCTTTTCCTCCTTTCTGTTCTCACTTCTGGATTTTAAGGTCCCTTTTGGGAATGAAGGAAATAAAGTTTAAGAGTGGACTAATTAGCAGCTGAGAGCAAGTGTCTTGGTTCCAGCAGTTTTCATTCTGGATTTGAGCAGTCAGAAGGGAGAGAGTGGCCATTTTGCTCAGAGTCAATTAAGTGCTGGGCCAGGGAACGTTGTTTAGGAGGATTTTTTTTTTTGTTTTGCCAGGATTTGAAGAGAGAGAAAGGATAATTTCCTGTCCTAGAAGGCCAGAGAAAGGCAGGGAGTTGAGAGTTGGGGCAAAGAGGAAGAAACTTTCTCTACCCAGTGCCAGTGAAACAAACAGAAGGAGCTTCTTGTGGGGGAGAAAGACAGATCAAAATCCTCTGAAGAAAAAGTGTGAGTAGGGAGGTCTATCAGGGTTAGATGCCTTCATCACTGCAGCCCAGGCACAGGATTGGGGAAGTGCCAGGGCACAGACCAACTCAGTATCCTAGGTGCAGCTGGGAGGAACTGATCAGGCCAAAGCAAAGCACTTGGAATAAAGACCAACCCAGGGAGGGGGTACAGAAATGGTCAATTACCTCTAGCCAAGATTCCTCAACGAAAGTGCTTAGTTTCTTCAACCCAGACATCCTACCCTTACCTCAAATTAAGGAGGGATGCACCAGTCCCCAGGACTGCAAAGCTGTGTAGTGCAAATCTGTTCCCAGTTGTGGTTATTTATTAGCCTTTAAACATCTCCACATCAGGACACCCATCAAATGTCCATACCAATTGAATAGAATTTCCAGGGAGAGCTTCTAAAGCCAAATGGCTGTCAAGAAGCCAACCTCCCTGCACCAGCAAGACCTCCTACTATTCAGATCCCATTATCCCAGCAGTGCCAACATGCAGGCAAACTCTGGGAAAAGAGTGTGGCTATCAGGGGTCTCTTGTATTAGGAGTTTCAATAGATATGAAAATGAGTAGAAGTAAAAGCAGATACTTCCTTGATTCCCTGGAAAGCAATTATAGCCTCTCTGCCTCTGTGTCCACTAAGCTGCCTGCTGGGCCAGGGATGATGAGCAGAGAGCAGAAGGCCACCTTGCTCAGGTCCTGAGAGTTTTGTGATTCTGCATCACCTGGGGCCACAGACTTAGCACACACAAGGTCATTACATGTCTGCCTGCACCTTCTTCATCTCTGGCAGGCAGAGTCATCAGCTCACTCGAGGAAAAAAAAGCAGGAGTGATTCAATAAATATCCATCTTTTTGGCAAAATGGTGCATTTGATAATGTTATGAATATTGAAATAATGGGTGATTTTATGTGAACTACATTCATTTACATCCTCATTATCTCAAGATTTCGGTGTTCAGCCAGGTAATGACAGCTGTGGAAAGAGACCTGGAAACTTATCTCCGCCTTCATTAATCTACCATAGGTAACTGACCTACTCAAACATCCTTTCATATGACATAAAATTCATTGACTGCATTTACCCACGAATCAGCTGGATTCCAGTTCTGTATTTCTCACCCCATATTAAACATGACAGCAGATGCACCAACAGGGGTTACTGGGGAACCTCTCTCAGGCATTGTCTTGCAGAGAGATAAAGTTCTGTAATTAAGCCACTGTTCACCAATGTGGAAATAATCCAGTGTATTGGAAAACGGTAATTAACTAAACTATCATCTATGTAACAGCCTGTTACACGGGGGACTCGTTAGAACTGGCTTTGTTTGGAGTCCAACAGCTCCTATTTTAAGTTGGGCAGGAACAAAACTAGGGATGAGGGACTTGCCACCTGATTGGGGTGATTGTTGGCAGCATTCTCTGGTAACCACTGTGACCAACCAGGTGGTAAATGAGACCCAGAGGCTGGCAGAAAGGCCACCAACATGATCTCCTTAACCACTGCTCCCAAGACTTAAGCCAGGCTGGGGATCTGCAAGTCATGGTTGGGTAAGAGCAAAGGAGCTGGATGTTAAGTTGATGAAGTGATCTCAGGAGATGATGCGCAGTTTAACAAAATGTCACGTACAAGAGGTTTGATCAGTTCAATTGCAGACTTGCAGGGCAGGGCCATGATAGGGAGCCAACAACCACTTCACATCACAGATGGGAGCAGCAAGGATACAGAGGAGGAAACTGAGGCTACAGTGAAGTGATTTGTCCACAGTTACACAATTCCACAGTAAGTCGGTAAGTGGAGATTAGGAAGGTACCACCCAGCTCCAAAACGGGACTCTTCCACTCTGGCAGGCTGAATGCTCCCAATCCCACTTTGGAAGGTTTGTGTACACTTAGGTAGAAATTTTTCATCTTGGGCAGGATATTAGAAACACATGTGGAGATGTTAGAAATTAGGATTGTCTAAATATCTTTAATATGAGCTTTTGGAAAGTGGGGCTCAGGTATCTGCATTTCTAAAAAGCTTCAGAATTAATCACCTCTGATAGGCAGCCAGAACTGCAAGCCACTGATTCAGCTTCAATGATTATACAACAATTTAATATGAATAACACTTTATTTACAGGAGCCCAGACTGGTTCATTCATTCAATAAATGCTTTTGGGCTCCTACTACCAGATGAGCTAATGCCCTTGGTAAAGCATTCATCTTTGATTCCAGCCACATGGAAGATGCTCAACACTTCAGCAATATCCATCATTTCTTAACAAGAAATTCCACGTTCAGGAGAGTGGGCAAAGGGATGGGAAGGCTGAGCTGAGGAAGTGCTGGCAGAATGAAAACAGACACAGGCAGGTAAATACTAACTGGCAATGAGGAATCACATCCAACAAGGGAGATGACCAGCACTCAGAACAAGGCCAGGCTTTGCCTGTGAGCTGGTTTTGAGATACAGCATAGTGTGTAATACGTGTGCAAGGCCTTCATAGTGGAAGGCCTGGGCAAAGGCCTGAATCAGGCACCCTCACTCTCTGTACCCTATGTCATACTTTCTGATTTCAGCAGTGTAGCTGTTGGCCAGGCTCAGTCCTCATCACAAGAGGGAAATGAGGGTTCAGAGAATATGGAGGCCACACAGCTGGAAGAACTGAGTCTACCCTTAATTTCCAAACTCCTCTGGAAAATGCTGGTAGAAAAGCCATGACACCCTCCTACACACACACACACACACACACACACACCCACACACACACACACAC
>NW_022900913.1:67498251-67606745 GCF_012274545.1 Fukomys damarensis
CACACACACACACACACACACACACACACACACACACACACACACACGCTAACACACACTATAGGAAGCCTAGTAACCTGGCTCTTTGATGACCTAACTCTGGGAGAATATATAGTTCACTTCTCAGCTTGGTCCTGGCTGTTTCTGTCCCACTTCTCTGGGGATAGGGATGCCTGCCTTGATTTTTGTTGAAGTGGGTTGAGAAGACAGCAAGTAATTTTCTCTGTTCAGGGAAGGTTCCCTAAGGTGTGACTTGTTTTCTCCAAATCCTTCAATGTCCATAGGAGGGAGGAGCCCCTTGGCCACCATCAGCCAAGCACAGTGCTGGGACAGGGACATCATTAAGTTATTTCACACTCCTTGGGTCAATATATGTGAAGAGGGAAGAGGTACACAAAAGAAAATCTCTGTACGGAACAGAGAAGGCACCAAGGGGATGGGTGTGCACAACGGTGTGGAGTTAAAGAGGGTCACTAGGACCCGATCTTCCATGGAGAGTGGTTTTAAGGAGGCTTCCTGATGTAGCTGGCTGCCACAAGGTCACTCTGGGCTCCATCAGCTTCTGTCTGCCATGGAAGATGAGGCAGGGAGGCAGCAAAGCAGGAAGCAACAAGAATGCCAAGCTCCCCACCCAGTGATGAATGTGTCCTCTCTCATTCCTCGTGTCATCTCCCATTTGTGTGGCTCTCATCTTTATTTCATGAATATTTTATTCTCAGTGCAATGGCTCCACATCCACCATAAATCTAGCGGGTGCTCTTTACTGCAGCCTGGAGCTTGGTGCACTCACCTGCATTGGGTAACTACATAATTGTCTGATTCCACAAAAAAAATATGAGCTCAGATGTGCATGAATATTAAGGGCTGAATGCACATTATTACTCTTCCCCAAGTAGGTATCTAAACGCTGAAGACATCCAGAGCAAGCCATTAAACAAGTTGGGGCTCCACCCAAAGAGGTTTCCGGCTCTTAAGAAATACAGCCAGTGTTCCAAGATGAAACAGTCTGTGAGTAACCAGACATTCACCTAATTGCAAATGATACTCCATAAAACATGGGCAACCAGTAACATGGAGTAGGTCTAAATTAAATCCCACCATTATTTTTCCAAAGGATTTAAAGACATGTCTCTAAGTACTGTCATTTCAGCCCCTTCCCTGATTCCTGTTGGAGACATGATGAGGTTCCAACCCCTCAGCCTGGCAGTTTAGTCCTTCAGACAGATCTCACAGCCTCCTTCTCCAGCCTCTCCTGTCAGCATCCCCTCGTTCCCATTCCCATGCTCCTGTTAACTCTCTGTTTACCCCACCCTATTAGCAACTTCCCACCTCATCGAAGCCCTGGGATTTGTACCAATGTTCAACACTCCATATTGACAGCTCTCACTTCCTCACCTGGCCCTCCCACATGTACACACACAGACACACAGACACACACCATAACAATTAATTCTGGGGGTAGCAGGCTGGAACTATCAGTAAGTAGGGGGTATACACTGATTAGGACTTCCAACCTTCCCCTAGACCTACTGGAGTCTGTGACCCAGATGCCAGCAGGACAGCCATCTCCATGAAGGTATAATCCTCAGATACCTGAATATTGTCCCCTGCTCTGCTGACCTGAGGGGCATGTGTACAGAGGAAATCAGGCAGGAGACTTAGGAAAAAGCCAAACCTCAAAACATAGGCAGGGGGTGCAGTGTGGGTTGGTTACTGTGTCTCCCATCTTCCCTGTTCTCCCTGCTTCTACTGCAGTGGCTTGGGGATCACCCCACCCTGTTGCCCACAGATGCTCTGTTCACCTAGGCCTGGATGGTGTCAGCAGGAGAGGATGCCCTGGCTGTGATGTGCAGAGGCTGATGAGATGTATCAGCTGCAGAGGGAAGTGGGGCTACTCATCAGAATAATTCAAGGTCCCTCCCAGCAACTTCTTCATACAGAATTTTCTACTTGCAAATAAAAGCTCAAGATGGAACCATTAACTATTTATTTCAGTATATTTTCCTTAAATTTCTTCTTTCTTTCCCTCCTGTGGTCTGGGAGTGAGCAGAGAGCCACCGAGTTGGTGGCAGAACCAGGCCTCTTATATCCTTCCGTGGAGGAATACAGAAGGCAGGAGAGGAGGAGGGTGTCCCCAGGACATTTCAGATGTGCTGACTCATCAGTGGCCTTCTTTCAGGGGAAAGAAAGGAGGAGGACAGAGAGGTCATTGCTGGGCATGATGGAGAATCGGAAGAGGATGGAGGGGGCCAGCCATCACTGTCCTCACAGAGGACTCTTATAGACTAGGGAACAAGGGTGTGGCAGCCGTCAGACCACAGAGCCATGGCCCCGATGGCCCATCCTTATTGTTCAGAGGTACCAAGCCCCAGCCCTAGGTCAGGTTCAGAAGGATGTGACCAGCTCGCTGCTCCTGCTTGCTTCCTCTCCCAATCCAGTACACTCTGGGATTCTCCTCGAGCCCCTGCATTGGAAGCCATGTTTATGAACTTTTCATATGTCACCCAAGAACAAAAACAGGCAAGGTTGTGGTTTCAGAAAGGACTGGTTTTGGATTTGATGATGGTTTGATGTTTTGCTGTTTTCTGTTTGAGGTTTATGTCTGTTCACTCCAACAAAATCAGCAAGCAAAGCATTCATTCCAGATGTAACAAGGTACATGTGACAGGGAATGACAGGCTCACAGATGGAGTAGCCAGGCTGATGTCACCGATGGCTGGGTGGCTGCAGCTTCTGCTGCCTCGGGGTTTTCACTAAACCACACATCAGCTATCCTCTTTTAGGGTGTCTCCAAGGGACCTTCATGAAGCCTTCATTTAAAAAAGCAAAAGCTCTGTGTGAGGAAGAGCAAACATTCAAAGAGAAAGAAGTGTCCAGGGACAGAGTCTGCTTGTGGTTGGCACACACAGGGAGGGCAGTGTACCTGGCATCTGGACAGAGCTGCCATGGCCCAGCGAGGAGGTACACCCAGAAGGGAGGTAAGCAGGGGTCCCCTGTACACTGTGGCCCTAGGCAAGAAGTCAGAGAGAACTGGGAGGGAAGGAGCAGGGCTCCTCTCTTACCCTACAGGTGGTCTCTCCAGGCCAGGGTGGAGGCACATGGGCGGGGCAGGGTGGGGAAGGGCTCTCTGGCGCTTCCCAAGCTGTACCTGCTCTATAGATAAATACAGGACTTTAGTGGCCATGGCGGGCACTTCAGCACTCTGTTTAAACATAAAAACATCCCCTACAAACTATCTTTTGCTTTAAGATCAAAATGAAATCATGCCCCAATAAAAAATGCTGCTGTCTCTGGACAACGTGACTTAGGTGAACACTAACTAGATGAAAACCACCCAGCAATGGCCCCGTGCGACCCTCCTGCCTTGAAGCTGAAAAAGGGAGAGGAACCCCGTGTACGGACCTCTTTAGGGGTCTCCTGGTGGCACCGGTTGCTGTTCCACCACAACTCCAGGGCAGCCACCAGACAGGCGAGGAGGAGGCCAATGGCCAGGATGCAGAAGACCCCAGCAAAGCTGTGCAGCTTGAGGGACTTGCCGTCAGTCTGGGTGCTGGAGTGGCTGGTGAGATCACAGCGGCCTGTGTGTGGCCACCACTTCTGCTTGAGCACATCCAGGTCCCCTGTGTCCTGCAGCTCCAGGATCCTGCAAGATACAACCCAGGTGAGCCAGAGCCATTAATCTCATCAATTAGCCACAGGAGTTCTGGCCACCGTCCCACCATGCTGGCCCCACCATGGCAACCTTGAACCATCCCGGCTGCTCTCTGCCTCACTTTCCCCTCCCAAGCCAGTCTCCACACTGCAAATAGAGTGCTCCCCACAAAACACAACCAGCCCCGCTGCTCTCTCCCACCCCATCCCAGGGTCGGGGACAAGACTCTTCATGTGGGTGGTGCACCACGTGCTCAGGCTAAAACTGAACTGTTGAGAAGTGAAGCGGACAAATGTTCAGAATGTGGGTTTAGAATGTTCATACTCCCCCACATCTTTCTTTCAAACCCCAAAAACTACAGGTTGAGCATCCTTAATCCAAAATCTGCCATCTGAAATGCTTCAAACTCTGATGTGCCCTCTGATGGTTCCACAAACTTTGTTTCATGCATAAATTTAAAATATTGTATAAGATTATCTTATAATCATGTGCCTAAAGTGTATATAAAACACAAATAAATTTCATGTTTAGACATGAGTCCCATTCCCAAGATATCCTAAATATTCCAAAATCTACATGCAAAGGTACAAGATCCCAGTAATGAATGTAACTGTACTGTATACCTAGAATGTACCAATAAACTCAATAAAAAAAAAAAATCCAAAATCTAAAACTTCTGGTTCCAAGCATTTTGGAGAAGGGGGTACTCAACTTATCTATTCTAAGCTTGTCCCACTAGGATCCTCAAAATCTTTCATTTATTTATTTGATTTAAGGACTTTCTACACTGCATGATGATGTTCAGCACAGCAGCACTTGTGGTCTAGAGTCACAAACACCAACCTTAAAGCTATTAGAGCAATCACTGTAAAGACAGAGGCTTTGAGAAATAGAGTGAAATGAAATTAGATGGGCCAGGAAATGGCAAGTATGGAGGGACCTTAGACTGGAGTATCAGGATGAGATCAGGGAGGAGGTGACAGGTAAGTGAAAATGTAAAAGACCATCGATTGTCCAACAGGTTGTCTGGGCCAAGGAAGACCCAAAGTGCTTGGCAAATGATACTGAATCATCGTTCTGACCCTTTGAGATGATCACTTCTATTTTATCATTTTTACAGAGGAGGACATTGGAGCAGAGAGGTGAAGTATCTTGCTGAAGCCACTTTGAGGTTGGCAGGGTTGGCACACGAGGAGGGGAGGAAGAACTCTTCTGAGGCTAGAGCTGTGTGTGAGTGTCTCATTTGGGGCAAGAGTTTCACATATTTAAGAGACTGACACACAACCAGAGAGTGATAGGAGGTAAAGACAGTGAGGCAGGCAGAGCCCGGGCATGGGCTCCAAGAGGGCATGAAAGGGAGTCTGGCTTTTGTGCTGTGTGCCATGGTGAAGCAGGCCAACGCCTTCTGATCTTAGATTCCTCATGATGATTTCCATCTGTTGCAGTACTTTGCGGATCCTTCTGAAGCCCAGGAGATTAAACAGTGAGCCAGTGGGGAGAAGAGCTCCTTGAGCCTGGTCCATGATGACACATTCACCAAGCAAACCTGCAGTGAGTGATTCCTTGAGCCCTCCACTGAGCACAAAGAGTACAAGTTCTCCATGGCCAAGAGAACCCATCTGGATTGCCACCCACCCTGGACCTGCACTGCAACCTGCTGTGACCACAGGCCTTATACTGTGAATAATTACCACACAAGGGCTTGCAGCTGGTGGAAGGAAAGGGCGACAGCTGAGGGAAATCTGTCAGCAACATAGGCACAACAGGGCATAGCCTTTCACTGGCTTGAAACGGCCCACATCAGTTCAAAGTGCAGGCCCTGGAAGCACAAGATCTCAGCTGAGCCTCCTCTGACAAGGGACATTCCCCTGTTAACCTCAGTGTCCTCAGCATGGATCACTGATCCTCGCCAGCTGAGCAGGGCAATGGCTGCCAGACAGGGGCCATGCACTACTTTCCATCTTTCCTAGTGTAAGCACAGGGGCTAGAGCAGCCATGACTATCATCAGATGTTTATTCTGTCAATAAATGTATAATATTGAATAATGAAAACTATCTGAAGTAAAATGGCCATTGTGAGATAATGATGTCCTGTCCACTGTGTTCGCAGGGCACTGATAAGCACGAAGGATTTAGAATGTGACTGTGTGTAATGGGACTTGGTGGTGGAGATAAATGCATGATTTACATGTGCATTTGTATGGCTGGGGCCATGCTTCTGATGCCCCTGAGCACCACAGCTGTCTCCACATTGCATGATTAACTGCAGCTGCAGTGTCTCACTTACTATTTCACATGCTTCTTCTGGTATCAGGGAAGCTGCATGTCTGCATGTTCACCAGTTGTAATTAAGCCTCAGCTAGCAGAGCTGAACGAGCTTCCTGGAAGCCACAGGACCAGATATGCAAGACATCAGGACCCTGGAGAAGGCTACCAGCAGAACTAATGGCTCACCTTGGAGATCATGAACTTCAGGTTATGGACATAAACTCAGCTCTGATGAACATTAGTTCAAATCCGAACACTGAACGCCTCAACCCCTAGACTTTAGCTCTCCCATCACTAAACTTTGAGATTAAATAAATGCACCTGCCTCAAAGAACACTGGCTCAAGACCTGGCAAGTACTTAAAGAGTTCCATAAAAGGAGGGTAGCAGCCACAGTCTGATGGGTGTGCTAACCAGCAGCTTTCTTAGGCCACTATTGTCCTGATCTACCTTTTATTGAGAGCACAGAAGGAGTAAATAATTTGACACGGCCTGAATCCTCATAATAGCTTGCAGAACAATCCTTACAATGTCTGTTTTATCTTGTGAAGACTCAAGGCTGAGAATCTAGAAGACATGGCCAAGGTTGTCATTAGAAAACAACCATGCTATTCTTCAGACCTGGATGGTTCTGATCACGGAGGCCATGCTCCTTGTGGACCAGCTTGTTCTTTGAGAGCCAAATTCTGGCCCAGGGGATAGAAAGGCTCTGGCCATATGGTGGGCCAGATCCTTACCTCTCTACTCTTCAAGCAGCCTCTGTGTAACAGTAGATGGGCTACTAAATTTTTCTGATCTCCTCTTTTGGTTACCTATAACGTTTGCATCTTTTATGCTCAGTCATTCCAGAGAGAATGTAAGGCAATTTATAGGAAGATACAGAATTAAAGCAAAAATAAAAATAAAAATAAAAATAAAAAATAAACAATAAAAAGGAAACTGAAATATAGATGCAGCAAGAAAGACAAGTCCCAGGCACAAAGTGCCTTACAGAATGAGGCTAAACTAATGCACACTATAATAATCCATATCCCACTTACGAGGAAGCCAGAGCGATAACAGCCACTTCCTGAAGCCAGTTGTTCTATTTTCCAGACAGATATAATTGCAGGTGTTTGCCTTTATTCAATAGTTGTGGAGCTTGCAACACAGTAGGTGCTCAATAAATGGCTATTAAGTTGCTAAACAGTTATTGAATGCCCACTCTGCATGCTGTGGTCTGCAAACCTGTTATAGCACATAAACCCCACCACTCACATAGACATCTATATCCTGTCCTCTGCCAAAGCAAGGAAATAGCTTAGCTCCCAGGGTGAAGGGAAAGATGGGTACAGATACTGGCCAGATAAGGATGAGGTCTGCTACTTATGCATGGACCCTTTTTCTGCAAATGGTTTGATGAGCTGCCCCTGGACTGGTCTCATCACCCTTCTAAGGTGTACCAAGGCAGCATGCACTTCTGCACACAGGATATAACAGATCAGCAGCAGGTTGGCAACGTAAGGGCTGGTGTTACTCCAACAGCGGGCACCTGACTGCCAGGAGAGGGGCACCAGGAAGAGCTTCACCGTGGAGGCAGGTGTCCCAGTGAAGATAGTTAGAGTCACCAAGTCACCAGCCTTCTGATAGAAGCAAAGAAGGATACATTACTTCCTGTGAGAATGACATGAAAAGTAAGCTGGTGGTGACTACTAGGATGGGAGAGAGGAGCCCACAGAGCAATCACAGTGACAGGATGAACAGGTCCCGTGCACAGGTGTCCCATAGCCAGCCTGCCTCCTGGGATTGCACACCTCCAAGCTGGCCTTGGTCCACCGTACCTGGGTCCACATGACTTACATCAAATTCCTCATGCACCTGACAAGACTGGTATTGGAGGAGAGAGACCGCGCTCTTTTGTACTCATCTCCTCCTTCTCCAGTGTGAGGGTTTTTGTGTTTTCCTCTGACCTAACTTGGGCTCCCACTGCCCTGACTCCATTTACCAACCTGGTGGAGCCTCAAATTTCCTGGCTGTCTGCTCTTTCCTCTCTCCGAGGGGAGACATCCAGTTCTACAGACTTACAGGAGGTAAATGGGTATTTCCAGCTCAAGGGATTCTAACTGTCCCTTGTTGGGCCCTGTGCTGTGTCTTGGGGCACATTTGTCGTTTTGGTGTTGCTGCAATGTGGGCCTCACAGGCTCCTTTACCATCTGTTCCACTGAGACACTTGCAGGTCAATGGTCTGTGCAATCATCCCAAGCCGCCCATGCAGGAAAGCCAACTAGTGCAAAGCTCTAGAATACCAGTGTGCTCTAAAGCCTAAAGAGAAACCCTTTTTTATTCATGCCTTAAATCTGAGCAATTGATAAATTACTCCTCCTCCTTCTCTCTTGTAATTACTCTCTGCTCCAGGGAACAGCGAGAAGCACAGAATATATACTTGAAATTCTAGAGAAAACCCCAGAGCTTCATTGGCCTTAATTAGTCCTCCCCCAATTCCCATCTTTGTACATGCTACACTTACTAGACTGGCACTATGCCCCCCTACCACTTGGGCACTTCAGCCATAGCTTGAATTTGGGGGGTCAAGGCAGAGCCACTCTTGGGGCTTCTCTCGGCTCTGTAATTCTACCTTCACCCAGCAGGAGGCTGCCTCACAGACCTGCAAACATTGGCTCAAGGCTGAGCGGTCTTTGGGGACCGGAGTCCCTGTTGGTGGTCCAGCTGCTGGGCAAAGGCTACCGATCTTACCTTCAGTTCAGTGTGGCTAACACCAGGTCACTGCCCAAGGACTAAGGGGAACTTCTATGGCAGAAAATGAAGTGGAATGTTGAGGAATTAATTTTCTCAAGATAGCTGACCAGATGCCTGGGCTGGGAAGATGGAAACTGGATCATGCCCTGAGCAGCTTCAAGGGGTGGACTTACACCAGCAAATCCCATGGCAAGCTGAATGGGCCTATGCAAACTAAACACACTGCGCTGGTTTCTGGTGGAGGATGTCTATGGGCTTTACTCAGGCTGGAACCCTCCTGTCTGCAGCCTTCCTCCCCACTTTCTCCCCCATGCCCAATCCTTTTGCTAATATTAACTGCTAGATATCTAAATCAGTTCTCAGGAGATGGCTTAGAAACCTGGATTCTTGTCTGAGGAGGACAGGGAGGGGGCATTAGTGGCCCCCCTCTCCACAGTGGAGGACCAGGCCCATTTCTCATCCAGCAGACAGTCTCTCCTTGAACTAGGAAACTCTGCTCTACCATTGCAGCCTCTTGGGCCATGTGCAAATGAGTAAGGAGACCTCTGCCACCCAGGATCCCTATTTCTAAGCTTCCACGTGACAATTACAACTTTGCAGATACAGTATATCTCTCTTTAAAAGTGAGTACTAGGCCCTCGCCAGGTCCTATTCCTTATTCATTTATCTGGCTAACTTCTACTCCTTCAGGGTTCTCTGGCGGTACCAACTCTGGGAAGTCCTCCCAGATCTCCTGGGTCTGGTCAGATGCCTTCTTCTGTCCTTCACCCACCCCAGCACCCTGAAAGTGATGGTGAACCTGTCATCACACTTATGCGCTGGGCTGGAATCACCAACTCAATCACAGCCCCACCAGCACTAGGCACCTTTTCAGGAAGGGACACGTAACTCCTCTTTTTATCCAGCACCCATACAGGCCCTAGCTGAGGGTGGAGGGGACACTGGTACACAGTCTGTGCTCTGAGGAGAAGGGATTCTCCTGCCACCAGTGCAGGAGTTAGAAGGTGCTGGAGTCACCCCACTGGTCATGCCTACCTCTGAGAGAAGAGGTCCCTGTAGGGGCTGCCGTGCTGCAGGGCAATCCCATAGCCCTTGCTGCTGATGCTGTTGCCAATGACAGTCACCGAGCAGTCGTCATCTGTCAGGGCTGCATACTCCACCACGGCCACATCCCATAGAAAGGCGTAGTTCCCCTTCTTTGCCTGAAAAATCAAAATCACCATGATATCCAGCATGTCTGACTCACTGCATCAGCTTCAAGAATCAGACAACTTCATGGTGAGCTTTGAGGAAATCATTCTAAATGGTCCTCCTGCCCACCAGACAGTCTAGCAAACTTGCCTACCATGTTCTGGCCTTCGAGTGCCACTGCTAGTTGATGCCACTCATTATGGTTACATGTGAAAGATGTAGCTCCAGCCCAGCTTGCAGAGAGGGGTCGGGAGGAGAAGTTGTAGAAGGATCATGATGGATGGGTTTCTCACTCAGCCCCGGAGAATGCAGAGTCCAACCCTGGAGGACTGAGCTGGGCAGATCAGATGTACAAGGGAAGCATAAGAGATGCAGGGCAAGAGGGTGAAGCTACTGGCCAGAGGCTGCCCGGGGGGAAGAGGGTGGTGATCAGTCTGTCCACTTAGTATTCTGCTTAGAACCTGACTGGGTCTTCTCTAGGGCAAACCTGCGTGAGGCCTCGGGTTCAGCACCCCTGGGTAGACACAACTTAAAGTCAAGCACAAGCACATGTCTGGAGCTTGTTTTCCAGGGAACAATCCATTAGGAACAGGCTCCTGATCGTTATGGTACCAGTCAGGCTTCTGCCCCGTGCCTTCCTCTAGCCTTATGTGCACACACATACAATGCACACACACACATGCCTATGTTTATACAGGAGCCAGTTTCTGATGTCAGTATATGCCATAAAGTGCAAGGGCTTCAGATTATTCCTGCTCACAATAGCTAAGTCCTGGAAGCAGCTTTATGTCCATCAGCAGAAGGACAGAGAAAATGTGTCTACGCACAACGGAACACTACTCCGCCATGAAGAAGGATAAACCTGAGTCATTTGCAGGAAAATGGATTCACCGTGAGACCATAATGTTAAGCAAAATGTCAGACACACAATCTTAAACATCACATGGTTTCTTTTATATGGGAAACCCAAATTATAAATAAAGAGCAAAATAAAAGATAGCTACTAGGAAGTAGAAAAACAGATCTTTGCAAATGGAAAGGAAACCAAAAGATGGGGGAGGGGGAGCAGACAAAAAAGATTAAGATGTGTTACAGACACGTACCAACTTCTCTCAAGAAATGTAAGTATTGTGTACTGAAAATATGTAAAAACAAAAAGTGAAAAAAAAAAAAAAGATGATCCCATCGGTAGTCTGTCTGCTTACAGCTCAAAACCTGCTCCATCTCACCTCCACAGTGACATCTGCTTCTATCTCAGACCACAATTCTAACTTTGACTCGGGTCCAGGCACTCTGAGGGGATGGGAGTCACTCTACCTTTTGGAAGGAGATACAAACTAGACATTACCCTTTGGTCTTCTTAACAGAGTGTCTAACATTCTCAAAGCCACAAAGTGCCTGGTTTCATCTTGTAGCAAGCACCCAGATGTCTCTTTCCCTTTTCGTTCCCACCTCTCAAGGCTCACAGCAGATGCTGGAAGATCTCAGTGTGGCCATGGCCATTGGGCTGAAACATCACACACAAAAGTGAGTGGAGCTGCTGAGCTTCAGGACCCTGCAGAGGAGGGTGCTGTGTCTGGCTCTACCTTCTTCCCATTGAATCTTCATGTGCGCTGAGAGTTTCTAGGGAATGCCATGGCTGCTCAGATGAAAACCCAAGATTTTCCTTCTATCAAGACCCTAAGTGCCCATGGCCCAAGATGAGTCATCTTCTTGTCAGATTTTCACCTTCATAAGGATTTGTGAGCAGAACCTGACCTCCCACCATGGGACCAGGCTGCTCCTAGCCTTTCACACTAATTTGCCCAACCTCCTTGCCAGAAATGACACACACCAGTGCCACCAATCGGTTTCCACCTCGGGGAGCAATTCAAATATTACAGCAAAGCCTCACTCCTAAACCAACCCAATTTCAGAAATCCTACAGGACTTTGACCTGGGTTGCAAAATTACACACATCTCTCTCCCTCCATGTAAGAAGATAACAGTCTTTGAGATATTTTTCCTGCTGGCAAACAAGTTTCCTTGTGAAAAGACATAAATTTTTCAACCTCTTAGTAACCAAGTTTCTCAGCAAAATGTTGACTCATGACCTAATGTTTGGCTTTAGTCAGACTTCAGAACATTTCACATCCATGCTCGCAATTCAACAAGACAATCAGACACTGTTATTTGTACAATTTCAAAAGGGCATGTCATGCTGAAGGAAGAATTAAGATCACCTTCCTTCCTACCTTTCAAGTGATGTTCCAAGAAGGAGAACGAAATAAGGTGGCTCAGATTGAGTCGAACCTGACTCTCAAGGAAGCCAGCCCCAGTTGCTCTCAGAAGGCACCTGGATTCCTTTACACCACACTACAACTGTGATTGCAGTTTAGTCAGGAGGAAGTTGCTTTTATAATCCTGCTGGGCTAAGCTGAGAAGGAGGAGAAGTGGAAAATGGATGCCTGCAATATGTCAGTCTCAAATCCCTGCTCAACAGGAAGGCAGTCAAGAAGAGAGGGGAAGTAGAAATCTTTCTTGACCTGCTGGGTGTCCCAAGACCCTCAACCTCCCATTTGCAAACAGGGACTAAATTTGCCATTCTGTCTCACGTCTGCTTGAGGAAGCCCGTGGCTAGACCCCTAATCCACCAGACAGCCCCAGAACAGGACTTGGACACAAGGTATGTACATTTGAAGATGAGAACTAAATCAGAACTCCAATTGTGGTGGCCAGATTCGGGCTCTATCTTTATGAAATACTCCTCATTCTCAACATCGTGCTTTACTTCCTGGGTGCCCCAGAGCTTTCTAACCCTCTTCTTTCAGCCCCACACTAAGAAGAATGCAGGACTAAAATTTCCCCCTGGGGTCCCAATCCATCAGTTTCCAGGAGAATTTTCTGGATCTTGTGGGTATCTCCTTAATTTTTCTGGTGTGTCACAGAGTCCCAGTGAGACATATGCCTTCTTAGGTTTGGCCACAATGTCAGGAACATTTCAGACACAGGTTAGAGAAATCAAAACACCCCCACCCATCATAGTTGTGCCACTTCCTATAAGGCCCCCTGTTACCCACTTTGCAGAATTAGCTCCATCCCATTACAAAAAATCTAGGATGCATTCCTTCCTTAAAGGGTCAGAATGAGTATTCCATATGGTCCCTAATAACGATGAATCCACTTCCTTAATTGTGCTGCTTGTCCAGAACTGGGCTTGCACACATGGGGTACACCTAATACATCAATCCTTCACCTCCAGGATTTTCAAGAGTCTCCTGTCTGTCCTGTGCCTCACATTCCAGGCTCATCCCTTGACTTTCTGAGTCTCAGCACCCTATTCATTCTGTCCCTAGACTCAGTTTCCTTCTCTGCGAGCTCAGCTTACCTAGTCCCTAGTTTCATTGAGAAAACATGTCTGTCCCTCCCCACTGTCCTCCATCCCTCAACTCCATTTCAGAGACTTCTCACACTAGGAGACATCGTCATTTCTTTATATTAACAACTTCTTTCTGGGGAGGATTTGTTTCAGGCTCTTGGGAAGACAGGGTCTGGACAAGAATCCATCCTCCTCCAGATGTACAGCACTGGCCAATTCTCACAGAGAAGGATGGGCACAGCCACATCCCTGTACGTGTCCCACGTCCCTCCACCACGCGTCACAAGGCATCTGTAGAGTCACTATTTTGGCCACTTCTTGTTCATGATAACTGCTTTTTCCCCAGGTCTCCCAGGGTTGCCTTGGACCTGCTGGTGGTGGTGAGTTAGAGAGGGTGTCAGCAAGGGCACAATATCCTATGAGCAGTTTACAAAAAGATTGCTGATATTTATTTCACAGTGCCAGAAGATCAAAGCAATGGTCAGATTTGCATTCTACTATCAAAACAAAACTAAACTAAACAATACATTTCTCCTTGTCAGTGGGTTGGTTAACCTTTATCTGGCCTGTCCATCTATAGTATTAAATGTGCTCTGAATTTCCAGTCATAGACTCATTTTATGTCATGTGGCCATTGAAATGTTGAGCTTAGACAATGCCACTAATGGAGCCCAACCTCCTTCAGGCCTTGGCTCTGCCTAGAGCCAGATTGGCGGGAAGACCCTGCTCCCCGGTTCTTCCTGACTTCAGAGACCCTGGGACCGTCTCTTGGGTCCCAGAACTGAAACTCAGGCTTCCCCAACTGTGTAGAAGGGATTTATGGGATATGAAAGGCAGTCAAGATCTGAAAGTTAACATAGCCTAGAAATGTAATCTGGCCACCTCCTCAGTGTTTTTTTTTTTTTTAAATAAACTGGTAATATCTGCTGTCAATGAGGTTAGGACAAAACAGCCATTGGCATCACAGAATGGCTCAACCCTTTGGAAAGTAAAGCAACAACACAAAACAGAAACGTTTAAAGCTGCTCACATCTTTCACCCTGGTGAATTGAAATGTAACCTAAAAAGCAATCTAAATGTAAGAAAAATATATGAAAGGCATTTCATATTTAGAACTGACTATAAAGAAAACATGTGAACAGCTTAAATAATGTTAGGGAAATATTTAATAAATTATGGTTTGTGAAGGCGATGAAGTCTTATGCAACACATAGTAATTATACAGACTGTGGAAAAACTGCACCTATCACATTGAAACACCTGGGAAAGTATGCTGGATGCCCTCAGCCTGCTTGCAAAGGGTATGCCTTCTTTTATGCTCCCCTTTTCCTAAAAGTAAAAATGAACAAATAAACAAGTGAAACAAAAACTCTTGGCAGAGCCACCAAAACGTAGATGTGAGGACTTATGGGAAAAGAAGAATGTCTTTGGCACTGGAGAAAATCAAGGGCACCTTAACACCCATGCAAAGGATGCCAGGACAACAGCAGGTAGGAGGAGCACCCAGTCTGTTCTTCTACTAAGCATCTCAGCAAACAGAATCCAAGCTCACCTCAGCATTGACTCCATTCCCAGCTCACCTGCACAGTAGAGGGGTGAGGAAGGAAAGGAACTGGGGCTCTGGGGGTGTCTGGCCCCAGCACATATGGCGTCCTTCCTAATACTTGGCATTAGCTGCTAGGCCTGCGTGGCAGGAGGAAGGCTGGGCACCTTAAGCACAGCCACACGTGAGGTGTAGCCTTGGCTGACTCTCTTCTCTCTGCAGCTCCATACTGGTAATAAAGTGGGACTGCAGGGCCTTTCAATGTTCTGCTGCTTCCCTGCTTTTCTGAGCTTACTTGAGCACAGATTTTCAGAGATATCAGCTTTTAGGAAAAGGACATCCTTGTCTTGTTCTACTCCATCCTAACTACTTAAAGAACAATAGGGCAAGCAATCGCAATGTTATCAGTCACAAATGCTGCCGGGAGGAAATCTGGAAAAGCCAGGGGCCTGATGCCTGGTACAGCTGCTTGGTCCATGGATCTTTAGAAACCTGAGGTCCCCTTTTACAGATGGAGAAATGAAAGTTTAGAAAAATAAAGCGATTTGTCCAAGTTTCTGTTCAGATAGTGCATAGCATAGCCAGGTTGGCCTAAGTTCCCCTCTGCCCACTTTCCCCTCTGCCCATCAGACTCGCATGAGACTCAAGAAGGGAGGGCAGAAGAAAAGGCTTCTGGTGAACTGAATGAACTGCAATGCTTGTTTCTCCATAGCTTTCCAAACAAAGATGGTTTATGAGACTGCTGACTCTGGGAGAAGGGAGGGCATGGACCTGTACATTTCTGAGGATGCTTGGGCAACCAAACACACCCTCGTGTGCATTAACTACCCAGGTGGCACAACACTCTGCCTCCCCCGGCATCCACCCTTCATCCCAACAAAGCAGCACCTGGCTACTCAAGCACCCCAAGTCCTAGATTCAACAGTCACATTCCTATAATGGCAATGTGTTGCCAGACACAGCCTGACCCTGGCTACGGTGATACCTGTATTATGCACTGTGCCAAATCACAAAATGCAACGGTACAAACCCAGACCATCTGTGGAGAAAAGGACAATTTCACAGCCTGCTTATAGGAGCGTGGGCTGGTATGATATTTCTGGAGTGGCAATTTGGTGGGGAGAATCAAATGCTTTTAAAATGTGCATGTGCAGCAGTTTTACCCCTTGGGATTTCTCCTATGGAATTACACAATTTCTGAAAAGATGTCTGTGCAAAGATTTTTCAGACCAACAAAACTAGCAAGAACTCATGCCCGACAATTAAGAAAGAGGTGGGTACACGGTAGCATTAAATGATGGGACATTGTATTATTAATATAGTACTTTTAGAGTATTGATTGTTGAGGGAAAGATCCATGGTCAAAAATGAGGCAGCCTGGACTGTGAGTTCACCTGAGTTTGGAGTCTAGCTGTATGGATTTGAACCCAGCTACCTGGCTTGCTGGCTATGTGAGCATAGGCAAGTTATTTAACATTTCAAGGCCTGGGATCTGCTGGGTATAAAGTGAGCCACACCTCACAGAGCTCTGATGAGGACTAAATCCCTTGATATGTGTCATGCTTAGGGCTTTGCTAAATAAATGATACAATGCTATACTACATAACGAATGAGAGTCTGTTACGATAGGTAATACCCTTTCAAAGTGATGGTGCCAAAGGTTTATCCTAAAGAATCAAAATCAAGTAGTAAATACTATGGTCAGCTTTGGGTGGTGTCATGAGTGGATTTTATTTTTATGTTTCTAATCTCTGTTGCCTGTGCTTCAGCAAGAATTTCTTTTGTGATTGCAGATGTGCAAAAGGGTAATTTTAGAGATTCAGCCTCAGATCGTGAGTAGAAAAAGCAAGCAACCCCAGCTATCACATCCAGCTTTTTGCAAAGCTGCACTCTCAGGGCTGAGCATGGTGCCCTGGAAGGGTTCCTGTAGGGTGAGGTTCCAGGATGCAGAGCACCAAGCCTGGCACAGGTGCCAGCTTGGCACATACTCCGCTGCCTTCTCTTCAGTCCTTGGGGATCCAACTGCCAGCTGTGATGGAAACATCTTTCCTCCCACACATGCCCCTCCTGCCAGTCACTCCTCCACCCTCACCCAGGCAGCAACACTGTGTGTGTCTGCATGGGTGTATGAGTCTGCAAGGGTGTGAGGGTTGTGTGTGCACCCGTGGAAGTGTGAGGTCACGTGTTTATGAGTGTATATGCATGTGAGAATGCGTGGGGATGTGAACGGATGTATAAATCTGTTTGCATGTGAGAACATGTGCCACCACGTGTAGGTGTGTATTTGTGTGTGTGTGAAAACTGTGTGTGCATATGCACAAGTGTGAGAAATGTGTGGGTGTGCGAATGTAGGAATGCGTATATAGGTGTGTGCATGCATGTGTGGGAATGTGCATGCACACATGAAAGTTGTGTGAGTGTGTATGGGTGTGTGAGTGCATATGCAGATAATTGTGAGTTTATATGGGCATGCAAGTGTGTATGTATGTGGAAATTTTAATATGCCTGTAGGTGCAGGCATGCGTGTGTGTAAGATGCCATGAGTGTCACAGTCCCCAGGAAGGCAGCAGAGAACTCATGTACCAAGTGCCTGGAGAACCACAGCAAACTCAGGAAGGCTTGTTCCTTCTGCTGGAGGTGAGCAGCCCACCACCTCTCCTTGGTCATCTACACAATGTAAACATTTTGTCCAAAATGATGCAAAGCATAATGCTCTGGGGACTTCACCAAGCCCAATTCAGGAGTCTCAGGAACCCTGATGCCTAAGGAGGGCAAGATAATGATTTTGTATCTGGTAGCGACCCTGGACCAGCAAAGGAGGCAAAGGAGAACAGGCTTCATGGGAGGAAGAAAGATCACAGCTGGGCTCCCACACTGCCACAAAAGCTCCTTCCCTGAAGTGTCCACACCATACACAGATAATATGGTTCAGACCAGAGTGAACAGGATGGAGCAGAAGTCCCAACCACTGGGGCAGGTTGACTCCATGAGTGAAGACACAGGCCAGCTCGCGGGCTGGTCATGGTAGTCCCAGTGAGGCCTCCCATCATCTGGACAGGAAGACTGAGAAGATGGAGATGTCCCAGACATCAGTGGTACAAAATGGCTTGTGGTGGCCAGGCATCCAGGTTCTGGCAGTGACTACCTGCTCAATTCTAGCTTCCCTGTTGTCTTACAGTAATTGAGAAGCATACTGCGGTAGAGAGAGCAGGTAATTTTGCATCTCCATAAAGGCCACTGGTTCTTTTTCTCTCATAAGATCTTCTCTGATCTCTTAACTTTCTTTTGAGAATCTTCAACTCCAATTCAGAGAGCACAGCATGCTATGCTGGGGAAAGGATTTGGAAACAAGCAGACCAGGCCTTGTCCTTGGGCAGCCCCCTGAGCTCTCTGAGCACAGTGGCCTCACCTAGAGGACAAGAGTAGCACTGTGTTCAGCTTCACAGGCTCGCCACAGGGAGAGACAGAATGGGAAGTGCCTGACACATTAAAGGAACTCATACAATAACACATTATCCTCATGATCATGATAATCATCACCAACATCATAGCATAAAGTTTGGATCCTGATTAAAATGCAATTGCCTTGGGATAAATAACACTTAAAATTGTCCTCTGTCATCAGCCTGGTAAATTAGAAAGACTGTTAGACTGGGTTACAGTCTTGGCCCAATTATGAACTCATTATCAATTTATAAAAATGTGAGAGGAGCCCAGATGGTCCTTCAAGTCTTCTCCAGGTTTAACATTCTCAAAGTCTGTTCTATAGATTAGTGTTTATCAAAGTGTGTTCCCTTGGCCAGCAACATCAGCAGCACTAGAAAAAGCACAAGAAATGTAACTGCTGTGTTTCATACCCAACCCACTATTGGGACGGGTGAGGGAGAGTAGTCTATATTTTGATAACCTCTCCACATGATTGTGAAGTGTTTTAAAGGAGAGATCTAAGTATACAGACCTTTGGGTCAACTTATTTCTGATCTTATCTTGAAAGCAGATGTAGACAGAGAAAGAATATTCAGGATTTGAATTGGGGTATTGGGTGGAGGATGGGAAATCGGAATACAGAACAAAAGCTACTAAAAACATATGTGAAAGTTGTGCTGAATGTCTTCCTCCTGAAAAGTTCTTTGCTTGGTGCTATTCCATTTATCGTTTTCATGGTAAATTCAGAATAAACTTCCATAGTACAAATGTGTCCATTTTCCAGACAAAGAAAATGAGGATTAGGAAGAGCTGTGCCCAAAGCCATGGAATCAGCTATCAGAAGAGCTTAAATTTCTCTCCAGGTCTCCCTGACTGCAATCTCAGTGGCCCCTAAGGACCACATGGATCCCCCTGAGCAATCAGCTGTGTTTTCACCAGGGTTGCTTTTCACCTCTGCTGCCAGACTCTGGCTAAGCATCTGCTGATAACATCTGCCTCCTACACTTGACCCTCTGGAGCTGCTATGACTGCCTTTCCTTTGGGGGCCCTGTGGCACCCTGAGGAGAAACAGCCCTATTCTGGGTCCAGGACCCAGAGCTGTCCTACTGGAAGAGTCTGTCCTATCTCAGAAAAAAGGAGCTAGTTTACTACAAAGGAAAGAAGAAGAGCCCTAACCTGGAAGAATCAATGACTCCTTTCTCAGAATCTGAAGCTGCATACCATCAGCAAAGCAAGGGGCCATAAACCAGCCTCTCCAGAGGGCAAAGGGACACATTGATTTCCAATGCTTGTCAAAATTTTAAATAGTCCAAAGACTATGATAAACAACAACCTAATCTGAGTTATACCATGGGAAAAATTAAGGATGATCTGAAAGAAAGACTAAATGGGTTTGCCCTGATACAAAACAGATCACACAGATAAAGAAATATACCACCCCTGGATGTGAAAGGGGAAAAAAACACATGAATCAGGGAGCACAGAGCACAGGTATCCATGTGGTTCAACATGGGGAGCACAGAGCTGAGATTGGGTTCGTGTTCCTGTGGCATGTGCAAGAGCACATATGTATACACGGAAGGATACGAGCTCCTTGATCATGTTTATGATGTTTGTTCCTCTACCACATGTCTAGCATACAACTGGTGCTAAATGTGTATGGCAACTAAATGGAAATCTGATGAAAGGAAGACTGGAAGCCTGGAGACTTGTGAGCAGGTTGGACTGGCCATCTCCCCACTGCCCCCTAGGGGCAGGCTCCATCTCTCTCTGCAGTCTTTCTCAGATGCTGACTTATCTCCCAGTCTGGTCTCAGGCTGAGGGTCACTTTGTAAGAATAAAACAGATGCTAACACAACACAACAGGCACCACAACGGTAAGCACGATTTATTCAAGCAGATGTTCTCAAACTCAAAGGAGCCAAGAGAGTCCCCTGGAGGGATGCTAGGACCCAGGCTGCTCACCCCTCCACCCTCAGCTTCTGACTCATCAGGGCCAGAGGACAGCCTGAGCATTTCCAAGAAGTTCCCAGGGCCCTTGAATAGGGCTCACCCTTTGAACTTCGTGGTGCTGATATGTATACTCTGAAGCACAGTGCTAATTCCGCTCATCTTTATCATAACTCAGAGAAGACCCAGTATTATTATTCTTATTTGTCAAGAATTAGTTAACCTTCCCAAGATTTCATAACTGGCAAAGGACAGAAGCAAGAACCCAACTCAGTTCTTATTCACTCAAATTTCATACTCTGTTCATTATACTATGCTACCCTCATTGAGTATTTGACTTTCTTATGATAAAGTTCAAGTGAAAACCATCAAACTATGCCCTGAGGCCAGGGCAGTTTTGCCATCTGAAAAAATCTCCTCTTAATAATTCTCTAATCATAAAGGGTTATGGGGAACTGGTAACTCTGATGATGCCAGAGGGAGAGAGAAGCAGCAAAACTGCATTTGTTCCCAACTGATATTAAAGAACATCCCTTAATGGGCTGGAAGATCATGGGAGCGGGTTATGTCGAAGAGCCTCATTCTGGAACTGCACTTGTGGTTAAGTATGCTTTTACGGCCTTTGCTATAATGGCAGCCTTGAGAGACAGAGCTTTCAGTATAGCTTTAGAAAACATTGAGGAGCTGCAAAAGAGGCCACTTTGGGACCACAGTATCCAAAAGGGACTCAGTCACACACCTGCACAAGCCCTGGGCCTACCCGTTAAGATGTACAACTTTGCTAAGTGAAGGAGTCCTAACAGTTCACTGGCTCAAAGCCTTCAGGACCTGATGGAGATCCTGACACATATCCCAGTGACACTGACATCTCTACACTTTCCAGAAAAGTCCTCTTCATCACAACCCTGTGTAACTGAGTCTGGCATCTGGGCTGCATGGCATGGGTCCAAGTTTTCTTTCTCACAAGGACTCTTCAGATGTTAGAGATGCCAAATTCCACTGCTGAAGGTTTTTGTTCCCAGGTCAAACAACATATCTGCTTCCTTTTTCTCCTCCCAAGGAGACTGCTCTTCTATTTTGAGATACCTGGCCTCTTCTCTCTCTCTCTCCCACCCTTTCTTTTCTTTATTAAATCTATTCAACCCATCCTACTGGATATCACTATTTCTTCCCAAATATGTTTTATATTATTGAGGACGGTATGATGATGATGACAACAATGGTAATAATAGTTATAACAATAATAAAGCACAGGGATTTAGCTCAGTGGTTCGGCCACCTGCCTCGCAAGCACAAGGACCAGAGTTCGATCCCAGGTACAAAAAAAAAAATCTGAAAAAGGTAAATGCCTTTATAAAAAATAATAATAATAATGAAGCACAAAGATGGTAAAAAGGATTAGATAATCTATGGGCAAACTCTTTTAGCTTTGCCTATTTATTTGCAGAATGTAAATCCACCCTCCTGTTGTGAAGATTAAGTGCTCAAGTCATTGTACACATTTCTATATAAGTGCTATTGTCCTTCCTCCCTGTCTCTGTTTGTTCCTTGACAAACACTATGCCAACAAAATGGAAATAAAAATAAGCTCAGTGAAAATGGCCAACAAGCCGACTGACGCAATAAATCACAATGGTTTTCATCAGCAAATCGCTTCTTGGTTTTTATGTAATCAAATAACAAAACAATTCCCTTCAAAATGCAAAAACTTAAGTCATAAAACCCAAAGCCATAATATTCAGTGAAACAAACAGAACGGAATCGGCCTACATTCACAGCCAACGCTAAGGTGAAGCCTATCAGACCAGGGCACAAAGCAAATTATGGGGCAGCAGAAATCTCTGGAAAATAAAATAAGATTTAAGGGAAGCCAATGTCCTCCCACTTGCTCTAATGAGGAGTTTGAAAATAATCAAAGTTAGCGTGATGGCACAGATATTGGTTTGACTCCAGAGCTTACCCTACCAAATTATGAAAACTGCAAAACAAAGTAATTGAAAAATTCATAATGAGATTTGCTTGGCAATGTTCAAAACCCAAAGCAAAGTAATTTAATAAGGGAAGCTCAGGAAGGGGCTTTCCTTGATCTTTGGACTGTATTGTCCCAAACCAATCACTATCAAACAGAATAAGCAGCAAGGGGTCGTGTAGGGGCCAACTTGGTCAACTTTGTGGTAAAGAGCTCCAGAGAGACTGAGGAAGCCCCTCAGGACCAAAGAAGACCACCCCTGTCACCCTGGCCTTCCTCAACCCTCCTTGCTCTCCATGAAACTGGCACCCAGCAGTCCTGATTGATACAATCATGAGCATCTGTCTGCATTTCCATGCACTTTCATTTCTTCCTCAATGAACATTTATTTTGATTTTTTAAGCATAAGAGGCTTTGAATATTAATATGCTTTATCCTCATGCCTACCTCTGCCCTAGATCATGAATAAGAGGTGGAGCTAACCCTAGAGAAGCTCTGAGTGTGGCAGAGCTGTGACAGACAGAGCAGGGCACTGAGGCCTGGGTAGCATCTGGTGAGGCTGTTCTCTGGGACGTACAGCATGGTGAGGGGAGGAGCAGAGTCAGGGGAGGCTCAAGAAAAGGAAATGTTCCCACCAAGGCAGGAGGGAGAGTAGCAACCACCCTGGCAGATGAAATAATGGTGATATTCTAAGCAGCATGCACCACACATACACAAGAAGGGACACCTAGAGCACCTAGAGCACGTGTCAGGAGCAGGTGCAAGGCAAGCCTTTATTCTGATCCCATGTCTCCTCCATTTCACAGACTCACAGAATGAGGACAAGGATGACACAGTGAGAAAAGTCTGAGCCTCAAGGCCTGTGTCTGACACTGATCCAAGCTGGGTTATCAGCAAGTCCCATGCCCTCTTGGGATGTCAGTGTCCTCATCAGTGAACATCTGGGCTGAAGCACAACTGAGCTGACCCCAGGGAGAAGCATAAGCCCACATCAGATCCATCCAAGCCTTCTAATGAGAGTCATTAGGATTACACTGATCTCCTGATTGCCCAAACATAGACAAAGGCATCAAGGGAAGGAAGGGAGACCCTGGGTAAAGGAAGGAAGGAAATTGTAAGGTACATCTCAAATCAATCTTCATTTTCCCTTTGACATTACATCAATTTTAACTGTTTTTAGACTGAAAATGCAACATCCACTTTTACTTAATTAACTAAGATCAGCACTAGAAAATGAGTTGACAAATAATTGAATGAATTAATAAATAAAAGACAAAAAAATCAAATAGTGAATCATTGCAGAAATACATTTTGGGGGAAGGGCTTTGCATGTACATTACTTTTCATTACTGAACAATAACAGACTCCAGCCAAATCTCACACCTTTTCCCCAGACCTGCCACAATTCATGCATCACAATTCATGATGGCAAGGCCTAATCTGGGACAAAGAAAACAAGGATGGAAAAGAAAATTATTTTAGTTCCACCCTAGTCTCCAAAATAATAAAGTAAAATACAACAAATATATATGCATACACATGCATACATATCTGCAAAGAGAAAGAGAAGACCCAGTAAAGGAAATGAAAAAAGGAGATAAATACCAACATAAAAAAATTTATCCTTCTACACTTGATTTTAACCAAAAAGTTGACAAATGATTAGGATTTTTCCTTCTAAAGATATATCACAGCAATTTAGTAGGGGAAGAAAACAATGAAACTTGAATACTTTTTGTGCCCCAAAAAAGAATATAAGTAATTTAAAGTCCTTCTTCTGGCAATGCTCAGTAATATTTTGCCAGCATCTTTACAAATTTATATCCTTTTTGACATCATAACTCTATTGTTGAGTTACACCTATAGAAATAAATGTAGTAACTTTTAAAAATTAGTCATGAAGATGCTCACTACAATGTTACTTATATATGTGAAGAATTGAAAGTAAGCCAAATGATGAACAAGAAAAGTTTAGATATACTACTTGAAATCTATCTATGATACATTAATCACTAGTTTTCATTATTACAAAACTGTTGTAATTCCAGATAAAGTATATTTTCTATAACATCATAATTATATAAACTATGGTAGAAATTCAAAGAAGAATAGGGAAACATGTGACAGAATTTCTGGAGTTAGATAAAAAAATTTTTTTTGATTGGGTTTCTTCTGCATATTTATCTTCTGTACATTTTAGGATTTTTTAGGTGGGTATTTACTACATATGAATTATAAACATATAGCCTAAAGATTTTCCTCTCAAAATTGTTCAGTATTTTAACAATGATAAGGGTTTGGGGGATATATAAGTGTATTTGGAGTTGAGTCAGACCTCAGAGTTAAAGCATGTTGTGATGATTAAGATTAATTTTCAAGGGCCGGGGATTTGGCTCAGTGGTTCTGCCACCTGCCTTGCCAGTGCAAGGTCCTGAGTTTGATCCCTGGTACCAAAAAGAAAAAAAAATTAATTTTCAATTTAATTGGTGTGAGAACCATATAGAGGGTTACTGAAGCATATTTCTGTGTGTATTTGGGTGGTCATGAAAGCTTGAGATTGTGTTAGTTTATATCTAGATTGTACCTCCCCCCCTCCCAAAGAATCACGAATTCAGAGGTGGAGTTTTGGAATGACTGGATCATGGGAGAACTGTACTAATCAGGAGATTAATACCCTGAAGAGCTCAGAGCTGAATGTGCTGTTCGGAGGTGGTGGGTCGAGGTGGAAGAGGTGGGTCACTGAAGTGTGACCTGAAAGGACATATTTACCTTCATGGCTCCTCCCTTTGCCCACTGCTTTATTGACACATTTTAAGTATACAGTATGATCACATTCATCATTGGGAATTTCTACCTTTACATGATGTATCTTGGTTCTTATTTTTTCCGCATTCCCCTGCCCTCCCTTCAACCTCTCCACCCTTCCATATTTATAAAAGCTTTGCTTGCATTTTTTAAAATTCTTTTTTCATCCCCCCACCCAGTTCCCCTTCCCCTTTGAACATTTTCTTCCTGTTTAATAATATCTAATATGCAGTTTGGTCCTTATTTACACTTTCAGTTTCTTACACCAGAGAAACAATTCAATATTTACGCATGTATATCCTGTTTATTTCACTTAAGAGTATGGCCTCAAGATGTATCCATTCAGCTATAAATATCTTTAGTCTATCTTTCTTTATGGCTGAGTTATACTCCATTTTATATTAAAAAAAAACACACACAACAATAACACATCTTCTTTATTCAATCACTAGTTGATGGGCATTTGGGCTGTTTCCAAGCTTTAGCTACTACAAAGTGTGCTGCTACAAACATGGGTGCACATATATCGCTGTGGTATGCTTTTAATTCTTTTGGAAATATACCCAGAAGATGAATAGCTGGGTCAAATGGGACTTCTAATCCTAGTTTTTTGCGGTATCTCCACACTGGTTTCCACAGTGGGTTGCACCAGTCTACACTCCCACCAACAGTGGAGAAGGGTTCCTTTTTTCCTACAGCCCTGTCCACATTTGTTATTGGTTGTTTTCTTGATAGCAGCCATTCTTTCTGGAGTGAGATGGAATCTCAACATTGTCTTCAACTGCATCTCTCAAATGACAAGTGACGTTGAATGTTTTTTCAAATGTTTATTTGTTGCTTCTATTTCTTTGTCTGAGAAATGTTTATTAATTTCAGACACCCATTTTTGGATTGGGTCTCTAAATTTGAAAGGTGTGATTTTTAAAAATTTCTCTATATATTCTATATAGCATTCTTTTGTCTGGGTAACAGCTGGTAAATTTTTTTCCCACATTGTAGGTGGTCTCTTCACTCTGTTGGCAGTTTCTCTTGCTATGCAGAGGCTTCTCAATAAGATGAGATACCAGGTGTTGATTCTTGGTGCTAGTTCCTGTGCAACTGAGGTTTTGTTCATAAAGTCTTTTCCTATGCCAATGACTTCAAGAGTTCTACTTAATCTATCTTCCAGCAGGTTTAGTGTTTCTGTTTTAATATTTAGATCTCTGATTCATTTTTATTTTAGTTTAGTGCATGGTGAAATATATAGGCCTAGTTTTAATAACTGGCAAGTTAAAACCCAGTTTTTCCAGCACCATTTATCAAAGAGGCTATCTTTCCTCCAGTGAGGGTGTTTGGCTCCTTTGTCAAATATGAGGTGGCTGAGTGTGTCTGGGATTATTTCTGGATCTTCTAATCTTCTCTATTGATCCTTGGGTCTTTCTTTGCCAGTACCATGCTTCTTTTATCATAGTGGCTTTGTAGTATAGTTTCAAGTTGGGCATCATGATACCCCCTACCCTGTCTTTGTTGCTGACCCTGGACTAAATCTCCTGAAACTATTAGCATAAGAAGGTGGTCTGATACCAGAGAAACGATTTAATTGTACATAAGATGCTAATGGTATAATTGATAATGCGAAATAGGAAGAAAAGGGCTAAAGGTGTAGGGGAAGTGGGAAGGGTAGGGGAAAGGAAATAAGGGAAAAGAAAAAATATGATAAAAATGTAAATAAAGTATTTGTAAATAGGGAAGGGAGGAGGGGGTGAAGGGAGGGCAGGGGTAAGGGGAAAAAATGAGAACCAAGACTTGTCATGTAAAGGTACAAGATCCCAATGATGCATGTAACTACACTGTATACCTAAAATGTACCAATAAACTCAATGAGAAAAAAAAAAAAGAAGGTGGTTTGAAGGCAGCAATTGTTAAGTAGTGAAAATATCAATTGGCCTTTTTCTCCTACAAAGAAACTATACATTTAATAGAGTTTAACTGTCTTCTTCTGCCTCTCTGATTTCTATTAATTTTCTGTGTATTTTATTTCCCAGTTCACACTGTTGTCTTATATTCTCAGACTTATTTTCAAGACAGAAAAGACACTGGGGCATGTGGATTATAAAATGTGTGTGCACAGTGAAACTGCCTTAGGAAGCTTTCACCCTCACCAAGTGAATAAATCCCTGCTCTGGTGCTCCCATGTTCTTTTCCATGTTAACTCACAGCCGTCTGCTGTCCTCTAGAATTCAGTAGGTATTTCCTGAAAACATTTAGTTTTGAAATTTCAATATTTTTGTTTAAAATCTTTTCATACTTGTTCTCTTTTTATTTTTAAATTTTTAACTGATACATAAAATTGCCCACATCAATGGAGCATCATTGAATTATGGTACATGTACAGCATGATTTCATTAGGGTGAAACATATTCACCTCCTTAAACATTCATCATTCCTTTAGGATGAAAACTTTCAAACTCTTTTTTTTTCCCTAGCTTTTGTTAAATAGACAGTACATCACTATCTATAGAGACTTCATATTTTCAACTGAGAATGAAAACAATATAAAAACTGGAGAGATGCCACTAAAACGGTACTTAGAGGAAAATGTACAGCTGTACAGCTTGTATTAGGAAAGAAACAAGTGTAAATGCTATGACTTGAGTATTATTGTAAGAGTCAAGAACACTGAAGAGCAAATTATAAGCAAAGTAAATAAAGACATTGTTTACAGAAACCTGAAGTCAATAAAATACTTTTAAAAAGTAGTGAAAATCAATAAACTAAAACTTAGTTATGTTGAATTGTTCATGGATGAGAAGACTTAGTATTTTTAAGATATAAATTCTCCCCAAATCATCTATAATGTAATAGTTATCAAAATCCCAGCAGGCTTTTTTTGAGAAAATTGAGAAGATGGTTCTAAAATTTAAATGGAAATGCAAAGGACCTAGAACCGCTCTAATACCTTATAAAACAAAACAAAACAAAAATTGGAGACTTAATCTAATTTAAGGAATTACTTTAGTGATCATTTTTGTACTGACATAAGAATAAAATGAATTAAGATGTGTTATATACAAGTATCAACTCCTAATAATAAATGTAATCATTATACCCTATAAAACTGTACTAATAGTTTTAATTTTTAAAAATTAGATATTTGAAATTTAAAACTTTTAATAAAAAAGAATAGAGATAGGCCACTGAACCAGAAATAGACCAACAATAGTCTGTTGATTTTCAATCAAGTTATTTAATCTATTTGTGAGGTAAATCCTATACTGTTTTTAACAGATTAAGCCAGATCAATTGTACACACGTACACTGAATGAATCCTAGACCACACCTCATCACATACACAAATATGAATTTCAGATGTAACGAAAAACTAAATGTAAAAACTTCTAGAAGAAAATTTGCTGCTTTGGATTGGGAAAAACTTTCAGACAAGACACATACATACACAAAACCATTAACCATAAAAGAAAAAAACTACAGCT
This sequence comes from Fukomys damarensis, assembly GCF_012274545.1. Taxonomy (NCBI): domain Eukaryota; kingdom Metazoa; phylum Chordata; class Mammalia; order Rodentia; family Bathyergidae; genus Fukomys; species Fukomys damarensis. Next base: position 67,526,622 of record NW_022900913.1, read on the forward strand.
AGAATTTTATCAAAATTAAAAATTCCTACTCTTCAAAAGATAACATTAAGAAAATGGATGGGAAAATTACTAAGAATTATATTTGTAGTACTTCTATTTCATCAAGGATTTATGCTCAGAATATATTAAAAGCTCATATAAATCAGCAGTGAAAGGCTAAGAACCCCAATAACATTTCAGAAAAGACTTGAGCTCACATTGTCAAAAGAAAATATATGGACGACCAATAAGAATATGAAAAAATGCTCAACATCACCAGTCACCAAATTTAAACAGTATCTGTCCACACCAATTGATTTGGCTAAAGTTAAGCTGCAAAGTTAAAATTGGCTATAATTTAGTTAGTCCCAAAGACTGACAAGACTAATACTGGTAGGATGTCTAGCAACTGGGACTTACAGTTTTGCAAGCAGTGTGTTTTTAGTGGGAGCATGAAACTGTACGACCACACTGGAGGTCATTAGGTGCTTTCAGATAGCAGTAAGTACACAGCTACTTTATGGCCCAGGAATTCAACATTTTGGTATTGAATAAAGAAAAATGGAAACATATCTCCACTTAGAACTTGTGTGAGAAGATTCATGTTGTTTTACTCATTATAGCCCTATATTGGTAGCAGCAGAAACATATATCAACTGGAGAATGAATGGATAAGAAAACAGAGATTTGTTCTTAAAAGTGAATACTACTCAAAGAAAAAAAAAGTACAGTACTAATATGTACAACTACACGAGTAAATCTCATAAATATTTTGTTGGGTGAAACAGGCCAAAATACATATATTCAACCTGATTTTCTTTAAACTAGAACAGGTAAAATTAATCTGTATTTCTAGAAATCTGTAGTGTTGCTGCTGGGAGTGGGGAGAAGTGTCTAAAAAGTAACAGAACACTTTAGAAGGTGACAAATATGTTCTATAGCTTGTTTTTGGTGGTGATTAAAACAATTGTTTACAATTCCCTAAACTCATAAAATGGACATTTAATATATGTACATCTATCTATACATCAATTGTGTTTCATAAAAAGTCTAACTGCTACTTGTCTTAATTTTTTTCATCTTCTTTTTTCCAGTTATGATAGAAGCTCAGAGAATGTGGTTATATCTACTGAATATACACCTTGGGCTATGATCTGCATTGAGTTTTTTAGATTTTACACCTTCATAAACTCACCTCTAAGCTGGGCAAGCTTTTCTGAAGAGCCACAGATGGCTCAAAAAGGTGAATTCACTTGCTGAAAGTTACAGGTCAAATTAGATTGCACGTAGAATTTAAACTCGAATTTTCTCACTCTGAGGCAGAAACTACTCCAACTGCACCACTTGAGTGGATGAATAAGTGAGTACATGAATAAATGAACGGATAAAGAGACGAGATCATCCAACTTGCAAAATGGAAAAAGTGCTTTTAAGCAAGTATAAAAGGTATAGAAATGAGCTATCAGGTAATATGAGAGGCTGAGAAAAAAGAAGCCAAATAGATTTCCTGACCCACATTGACCTGGAAGCAGGGAAAGGACATCATTTTGCTACGAAGCATGACTACAAGACTAGCTGCTGCTACTGAGAGCACTGCCAGTGCTTTCTGCTCGGACAGCTATGTGGATCCTACCAGACTTTCCCTCTGAGAGGTCAGAACTATACCCTTCCCAATGTCTAGGCCAAATCCTCCTGATCTCTGACCCAAGTGGCCCCAAAACACAGAGAAGTACCATCTCATATAAGCCCCTCTCTCCTCAGCAGGAACTCCCAGCCTGTCATGGAACCAGGGTGCTGCCACCCACAGGACCAGCTCCGTCCCCTGGTCCTTCCAAATGGACGGTGACAGAGAGACTAAAGTATCTGCATTTTCCATGGAAGAATATGGGCCTTCCAGAGACCACCCTTGCTGCCACAAGACATGGTCCCTGACACTCAGGAGGGAGGGTATATGAAGAGAGCAGCCCTTGTCAAGGAGCAGAAAGGAAGGGGACAGGACCAAGTGCAAAGTGCAAGTGCTGAGAGGCATTGCCAAGGCAAGCGTTAGTTCAGCAGTGGAAATAATAAGAGTTGTGGGCCCATTTTTGTCTCTGCATTTGCATTCACGCTCTATGATCTTGGCAATATTCACTGCATGAAAAAAAATCACCTTTTGTGAAGACCACTGGCCTCAGAATCTACTTCTTTCTGAAAAATACTATCTCCAGCCACAGAGCCTTAGATGAGCTTCTCGCCTATTTATTCAAAGAGCTCAATGAGCTGTAAAGATTGACATTTAAACTATTAACACTATATCCTATTTGACAATGTTATTAAATATTAGGTCTGATTTATGGAAAGGCTTAATCAATTGGCAGTACAGGTCAGCCCTGGCATTGCACAAAAATTTTGTTATGCTGAATGTGATTTGATAGAGTTCATCAAGTTAAAGAAAAAAGAATCCTGCCAGCAACATTAAAGTCTGACTTTTGCTGACATCATTATTATCATATAAATTTGAACCACTTGTAAGCTCAATTATGCATCTCAAAGTTTTTCTAGCTGATGATTGTAATAGTTTGGAAACCAAAAAATAAAATCACAAACTTAAATAATCACTGCTGCGACACATGGAGGGAAGGGTAGGGCTTTTAACAGTGGAAGGCAGGAATACATCTTGCTACACTGCTGTGAAAGTAGAAGGGAAATAAAAGCATACGTAAAGAGTATGCAAAAAAAAAGTGGGAGCACACAGAGGGACAGAAGTGGTGATGCCATCCTGTGAAATGAGGCAATATTGGGGTGAGGCAGGGGTGCCGGTGCCCCCACTAACTCGTGTCTGTGTGACCTTCAGTGAGTCACTCAAAATTTCTGAGGCCGGGGTATTATTTTTTTGAGACAATGGCTGTCAAATAGTCTGTTTAGGATGAAAGCCGTCACATATGCAAATCAGTTGGCACAATGCCTGGTGAAGAGAGACTGCTTATTAGATCTCAAGGGGATTCTAGGCCAGGCTGGGACAAAAGTGGATCCTAGTATATGGGGAGAGAAGCTCTTAGGCCAGCAGAGATAGACCCAGAAAAGATGAAAAAGAGCAGAGATCATATGCTACGAGATGGTGGGGAGCTGCAGAATGAATGGAAAGAGTTCTACTCTAGATCACAGGGTCTTCACATTTTCTGTAAAAGGCTAGATAATAACTACTTTATGTTTTCAAGTCCTATGTTCTTTGTCACACAAGTCAACCCTGCTGAAGTAATAGGAAAGCAGATATACATGGAACGTAATTGAATGGGTGGGGTTGTTTTTCTAATAAAGCCTTATTGACAAAAACAGACTCAGGAACAGGACCATAGTTTTTCCAACCCATAGTCCAGTCTTCCTTGGGTCTGGAGGTGCATGTGATGGAGGGAACAAAGGCTGCAGTTGCCTCCTCTTTCTTGACATATTCAGAAAGACCTGAAGGATCTGTTACCAAGGGTAGGAAAACAGCCTACTGGGAACATCCTGGCAACTATTTCCCTGTCCCTTCCAGCAAGGAGTAGAAGGAAGGTAACTCTAATAAAGGGTGAGAGCTATGTCCCAGATGTTTTGTGCCTTATCAGGCAGACAGCAAACAGAGGATACATTCAGGAAGGCTGAAATATTTAGTGAGATGCACCAGCTGGCAGGCAGGTTTGCTATTAGAGGTGTGTGTTTCAGTCTTTCTTTCTAAACTCCTTCTTGCTATTTTCACAGGACCCAGTGAGGTCCACGCTCCTTTTTGCCTTAGTGGCAATGGCCTAAAAGAGTGGATCCCAGCCATGGGGAAATCATAACAAAACTCTTTTCCTGTTCTGATGCTGTAGAAAAGTGTGCACCTCTTGTGAACTATCTCAAGTAAATTGGCTTCAAGTCATTTAAGAGGTGCAGTCTTTCCAAGTTAAATAATAATTATAACAACAACAGCAGCTATCCAAGGTCAGCGAGACACCAAGCTCCTTGATGTCAGTACCAATTAGACACTGATCCACTACCCTGTACTTTCTGAAAATGAAATGGAACTCGCCAAAGAGCAAATGGAAATTAGAAGTGTGATGGTCATTCTATGGCTGAAGAAGTTCCCAGAAGTCCCTTGCTGGGTGGCTCTTCGCCTTTGCCAAGCCGCCTGCACTGCACAGAGAAGGCTTTATTTGGGATTTACAGTGACTCCAGCTTATAGTTCCTATTTGCTGGATTTTTTCTCTTATGATTTCTGGATTTAAGGCATGGTCATTACTTTGGGAATGGCCATTTCCAGCCTGGTGTTCTGCAAGCCCAGGGGGACCTTTGGTGGGGTAGGGAAGGACAGCTCCAGAGCGAGCGACAGGGCAAAGAAAACATTTTGATCCAGTTGTCGCCCAAACAGAAACATAAAGGAGAATTTGAGAGAGAGTGAACTGAGCACTTTTTCCAATAAAAAGTACAGCAGCACACTTCATTTTCTGACAATACTATAAACTTGCTTTTATAATACTAGTTATAAAACTCGTAACATTTGTCTAGTACTAGCAGTCTTCCTTTTTTCTTGCAGATTCAAATGCACGAGGGAGATTTGTGACCCCAAAGCCAGCTTGGAGTTTATAAAATGATGATGTCATAAAAGTAACACATCCTATGTACTGAAAAGGAATAGTCTGTACCACAAAGCTGTAGGCACTGAAAAGTCATCCTTTACTACTTATTTCCTTATTTGCATCCTTCACCACCTGTTTCATTACACTTGTGTGCATGAGTAAGAACCTAAGCGAGTGTTATAGTTTAGATCAAGAATGGCCCCCAAGAGCCTCATGCAGTCAGAGGCGGGGCTTTGGAAAGTGACTGCATCATGGAGTGATGTACCTGGCTTGCTGTCAGGAGGTGGGGCCTGGTTGGAGGTGGGTCACCAAGGGCCATTTCCCTCAGTGGGTATATTTCCCTCTGCTCTCTCTCTCTGCTTTCTGGCTACCATGATGCAAGCAGCTTTTCCCTCACTATGCCCCTCTGTCATGGCACCCTAGTGTAGAGCCATTTGACCATGGGTTAAAACTTCTGAAACGTGGGTTGAAATAAACCTTTCCTCCTTTAACTTGTGTGTGTTGGGTATTTTGTCCCACAGATGAGGAAAGTGACTACAAGAGTTAAGAATCACCAGTTGTGAACAATGTGCCACTAATGAGCTAGGGTGAGTAGGACAAGGAAAAGGTGTTTCCTGGATGACCCATCTTCAGATTTATTACCATCCATAGGGATTTAGTGATGCGCATTTCCCTTCCTGAAGCACACCAGGGAAGGCAAAAAAGGAAGAGGCTGGTACTGCGGGAAGCCGAACTCTGCTGTCTTGGTCTGGATCGACTGATTGATTGATCGATTGATTGATTTAGGCGAGTAGGTAGAGGTCCACAAAATGGTATTCATCATAACCCTTGCTTTAGGGCATCTGTCCATTTCTTCAGGCATAGCCCTCTTCTATAATTAAATCCTTTAAAATATGTTATAATGAGACGAGAAAAAGAAAAAGGAAACTGCTAGCCTGAACCTGACACTGACTCTGATTTACATCCAACAAGATACTTCTCCCTTCCCGATACTCTGTGCCTCCCATCTGCAGCAACCACTATGAGTATATGGTAGCATGCCATACATTTTTTAAAGGGGGTGATGGTGTGTGTTATTTTCTATTAGTTGACCCATATGAAATTCTCTATAACACATTTTTACTCAATATTATTTTGCTAGGGTCCATCCATCCTATTCAATGCATCCTATTCAATGCAGTGGCATTTCATTGTGGATAATAATTTTTACCCTGCTAATGGTCAACTGGATGGTTTCCAAGGTCTGAGCTCTATAAGCAATGATGCTATGGGCCTTTCTTGTCTGCAGAAGTGTATGTGGGCATTTATTTGAGGTGGATACACTGGAGTGGAATTGATGGGCCGTAGAGTATGTGATGTCCCATTTTACAAGAGAATGAAAAACTCTCTTCCAAAGTGATTGAACTGAATACACTCCCACCAATAATTAAACACCACTCACTCCTTCCTCTCCACCACCTCTCATTTTGTGCCAGTCTAATTGGTATAAAATGATGTATCTTTATGATCACAATTTGCATTTCTCAGATCACTAATGACTTGAGCAGCTCTTCCTATGATTATTGGCCATATATGTTGCCTCCTCTGTGAAAGTCCTGTGCAAGTCTTTTGCTCATTTTTCTATTAAATTGTTCAAGCGTCTCTTATTGATTTGTGAAAGTTCATGATAAACCCTTGATATTAATGGGATACTGGTTATTCATGCTGTAAATATCCCCTTTTTAAAGTGCCTTGTGCTAAAGTAGCTATCTTTTGTTTTACAAGAAGTGCTTTTTGAAGCGCTGTTGCAATGAATCTTCGTAAGTCCCTTTGTGGATGGAGGATTGGCTCTGCCTCACAGACAAAGCCAGCTGGGAAAGGGAACTCGAAGGCCATCCAGTCCAGGGCTCACACTCTGGTAAGGTCTTAAATCAACTGTGGGTTCACTGTCTCCAAATGAGTTCACCTACAACCACAGAGATTCGGGCATGAAAGGAGACCCTGAGCTGGAGTTAGACCATCTTAGCAGTGGACTCAGAATTGAGAGGTTTAATAAATCTTGTAAACCTCAGGACAGCACTGTTATACTGCATTCTATTATTCTGGTTCAACATGAACATTCAAAATGTACTATAATGTGTATTTTTAGATATCTGAAGTCTCTAAGGAGAAGTTGCTCAGGTCTGTCTCAGCGCCAAGAGGTTCCAGACTTGGAGAAAGAATGTTGCATTCCATTCACACCACTGGTGAGTTGTAGAAAACGTATTTGTATCCACAGTGGCAAGCTCCAGAGCTCAGGCACATTCTGATGCTCAGCATGGCTAAATGATGAGGAAAAGGCCCACCATCCAAAGGCTATGCAGGAGCATATTTCCAGTAGGTCCTCACCCCACCCAGAACCCACGAGACCACCTGAGGCCACACTCTGCCCTGACACCCAAGAGTTTCCCAGGTAGAGCTTAAGCCTCTTGCTCTTTCCTGGGAAGAGGGGTGCCAAAAGGTTTCTGGGGATCCTGCTCCTCATGAAGAGCAGGGCAGTGAGCCCTGGTGGTCTCAAATCTTTCTTTGAGCTATCCTATATCCCTGACCTGTGCAGGAAAGCCAGATGGTCACTGAGTGGCCAGAGAGGGAGGCAGAGGTTGTGTGTGTGTGTGTGTGTGTGTGTGAGAGAGAGAGAGAGAGAGAGAGAGAGAGAGAGAGAGAGAGAGAGGCAACAGAAGTAGGAGGGAAGGCAGAGCAGAATAAAGGGCAACACAGGCAACTGGGCAGAGAGATGGTATGGTGGCAGTGCTGACCTTGGGCTGCACATCTATCTCACACCTGCAGCAGTACATCAGAGACTGCAGCCATTGCATGAGGGGTGTCCTGGACAGAATCACACCACCTCCAACAGCTTCCATGACATCTGTCTTCATCCCACTGTTTTTTCCTCTCTGGAAGGCCATGCATGTCACCACATGGCAGATCAATGCCAACGCCAGAGCCTGGACTCCCAGGCATTGCAGAGTCAGAACCTAACCCAGAGCATGACTGTCTCTGATCCTCATCCGTACATGTGACAGTGGCGCTCAGTGCAGGTCACTGGGAAATCACCCGATACAGAGGCTGATGGCCTCTCTGCCCTTCTCCTGATACTCCTCCCCTGCTCCATCCACCTTGTGACTAGCACTATACTTCTGCTTTCACTAAGCATTCTCAACCCAGGGGGCAGGGTCTGCTGTGCCACCAACCCTCATGCCCATGAGGACAGCCAAGCCTCTGACTGAATTTGCCCTCTCTTGCCCAGCCAGCATTCCTCAGAAACACAGAAAAGCAGCTAAGGAGAAGCCCTCTGCTTCTGCAGCCAAGAATGGGCATCCACTTGAAGAACATGATAGCAAGTGACATGGCTTCTCTAAGACAGATACATCTTGGAAAGGTATCTCAGACCTTAAGGACAACATATGCATGGCCCACACATGTACCTGGCGAGATTCCCACCTACCTTCCTGATGCCTTCTGAAGGACTGGACACGCAGTTGTCAGCACCTCTGTTCTTGCTGATGGTCCGCCAGAGCTCAGAAAATGTGCTGTCCTGCTCCAGGGGGTTGGTGCCCTTGGCACGGAAGTATTCGTAAACAGCAGAATCCCGGACGGTGCCATAAGACATCTCCAGTTGTTTGGACAGGTCCTGAAATGTCCTGAAATGCAGAGAAGCATGGATACATGTTGCCCAGTACACTGCAGAGATCTAGGAGCACCCCCCCAACACCCATCCTTCTGAGCACCATGCCTACAGTGGTCTGCCATCCACCTTCTTCACACCTAAAGTCCAACAGAAGGAGCCCCTAAAACCTAGAGCAGGACTTGCCAGGTCTCAGAGTTATAGGTGTGTTTCAATAAGGCTACAGCACATGTAATAATAGGTTCCGTGCTGAGCTCCTGGGATACAAAGATGAGTAACACATGATTCCTGCCATCAGGGAGCTTAGAGTCAACTGTGGACATCTAGAAAATGTAAAGGAGTAGGGTACCACAAGACACTAATCAGTGAATGTCTCCAATTCGAAGCCCACAAAGGCTGAATAGGAAAGAACCACGTTAGCAAGACAGACGATGATGATGATGAAGGCTGAGCCCTGACACTCAGTGCTGCATACGACAGGCACACACTAAGAGGGTGTGTCAATGAAGAGGCATCCCTGCCAAAGCTTGCAGATGTACTGGCATTCCACCAATTACTGACTCTAACCACCTCACCCCAGGCAACTTGTTTTTCTTTTTTTAAATAAAGAAAATCAGATTTGTATGTGAGATTTCCTGATTTTCAAATGTTACAATTATTTATAAGATGCTGAAGATTAGACACAGCACTTCTGAGGTCTTGGATGTGTTGGAAGTGGAAGTGTAGGAGAGGCAGGTAGATCAAGCTTGATTCATGGTGGAAGAAGAGAGCGCATCAGAAAATCTCATCAGCAGCTTAGGAAGAGAGGGCCAAGCTGGCGACAGATTTCCTTTCAGAAGGAGAAATGAAAATGCTCTTCAACTCATAATGGGGTTGCAAACCAATAAACTCATCATAATTTGAAAATGCATTGAATACATCTAATCTATCAGACATTATAGCTCAGCTTGGCCTACCTTAAATATACTGAGAACACTGGCACTGGCCTGGAGTTGGGCAAAATGATACAACACAAAGCCTGTAAGAGAGTAATGAATTCCTCATGCAAGTTACCCAATACCCATATACAAAAAATCTCTGGCCACATAGCACACTGCAGAGTGCCAGTTGTCTCCCTTTGTGATCCTGAGGCCAACGGGGAGGCTGTGGCTTGCTGTCACTGTCCAGCACCATAAGAAAGGATCACACCACATACCACTAACCTGGGAAGAGATCCAAATTCAAAATTCGAAGTGCAGTTCTACTGGCTGCTTATTGCTCTGGTACCATTGTAAAGTCAAAAATTCATAAGTTGAACCATCATTAACCAGGGCCATCTGTAGTGAGAGCGGGAAGGAACAACTGGTGCAGAGTTCTCACTTGCTCCTGGAAGAGCATTTACCCAGAAGCATGTTGAGAGAATGTCACAGCCAGACAGATTTGCAAAAATAAAAACCCCAGTGGAGAGCCAGGCTCCAGCTTGACCACTCTTTATTTATTTCTCTACTGGAAACCTTACTCTGTCCTCTTCATCAACCCTTATCATTACCCATCCCTCTATTGAATCACTGCACCCTGGGGAAAAGCCAATCTTCCCAACCTGATCTACACAACCCTCCAAGCTCTCTGACAGTTGTCTCAAACCCACACAGAACCACAGTCTAACTCAAAATGAGAAAGGCCACCCATGCCCCATCCATGGTGCCAGGCTATGCTGTCCCCTTTTCCCAGAATTCCTATATCTCCATCATGCACCCCACACACACTTCTACAGGCCCCTCAAAGATCCAGCTGCCACATCTCCCCCAGGGAAGCTACCCCAACCCTCAGCTTTCTATGGCATCTCTGCATCTCACAAACAGCAAGATCTCCCTGGGATGTCAGAGGGCAGCACGGGGTGGGGAGGGGTAAGTGGGAGCCCTGACTCTAACTGCCTGCTCACCTCCTACAATCACTAATACTATGGACCAAGACAAGCAGACTAAAGTCCCTGTCCTGTTTCCAAGCCTTTGCAAATTGAGGGTGGAAGCAGAGGTCCATTATGAGTTTATAATCACTTGCCTGGTGCAACAGGCACTCAAGCACTGGAAGCAATGATTCAGAGCTGGGGTTAGACATCTGGGCCCCCTGTCGACTAAGAATCAGGAGGCCGGGCTCTGAGGCAGCCCTGTCTTTGCATCCATGGCCCAGGACTCAGGCTAACAGTGGCTGTCACAGCAGGCACCCAGAAGGGCCAGCGGTGAGTCTCTCTTCCTCTGCACACTTTGGGTACACTCTCCACAGCATTCCTTTGGTCCCAGATATGTGGTATAGCAACCGAGCTCAGTATTTGTTTCAAAACATTGCAGATGAAAGGAAACATAAAATAACAAATTCGATGAAGAAATCTTTCTAATTATTGTTCATTATTTATATCTAATTGAAGCAAGATGTTCCTTTGCTTGAAGGGCCCCAAGGGTTACAACTCTGTCATCATCTGCCTGTAATGAAAGAAGGGGGAACCTCCCTCCCCACTTTTTTTTTCTCATGGTAATACAAACAAACACAAGGCTTTGATGAATGGGAAACATCAGGATGAATTACACAGTTGAGTCTAAATACTGAACTACTCTAAATTACTGCAGTTTCCATGAGCACGGGATGAATGCATAACTGCCTGCCGGGAGCTCTGCGCTCCTGCACATCCCTGCATTTGAAATGGAGATTTCATCTTTGCCCTGGTATTTATGCATGATGGTGGCCACAGCCAGAAGCTTGGAGAACCTCTTTGGGTGACAAGAAGGCAGCCCAAATGTTTATGGTTCTGAGTACCCTTCTGTCCCAGTGTGGATCATGGTTCCAGCCCCAAAGTATCCTGTGCCAAACTCACTACTGGGACCCCAAGGCTAGATCCATCAGCTCTCACCGCTGCACATCGGCACGGCAATAGCTCCCCTCACAGATGCCCTCTCTCTGTCAACAATGGCTTTGTCACTCACTAGCATGCCCTGTACACAGTAACGACTAGCATTGTATTTCAGGGTGAATACAACTATAAGGAGCTATTTGGGAGGCCAGCAGAAGATGGCAGGCACACACCAAAGCTGTCACCTCCCTGAGCAGTCATCCTCTTGTCAGAGTGCAGTTTAACAAGGAAAGTGAGGACAGCCAGCCATGCAGACGCTAGAGCCTGGACAGATGCTGAAGCCAGCTAGAAAGCCCACCTGGATGGAAAGCAGTCTTTCCAGGAGGAGGCTGCATAAGCAGCACATTTAACAGAGCACTTCACTGAACCAATCTCTTCAACAGCAACTGCTAACAAGTGCCCAGGCACCCATAGCACAGAGAGATAAAGGACACACCTGCCACGTGCAGGTGAGGTTTCTGTCAACCTAGAGTTTACCATGCACCCCAATAAAGTCATTCACCCTGGAACTTCCTCCAACAGTTCCTGGATGCCATGTAGGTGGCCCATAGTGGCAGCTGGAGCAAGGGATGAATGCTGAGCACACTCTGGCTGGGGTCCATGGCAGGGGCAGGTGAGTGGTCAGAGCAGAACCCCATGAGGAACTCAGGGAAATCCTAGAGTCACAAGGGAGGAGCTGCTAATCTGTGGGCCATGGCTAAGGAAAGCTATGAGTCCTGGAGGGCAGGCAGAGATGACCACAGGGAGAACCCCAGGTGGCTGCTCCAGAAGGAAAAGAGGTCACCCAGGCAGACCCTAGCATGTGAAAATATGGCTCACTCAGGACACAATCCATGAGGTGACTCTTATCAGCTACAAAGACACAGTGTTTAGAATTTGACAGAGATGGATTTGCACTGTGCCCTTAGATGCCTTAACTGTTTGATATAATCTAGTAGTTTTCAATGTGGTCCTCAGTCTCTCCTCTTAGTCCCCACCCCAAACCAAGAAAAAGAGAAACTCTGGAGCTGGTACTCAGCAGTTCTGTGTTTTCACAGCCCTCTGGGCGACTGTACTGTATGCAAGTCCCAAAAGCACTGACCAGGGCAGAGCATTTAATGTCTGAGGTTTTGCTTTTCATAACTCATGCCTGCCCCAGAGTTGATGAATGAGAATGATCCTAGACATACACTTAGCACAGAGCCAATGTATAATAAATGCTGAGTGTTCTGCTTGGATTACAATGAGAAACTCAAGTGGTTGAATCATGAGGAAAGGCAGAGGAGTTGTGGACAATGGTTGGAGTGGTTACATCTGGGTGGCAGCAGGTGTGGGTGGCAGCACGTTGCCACTTCTAGAATCCTATGATCAGAGACTTTCACCCCTATGGTCAATAGGTCCACTCAGTAAGAAAAGTGAGGCCCATCCTGCTCCCATCTCACTGCCAAGGTAGATGCAAATACTTCCTATCAATACCTAATCTGTGGTCCTAGCAACAGCACACACTTTAGGTACCTGGGAAACCCAATGACTTAGAGAAATCTGAAATAGTGATGAGCAGAAACTCCACTGGCAGGCAATCTACACTCTCGTTTTGTGGACATGATGGTAATAACTTCAAAGAGGCCTTGCTAAAGCTGAGCAAGGAGCAGCTCAGGAAGAATGGTTGCAAAAGCTTCAGTTCCAGCCCACAAAGAATGGCTGCTATCAAGAAATCAAACAATAACAAATGTTGGCGGGGTTGTAGGGAGAAAGGAACCCTTCTCCATTGTTGGTGGGAGTGCAGACTGGTGCAATCACTATGGAAATCAATATGGAGATACCTCAAAGAGCTGGGACTAGAGGCTCCATTTGACCCAGCCATCCCTCTGCTGTGTATCTTTCCAAAAGAATTAAAAGAATCATATCACAGTGATATATGCACACCCATGTTTATAGTGGCACAGTTTGTAATAGCTAAAACTTAGAAACAGCCCATTTGCCCATCAAGAAGATGTAATTTTCTATAAATGGAATATTACTCAGCCATAAAAAATGATAAATTAGATTCATTCATAGGATAATGGATACATATTGAGGATAAGTCACACATGTGTAAATACCGAATAGTTTCTCTGGTGTGAATAAACTATAATAGTACATAAGGTCCTAATGATATAATGGACAATGTGAAATGGCAAGAAAGGGGATAAAGGTGTAGGGAAAGTGGGAAGGGTAGGGGAAAGCTAATAAGGGAAAAGAAAAAAATATGAGAAAATAAAAAAATGGAAATGAAGTGTTCGTAAAGGGGGAGGGGAGGAGGGGTGAAGAGAGGGCAGGGACAAGAGGAAAAACATGAGAACCAAGATTAGTCATGTAAAGGTACAAGATCCCAGTAATGAATGTAAATGTACTGTATACCTAAAATATACCAATAAACTCAATGAGGAAAAAAACAAAAAACAAAAGCTTCGGTTGCAGGCCAGACTGGCTGGTGAGTATCAACATGTGGCTTCCCAGAGCTCTGCCTACTGGCCACACCTTACTTCACCTTTGGATGATGCTTAGTATTGGGATTTTCCCATGGCAAAGCCTACCTTCTCCTCCAAGTCTGCTGAAATTAAAGTTGGGACCAAAGGGAGCTGTTTCTCTATATCTCCTTCCCTGGATTGCTGATTTTGAGTCTTCCCTTGCCAAAAGCACAGCTGACACTCATGAGTATATCAGACTGCCTTGCAAAAGGATTTTGTAATCATCCTCTGGGTCTGAGAACAGTTCCTAGCATTGCACATGGGAAGTTCCATGTCTCCTTCGGCTGTGGCCAAGGACAATCCGCAGCTCAGCACCACCTCCTATCTTCCCCACACCTTTCCCCATAAATCAATCTAACTATTTGCTAGATACATTTTCATTAACAAAGAGATAAATGTGTTTGCAGCATGAGGAAAATCAATAATACTGAATTTATAAACACATCTTTGCATGTTAACAGAAATTATTTACATTGCAATGGAGATAAATACACTTGCAACAAGAACAGAATCAATATACAGTATATGCAAAAGCAGATTTCAGTGGTGGGGCTGCCTTATCATGGGCCTGATAAATCTAAATCCCAAAGCCCTATTATTCTTCCTGAAGGAGAAAAGAAAGTAGTGGAGTGGCACAAAAGACACGAGAGGGTGGGGACACTTGTCATAGTAATTGGAAGCTATCTTAACTACAGTGTGTTTACTATCATTCCACCAGTCTCACTGTGCTGTCCTATAGGATGTGGCACTGCACAAACCAGTCGAGGCCACCTGCCTGGGGTCTACAACTTGCTTATGGGCCCTTTGGTCCCTCATGCACCTCCTGCCCACCACCCTCCCTCACAAGTTTCCTCCCTAAAAGCACTTTTGTGTCTCCCTTTTCTCTGAGCCTTCTTCCATGCAAGGCCAGGGTTCCCAAAAAGCCCCTTTTCCTTAATATCTGCTTTAGTCAGGTCCTTCTCTAGATCTGGGGACAGACAGAGTGAAATAAAGTTCCTTTTTTCACAGAATTTACATAGTGAATGTGGGGAAAGAGACAAACATCACACCAGGAACACCACCACATTAGTTACACAATGCTGGGGTCAGCACAAGCATCAGTCACTTTTCCATCACTGGGTACAATACCTGACACCCACAACTGACAGGAATAGAGCTTTATACTGTTCCAAGGTTTTCAGAGGGTTCAGTCTTGGTAGGCTAGCTCCAAGGCAGAAACGGCATAGGGAAAGGGCCCGGGAAAGGAAAGCTGCTCAACTCATGGCTGTTAGGAAGCAGAGAAAGAAGGGAAAAGCCAGGAACAAGAACACACACTTGCAGGACATGCTCCAGTGACCTAGCTCCAACCAGGCCCCACCTCTTCACAGCACACTCAGCTATGAACTCACTCTGGGAAGAATCAAGTGATGCATATACCTCCCCATGATCCAGTCACCTTCCATGAGACTTTGAGGGACATTTTGGAGCTAAACGATAACACCAAACTTCCTGGAAAGGGTCAGACAGTACATAGGTGAGCCCTGATGACCACATACAACTACATTACAAATCCCTTGCTTTTGTGTTTGTGTTTTGTTTTTCAGACATCTTAAAATGTTGGAAGAAATGAAAGCAGTGTCCATTTGCAGGCTGTAGGAAAACAGGCTCAGGTCAGAAGTGGCCTGCAGGGCACAGTGGCCGGCATCTGATGCCATGTATCAAGTGAGGAAAGTGCCACAGAGGTCAGCCGAGCAGGGTGAGGACTACAGATGATGATGGCAGGAGGACTGTATCAAGAGGCCAGGGCGGGTGTTCTAGCCATCTAAGTTCACATCCAGGGCATTGCTTTCCCAGTATCTTTCCTTGCATTGCACAGAGAGGAGCCAAGAAGAGTGAGCTCAGGACGATTAGGCTGAGACCCCCTGGAGCCATCCTGCCCCGAGCCTTGGGTACTGCAGCCTTTACCTGGACCACTTCCCAGGACCTTCCAGGAAGCTGGAGGAGGCTGATGCCCTGGAGGGGGTCATCCTGGGCTCTGTGGATCCAGAGCCTCAGCCGGGTCAATTCTGGCTAGTCACACAGTGACTGCAGATCTGAATCCTAGCTTTAGAAAGCTCTGGGCAACCCTGTGTGTGGAAACTAAGCAAACGAGCAGAATGTGAGCCATGTGGCTGATGGAAAAGTAACGCCTACTTTTACAAGCCATAAAGCCATTTTAGACCTGTTTCCAGATGCTGGCCTGGGCACCCCCACTGTGTCCTCCTGCCTCCCCAGTTTTCTCTACAAGGTGTTTTCTCCCCAAGGCCTACTTTTTCTGTTGGAAGAAATTAAGTATTTGGGACTTTGCCTTCCTCCATTTCAGTTACCATGGTCAACTGGGGTCTGAATATACTACATGGCAAATTTTAGAAATAAATCACCCATAAGTTTTAAATAAGCTGGCAGTATAATTATTCTAGCATTAGTTATTGTTTTTAATTGCTTATTGTGCCTAATTTACAAATTAAAATTTCTCAAAGGCTTGTACATACATTTCCAGAGTTTGGTGCTATCCCTGGATTCAAGAACCCACCCAGTCTGAGAGCCTGGGTCTCTCAGGCTGAGGACTACAGTACCCCTGAGACTGAGAAATGCCCCGAAGAAAGTGCTAAGGAACAAGAAAGATATCTCAAAGCATTTATGCATGGTATCTGTTTCCAATCTTATGAAAAGCAGCCATTAATAAATGTAAAAACAAAAATGGGGATAAATAGAGAACACTTGAGATACTTCCACTTCTCACAAATGCATTTCTATAAAATTTGCATTTTTATTATGTTGTAAACTGTGATCTGAATGATGGTTACAAATTCCTCTGCTGCCCAAGTGTCAGTTTGGGCTAGGGAACTTAGCTCAGGACCCTCTTCTTGCTGTGCATCCACTTTTCACCAACCACCCAGGTAGCCAAGATTTACCTGAGGGAGGGAGGCCTCTGCTCCTCCCAGCCCTGTCACATGTCACATGCTGGCCCTGCCTACTAGTCATGCAATGGGATCTGAAGGACCTGGGGTAGCTGTATTGCTGGTCCCCACAGCCAGACAAACAGACCTGGACCAAAAACCCAAAAGGGTTAGAGGATCACAGGAGGGTCTGAAGGTCCCGCTGAGGCTGTCCCCTTAGGCAGGGTGGGGTTTCCCTCATGACATGATTCATATCTAGATGCCCTCAAAGAGCCTCATGCACTCATGCACTCATGGGTAGGGCTTCTGGAAGGTGATTGGATTATGGGGCTGACAGCTGACTTGCTACCAGGATGTGGGGTCCGGTTGGAAGAGGTGGATATCTGGTGGGTGGCATGGAAGGTGTGTCTCCCTCCCTGCCTCCTCCCTTTGTTCCCTGCTTCATGTCTGCCACGCCATGAGTAGCTCTTCATCTTGTCCCCCTCCCACGCTGCTCTGCCTTAGAGCAGGCCAACTATGAACTGAAACCTCTACAAACTAACTATAAGCCAAGAGAAACCTCTTTTCTTTTAACTTGTGGGTATCAGATATTTTGTCCCAGTGATGAGAAAAGTGATTAAGACATCTCATTTCTATATATTCTGCCTGGATTCAACCCAGACCTGCTCCCCAGCCCCAGAGCAAACCAAAGCCTCTGGGTGTGAGTCTGTGAAAGGTGAGCATAGGCATCATGTGTTTCCTGCTTGCTGAATGCAGCCCAGACCCTGGCAGTGAGCCAGGCTCAGTAATGGGTGCTGTAGGAAGCCCTTTGGTGGTCAGGTGACTGAGGTCCAAGGGCTGAGCTGAGGTCATGACCTGGGGCAGAGGTCAAGGTCCACATCATTCACTAAGTCATAAAGGGGCCTCTCCCGCTGTGCTCCACCTGCTGCTTCCTCCAGACCCTTCACAGATGCCCTACTCCTTCCAGGGGTGTCAGCCCGATGACCCCTGTTCTCCAGGCCTCCCAGAGTGAAGATTCTGGTGCATCTTCTGCCTGCTAAGTTGTATAGTGGCATCAGCTGAGCTCTTGCATCCTACAGGAAGAAAGAACCCAGCCCCCTGCTGGACCCATCCTGTTCTGGACTGAGCCTTGTTCGATGCTCACCCCCTTGAACTTCATGTTTTCTGTCCCCTGGATCAACCATGAGTTCCCTTAGGGCAAAGATGGCACCCATAATCTGGATCACCCTACCCCATGTATGGTCTGATGGACAATAGGTGCTGAGTTGGTGTTTTCTAGAAGAATCAGTTGTGTGTTAAACCAACTGCGTGTTTATAGCTAAATGGCTGAATACAGCCAGGGGTAGTCCAGGCTGGAACCTGGCATGGTAATGGATCTAACTTTAGAATCACTAACTCTACTAACTTCAAGAGGGCCTTCGATGCTGCCCAGAAATATTCTAAATTTCTCTCTGCTATTCATTCTCCCACTCTCTTGGAGGACTCTCCAAAAATGACCCTGTTTATTATTGCCTAAGAAAGTAGACTCCATCAGTAAAGAACTTTGTGTTTCTAAAGAACACTCTTTTCTAAAACCATCAAGTACTTTCCCATACTCCCATTTAAACTGGCTGCTCTGCCCTTGCTCCTATTTATGTCTAATTCTGTCTAGATCCCAGATGCTCCTGTTTTCTCAAAATATATTGCTCTTCCAGTTGTCACTTCTATCTGCTACATCATGAAATTGCTTCTCTTTATGGATCATTTCCATCAGGTTGAAAACACATATATCTTCTATCTATTTTTTTAAAAATCCTTCTTAGGTGTTACACCCACCTCTGATCACCATCTAGTTCTTCTTCTAGAGTTATCTATGGTTATCATCTCCATGAGCCTCTTCCCACTTCTCACAATACTGCCTTCCTCAGGTTTCCCACCCACCATTGAAATGATCTTTGTCAAGATCATTAATGATCTCTCAAATACGGCAGCCAATTCCCAGTCCTCACTCTACCCATGCCAGCAGCATCTGGAAGATAGATGTATCACTCTGTCCTTCCTGAAGCCCTTCCTTTCTTTGGTTTATGAGACATTACTCTCTAGCAGTCTTTTCCCCATCTTTCAGGAATGCCGGATCTGTTTCCTCTCCCATTTCCTTCTTTTCACAGATACCCTGGGGTATCCTAGGGGCTTCCTCAGATCCCTTCTAGTCTCTGGTGACAGCACTTTTCCAAGGATCCCTCGAAGTCCACAAGCTGGAGATACATTTATACCCCACTGACTACCCAGCTTTGACCCAACCAATCAACGCCAGCCAGTTGCACAGCCGACTATTCCATTTGGTCCCCAGACCAAGTGTAGTCAAGCACAAGCTCATAAGCTGCAAACTCCAAAATGTAGCACAAAACTCTCTCTTTCTCTAGTTCTCCCACCTCAGTCAAACCCTGCTGTCTTCTTTGAGAAGCTGAGGCCAAAAACCCTGGAATCATTGCTGATTCCTCTTTCTGGCATACCTCACATACAAGTTCAGCACATTCCATCTCCTCTACTGTCAAGATGGGTCTGGAATCTGATGGCTTCTCCTCACCTTCACTCTGAATCAGTTAAATTTTACCTGGATGTTGAGTGGTCTCTTCTGCTTCCACATTTAACCCCTATAGTCTACCCCCTGGGAACAAGCAGAGTAATCCTTTAAAAGCTATACCAGATCCTGTCACCCCACTGTTCACAGCCCTCCACTGACTTTTTAGCTCTCAGAGGAAGATACAAAATCCTCCCATGCTCTGATTTGAACCCCAGACATCTGGTCCCACCACATCTGCCTTCTTGTCTTCCTTTGCTGATTATCTCGTAGCTTAATCTCATCTTCAGCTGTGTGGACTCTTCCCTCAGATCTCTAACTGGTTTCCTCTCTCGAAGTGTTAAATCTCTGACCAAATAATCTCTTCTTTGCTACAAAACATTGCTCATCTTAAATCATACGATATAAAAATAAACATATCCCATCTATACGCATGGCTGTTTGGCTTATTATTATATGGCCAGCACCTATAACATGGATGTGCAACTATCCCAGTTGTTTAGGACAGAGAGGCTTCCTGGGAATCAGAACTTTCAGTGCTAAACCAGAAAGAGTTCCACCATATTGGACTAATTCACTCCCTACCTACAACATGCCTGACACATAGTAGATGCTGTCATGAACATGGGTTAAGTACGTCAACCATATAATATAAATGAGTTAGCTTTTTATTTCCTTTAAAGCACCTAAATTGGAAACTCTGGTGGAAAAGTCTTCATTTTGGGTTGACCAGTCTCATCACAGAACAATAGCTAGGCCTGTGATCTATGGAGAAGAAGGCACTGCAATGTCTTGGGGTGTTTGAAATGAAAAGCTGTGGCCCTAGACCGGGGCACAGCACAGACCAGTGTGGGTCACAGTGGTCCCAGGAACAGATCACTAAGCCCAGGAACTAGACCTGCTTCTCTCTGGGATCCATCCTTGGGGCCCTGAAGCTTCGAGATCCAGCATCTTTATGGATATAATGGAAATTGGCATCCATCAGATAACACAATTCCCCAGGGATGCAGATGCCATGTACTTCCCTAGCTCCTGGGTCCCTGCTCCTACGCCCCGGGAGCCGTGTCAAGCAGCCTGCAAGTTGGCAGTGCCTGCATGCCAAGAACATGGCTGGCTCCCAGCTCTCTACACCTGCAAATATTTGCTGCCACAAATCAATAGAAAAGCAGGATGCACCATTAACCTTTAATATATCAGTGCTGGGGCTCTTAATCCATTATGAGGCTGTCATAAATGTGACTGAAATGCAAATCAGAGCAGCAGCCCTCCGGGAGTCTGTGAAGGTCCTTTCCTCCCTCCTGGCATAAGCTGCCTCCCCTCCTACTCTAGAGCAACCGCCCTGGTCTCTTGTCTCCCTGATGGACTCTTCTCACCATCCGTCCTTCCCCCTTCTTTTTTTGAAGGTGTCTGAGCCCCTCTTCCATGTCTGCTTCCCTGGCAGTCACTTGATAAAGTAGAGGAAAGATACAATATTAACTCTTAGACTCTGCTAACACTTCATTCGCACTGCTTCATTTACCTTTGGCAATAACCCTTTCATAAAGTTATTATCATTCCCGCCCCCATTTTACAGATGAAGAAACAGAGGCTCAGAAACATTAAGGAACTCACGGAAGCTTACAGAAGAAGAAAGACAAGATGCTGTCTTCACACTCAGACTTCTTGATACAAAAACCCATGCACTTTAGCCTCAGTTCCATGGTGAGGGTACACAGACTACAGCTGAGTGGGTAAGATTATGAAGTACACAGACAATTACAAACATCATGCACGATGCATTGCTAGAATTAAACAAAGTCATGGAAACATGGCACTGCACCTATACCACCAGCTTGGCAGATCAAATATTGGGGCGGGGGGGTTACAGGTGAAGCCAAGGTCAAGACTTAAGAAGAAAGGAAATCTATACATAGGAGAAAGGAATTGAAGGTTCTGAACAAAGGTAACAGTATTTTCAAATCATAGATGTTTAGGAGAGGGCAAAACATTGAGCCCTACTAACAGGTAGTAGGAGGAGCAGAAATGCTAAATAACTACGAAACATTAAGGATAGGTTTGAGAGACACCAGATACCCATAAAATACTTAGAGGATAGTTATAATGGAGCTGTAGAAGTGCAAAGATAATGGAAAAATGATAAACTATCAGTGCTCCTCAGACAATCCCGGGGTCAGAGAATGCATGAGATGTGCAGGTGGCGCCCTTCCACAGGACAGCAGAGAAGCCGCTCTAGATAGCACATCCCACGTATTTCAGGACAGAGCTGGCTGCAGAGCACCCATGAGCCCACACACTCAATATTTGATGTACATATGCACATGCGCAGGCCTGCTTGTGCAAAACTCAAGGGCCCCAGGACACAAAGAAGGGAGGAGAACCTCAAAGGAGAAGCTCTGGGTTCCTCAGTGTTGGGATGGCGACCCTATAGGAGACAGATTCATGTGGCAGATAAACCAACCAAAGCAGCTGAAGCAGGGATCATGACACAGGAAACACATGCTCACTTGAGTTTGTTTAGAGGTGGAGGGGCAGTTAGTACTCCTCCTGCAAGAAAACAGACTCAGGCCCTTCCCTTGGGGAAAAAGTAAAAAGAGAATATTATAGCATGCAGAAACAATGCAAATCAGCTGGAATTTAACATGAAGCTACAAGATGACAGCTCTTCTGAATCAGTTTGCAGAAAAATCACTTTCACAAGGATATGGATGCTGGTGAAAGGGAGTTGGGAAGAGCTATGTTTGTTAATAATGAGTTTTGTTTGCGTTTGGGGAATAGAAAGAGTTCCACTCTGAGTCAAGTGCTGTTACAAGGTTGGCTCTTTTCATCTCCAGAATCACCTTTGATGATGAGTTTTTATTCCCACCTTACAAGTGAGGAAACTATGAGGCTTGGGGAACGTGTCTATGCCAGGGGCAGGTTGAGTTTAGAGGTCAACCCAGCATCAAGCATTCTCAGGCCTGCATCTCCACGATGCCTACTCTATCCCAAGCCTGCTCCAATTAAGGATGGTGTCCATGATGTGGACTGACAGCTGATTTTCTCTTGGACAAAAGGTTCTTATGGCACTATCAGCAGTGCCAGGTGCCAGCTACACCATGCCAGGAGCCCCATAAACCAACCTCAGCCTGGCGCTCGATCTGGCCAGTGACAGGAACTAGCTGCTGCCAGTGGCTGCACTTCCCCGGGGGGCATCATCCAGGTGTCATGGAGAGTCCATCAGAACAGCAGTGTCTACAGCTGTAGCACCATGTTGGCAGCATGGCTCATGGTCATGTTTTTTATTTTCTGGAATAATTACTCATCCCATTAACTTCTGTGGCTTGGGCAACATTTGGGATAAGTGTTCTGGTGTCCAACAGAGGATGGTCTAATGAGAGTGAAAATCCAGCTGTGGAACTAATAAACCTTCATGGGAAAGCTGCTGAGAAAGTACACAGAGGACTCCAGCATTTTGAGGTACCAAACCTATCCAGGCCTGATGTGATTCCCTTTCTTATGGGACCCTCACGTGCCCAGGGAGGAAGCTGTCACATCCTTGTTCTCAGGACCCTATCTTCCCCAAGACTTGGAGATTGTACCAATTCATCCAGCACCCGCCAGCTGGTCAGCATGAAAACTGAGCATGTAAGTCAATCTGGCTGGATGCAAAGCTTGACTCTACCTCTTGAGCTATCTGTACCTTCTTAACAAGCAGCTCAAGTGTAGCATCCTGAGAGTCCAGGGTCCTTCCTGGTGAGCATGGCACTTCCCTGTTAGAGGGGCACCAAGACTGGGTGGTAGGGCAAGGCAGGGATTCAGAACCTGGGCGCTGGAGTCAAGACTGTCCTTTAGAATATCACTCTGCTGTGTGCTAGCTCTGCGGCCTTGGACAAAATATTTAACCTCTCTACATGTCAGTGTCCTCGTCTACACGAGAACCCTCCTGGAATTTAGGGAATTTAGGCAAAGCATTAAAAATAGTGACAGCCAGAGGGAAATAGTCCATAAACATAAACTATTGTTAGGAGGCTCAGTTGTACCAACTATTAAATGAGTGTATTATGCTACACAGTGGTCATAAACAGCCAGTCTGTGTAACATGTCCAGAAGCAGTCAGTCTGGCTAGCATGGTGCATATCTGTTTTGAATTGGAGGTATTTAATGGCATGTGATTTCAGGTCATCACAGGCCCAGCACTTCCTTTGCTTTTATATCGACATTTACATTCTTTGCCTGATTCTGTGAACATTTGCAGTGGAAACTGCTGGACAAGGTGGTCTGTGAGCTCTTCCCTGCTGTAAGGTTTCATCAACCTGTGGCCTGCAAAGGAACTAAAACGTGATCTTATTTAGGATTCTCTCTTCCAACAAAGTGGCATTGTGGACGCTTTCTAAAAAGCATGGCTGTTTTCTCTGAAAACTGGAATCTCATTTTGCAGCGTCTGTTGGGACTCAGAGCCATGGTGGGGAGAATCTCATAAAGAATAAACCTCTGGCAATTAAAATCTGCTTCATCCTGATACCAGTGGCTTTGCCCCTGTGAGGCACTGGCAGCTACTTTCCAGAAACAGGGTCCCAGGAGCTCATCTGTAGGTCACACCAAGGCCACAGCCATGCCACACATAGGGACAAAGTAAATAATTCCCTTCAAAGGCCATGGGCTTCTCTGACTTCAGGTACTTTATGATGAAAGGTAATGGATACCTGAAACTAGCCACAAACTCAAAGCAAAGCCAACCCCTTTCTTGGTGGGACAAGGACTTTTAGCAGCAGCAGCAGGCAGAGCTGGCAATATATTACTTACTGGTAGAAGCTTCCTGCCATCCTTCAAGAGAAATAAACACTCCAGGATCCCTCAAAGGCTTCTGCCACCCAAAGACATGTCTGTCTATGCCTGCTGTCACTCCAGACAGCTCTGTCTGCCAGAAACAAAGCCTTGAAATGTCCCCCTTCTGTCAGGTAGTGAGAGCATCTGTGCCAGGCAGGATAGAAGCTGCCTCCTGTGTTTCCTGGAGTTCAGGGCCTGGAGCCCAGGACCAGGCTGCACTTGCACTTTTACACCAGATCCCAACAGTTTCTCAGCGATTTGTTGGAAGGGATGTGTGATGTACAAGCCACACATCTCTACTGCCTCACCTGCTTTTCTGTTCTTTCTTCTAATCTAGAGGCTCTGCTCAGGTGAACAAACAGGGATGAGTACAGCTCTCTATAAAATGCATTTTGCAAATTCCCTTCCAAGCAGGCTGGAGAAGGAAAGGCACATGAACTAGAGGGCAGTTGGGTGAAAGAGACTATTAGGAAGGAAAAGGTTCAGATATGAAGAAGGGAGGCTTCACAAGTCAGGTAACCCCAAGGAAAGGACCCAGCGAGCTAGCGATGGGGCAGTGAGAATGCAGGGCTAACCCAAGAAAGCCTGCCTCTCGCCAACCCTGCCCACTGTACACCCACAGATTGAGAATAGTCCCAATATTCTCCCATCTGCACCATGTGGCCAATACCAACCAAAGACAGGTTCCCTTCCCTTCCAACCACAGGACTCCTCCCCTGGGCATAGCCCACGTTCTCCCTATGCCCAAGCTGAGCCATGGATTTTGCCTTCCTCTGACATCAGAGCCTGCAAGGGAAATGTGGCCAACCAGACAGAGCTGTACTCTGCTGCAGGAGGAATAGCATCCTAGCACACAAGGAATCTAACCATGATGCTGTCCAGATGAACCCTGCATGGCTCCCCACTCCTGTCAAGACAAAGTGACCCTGCCAATTATAATTCTCTATGCCTTCCTGGATCTGTCCCACTTATATGGACAGCACCATCCCATACTCTGTGTTCTAGCCAAACTGAAACTTTTCCCCCAAGGCTACAGTGTTTTCTTCTATTCTAGGTCCTTCCAATCTGACACAGGGAACACTTCATCCTAAATATGCAGCCAGCTCCTCATACGCTAGGTTTTGGGTTGAACGGTGCTATCTATCTCCTAAGTTCCATTGAAGACACCTCCACCGTAGTTATGGGTTGAATTGCAGCTCTGCAAAATAATGCTGGAGTCCTGGCCTCCAGCACCTGTAAACGTGACCTTATTTGGAGATAAAGTCTTTAACAGAGGTAATCAAGGAAATTAAGGTCATAGAATGGGCCTCACTTGCATATAATGTTTCTCCTTATAAAAAGAGGAAATTTGGATGCAGACACACTCACAAGAGAAGCCCATGTGGAAGTGAAGGTCAAAGTCAGGGGATGCAGGTACAAGCCCAGGAGCACCAAAGATGGCCAGGACCCATCAGAAGCTAGTGGGGAGCAGGGAAAAGATTCTGTCTCACAGCCCTTACCTTGATCTCTGACTTCCAGCAGCTGCCACTGCGACACAATAAACTTCCATTACCTAAGAAGCAGTTTGTGGCACTTTGTTATAGCAGCCCTAGGAGACAAACCCAGCCCTGTGTTCTCTAACAATCAGACTTCCCAGTCACAGCACTGTCTGGCTTTACTGCATGGTATGGTTTGTCTGATCTGCCTACTGCCACTCCATGAAGGTGAAGACCATGTGTTCTCATTCACTTCTTTATTTCCAGGTCCTAACATACTGCCAGCACATAGGGGCAACTGATCTCTTTGTTGTGGAAATGTTTGAAGGATGAATGGGTGAATGAGATGACCCTGATTGTGAGCAATACCTGCAGTATGGTCCTTATATTGGTGATAGTGGGATGTTACCTCAGTACTGCAATGCCACTGATGCTCAGCTTAAGTCCAAGTGCTTCCTGCCTGCCAGATGCAGGGATAACTGAGTCACCTGCAAAGAGACACCTTGTGGAGTGTGACAGGCTCAGTGTCCCTGCTAGCTGGTGCCATGCTCCTTGAGAGGAACTTCACCATATGGCAAGTCACTCGGCCTGGATGTGCACTAGAGGACCTCCTGCAGGAAGAGTCGTGTTATTCAGAGAATTCCTCCTGTGTGTCAGACCTGTAAAAAAATCTTTGTCAGACCCAAGAGAGGCAAATAGGAACATCTCTATTTGCCTGCAAGGAAGCCCCAGTATACAGGAGAGGTGGCCTGCTTATGGTCCCATAGCCAGTAAGGTTGGGAACAAAGATTTCTGCCTAGCAAGGTCTGACTCCAAAATGTTCTTCCCTTAAAACTAGGATATTACTTAAGACTAACTTGACAGCTTACACTTTACAATCTGTGTTTCCTGTTCTTTATCTTTCGTGATGCCTGAATGGATTCATGTCTTCTTATCCCACATGGTCTGATGAAGTATTTTTAAAGCCCTAGCCAACCTTAGCTGTGCTTGAGGAACCCAAGCAATGAGCTTGGTCTCTTCACTGAGTCATGCCTGAACCCAAGGCCATAAGTACCTCAGAGGGGACAGAGGTGGTAACATTAGAAGCCAAAGTTTCAGGTTTTATTTCTCCCAAATGAAATAATAATAATTATTCAATGCAGTAAAATTTATTCAATTTATTAAAATAATTTATAGCTCATAGTTGTATTGTATAACACAGTATAGAGTATGTTATATATATTATACATATCTATACATTATATACATTATATATATTTTAGTATATAGATTACATACTAAAATATATATAATAGACTACAGTGGAAAGTCCAAATCCATGGTTTTCATCTGAGGATTCAACCAACTGTAGGTTGAAAATATTCAGAAAAATTTGTAAGACTTTTTTCTTATAAATATTCCTGAAACAGTATAGTTCAACACCTACTTACATGGCATTTACATTGCATAAAGTATTATAAGCAACCTAGAGCTGATTTAAAATACACAAGGGTATGTAAGTCAGTTCTATGTAAATACTACACCATTTTACAAAAGGAGCTTTCATAGTCATGGGTGGAAAGTTCCTACAGAGAGTAGGGACCTTACACACACACAGCATCCAACACACTGTACAATACAGTATAATAATAGTAAGACCTCAGGACTTGTTAATCATTGTTTATGTCATCTCTACACTGACATTTATGCTGGTGCTGTTGAGACAATGCCCCTTAAAGTTCAGGAAAATGGGCATCGATGATACTTCAATAGACTCTTTCTCCATGGGTCAACATATTCCAGTTTCCTTTCTACATGAGCAAACCCCCATGGCTGGGGTCACACCTGGGCAGTGACCCCCTCTGGGGTCCAGGGCACAAAGGGCACCAGTGTGCAGATCTAAAGTTCCCTAAAGAGCCTAGTCCATACTCTCAGCATCCCTCCTTCTTTCCATGCTTCTAAAGGGTTAACCTGTTAATTAAACCATGGGATCCTGATTCTTATGATATTAATTAAAGTGAAAACTGCAGATGGTGTTTAATAACAACTTGGTCCCAGTGGTTCCAGGCACTTTACCTAAATCAAACATATCATAAAGTTGGCATGAGAATCAGAGAGGCTGGCCCTGTCACATCTGGCCAGGGACACGTGTTTCCACCCAGAATGAAAGTAACAAACCATCTCTATCATTTGTGCAGATGTGGCCTTAAATGGCTCGACAGTCTGATTCCACCCCACCATCTTCTAGAGCCAAAAATAAAGGAGTATTGATTGCAAAGATTAATAGCGGAGCTCAAGAAGGAAAATGGTGCAAAACACCTTTTTCTCTCCTTTCGTGATATAAATGCCTGCCACCCCTGCAACCTAATTTTGTCACCTAGCACATGGGAGTGTATTAATTAAAGTGACACCAAGGACAGGAAAATCTGAGCTCTTGGGGTGATGACTGGAAATACATAAATATACATCACTAGGCTGTCTCAGGAAGGAGACACTTTCCAGACAAGATCAGCATAATTCCCCCCAAGGGGAGGCAAACAGACGGGACACAGCGCACCTTGGAGGTCAAGGCCCTGGTTCTGGCAAAGGCCTCCCAAATCCAAAGTATGTTTAGTCAATGTGGCTCAGTCACAACTCAAAGTCAATTGAGCTAAAACCATTCCCCCACACTGCTCTGATTAAGCAGGAGGCCTGGGAGGGCGGGGAGAGTTGGAAGTGCTTCCTAGCAACAGTCCTAGAGCTGTTCTTTTCTTTGGTCAAGGGTAGGAAGCTCCCTCTAGGCCCTGTACCATCCTCCATAGGGCCATCCCCAGCTGACTCTCCTACCAGCAGGGGGCACTGTGCTCTGACTCCTCAGAAAGCTTCTCTCCCCAGTACAGGGAAGTACCCACAACATTTGGTGGGAAAGTCAGAGATTTTGTTGGGATTTGCTTGTAAGGTATGAGGGGATGGTGGATATTCTAGAGATGCTCATGTTTCATTGTCTTATGTAGGTCAATCCTATTGCAATCAATATATCAGTTTTCACAGCCAATTTTGCCAACATCCAACAGCATGCCCTGACTGCAGGTACTGTACAAGGATTTGGCACCCGCTCAGCCAGAGCCTCCTCATCATTACCTGTTGGGGAATTTCTACCCAGACATGCAGGGCATCTCACACTTAGTCCAGCAGAATGTGACTGTGCCTACCCAAGTCAGTTCCTCCACTTTTTGTCAGCTGCCCTTGAGCCAGAACCTGGACTGCCTTGCCCTTCAGTTAAGCCTCCTTCCCACGTGTTGTATCTGAACTGACCCTTCCCCCTGTGTTTCTCAGATCTACCTCCCCTTCCAATATCAATGCTTGCTACCACCTTAGTATAGAGAAATGCAGAGAACACACATTAGGCTATAAAGAGAGAGACAGAAATAAGCAGAGGCTGAGAGGATCAGATACACAGAGAGAGCTAAGCCTCATTAATAGCAGAAAAAGAGTAGACCCCTGGCCCCAATTCCTTGTGCTGCCAAAGGGATAGCATGGCTGCAAGACCCACCTGGCTGTCTCAGGTGTGCCTCAGTACACACATCTAGCATCTGGGAAGCCACCAGTACTTCATCTGCTCTGCTTCTCTGGGGTGACTTTTCCCAGCATCATTCTGTGACCTCCAGGTTAGACCAGGCATCCTTTACCAAGTCTCTCTCTTTTTCTCTGTCTCTCTGTCTCTCTGTCTCTCTCTGTCTCTCTCTCTGTCTCTCCCTCTCTCTCTCTCCCTCTCTCCCTCTCTCTCTCTCTCTCTCTCTCACACACACACACACACACGCACACACACACACATATACACACACGTCTCTTATAAACTTGCTTTCTTCCAAATAGTCTATTATTGGGGATGAGGAAGAGGGGGAAAAGAGAGAGGAGGAGGGGAGCAAACAAAGAGAGATTATTATTGAGTGCTGACTATTATGGAGCACTCTTCTGAATATTTACAGAACAATCCTTTTAGGCAGTGTCTATGATTATTCTTAATCTACAGAAGAGAAATCTGAGGTGCAGTAGGTTAATTAACTTGCCCAAAGTCACCCTCCATTAAATATTGGATGCAGGATGCAGGCTCAGGTAATCTGGCCCCCAGACACACAGTCTTAACATGCTCTTGGACTCAAAGCTCACTAAGACACATGGCAGGTCTGGCTTCTTCCCCAGCGTGTCCCCAGAGCTGATCATAGCACCTGGCACTTTGTAGGTGGTCAACAAAGACACTGGAAGTACAGGAGTGTCTGAGTCTAGCCTGTCCCACCATCATGTGTCAGTTCTGCGATTGCCAAAGCACTCTGCTCCTAGTCCTGCCATCTAACTTGGCATAGGTAATGGCACCTCGTCCTTCCCCACTTCTCCTGCTTCATGCCAAGTCTATGCTCTCATGGAGCTAACACCCATGGTTCCCACCATTCCCCTGACCACAGGTGAAGGCCAGCCCTGCAGAGATTGCACACCCTCTTGCCAGCTGAGTTCTCAGTTCCAGAGGAAAAGACCCTGCTGAACTTCTTGGTGCTGGGGACTCCGCTATCATGAGAAAATGTGAGTTTGTCACATGAGAGCATCGTGCCCACACATCCCACAGCCTGTAACACACTGGGTCCTGTCCAGGGCTGCTCTCACCAAGGCTCCAACAGGGACCTAGGATAGGGACACAGCTCAGCCTGGCCCATTCGGGCCGTAATCAAAGATCAGAGTAGAAATCAATGTGCTAAGCAGGCAAGCAGAGTCCTTTTGTCCTTCTGTGGGTGATCAAGGGAGTGTGAGGTTAGAATCCAAGTAACTCTAAGTGGGCATCTGCATCAGATACGTGTCATCTTGGCCTGCAGCTGGGAAGTGGAAGGAGAACACACACTATCCTTGACCCCAGACCAGATGCAAGCCACTGTTCTTGGTGTGCTGAGCTAGGAGAACCCTGGGGTGCTCTCTAGAAACTATGATGTGACACCAGAGTTAAGAGCTAAGCTGTGGATGAGCTCACAGATGTCAGAGTGGCAGGCACACTCAGAAACCTTCTTGCAAAAGCCCCTCATTTCAGAGACCAAGACAATGAGGCCCAGAAAGGACAGTCACTTGCTAAGGACTCACAGCCAATGAGTGTGCTGGACTCAGCCTACAACTGGACTTCGCACAATGCTTGAGAGTCAGTTGCAGAAAACTGCCAATGCTCACAGGCAGAATTTATCTCCCCCCTCAGCGGTGGCAGCAAGATGTTCTATAGGAAAGCCATCAATATTCAGACTCAGTGTGGTGCATCAGACACTAACATGGGACCCTGTATCCTCACCTTTCCTATGACACATGAAACTAAGTCATGGCAGCAGAGTGTGGTCTTAGGGGTACAGGGCCTGGGATCCAGAGCACACACTGGCAGCCACTGTGGATATGTACTGGCAATATCTGGTGTTAGGAAAGCATTATTCAGGTTTGAAATGCCCATGGCATTGAAGAGACAAAGCTAGGTAGAAAGAAGACAAGGAAACTTTAATTTTGAGGGAGGTACAGCTTAGAGAAAACCACTGCTTTCAAACATCATCGGAGTTACTCAAGGTAACCCATAACTTTTACTCCCTAGGCTCTGCACTCCCAAATTCCTAATAGTCCTAAAGATACCGTCTCTAAATCCATAAGCCAGACTAAGTGTTTCTTCAGATGCTATAACTCCATAAATTCCAAGTACTTCCACTTTCAAACAAAGAGTATTATGAATGGGGTGCCATATCACTAAACATCATACACATATAGTTTGTATTTCAAGCTACTTGATAAAGTCACTTTTTGCTTTAACCCATGAATAGGCAATCTGACCTTAAGGAAAACAGACAGTAGGTAAACAATAAGTGACTCAAAATTAAACACCACAGACAATCCATCTTAAGGATGCCCCAAGACCAAATAAATATTCCCAACCCCAGACTATAGCACATTGCATTCCTGTTTCTCTCTGAGGATGTATTTCACTGATTCTGCCTAATAAATCTGTCTGTGTTCCTTGCTGATGCATTCCAAAATACTTTTCTGCACCAAAACATCAAGAACTTGCTGGTGCATATTGAGGTCCCCATTTCCTCTTCAGGTGACCCTCCTCACACCCATCCAGTGACACCATCACCAGAAGATGACATGTGGCTGCTCTCCCACTCAAGGCCTAATCAACCATGAGGCCAAGTTAAATTTGACTTCCATGCCAGTGGCTATTTCATGACCATCACCCAAATCTGGGGCCTTCTTTGACACCACAGGTGGGACAACAGAATGAACACAGGTGGAAGACAGTGAGGGGTGGCCCCTTACTTACTGAAGATCCTTATGTGCCAGCTCAGCACAGAGAACTCTATGGAAAGCATTCCTTTTGGCTGACCCCAAGGAA
Organism: Fukomys damarensis; assembly: GCF_012274545.1. Lineage (NCBI taxonomy): Eukaryota > Metazoa > Chordata > Mammalia > Rodentia > Bathyergidae > Fukomys > Fukomys damarensis. The sequence continues at coordinate 67,558,314 of NW_022900913.1, forward strand.
GTCAATGTTACATGATGGAGGAGCAGGTGGAGCAGGTGAGCTCAAGGGTCATGAGGATAGGCCCAAAAGACAATGATTTCCAACATGGACAAAGTGTCATGGGAAAAAACCAAATATATCCACCTAAAGCAATGCTCAACCTTCTGAAGTCTCTGGCTTTGTCCTCCACACCCACCCCCTTCTCCCCTGGCTCCTGACCTGTTTTCCATCCATGGCTTCCTCCACGCAGAAGCTCTGCTTCCTGGGTCCTGGCTATCCTTTCCCTTAGACCAGAATGTCTTGGGAATGCATGCAGCTCCCATATTCCACAGGGATCCAGTCCTGGGGACCTTGTCAGTCTGTGGCCCCAGCTGGTGGACATTGCCAACACTTTGCTCCATGAACAGACCAAGACTGCTGTAATGGAAGATCTTCTAACCATATCTACTTTTTAGTGCATCAGGCCAAAGCCATAGCTGCCAGTCAAAGTGGCTGGGGGAAAGTACACGACTCCACCTTGTTTACTGCATTTCATATAAACAGTATATTCTGCTCTTTTAGTATACAGGGAGGAATGCTGACATAATTATGTCATAAAAATGATACCTTGTTTCCTTTAAAATGTGACAAAAATATGTTCTTCAAGTTGGTTAATTGAATTGTCTTTCTCGTCTATTTTTAAAAATAAAAAAATAAAAAATAAATATTGTTGATTTTTGAAAAATACATTTGGGAAATACTGAACACAATAGTCCCTTCTCAGAGTCTTACAAAGCATAACAGTAATAAAGTTAAAGACTCTGAAAAAAACTTAAATTTTTTTTTTTTGGTACCGGGCATTGAACTCGGGTCCCTGCGCTTGCAAGGGGCAGGCCACCAAACCGCTGAGCTAAATCCCCGGCCCTTAAAAAAATTTTTAACCTATGTTTTAGTCCAGCTTTGTCCATGTTAGGGAAACAAAGCTACTATAAGTTCACTCAGCATATATGCAGGGAAAAAAATTTCAAAAAGAAGTAAATACATTTCTACTCATGAAAAGAAGTTTCATTACTCCTATTATTTTTGTGGCCAGTATTGTAAATAATGAAAAAGAAGTGCTAAAATAAATTATAGGAAAAAAAATGTCCACTCAGCAAATCCTGTGTGGACTAATCAAAAATCAGAGGCTCCAAAAACTCATTCCAAATGTTATCTCAGAACAGAGACTTGCGCTAGGAAAAAGCTAACACATGTCTTACCAACTACATGGGCTTCTTCACAAGCCCACTTATGTTCACCTGAGTAATCAACTGAATTCTGCAAGGGGAACAGCCTCAAGAAAAGAGCCACAGACAATACCAGAAGTTCAAAATAGGACTAGGCACAGAAGGACACTAAGATCCCCCGTGTCTATAAAGACAGAATGAAGGACAACTGACACCAACACAACATGGAAATCCTATGGGCCCTTTGGATATATGTCTCTACCCCCTGCTTACGGACAGCCGGCTCCTGTCACCACCCTCAGCTAATCAGGTCCACCATGTTGGTAGATCACAAGATACTACTGGCCACCCCTTCCTGGAGACTCCCTTGCCCATGCACACACATCCTGATAATGCTCTATTCTTTTCTTGCCCTTCAACTTTGCTCACAAATTCTTTCACTTCCACTGTCTCCTTGTCCCATCTGCTTATGGACAAGCTGCTGCTGTCCCTTCATCTTCAGGTCCCCCTTCTCTCATGGGTTCATAAGAGCATTTCCAAGATGCCAAAATACAGACTACTCACTTTAAGAACACCATCTCTCAACTCCTCTCTTCCAACACTGCCTCAGCTCCTGACTCTCAGGAGAGGTACCATCTCTCAACTCCTCTCTTCCAACACTGCCTCAGCTCCTGACTCCCTCAGGAGGTGGGAGACAACTGCCCTCCTTCCAATCCCCAAATAGAAAGTCTCAGGACTTTCTTTGCCCACATCTGCCTGCAGTGTTTGTCTACAGAATTCTACTGTTCAACACATGCTCTTTCATCCCGTCTGTCCTCTTTTTTCAGTTTCTTTCCCTATGCCATGACCATTGCAGAATCTGCTTCTTAGGCCTCCACTATTTCAATCTCTCCCTGTTTTGTCCTACCAAGGTGAGTACAAATCTTTAGAGCTACAGGTTCCTCCCAGATCACCCTTCCTAATCATCTACTTTTATGTAACTTACACTTTTCTCGCTCCCCTTCCCTCATCTCTTCATCTATTCTAGTCATGATACCATCCCAGTTCAGTTGTGGCTTCTCTTCTGTTTCCCTCCCATCACCTTTGCCTGGGACATTGGACTGGGCCTCCTCTGGGGTCCACTTCTTTGGCTCAAGAGTTCTACAACCTTGTGTGCCTCTCTGCTCTCCCTGTACTCAGGATGAAGCCTATGTCTTTCTCCATTTTCTACTAGAATCCCTCAGCAAGCCTCCTGCAGACTGGGTACCCATGAAACGTGTGTAAGGAGAAATCAAATAGGCAAGAACAACTTCACATCACATAGCTCAAAGTTCAAGGAAGACAAATTTTTAAAGTTCCATTTCAGAGACTGGTGGATTATAAAAGCTTATAAGTTATACCTCATAGGACATTTTCGATTTTTCCAGGAATCACCATATAGATTTCACTGATTAATCCAGATGACTTTCATACAAAATCAACTGCAACTTGAAAGACAAGGAAAGAGACACTCTGAAAGGTGAAGGGCTATTTAGGATCACAGAGGTGGTATTTTGCTGATCCATGTAACCTGTCCCCATAAGTTGGCACCAGAGCAAGGAAGAGGCAGCACTACAATCTTGTTGGTTCTTGTTAGTGCTGCCTAATTTTATCCACAGCAGAGTCAAATGGATTACCTGCTTCTGACACACCCATTGTATACCTCTGGGAAGCTCATTCATTATTAACTCAAATCATAACCAAAGACATCCTAGGTCTTTCATCCAAGGATGAGATAAATGCGGGACAATCCCTGGATATGAGTTTCAGACATTAGAGAATCATTCTACCTAACATACTGATATATTCCTTTGGAGTTTATAGAAAATTATTTTTTTAGAGCTCATTTCTGGGTTCATGTTCAATGCACTATTAATGGCTTTACAGCTGTTTCAGAAGAGATAAGAGACCATCCGTCAGGCTCAGTGCTGCTCGTTTGTCTCATTTCATCTTAGGAAAATTGCCCAGAAAAAAAGGAGAAACCTGTTCCTAGTGAAAGGTTTCAGAAATTGTTCACACTTTGGGAAGGTCTAGAAGAAGCCTAATGATGGTGTCTACCCAGAGGCAATACATGCAGGAGAGATGTGGCAAGCAGGAAGTGATGGGATATATGAGGGCTCTCAACTGATTCCATAACAGATGTGTAAAATGCAAGAACACTGTTCATCTCCTTCGTCTTCCCTCACAACTCCCCATGCCCCAGATTCTCCAACATTAGGAGACAATGATGACCTCAAGCTGGGCAAAATGACACAGAAAGAGCTTGAACTCAGAGCGGTGACTAAGGAGACCTCAGGGTGTTGGGGACAGATGCTTCGAGCAATGGCCTGTGTCCCATGGGTGTTTCTTGACACCACCCCCCCCAGTCCTTCAGACTATGCCTCCTGTTCCTGATGGGAGATGCCTGAGAAAAGGACTGAACAGATGAATTGAGATGTATCGATGTTGTGGAGAATGAACTCTACCTCTCTTCTCATCTTTGTCTCCACCCCAAACAGTAAGTTCAACATTCAAACTTCAGGGATAAGATCCATAATGTCCTTTTAATGTCCAGCAGAGTTGCTTGTGTAAAAATGGTGCAGCTCTTGCTATGACATTCACTCTCATGGGCTAAATTAGAGGCATCAGCTTCAGGAGTTTGTTCACAGGGGGCACCCAGCTTGGTTCTTGACCCATCAGGTAAAGTCAGACCCTAGTGCTGGGGTCCCTGTTGGGGGTCCCCTGGGATGCTCTGAGAGTTCCAGGCACCCTGTAGGGGCTGGGGCCTGCTTGTGACTCTCCGTGGGAAGTGAAGATCCACAGTGTGCCCCTGAGCTCAGAGTCCTGCGCTTGGTCAAAGAACACCTGGCAAATTCTGCCTATTGTCTTGCCTAGGAGTAGAGAGTTCATGGAATAGGCTGTATATGTACAGCATGAGGACTTTCATGACAGCAAAGAACACGGGTGTATCTTCAGTCCCAGCTCACAGGAGGGAGGCAAATTAGACCTGCACAGAAGATGATGCCCCGTATAGACCCTTTCTGCGAGGATGTGCCCAGTCTTGCTGAGAACAGTGGCTGTCAATGGTGAAGAGTATTGCCCTCCAAAGAGGGGAGCTGTCATCCCTAGTAATGACCCTCACATCTCTTCTGCAAGGGACAGCCTGAGCCAACAAATAAAGGACATGGAGTGCTAAGGCAGTGCCTGTTCCATGGAGTGATAAAGCCTTATGCCTGAGGGTGAGATTGTGTATGGAGTAATGTTCTTTTCTCGGCTCTCCTGCGATCAGGCTGGAGCTAGTTTCCAGCCAAGGTCACATTCCTGCTTTGCATTTTTTCCTGTCCCACACTATTTTCTGTATTTTGCTTCTCTTGAGATCCCCTCTTCTGCCCAATAAACCACTTGTGCAGAAACTCCTGGCTCAAGTTCTATTTATAGGAATCCCATCTAGAAGCAAGATGCCTGGAGCTTCTGGGTCAAATGCATTCTAAGGGAGATGCAGCTTCTTATGAACGTTTCCCAACCCAGGCCAGCAGATGGAAGCTGTGAAGACATAGGCTTCCGAGTTACAGAAAGTTATGGACACAACCCAGGTGTGGTGGCACATGCCTGTAATCCCAGCACTCAGGAGGCTGAGGCAGGAGGATCGCTGTGAGTTCAAGATTAGCCTGGGCTACATAGTGAGTTCCAGGTCAGTCTCAACAACGTAGTGAGATCCTGTCTCAAAAAACAAAAAACAAACAAACAAACAAAAAGAAAGCTATGGACACAGAAATGAGCAGGTCACAAGTGCCCATGAGGTCATGGAAGTCAGACGTGATTGAGAAAGCTCCCCTTTCCCAGGCCTGGTTTTCTCTATGCCTGTGTTTATACTCTTCCCAAAGTCCTTAAGAGCCAGTCTCTCCAAGGACAATTAATCTTGCTTGCTCACCACATTCAAGAACAATTAGTCACTGGATCTGTCATTAGTTAGTGGCAGGCACAGTTATCAGAATCATCATTTTCCTGTTTGGGGAAGGAATAAAATAAATAAGGGCTAGGAGAAAATCTGACCTCCACAGTGGCTGTTGTTTACAGATGATCTAAAGAAACCAATTTGTCAGCTCCTGTGTCTGGACTGTGCATTCTAAGCTATGTTGATCAACTTGGACTCTGTGACTGATCTCTCTTGAGAAACTGAGTCAGGCAACCTGACCACCACATCAGCCAGGCTTCCTCAGTGGTAGGCTTGGAATCACCTTCTGAAATGAAATGTCAAGTAGCAAAATGTGAAGAGGGTAGGAGACAAAGTGGAGTTGGTTTCAATTAAAACCAGGGTTCAGGTATGATAGCTAAATACAGACTGCCATGAGGGAGGAGAGGAGAAGGGGGAAAAAGAAGAATTAAGGGGCCGGGGATTTAGCTCAGTGGTTCTGCCACCTGCAAATCAAGCACAAGTCCCAAGTTAAATCTCTGGTACCAAAAAAATTTTTAAAAAAGAATTAAGATGTGTTACGCCCATGTGCTAACTCCCCACAATATATAGAAGTATTATGTACTGCAAACTCATACTAATGTAATGTTTAAAATAATGAAGAAAGGGAAAAAAGATTTTACTGTAAAACAGTAGTGTAATGTTATACTGACAGCAGCCTCATATGGCTCATGTTTCTGAGCATCTCTTGACTGGATCATTGTTTGATTTCATCTCACTTTATTTTGCTGTTTATGGCCCTAAGAGCAATAGTCATATACAGAAAATGAGACACCTTCATGATTCCATTAAGTGGAGCAGTGGGGATCAGAGCTCAGTAAGTTCCTGAATGCATCAAGAATTGGGAATTGATAAGAGAGAAAGAAAAGAGGGGAAGTAGCCCTAATCAAGAGCCTTCAATAGACTTACGTGGTGTCCCTATTAAATTTTTCAATACTCATATGGAGAAGGAATTCATATTTTTAAGAGTCAAAGGAAAGAAGGAAAAAGATACAGACTCACATCTGTCAGTGAAGCATGAGTTTCATCAGAGTTTTACTCTCAATGCTTTTAAAGGATCTCAGTTGAATGAGACCTTCCTGAAGAGCATGGAGTCTTGGGTCTGATCCTGGGTCTTCCCTACAAGGGAGGTTCTTAAACTGAGCAGTGAATGAGAAGGAGAATGTTAAACTAAGTGAACTGCTAGGAACATGTCAGGGAGACACAATAGCATGAGCAGGGATAGGGTAAAGAAGGACACAACCCACTTTGGTAGACAGGTAAAATTACAGAAAGGTGAGTCCATGAAGCTGGAAACATAAAGAAGCTAGAGAGAGTGAAGATGCTCGAGCCTTCACCATGGCTATAGAAGGAGAGATTCAACTAGGACATCTGTGGGCAAGGCGTTATTTGTCACTCTTAAGTTACATGACACTCAAAGGCCAAGAATCCCATTTTCCTGCCACTAGCATGCCCTCCCCCACCCCACACCCAACTCTAAGCTGAACCAAGCCTCCTTGCTCCTCAGCTGGAATCAAATCACCATAGCTTTTCAATAGATGCTTCAGGAAGGAGGGACGCTCAGGGCCCTGCTGGGTGCCAAGAAGAATCATTGTTCTCCTGCTGGCCAAGGCGTCCAAGAAAAAAACTTCAACTGGGATGATTTAGCAGAGAAGTTTTGTTTTGTTTTGTTCTGTTTTGTTTTTGTTAATGTCCTAAAGGAAAAGATCAAAGACTGGATTTAATATATTCTTATCTCCTTCTCTACCAGCCACCTTCAAACACTCAAAGAAAATTATGGCTCCAAGCAGTGGTTCCCTTTGTCCTCTTTCTCATACCTAGGAGAAGATATTGTACAGTGGGAAGAACAGACTTCTAGAAAGTCCAATACCCAAAGACGGGGCCTACACTTTGACAGTAAGCGGCTTGTACAGTGGTCCCATGACCTTAAGTAGACTCTAACTGTATTCCTTGGTTCTCTTGAGTCCCAAATTGATTCTTATTTTCTCTATTCTTTTCAGAGGCTTTCTGCCAAACACCAGCCTCTCTTTATCTTGCCTCTGGCTACTCTGTATAAGAGCTTGACTGTGTCTGTCTTAGTCTAAAACAAGAACTGCTTCATCCAAATCTCCCTGGACAACTTCTCCAATTCATCTCTGCCTCCACCAGTTCCGCAAGCCTTTTTACTGCTGAACCTCACCATCAACGTTCTCCATAGGAATATATTATCACTTCTTTACTCTGATTTATACCCCCTTGAAACTTAAATTATGTGCATAGCATGCAAATTTGTCTTCCAATAAATAAAGGTCAGGAAACCACATCTGGCTGATGCCTACCTTGTTACCTAACATGCACTGCTTTTTTTTTTTTTTTTTTTTTTTTTTGGATACCGGGGATAGAACTTGGGTTCTTGTACTTGCGAAGCAGGCGGCAGAACTACTGAGCCAAATCCCCGGCCCCTAACATGCATTGCTGAAGACAATCTCCACCTGACATAGAGAAAAGAAGGCTTAGGAAAAGGCTGATGACTTAATTGGTTACTTCATCTAGTATTCTCCCTAGCCTTGCATGCCTCATCTCATCTCCTCTAGGAATAGAACATCCTCCTATTTTACCTCTCACACCAGTGATTTCCTAGGTGTGCAACCCTACTTTTAAAATCTCTTCCCAGACGATTCCAAAGTCAACTCCAAGCCACCTCTTGCTGTGTCCTCACAATAGCTGTTCCCTGGAGCACTGAGGTGTCCCAGCTTCCCAGGCCTCTGGCCTTCTCCCTTAGCACAGATCTCCTTTTCTGCCATACTCTAAATATTACTCTTGTCCAAGATTCTGACCGAGTCATTTGGTTTTTCACTCTACAGTATCTTCACTGGGAATCCTTGAACCTCCACAGTGATGCATGTTTTTGCAGAAGACATTGAAAGCTCTGGATCAACATCCCCAACTCCTCCTGTACTAGAAGCTACATGTTTCGACCTGTTCCTCAACCTAAAGGGATATTGAAAGGCCTTTTAGAGCAAGAAGCTACTGAGCTGAGTCTTAAGGGACCAATCCCTTGGGGAAGCAGAAGAAAGACTTGCAAGCCAAAGAAGCACGGATACCAAAGAAACAAGTCCCTGATCTGTTAGGCATAATATGTTACAGGTAGAGTATAGACATGGATGGCTGCAGTGAGCTGGAGATGACACCTCAGTCCCAGGCTCACTGACCTCCAGGCAGCCAACCAGAGCACTGCATCTCTTCCCCAGCCAGAGTGATTGACTCAGAGGTAGCCATGTGATCCAAATGGACCTGTAAGAGCCTGCCCCAGGACTTTGGTGAAACTATTTGGAGGGAACACAGGAGTGACCTTTCTAAAGATGCTGGCAGCTCTAAGAATCACAGCAAGCACAGTGGCACATTCCTGAAATTCCAGATACGCAGGAGGCTGAGACAGGAAGATGGCAAGTTCATGGCCAGCCTGGGTGACTTAATGAAACTTCAACTTTTAAAAACTCCCATTAGAAAAGAAAAATCACAGCATCTCAGAAGCAGCAGAGACTACTTGGTGAAGCATATGAGAAGCATTTCAGGGCTGGCCCCCAGCAGGTCACCCCCAGCTAATGCTGCTCACAGCCCTCTGTTAGGTGGCCCATGTGACCGAGGAAGCAATTGTGTCTGTGATGAGCCAGCTGGTGGAAGAAATAACACTGCATCTCTTCACCTTCCTCTCCATCCTGCCACCTATCTCCAGTTCCTTGTCCCCCAATTAGCTGGACACGGACATCACATGAGAGATGAGTTAAGAAGAAACTACAAGAGGATACAGTAGCACAACCCTGGCAGAAAGTGTCTGGAAATTAACATGGTAGACCACTAACAAACCACCTGCAGGAGTCACAGAGGTGACATTAACATACACCAGCCCTGGCATGGAGGCAGCCCTGCTTGCTGTGAGTGGAGAAAGTTGAGCAGGTGATGGACACAACGGGGAGGGGTGGCAGTTCAGCATAGGTGGTTATAAAAGCTGTGCTGTGGCTCTGGGAGGGGAATTTCAGGATCCAATGCACACACCACAACCACTAACTGGCTCTCCCACTTGATGCCTGAGGCTGCTCCTCCAGCCATACCAGAGAGGCCTTTGGAGCTCCCAAATATAAAATGAGGTCAGGTGTGTAGGGAGTGGACAAAGGGCACAGAACAAGGCAAGCAAACTAAGCAACAAGCAGAGGCCAAGCTTCTCAACTTTTGCTAAATCTCCTCCATCTAGACCACATCAAACCAGTGCCCAAACTCTGCCCAAGACCCTCACTGCACCTTCCCAAATCCAGGTAACTTTCATGAAGCAGATATTAGTATTTCCATTTATTTCGAGAGGAATAAAGGAAGAAGATGGAAAAGAAATAAATTTGTCCATGCAGAAGCACTGGCTACAAGGGCAGCCTGAACCTCCGAAGTGCCCTTTTAAAGTCACTCACAGCATTCCCTGCACTGTTAAGGCTATTTTTATTATACACATTTTCAGTCTTAACAACCTTACGAGAAGCACAATGATCCCCATCTTCCAGGGTAAGAAGACATCGGGCCTTGAATAGTTGCAGGAACTTCTCAGAGTCTGTTTTTACCTGGCAAGGTGCTCAGAAACCACAGAGACTGCCCAGGTCTCTGTAGAAGAGATGCCACCACCCGTGACAGACCAGCATGTGTTTATAAAACAGGAAGCAGAAAGGTTCTCTGGGGGCTTAGTTAGGGAGCGTTCCTTCTGCCTGGCAAAAACTCCAGATCTGGAGTTAGGATTAAGTTGGGCATGTGGGGAATTTTACACTTTCGGGATATCCCTTGACTCCAGAAGGCAGGAATATTGATAGAATACTGGCCAGTGATGCACAACACATTGTACCATATCACAGAGCGGGTGATGGAGTTTTCACCGGACTCCACTGACCTTTCCTCATCTCACACACTCATCCACAGGTACCCACACCAACCCATTCATCCAGCAGCTCCAGACAGGAAGTCCTACCCAGACAGCCACCAGCTATTAGGTTGGCTTTGAATGCAGCCAGAGGGATTGGTTGTTTTCCTGTTCTTTCTTTTAGAGAATAAACTTAGAGTCTTTGCACTGGGATACATCTCCAGCCTTCTTTTTATTTTTATTTTCAGACAGGGCCTCACTAATATACTAAGTTGCCCAGCTGTGCTCAGACTTGTGACCCTCCTGTCTCAGCCTCCTAGAGTACAGGATTATAAGCATGAATCATTACACCTAGTTCAGAGAGGTACTTTTTTTTTAAATGTTGTCTTCCCATCAAAGATTTAATATACCTTATTAGGAAAAACTTGGAGGTTACAGAAAAATAGAAGAAAAAAAAACAATTTATAATGTCATCACCCAACAAAAGGGGGGTCTAAAGAAGGGAGAGATGGGTGCTCTTCTTTTTTTTTTTTTTTTGGTACTGAGGATTGAACTCACAATCTTGCACTTGTGAGGCAGGCGCAGTGCCACTGAGCTAAATCCCTGGCCAAATGCTCTAATTCTAATAAGCCCTCAACCTAACAGAAAAGGCAGTACAGCCCAGTGTCAAGACACAGATCTGTCCAGGTTCACAATTCTCTTTCACTAGCCCAATTTATGAAATGGGCACCAGTTAAAGTAATATACATCTAAAGTACCTGTCAGACAGCAAGAGGGTAACACATTATCATTACAAATACTTGCTCCAGAGCCAGGTGTGGTGATACACGCCTGTAATCCCCGTCCTCAAGAGGCTGAAGCAGGAGGATAGCTGTGAATTCCAGATCTGCCTGGGCTACATGATGAGTTCAAGAACAGCCATGGACTACAGGGTGAGACCCTAAATTCTTGCTCCAGAGGAAAAACAAAGCCAAGGCAAGTAAGAAGGATAGGATTTCATTTACATTTTCTTTTGGGAGGCTGTTTGGTCTTGGAATTCAACTGACCTGTTCAGAGAGCTCTGAGTCCAGCCTCATTCTGACACAAGAACCAGCAGAGCTTGATTCTGCTGAAGTGAAAGGGAGTTTCGTTGGGGTAGCTTATGGGTAAATGATGGTGCTTTTACACTTTGGATTGAGGATTCCTGGGCTCAGAAGTTTGCAGCCTTTTTATTACCGAGAATTTTATCACCAATCTGTTTCTAAGGATTTTGATACATAAAAGTCTGGGTTTTGCTTTAGGTGCCTGGTTGAGTTTCCCATCACAGGGTGGACACATCCCCCCCAGGCAGCCCTCTTTCCTCTGTCCTAATTCCCCTTGCTCTGGTATCTGGCATTCTGGCATTCTTGTGTAACTGGTACACTGTCAAGGCCAAAGATGGTGTCTTTTTCACTTTTGTAAACTCAAGCTCCAGGCAAGACTTGGTCCAAAGCATCTGGATCAATGCCTGCTGGACATGACAGGGAGGAGCAATGGGATACGGCAGGAGGAGCATTACTCAGTTCTGTCACATGTTCACATCCCATCTGTGAGTTGAGGAGGGTAGGAACCAACACGCTCCCATGAAAGTTGCCCGAATCAAGGTGTGAACCCTTACCACCCCAGCACCTACCTGAGTCCGGCCTCCATCTAGCTGCTGTTCTGAACTATCTTCCCCTCCTCCTGCAAGCTTCCCTGCCCTGATCAAACCCCAGCTCACTATTTCCTTCGTTAGTGATTCCCCCTCCCCCATTACCCTTCAGCCTTTCCTGGCTCCTCAGCTTGGCTCACATGGCCCTTGTCTGGGTTCAGCTAGCACCAGGTACTTGTACCAGGATGATCTGCATACCCTCTAGCTGGGTCTACATTCACTTTTTTGTCCCATGCTCACTTGTCCATCACCCCCAGTAGATCATGAGCACATCCTTGGAAGGCATTTGGTCACTCATGTTTATGTCTATCACTAAGCACAGTGTCTGGCACCCAGTACACCCTCACTCAGTACTTATCAAATGACTTAATCGACACTGTATGCTCCTATAGGGCCATGATTGATGCAGTATTCTGAGGTAGATCTAAAATGTCTCTAAACTCGGTCTGGTTGTACATGCCTATAATCCCAGCACTCAGGAGGCTGAAGGAGGAGGATTACAGTGAGTTCAAGGCAAACCTGGGCTACATAGCACATCCAAGGCCACCCTGAACTACCTAGCAAGACTCTGTCTCAAAAAAAAAAAAACATCAAAAGAAATGAATTTGGTTAGTTAAGTTGCTCAGGGTATCTTAATTTCCTGGGCAGGGACTCAGAGCTGTCTGATAGTCTAGAGTTATCCCTCCTCTCCCCACAATCTGAAGCTTCCCCGGAAAATGCTGCAATCCTCACTCCTGGTGTTACCCTGCATGCCCTGCGTCTTTACCTGGAATGCCCTGTTCACCATCAATTTCTCAGGCTTCCACCTCCATCATGGCCCGGCTCCCTCCTTGCCACCTCAGCTAAGAATAATTATTCCCTCTATACTGCCTTTGGCCCACGCATCCACACATCACTCTGGGTTATGCTGCTGCCTTGCCTGCTTCTCTCTCCTTTCCCATGTTCACCTGCAAGCTCCCTGATGGAGGGCCTTTCGCAAGGACAGCACTCAGTGACCTTCTCTCCCATCATGCCTCATCTCAATGGCAACACACAGCCAGTGCTCAACCACAGTTCAGTGAACATCGGGGCATCCTGGGCAATGCACTCAAAAGTGTGCCATCCTGCACGCTGGCCCAGAGCTGACATAGCAACAAACAGGGAGAGTGTCCCTCACCCTCTTAAATCATGGCCCACTGCATCCTTCAGGTAGAGAGAATCAGGTGTGAGAAAATGAGGACAATCAGAAAGGCAGGGCCAGATGGGTTCTCTGCAGCAAAGGGCAAGTGTCCCAGGCAAGGTCTTGAGGGTGCAGAAGAAGATAATGTGCCAGTGAGAGGAGGGATTGAGGATCAGTCTCGGGTCTCAGGGGCCACCAGGCAAGAGGGAGCAAGTCTGTTAACTTCCCAGATTCTGTTTCCTCTCCAGTAAAATGTGAACAATACAGTGCCCACCTCCAAGAATGACAAAGGTGACAGGAGACTATGTCGGTAAGACATTTACTATAGAGCATTTATAGTAGTTAGTGTGCAGCAATTACAGTCTATAGTGAGAAGGATGAATGCTCCACAGCAGGCTCTCAGAAATAGGTAAATAAGTAAACAGCCCTGTACTGTAGAGCTTGCTAATCTCTATGGTATAAATACTCCCAGCAAAGGCGATTTTAAGCTAGCTTCATGATGCCACTGAACTGTTACCAGCCACTGCAGCTGCTTATGGTTCACAGAAAAAAGTTAGCTCCTTTTACTCTCTCTCTCTCTCTCTCTCTCTCTCTCTCATCTTTCTCTCTGTGTATCTCTCTATAAACACAGACAAATATATTTGTTAGGTAGGAAAAAAAAAAAACAAATATGACTTCCACTTAGGTGTGGAGAGGAGCCTGTGGCCTCAAGTTACCTTCCCCCAGCTTCCAAGCCTGAATTCATGGCCTCAGCAACTGAACCTTGAAGGGACTGAGTTTTTGTCTGGGGTGTAACCCAGTTAATGGAATATAGGTGCTTGGGAAAAACTACAGGCCTGCATGTTTTAAGATTTCTCTTCAAATGTACAAGAAAACTCAGCTTCTGGAGTCTTCTCCTAGGAAGATGGCTGGAGGCTAGACAGCCTTTCATTGTGGTATTTTCTCACTTCCTGAGGATGTGAAAAACAACCTATATTTTCCCTCATGATTCATTTATACTTGTTTCTCAGTTTGCTTCAGCAAATCTGGTAAAGCAAGCTCTCTTTTCAACCAGTACTCAAATGACAATCAATTCCCATGACAACAGGATAGGCCAATGGCCTGCATATCCAGCTCACCCCCACCCCAGAGGCATAGAAATTCCAACAGCTCTTTCTTCTCCCTCTGCTAGAAATCTACTCACCAAGAGAGACTTTGTTTTCTAGGAGGTTCTAGAAATTTCTTATAGGCATGCAGAGAAAAAACTACCAACATTTCACTAGTTGAAAGGGATGATGATTTCGTCCTTGTATAGAGATGGTTGTGTTTTATGTGAGTGTCAGTATAATGAGGTAGGCTCTGAGTCTCTCAATGACAATATGCCAAGACAAGTGGGAACAAATCTATAGTCCTCAAGAGAGCAATTTTTGAAAGTGTTGCTCTGGTGAAGAAAATGTGAATGGATTTTTTCAATATTCTTTCAGTGGTCTTACACTGGGCATGAAATATGCACAGTGGCCTGAAGACTGGTGAGCTGAGAAGTGGTCTTGTGGACCATATAAAGGTCACCAAATGAACACTGAAGCAAATATGTTTTTTTCCTCTTCTTATTAGATGAGGAGGCGAACTGCCATGCAATCTTTGTCCCTGTTGCTTGTCCTGTTCTCTGGCCATGAATAAATGCTTGACATTTCATTGAAGCTCTCTCGTAAATCTAACACGAGAAAAAGTAGGAAAGTTGAATGAATATTCCTACAAGTATTACAAAAATTCAACTCATGTTTTGAGACGTTTCTACATTGGAAACTCTTGGCCAAGTAGCCTCACTGTGATATTCCACCAAATGTTTATGAATTGAATAGTTCCAGTCTTCAAAGACATCTGCAGATAATAAACAACAAAGACTTTCTCCTACGATACTCTCTAAATGCTTATTAAACATATTTCTTCTCTCAGGACACAAAAGAATTTGGCATTCTGCAGCCTTCTTCGAAATAAGTTTTTGACTAGGTTGAAATTAATGAAAAATGGGCAGAAATGATACATAAAAAATATAGGCCAGACCATAAAACCTGAGCCCACATATTCTTTCTCCTTCAGTGACCACACACCAAATATGGCAGCCTCACAATATGCCAGATTCTCCATCTCGTTCGTAGTCATCTCCTTGCCAAGAGGGGCCATGTGAACTTTCCTAGACTGGACTCAACTCAGAATGAATTGTGTCATGATAATTTAGCACAAATGTTACCACAAGATAACCTAGCCTAACCTGAAAAGCATACATTCCCCTATCACAATGTATGAAACCAGTATAATTTTGACAACAAAATCTAACCACAACAGCAGGAGAATGGGAAATGATAAGCTCAACTAAATCAGAACTATAGATGTAAAAATCCTCAACAAAATATTAGAAAAATATATATAGAAACTTAAAAATTATACATATCATGAACGAACTGACTTCCTTTAAGAAATATAAAGTTAGGTCAGCATATTATCAATATCTTTTGCATATTAGTGTGCTAAAGGAGAAAAATCTATGAACATCTTAATAGTTTGTAGAAAAAGTATTTAATGAAATGTATCAACTGTTTCTCTTTTGGAACAATGAATCTTTTAGCTAGATGGAAATTTCTTAATGAAATCTGTAGAACATATTAAACATCATTCTAAATGAAAAAAGTGAATCTGAGACAAGAAACACGAAGAACACACCACCATACTGGTCAGCTCGGGTGGGCTACTTTAACAAAACACCACAGACTAGATGAATATAAGTCTACTTCTCACTGTTCTGGAGGCCAGAAGTACCAGGTCAGGGTTCCAGCATCATCAGGTTCCAGTGAGGGCCCTCTTGTGGCTTGTAGACCCCCTCTGTATCCTCTGTTCCCACCTGAGGGAGAAGGAAAGACCTCTCCCTTTTCCTCATTCAATCTCAATCACTTCTTAACGACCCCATCACGGAATACCCACCATACTAGGAAGAGGACTTAGGCATACAGACTCTGTGCAAACACAATTCCATCTATAACAACCACTAATATTGCTTTCATTCAATATTACACTGGAAATACTGAAAGATTAAGAAAGAGATAAAACTGTAAAGATCGGAACTAATAAAAAGATGTGATTTTTTTTCACAAATCATAATTGTAAACATAGAAATTCTAAGAGAATCCAATAGTTAAATTATTATAATTAGTAAGACTGCTTATAAATGTAAACACAAAAATCAATGTTCAATATTAATTGTTTTTCTACAGACCAGCAACATAAAGGTGCAAAATAAATAATTACACTGAATTATCACTGAAAAAAATATCAAGAAAATGTCAGTTACACAGGAATAAATCTAACAAAATTTGTAAATATGTTTATGGCAATAGTACTATTGAGTTCATCATCAGAAATATCAATACATTTTATTGCATATTAGGATATTAAAGTAGAAAAAAATCTATGACCATCTTGAGAGAAAGAATACTTCATTGAATGCCTAGACTATCATTTACATATTGAAAGACTCGATGTTGTAAAGATAAATTCTTCCCAAATAATTTCACAAGTTCAATACAATCAAATCACCCCCAATGTTTTGTGAAACTGAAATTTACATCGAAATGAAGAGACAGGAGTAATCAAAATACTTAAAAGCAGACTACATCATGGATAAAATAGGTATTTAAATCTATTATAAAGTTATAATAATTAAAACAGTGTGATATTTTATCGAGAGCTAAACTGACAGAAAGAACAGAAGTAGCAAGCTTAGAAATATGTCCATTACTTCTGCCAAAGATGCTACTGTATTGAAGGAGGGACAGTAATTTTCTAATAGGATAGTGGTGGTGTATCCTGAAAATATAGCTGAATTAAATGTAGCATTCATACTGACAACACAGACATTGTGATATAGGTGCAGGGCCTTTTTAAAAAACATATAAAATTTTAAAATGGAAAGATAGATATATTATGTACATGAGGGAGACTCATGTCATAAAGACACTAATCACCTCCAAATTTATAGTAAATATGCTGTGTTTTAAATCTAAGAAGTTAATTTAAAATATATATGTATATGTGTATATATTTGAAACAATAATGCTTCAGCGCAGTTCTAGAAAAGAAAAACAAAAATGAATGTGACAGGCACAAAAGTCTTAAAGTGTATAGGGGACACAAATGGAGGAGAAAGAAAAACCTAGGAGTCTCTCGGATATGTAGAGCTTACTTACGTGACTGAGTAGACACTGGAAGTTGTGGAGATTTTCCAAACCCACAGATGCCTACACCATGGAGAGTGAGCTTGCATGCAATTCCTTTTTTAAATTAGCCAGTTCAGGGAAACACAGACTGTGTCACAGCAATCTACCTATAGTACAAAGGTGACATAGCACTGAAAGGCACCAGGAATATGAATTAACCTAAGTAACTCTGGACAACAATGTTTTGACTAAAAATTATAAGACTAAAGACAAAAGGTACTGTCCAAAAACAGTGTTGGTTAATTTGGCAATCAGGAAAAGATACTTCTCTCTCATGAAGCACACGTCATTAATTCTGCAATACACATATACACCAGGGATGAACAAAGAAGTAGGAAGTGGATGGTGGGATCCAGGTTCCTGACTCTTGGAGAAAGAAGCTATAGGGAGAAAACAAGAATGGAGCATATGGAGTGCTGGAATTGGAGGCAACAGTATGAATACATGTCCAGAATAGTGAGGATGCAGATAAACAAATAAAGAAATAGCTATACATATGTGTGCATGCATGGGTTAATGCACCTACACATATTTTACAGCTCTAACCTCTGAGAAAGCAGAGGACCAGTGATACCCAGGAATAACAAGTATGTCTAGCAACTATTTCTTGGAGTCTAATACCATTCATAAGTAAGAGAAAACAAGTACCTGGGAGAAACAGGTAATCCAAGGGCTGGGGAAAGGTATTAACAAGATGAGGAAGAAATAACTCATGGAGCTAGGAAGCAAGGAACTGCTTTTTAAAAAATAAGATACCTTAGTTACTTTTCTTGCTGCTGAGACAAAATATCCAACACCCAAAGTTAAAGGAGGAAAATTTTATTTGGCTTGTGATTGGTAGAGGTTTCAGTTCATAGTCGGCTGGCTCCAAGGCAGGATGGCATGGGAGAGGGGCATTGCAGAGGAGAAACAGTTCATGGCAGAGAGAAGGCAGGAAGGCAGCAAAGCACTGAAATAGCAGGCAGCAAGGGACAAGCAGCGACTCTCTTTTTATCCCTTATATCTCATCCAGGCTACCCACGCTTAGCATTCATACCCAAGGTAGGGTCTTAATCCTAGCATCGCACCATGAATCAATCCCAACATCATCTCCTTGATCCCAGCAGCAAACACCTAAGATCCAACCACCTCTGAAAAGCCCCACCTGGGACTGCATGAGGCTCTGGGAGTACACCTGGACACAAGCCATAATAGAAGGTGTGCTAAGGGTCACAAGAGCCAACCCAAAGAGCTCCAGTGGCTAAAACTAAAACAATATGAATTACAAAATCAATAGCTAATATAATCTTAAGGATAATATACTCTTGAGTCTGCACAAATATAAATTGTTGACTGAATTAATAAATGGGTAAGGGCTGGATAATAATTATTTAAAGTAGGATTTTAAAAAAACTTATGCAAATACTCTCTCTTTCAAGAAGTGGACCATAAAACAGTATCTGCTCAATCCTAAGAGTGGACTGTGCTTAATAACTTGCTTTCTAAAAGTTAGAATGTTGCAACCAGGAAAAAGTCACTTCATATGGTAAAACATCTGGCAAACAAATGTTGGCTAAGAAAATCAAGTCAATATCATTGTGGTAAGCATGTAAACAACACTTTATGTATTCAGGATGGCAATTGTTTTGTTCCTGCATTCTTCCTAAACCCTAAAACTTCAGACCAATCACAAAAAAAATCATATAAACTCCAAGTGAAGGTTGTTCTTCAAAAACACCTGACCAGCACTTCGCAAAATTGCCAAGGTCATGTAAACAAGAAAAGTCAGAGAAACTTTCAAGACCAGAAGAGAACAGGGAGAAATGATAACTAAACATAATGTGGTATGGTGGATTGGAATCTGGGGACATTGGGAGAAATTGGTGAAATTCAAATAAACTATGGAGTTTAGTGAATGGCAACATATTAATGTTAGATGGTAGTTGTGATGAATGTACATCATAACATAAGATGATATCACTAGAGAAATTAAGTGAGAAATACATAGGATACACTATATCTGCACAACTTGTATGTAAATATAAACATTTGAAAATATTTGCTTTTTTAAATCAGAGGGGGAAAGTATGAGCTTTTTAATAAATGGTGCTGTCTAAATTGTTTGTACATAAAGGTTAAGTGTTATTTTCCAAAATAAATTCAAAATGGATAAAAGACCAATATGTGAAAAATCAATACTGTATAATTTTTTAAATAAATAGTATGACCTGGAGTTAGGGATGATATTTTTAAAGCACACACAAATAGGACAAACCCTAAAGGGAATAATTTATAAACTTGACTATGTTAATATTAAAATCTTCTCACAATAAAGATGCTATAAATCAAATAAAATCTAAGCCACAGAGTAGAATAAAATGTATTCATATAAGAAGTGCACATCTGAACAAAAGCAAAAGATATAACAGAAAATGTGCAGAACAAGCCCTAGTATAAATAAACTTCTGAAAAACTACTTAGTCTCACTTGTAACCAGGAAATGGTAAATCAACATAGTCAAAGATAGTGTGTGATACTGATGTGATTTTCAAAATTGAAAAGTTTGAAAACATCAAATATTCACAATGTTGATAGGCCATGTGTACTCTCACACATAGTTACTGATAGTGTGAATTTGCAAAACCACATTAGAGAGCAATTTGGCAATAGCTAATAAAATTAAACAGGCCCATACCCATGAGCCAGCAGTTCTATTTCAGGGTATATATCCTAAGGAACTCACATAGGACCTCCGCGGCAGCCCTGTAAATGGGGCCGTGCTGGCAAAACATTGATATGCCCCAATATGAGTAGGGCTATAGATGAATGTAATGTACTTTATAGCTAAATTATATGTCACTACATGGCATCTAAATTAATAGACTAGACCTATGTGTCTCAGATATCAATTGTAAAACTCAATATATAAAGGATTTTCTGATATATGTAGATTACATATATTCATATTCAATGCATATTCATATATTACCATTTACACACACTTTGAAGAATACAAGATATAAATTTATAATGATACCAAAGATTTTAGGATGTTGAAAATATAGTAAAATATTAAAACAATTATATCATATATGTGATATAAACTCAGTACATTCTGAATTCATGTCAGTAAGTACCTACAGTTGGAATCGAAAAATTGCAGCTGGCTATAACTTCAAACATGCATTCAACTGTATCTAAAGATTTTGCTTCAAAAAACATAATTAAAACAATCCATTCAGTAACATTAGTTACATGGCAATAGTGTGGCATAAGTCTTCCATTATTTTTTCATATTTTTTACATGTTTAAATGTTTTTTTATAAAAACTAATTAATGAGATGTGAACTATAATAAAAATGTAAGTTTTGAGCATCCCTGAGTTCATTTACATATAGAACAAATATTTAACAATTCTGGGTAATTTGGGTTGCAGAAAAGGAATATAGATTCACAATTTTTGCAATGTAAATATAATAACTAAAAATGGAAAGTGATTCTTGGAGAAATGGGAAGATATATATGTAAGATAATTGCCTTACTTTTCACAATAGAAGTTCAAACCATTGAAGCAAGTTCAGAAGTATGCCAACTTGTTCAGTGTCTCCAATTTGATTTATAACTACAGAAGAATAAATTTAAGAACTAATATTATTTGTGAATGAGAAATATCTATCAAATTCAGGAATAGCTTTAATTTTGTATTACATTCATTTTTCCTCAAAGTTAGATAAAAATAAATGTAAGGATTTTACTAAAAATAGCTTTAAACTATGATAACATCATTTCTTAGACTACCTTTCTCTATCCATTCGTAAGTGTGCAGATCCAGACACATAAAATTATTTCCTTCAAATGGACATATTGATTACTTGGGGGGAGGGCAAAATGTTAATGATTTTTTTTTCTAGTTTTTTTAAATACAGGCTTTGGTAAGAGTAAGAATATTAACAAAGAGAAATACAATCATGCTTATCTTCCAATGCATACAGCAAAGAGAATAAAGTACAATATGGTAAGAACAGTATGTGCGAAGAAAGTTTGAAGCAGAGACACCTAGGAAGCTGGAAAAGTTCAAGAATGATTCAAGGAAGAGCACGCTCTGAGCAGACTGGGGGAGACTTCAAGGAGAAATGAAATTTCAAAGGAACTGAAGGAAGACTGTACGCACATTACGGGGAGAGGAGGTGGCAGGGAGCTAACCTGAAAATAACTGGTTTACTGACAGTGAAGTGACTATATTTAAAAGTGTAGGGAATATGGTATATTAATGACACAATTTCAATAGAAGAAGGTGGCATTAGGGCTGGCATGTGAAAAGTGCTGGCAAAGCCAAGAAAAAGGGAATTAATTGTTCAGAGTCTGGCAGGTCATCAAGAATGTGCAGAGGATGGAGTTCTTGAGAATATGCTGGAATGTGAAATTATGAGTGTTCCAGGAAAAGAATTCCAGGACAGAAAAAGGAAAGCAATGAAGGTAAAGCACAGGACAAAGACATGTTATGACTCAACTATCAGGTATGTGAGGCGGCCTTGAAGAAGCTTAATGGGAAGGCAAGGGCTGTGATCTTCTTATATTTTATCTTTATGCCTGCCGGAGGAGTTGGACAACTAGCACAGAATCCTTAAAGGACTGTTTCTCGGGGGAACATGGCAGGTAGGTAGGAAGGCATTGGAAAATACTTTAATCCAATGTGATCAGTCTGTTTAAAAGAATTTCAAAAGGTACTGGATTAAAAACACTCGGAAAATGATGGGTTTAAAAACATGCCTAGGCAGGGAGGAAGCCATCTAGGTCTGTGAATATCTGCTTCAGAAATACAGCAAGCTGAGAAAGATGTGTGAGGAAGTCTAAATCTCAGTTGGAAAATTCTTTCCCAAGGAAAAGAACAGTCTAGAGTGACAAAGTGACCAGGTAGATGGCTACACTACCACTAATGAATGCAGTAGAGTGGTATGGAGCTCAGCTAATGAGCTCAGTGCTGGGTGGACCCAGTGTAGGTTCCTGGCCTGTCACAGCTCTATCACCTGGTGGTAACTGAAGCCTTCAAAGTGAGTGGCACCGCCCACAGCAGTGTGTAGATGTGGAATTGCACAAAGTCAGGCATCCCCTACCCTGTACTTAAGCAATACACTTTTAGGCAGCCTGTCAGATTTCATTTATCCATCTAGTTGGCTTCAGCATTTTGTTCCCTCCTGTTGCCATCATTTATAATCTTGAGTCTATTAGTCAACACCTTAGCCATTTCAGACTTCTCACCTGAAAATGGTTTTTGCCTAGCACCTACTACAGTGCCCAGCTCTCTAATAAAATTAACAGAAAAGGGGTAAAATGACATATTATCACTCAGAAATTACAATTTTGTAAAATGGCAAACCCGCCATTTCTCTACAACCACTTTTGTGACTGGGACCAAGAGTCTAGAAGCAAACAGGTAGAAGTGACAAATCAACAGGATGAGATATGAAGGGAAATGTTAATACAATGAATAATTACAGGGCAAGGAGTGTAATTACTCAAATGTATGCACATGAACAGCAGAGAAAACAGAATAAGTCGCACAAAGGACCCACTTTTACTCTGAATCCACAGCAAAAAAATAAAGAAGTGAAGGTAAAAAAGATAACAGTTAGAGACTAGAGACCAGAGCACCAGAATGTAGGAGCTGCTGAGATACATACAAACAAATTTAATACAAGTAATAACCAAGTTATAATTGAGCATCCTCAAAAACAAAAAATCAATAGAAGAAGTAGGCATGAAAATTGAAAGAGCTCACTGCATTCCAATGAAATCCGATGAAACAAACACATCCTACTTGTACATGTGCCACTTTGGCTTAAATCTAGATGTCCCACCAAAGCTACACACAGCCATAGATGAGACTCTGGAGGTGGCTAGATCTACAGTATGAGATGCTGGGATTAAGGATGTAATGCTGGAACTAAGGGGGAACTCCCGGAGTGTGAGTACTATCTGCCAAATGGCAGGTAGCCTGGATGGAGTACAAGGGACGTAAAGAAGGCTTGCTGCAGCTGCTGCCTCCTGCCTGCTCTGTGACACCATGCTACCTTCACCATGCTACCCTGCCTCTTAGCCAACTGATTATGGCCTGAAACCTCTACAAACTGTGAGCCAAATAAACCTTTCTTCCTTTAACTTTGGTTGTCAGGTATTTTGTCTCAGCAAAGAAAAAACCAAGGCACATGCTAACAAAAACCTGTAAAAAATATCCTACAGAAATATTTTTTTAAGAAGAGAATTATTCAAAGAAATAAAAGTAAGCATTCATTTCTTCCTTCTGGATTCCCACTGGCTAGAGAATATAAACTTCAATCCAAGTGGAGTTGTCCTTCATATACAAAGAACCAGATATGAACCACAACTGCAAAGATGCAGAAATTTAGCAAAGAAAATGCCTGTGTCCTATTGTTGAAACATCTATTGAAAGCCAATCAAGAGTTAAATTTACAGTAAGAGCACAAGTACAGAGAAACTATGTACAAAATGATTCTCAGATTTTCCAAAAACTTAATTCACAGGGCCAAAATCCAATTTATTAAAAGTGTCTAAAGGCATAGGGTTCTGATATACCATATTTGTTTGAACCAATCATGAATTATATCTGCAATAAAATAATTATAAATTGAAATACAATCCTTTTTTTATACTTTATACAATTTTTAATTGTCTAGATTTAAGGATGTAAGTTTAACCACTGGTGAACTAAGCTCTAAGCTCAGAATTTTGTGCCATGCAATAGCACAATCATCTTCCAATTTAACCCAAATATTTATTAATGCTCTGAGATAGTTTTTAAACAATAGCAAAACTATTTAATTATATAACCACTTTTCCTTCTTATCCACAAGATTACTATGTAATATCATCAAATGCATTTGTGAAATCAAGACACACTAGGTTGGTAGAGTTTTCTGATTTGTGAGTCTAACAGGCTTATCAAAACCAAAGAAATAAAAATTGAAAGAGGTTAGCCTAACCCAACATGATCTGTTCTTGGGGAATTGGTGCTACTTCCCAGGAATCACTTTTTCCTTTCTAAGTATTCATACTTCTCCTTTCAAATAAATCATTTATAAATACTGCAATAGTTGTAGAGTAAAGTCACAGGCAGAGCAAAGCTAAACTTCAATAAGAATTCAACTGTCTTTCAAAAAGTTAGGTATTTTATTATCTCCTATACTCATATTATTGCACTTTTCAAATGTTATCAGCATATCTATACCTCCCACGCACATAATTTATTCCAATGTCTTGGAATCATTTTCCAGGTGAACCTGGACACAGGCTTTTAAAAGGCATCAAGGGAAAGATAGAATTATTTATTGAGGACTAACTGAACACCAACACCAAGCTGGATCTTAGGATGTCTAATTTAATTAGCTGACATAATGAGCTTCTGAACTGGTAGGGTTGTGACTATTATGAAAGAGAGAAATCTAAGGCTCAATTAAACTGAATCCACTGTAATATGATGTCTTGATCCATGCATACTCATGTTAATAACAGCAAAAGTCATAATAGCTAAATCTTGAAAGTAGCCTATATGTCAATCAACAGATGAATGGAAACAGAAAATATGGCATTTACATACAATAGAGCACTATTGTGCCATACAAAAAGATAAACGTGAGTCATTTATAGGGAAATGGATGCATCTTGAGATCATAATGTTAAGTCAAATAAATAAGACGTACAAGCTTAAGTATCAATGTCTTCTCTTATATAAGAAACACATAGGGCCGGGGATTTAGCTCAGTGGTTCTGCCTCCCGCCTTGTAAGCACAAGGTCCAGAGCTCAATCCCTAGTACCAAAAAAAGAAACACATAATATAAA
Source organism: Fukomys damarensis (assembly GCF_012274545.1). NCBI lineage: Eukaryota > Metazoa > Chordata > Mammalia > Rodentia > Bathyergidae > Fukomys > Fukomys damarensis. Next base: position 67,583,259 of record NW_022900913.1, read on the forward strand.
TAAAGAGCAAACTAAAAGATAGATAGTAGAAAATAGGGAAATATATCTTTTTCAAAAGACAAGGGAACCAAGAAATGGAGGGAGAAGGAAGGAAGATGTGTTACGTATATGGAGCGACTGTCCATGGGGAGTGTAATTATGTACTGCAAACATATACTATTAAAAGGATAATTAAAATTGAGAATACTGAATCCAGTGGTTTTTATATAGCAGCAGTGATTCTCTTCTACTTTACTATATATTAGCACCACCCCAGATGCCTTAAGCAGTGACCACCTCTTTCCTTTGATATTTTTAGTCAAAATTAACATTTAGAAATCAATTTTGCCAAAGTTTTATTTTTTCCCAGCAATTTTCTCCTGTTCTGTAACTTGGCCTCCTGTGCCCACTTCCAAATGGAATCCCTATTTTCTTCTCTTGCAGTACCTCCCAACCCTCATGTCTTTTTCAGCTCTCTGACCCATGAAGAGCCCAGGACATCTGCCCATGGTCCCTTCCTCATGAAGATCTATGTGATTAAATGACATTTCATCATTTATGGACACTTCCCTCTTGAACTATGTACCACCCTGGACCTCCAAATGTCCCCTTTTCTGAAATCTGCCTTCCAGTAAACTGGGTTAACCACCAAATTGTATCTTGTTGCCTTTCTTTTTCTTACCTATTATAATAAAGTTCAGTAGGAACATTTCACTCCCAAACTTCCCATTTCTTGCAATACAGATTTTCGTTCCCTTATTTTAAAAATGTGAACACCTCCACATAACTCCAGATCTGCTGTAAATAGTCTGGCTATTTTCCAAGTCACTTGGCCTGAGTTTGTTAGAATGAACAATCACTGAATATCTAAAAATATCTGGACTGTTAGAGGAAGGGGATGGTGCCACAGACACAGGCCGTGACCAGCTCACCTACTGGAGCTAGGGGGATATTGCATGCCAGGTGGCCCCACTTCATGCCATCCCTATAGCGCTCTGTACTTCCACATCTGAGTGTCCAACACATGGGCAGCACACTCTCAGCAGGAATTCTCCCCACTGAATACACCAGCAGCCTCATGCACACTATTTTCTCTACATACCTACCTTTTTTTTTGCTTCCTGCTTTCAAAGCCTGTTTTTATTACCTTTTAATTTTCTGTTGACTATAAGTGACCTGAGTCTCCCAACTCCCACTGAGGGCTGAGTATGAAGCCCTTTGCTTAGCATCAAGAACTTTAATCTAAATATGATGCTATTTCCATCATCAAAGAGGTCATGTCTAATGAAAGGGAGAACTTACAGATGAACAGTAATAACTCAGTTTAATAAGTTCAGTAATAGAACACAAGGAGAATAAGTCAGTAAGTAGCTACAACTCAATTTAAGATGTTTTAGATTAGAGGCGTCAGAGAAAATAATAAGGAAGAATATCCTAGAAGATCAAAAATATTGAATCTTAAAATCTTCAACTCTTTTTTTTATTGAGTTTATTGGTACGTTTTAAGTATACAGCACAGTTACATTTATCATTCAGATCTTGTACCTTTACATAACAGATCTTGGTTCTCATTTTTTCCCCTTACCCCATACTGATGACCAGAATTTCTTTTGCAGGGGTTGATATGATGGCAATAAGGAGAATGGTTGAAAAGAGGAGAGAAAAAGGTAAGTCAGAAGGTTTTAGTAATGAGTGAAATGGTCATCAGGACCTAAATATGGCACAAGATATCACATGAAATATACTGGAGATTTAGGAGGTAGAATGGATAGAATCTAGTGACAAAGGAGTTTTTGAGAGTACAGTCCAGGAAGATATATAAACTGATCCTATTTTCTACTAAAAAAGAAGACCTACAAAACACACACACACACACACACACACACACACACACACACACACAAACACCACTGCAACAAAAACTAAGAAGAACAGGATGAACAAGTGGAGCTCAGGGATTTTTTGGTACAGTGAACCTGCCATGTATGATACAATAATTGTGGATGTATGTGTGTCATTGCAGATGTATCAGAACCTATGAAATATACTACAACACAGAGTAATAAGTCCAAAGCAGACTATGACCTTATCAAAACCTATGAAATGTGCAGCATAGAGTAATGAGTCCTAAGTAAGCTATGACCTTCAGTTAATAACAGTATATCAATATCAGCTCAGCGATTCTCACAAATGCATCACACTAAGATGTTAAATAATTGGTGAAAGTAGAGAAAGGGAGGGAGAAATACATAGAAACTCTGTGTTTTCAATGAGCTTTCATGTACACCTAAAACTGCTTCAAAAAAATTCACTAATTTTTTTTAACAAAACAAGCGGGGAAAGCACTAAATTTGGGTTTCCCAACACCTTGCCCATATCCATTTTAGGTTAGCCATAGGAGAGTAATCTTCTTGAATACTTCCATAAAGGAAACCCGCAGGTGCTGCTATCTCTGCACTTTAAGAACCCAGCATCTGCTTCAGAGACTGGACTCAGTGCCCTTGATGTTCCTTTGACAACTGGATGTTGTGGTTTTGGATGAGACATGGGAGAAGTGAGCATACCCCCATTCCATAAGCTGTGTATCACCCCTTCCTCTCAGGAACCTAGCTTTCCTGAACCATATATAATGTGCACTTATAAGTCTAAAGAGGAAAACAAATTCTATAGCCAGGGTGTTCATATGCTTGGCTTATCATGGCTATAAAATCTAGATGTTTTCAATTCATGAATCTCACTATTCAAATGTGAAACAGTACTTAGATTGCAGATTGCCTTCCTTACCATGCCAATGGATCTACAAATACAGGAGCAATAGAATAATGAAAAATGTCAAACAATCAAAAGAAGTGGAAAAATCTCCAATTTGACCTTTGCAAAAGGTGTCTTGTCAACACTGTTCAGCAGGATACTGATGAATATACATGACATAAGCATTTGTTTTTAAGCTATAAATGAATGAATGAATGAGAGAAAACCCTCAAACACTGGCAAGCACAAGGACTGGAGTTCGATCCCCAGTACCAAAAACCCTCAAACAAAAACCCTTATACAAAAATTCAAGCCAGTTTTTCTTTGCATGTGGAATCTTAAATGGAACAAAACCAAAGGAACAGAGAGTACAGGGTAGCTGGGCATGGTGGTGCATGCCTGTAATCCCAGCATTCAGGAGGCTGAGGAAGGAGGAGTGCTGTGCTGTGAGTTTGAGAACAGCCTGGACTACATAGTGAGTTCCAGGTCAGTCTCAACTACATAGTGAGACCTTGTCCAAAAAAAAAAAAAAAAAAAAAAGCACAGGATATACAACTTGAGAGCATAAACAACATTCAAGATTTTCCAGCTTTTGCAGACAGACCTCAAGGGTATGCAATTAGCACCTCCTAAGAGTGTTTATTCAACTTCAGAGAGATCTGAAGCCAAGACAGGACTTTTTAAATCCTTAGAATTAAACTCTATCATGAACTATCCCACTCAAAGTTCCTGAATTTATATTATACATTCATACATACATATATCAGCACAAGTCTGCTTTCAGTAATTAATCCATCCAAATTAGCATATGTATGGATATGTACACTGATGCAAAACGAACTCAGCCCCTCAAACGATAAAGTTTATAATCGAGGTATGATGCATATTAAACACAAACTTAAGTGCACTGATATATAATTACACGATGTTTAATACTGCTAAAACAAAAGTACTGGGGGTCTAGAAAAGAGAACAGCAGGACATGGTGGTGCATGCCTGTAATCCTTGCATACAGGAGTCTGAAGCAGGAGGATCACTGTGAGTTTGAGGCCAGAATGGGCCACACAGTGAGTTCAAAACCAGCATGGACTACATAGCAATACCCTGTCTAAAAAAAAAAAAAGAAAGAAAGAAAAAAAAGAAAAGAGAAGAGAAGAGAAGAACAATAAAAAGGGTTTATATGAACTGAAGTGTATCCAAGAAGGCCACTCTGAGGTGGCAAACGAAAGTGACTTGAAGGATGAGTCAAAGTTAACTAGGTAAAAAGCACAGGGAAGAATGTTCTGAAAATATAGACTAGCTGATGTGAAGGGCATAGACAAAAAATAGCCTGTGATGCTGAAGGAGCAGACAAAAACCAGGGAAGAAAAGGGCACTGGGAGATGAGACTGCACACAGCTGGACAGAGACAGATCATGCAGCTTGCCCTCAGCATGATATAAAAGTATGGAAGTTATTTGAGCTCATTTTCCAATGGTTTATACTTCTTTTCACCATTCTAAATCATTTGCATTTACACATAAAATTTTTAAATCTTGTCATTTCTATTCTTTTTTAAGTCTGCTAAGGTTTTAATGAGCATTGTAGTCAATCTGTTGCTGAATTATAGAGATTTGCCATCTCAACAATATTGAATCTCCTAATCCATGAATATTGGATACCTCTCAATTTATTTAGATCTCCTTTAACTTTCTCAGCAACATTTTATAGTTTTCAGAGTATAACTCATACATATTCTTAAACACGTATTCCAAAAAATTATGTTTTGATATTGTAATTGTTGAGTTACTTTTTTCTTGTTTCCTACAACATATGAAAATTTATTTATGAGATTCCATTTTATTAGAAAGCCACTAGCATTTCCTATAAAGACCATCATGTCACCTAAAAGAGTTTTACTTTGTTCTTTCAAGTCTATATGCTTTGCATCTCTTTCATCACCTATTGCTCAGATAAAAACCTATGCTACAATATTGTTCCTGATCCTAAAAGAAAAGCAGTGAAGATTTTCATCATTAAGTATTGAGCAGTAGTCAGCCCTCTGCTTAAGCCCTTTATCAAGTTGTGAAAGTTTCTTTTTATTTGTTTTCATTTATTTTCAATCATGAATAGGCATTGATTTTGTCAGATGCTTTTCTGCATCAATTGAGATGATCATGTGATTCTTCTTTATTTTTTGTAGTAAATTACATTGATTTGGTCTCAAATGTTGAAACAAGCTTCTATCTCAGGGATAATATTTTACCTGCATATGATATATTACCATCTTTGTATATTACTGGAGTGAGCCTGTTAATATTTTGTTGAGAGCTTTGGACTATTTTGTTGAGAACTAAGTTCACAAAAGATATTTACCTGTCATTTTCTTTTCTTACACTGCCTTTTTCTGCTTTTGGTATTAGGATGATGCCAGTTTCATTAAATGTTTTTTAAAATGGTTATCTCCTCTATTCTGTGAAAGAATTCATGATTAGTATTATTTCTCTGAATGTTGGGTACAACTCACTAATGATGTCATCTGGGCCTGAATTTCATAAATGGCAAGGTGTTTGCTTACATACTCAACATCTTGTTTTAAAAGAAATGTATCTATTTCATCTATGATGTTGAATTTATTGGCATATAGTTGTTCATAGTATTGCCTTATTATTGTCTTGATATCTAAGGAGTCTATGAGATCTCACCTTCCAATCCTGATACTGGTAATTTCAGTTTTCTCTCATTTATTTTCCTTGATTAGTCTTCCTTTGGGTTTATTAATTTTATTAAATTTATCAGATAGCCAACGCTTGCTTTTCTAATTCTTTTTGTTATTATACATATTCCATTTCTATTTTTCAAAATAGCATGAAGAAAGCTCTGGGGATTTTTTCCTCCTCTCACAGGCAGGGCTTCCAGAAGGTAATTGGATGGTGGGGGTGGTGTACCAACCAGGGAGTTCAGTAGCTGACTGTGCTATTGGAAGGTGGGAGTTGGTCAGAATAGGTGGCTATGGTGGTTGTGATCTGAAGGGTCTCCTTCTGGCTCCTAGCTCTTTCCTTTGCATCCTAGCCTCCATGCCACAAGCAGCTTTCTTCTGCTATTCCCCTCTGCCATGCCATTTCTGCCTTGGTGGCAGCAGACCATGGACTATAACCTTGAACCAAAATAAGTCTCTCCTCCTTACAGTTGTTGGTGTCAGATATTGTGTCCAAAGGACAAAAAAAGGTGATTAAGACAGAAGAAAATAAGAAATCTGAATTTAAGAAAAAAAGGACAATTTTTGCAATGTAGTCACTTAAACTATAAACTTACCTTAAGCAGTATTTCAGCTTTATTCCATAATTTTATATGCTTTCTTTTCATTATCATTTAGTTAGAAATATTTAAAATTTTTCTTTTTTGCTCTTTTCTTCAACACGTGGGGTTATTTAGAATTGCATTGTTTAATTGTAGATTTTCTAGATTATTGTTACAAATAATTTAACTTATTTGTGATGACTGGACATACTCTGTAAAATTTTACTCTTAAAATTTATTGAAACTTAACTCTATGACTCAATTCATGGTCTCCTTAATGAATGTTCTGTGCAAACTTGAAAAACGTGTACTTTGCAATTTTGGGGTAGTGTTCTATAGATGGCTACTATGTCAAGTTAGATGATGGTTTTGTTTTGATCTTCCAAAGCCTTAATGGTTTTTTGTTTACTTGTTATGACAGTTTCTAAGAGAATGAGATTAAATTTCTGACTGTTTAACATTTTTCTATTTTTTTAATCATATCTTCCAGATTTTTACCCTCATAAGCTGTAATGTCCCATTCTTAGATGTATACATATTTATGGCTGTTGTAGTTCTGGTAAAATTATTCCTGCTACTATTATGCAGTATCCCTTTCCCTACGATACTGAATTATAAAGGTCTCTCTGTGAGGTTATATTGATACGGCCTCATCGCTTACCATTGGCATGAAATGTTTCCCTTCCTCTCGGTCCATCTGTGCTTCTATGTTTAAAAAGCTTTCATATAGTACATTTTCTAGTTTTCTAGTTGTTAATGATGGAAGGCCAACTCGCATAGCTGTTAGTCCATCATTGTGTGTACAAGAATTCCCACAATATATTTTTCCTGAGTACTATTAATATGTACCCCAGTTTGTGGCACCCCAAAGGCGTGGACAGATGTGTAACTCTGCTGATATACTTTGTGAGATATAGCCTATCAGCTACTCCAGGCTACTGGAAATTCAAAAGGTAGGTTTTCCCTAACTAGAAGCACTGATTTCCAAGCTTGAATGTGAATTCAACCATTGGAGAGGTAGTTAGATACAGACTATGAGTGAAGAAATGTTAAGATAAGACCTGCGATTTCATGCCAGTGAGGCTAGTCAAAGTCCCTCACCTTGAATAGAAGGAATTTAACAGTATGTGAGAACTTGGGGAGAGCCATTCACATCTTTTGTGTCAGAGATCACAAACCTGAAGGCCTTGATGGTATGAGATCCGTCTGTGACAGTGTGAAGACGGCAGGAGCCAAAAAGAGTAATGAGAGTGGGGCGACCAAAAGAGTGCACGCACCACCAACATCATTCAAATGTAAAAGCTGAAACCCCTGCCGCCAGGAAAACAACCATGGAATAAGTTCAGATTATTCTCAAGCACTTATGATTCATGTTTAATGTCTTTGTTTGTATATTACTTTAACAATGGAATCCTTCCATCCCAAATAACAAGGATCCATGTGTAAACAATGTATAATTTCACTCTCCAAAGAGCAGTCAATCCACACAGCCTTGCCCAGTTTATATTTTTTCTTCACTAATACACAAATATATCTTTTAAAACCTTGACATAGACATCCTTAAAACATATGTATATTTCTACTTCTCTTAAGACATGGTCTTATCAATGTGCCTTTAAGTTCCCACTGTGTCTTTTCATGAACTGCCAGTTCCTTTCTTCTTGGTGCTGAATAACATTCCATTATCTGAATGTATCCTGGGATTTTTATCCATTCACCTATTGAAGAACATCTTAGTTGCTTCAAAGTTTCGAAAATTAATAAAGTTTCTACAAAGACCTATGTGCAAGTTTCTGTGTGATTGCTTTCAACCAATATGCACAAATAACTACATAAAAAAAAAATGTGACTTCTGCCTGCTTTGCAAGCACAAGGTCCTGAGTTTGATCCCCAGTACTAATAAATAAATAAATAAATAAATAAATAACGTGAGTTCCAAATCTAGTGGTAAGGGCGTGTCTAGTTTTGTAAGAAAGCGATGAAGTGTCTTCCACGTTGGGCTGTATCACAAGTAGTGAGGAAGAATTCCTCTCCACCAGCATTCAGAATGTCAGTGCCTCAAGCTGTGGCCATTCACAGAGGTTTGTCATGGTATCTTGTTGCAGTTTTAACATGCAATTTTTTAATAACACATGACATTGAGCATGTTTTCATATGTTCACTTGCCATCTATCTTTTTTGTCAAGATATCAATTCAGATCTTTTCCCCAACTTCTAAATGAGTAGTTTTCCTTATTGTTGAATTTTAAGAGTTCTTTGAAATTTGGATACAGGGCATTTATGTTATTTGTTTTTTTAAATATTTTCCTCCCAATTCATGACTTGTCCTTTCATTCCCCTAACAATGTCTTTCACAGAAGTTTAAAATTTTAATGAAGTTGAATTTAATCCACTTTTTCTCTGATGTATCATGCTTTTGCTGTTGTATCAAGGAAGTCATCACCAAGACCAACTCCATCTAGATATTCAATGTTACAACATTTAAAACTGAAAGTTTACAGCAAATATCTGTGTATATGAAGTTTATATCTATACATGAAGATGAATGGAAGGAAAACTACCCTAGAATATATCAGACTTCTGATAAATTTGGGCTTTTTATTTTCCCCTCTAAAATTATGTAGATTTGTGAGTATTGTACATGACAAAGCTGCCGTTATAAATTGTTTATCTTCCCTTACCTTGGCACAAGGATTTATCTGTAGAAAACATTCGTTCATTTTAATTTACGAATTTCATGTTTTCAAATTCAATGAACAGATGAGCAAACAATTTAAAATGCCATTATATCACCTTCTCTGTTTCAGCAATATAGAAACAAAGGATTGGAACAGCCAAGTGAATAATGTCATCTGACCAGTTGATCCCAATTCCAAAATGGAACTGCCTACTTTCTATGCTATCATATTCTTTCCCACATAGGAGACCAAGTCACAAAGCTGTTCCTTTGACTACCAAAGCCCTTGTCAACAACAACAAACACAATAGGCCATTTATATGGCCCTTTCTATGTACCAGGGAATGTTCTAAGCTTTAACAGATCTTGGCTAATTTCCCCCATAACCTTGTGGGAGATTAGTGTTATTCTTATCCCTATGTATATATGAGAAAAGAGAAGCACAGAGGTTAAGTGCTCTGCACAAGATCACACAGCTAGGAAGTGAAAAGGAAGATATAAATCTGGGCAGTCAAGTTACAATGTCTATGTTCCTAACAACTGCACCATGTTGGCTTTGGGTCAAATCAGTATGTTCCTCCTTTTCAACATGAGCCTCTATGATAAATGTGACTTCTCTGAACATAGGGTACTACTACTCACCTAGGGGTTTTATTTTCTACATCCAGGTATCAATGAAAAAAAGGGACCTATGGCACACATGCTGTAACAGGTTGCTTGTATTATTGAAATCTCTAAAAGGTTCACCAAATGCAAGTTCGATTCCTAACACCACAAAATAAATAAATAAACAAATAAATAAATAAAATATAAAAAATAAAAGGTTCACCATCACTGGACTATTCTGTCCAACCACTTGCCATTGCCAATTTTTTCAAATTATTCTGCTGTCGTGATAACAGGTATACATTTATTAATAATAGTCATGAAGATGAAGACGATTGCAGTATTTTGACACTTTCATATTGAATCAAAAGTGAGATATGCTCTCTTCGACGAACATATTTCATACTCACTCCAAATAATGGCTATAAATTACTTCCATGATCAATACATCCTTGCTCTTTAGAAGATTCATTCTTTCTTGATATCAGCCTCTTTAGTGTCTTTTAAGGAGCGTAAAAGTTCCAAGTACTAGGACAGTAACCATGAGCATTTATATGGACAGAGCAGAATATAATAATTTCCAAATAGATATTTATTCACTTTAAATTTGTAAGTTCAAAATTACATAAATTAATAAGACAGATATTGATAAAGAGAGGATAGTTGTTCATCATTCATCTTTCCAGACCACTGCTGGAATCACCAGGCAATTTTTAAACTACAGTGGATCCTGTATTGTGAACAAACAATGGAATGACACTATCTGCTTAGACACTCAGAGATTTCTGGAGGAGAGGGGAAGAAATTAATGGTAAACTCAAATTCATACTACTTTGAAAATGCATCATCTCAGTGGATTTCTTTTTTGTATCTATAGAGACAAGAAATTTAAAAGTTAGCAACAATGCAAAGCCCTTGGACTCCTTTCAACTCTGCAGGGCATCATATGCAAAAACCCCAGGTCATTGCCATTTCTCTCTGAAAAATAGTAATTTGCCAGCAAATTGCAGAAAATAGTAATGATGGGAGGAGGTTAAGAAAAGCTACAGTGTGGTTTCTCTTACTGATGCAGGATCAGTAAGAATTCCAGAAACAGAAACTTTGTCATTAGGGTGAAAAACTCAAAAGGGAAATGTTCAACTAATCCACAGTACTAGTCACAGGAATTTACATCACAGTGTCCACCTACCTTCACAGCCTAGAGTGAAACTGGAAGGGATGATTCTAACAGCAGACAAGTATATTACTAGCAAGTCCAAGGAATACCTTCCTGTGGTACTCAAGAAAACTAAACAAACACAACATGTCACCATAAAGTTTTCAATATAAAGAAGTAATACATATTGTTCATATGATATCACATTAATGATCCAGGAGACTATAATACTGGAAAATGTGTGCTGGATAAAATATAATTAAAAAAAAAAAAGATTTGTTTTTTTTTTAAGTATAATTCACTATAGCAAGGACTGCATAACAAAAATAAAGATGAAAGTCATTAAACTAAAAAATAAGAGAGATACCAAAGAGTGGGGAGAAAAGGTAAAAGAAATTAAAGTATATATCATTGCTGACAGGTGTATGAAGAATAGTGAAAATCTAATAAAAAATGTGGAAAGCAAACTGAGAAGCTCCCCCAGAATGAACAACAACAACAAAAAAAAACAATGGAGATTAATTGAAATCTCTCAAAGAGAGGGTAGACTCATATGAAGAGTTAATGTTCCTAGAAACAAGATAAAAATAAGTATAAAAAAAGAAAGGATTCAATAGATGATAAAATATTAAGGGTCACTAAAGTGTAAGTTTCTTTCTTGCATACTGTAAGGACTCAACTCACAGAATGCTAAGCATAATTAATGGCACATAGACTAGTTCTTTACTACATATTGTTGGGAGTTTTTTTTAATTCAAAGATGTTAATAAGGTTAATTACAAATGAGAAAGCAAAGAAAGGGGAAGAGTGGAGGAGGAAGACAAAAGTCATAAAAGGAGAAGGAAAACGCAAAAGGAATGAAGACACAGGAATGAGGATAAGAAAAAGTTATGGGAAACAGAATGGAGGAAGAGAAGGGAAAGATGAAAGGAGGAAATAGAAGGGAAATGGAAGAGAAAAGGAAAAGAAGAAGACAAATAAGGGAAGAGAAAGATCAAAGTGAAAAAGAGAGGAAAGGGGAAGTGAAGGCAGAGAAAAAGTAGAGGGAGAAAGATTAAAATAGGGAGAAATAGGAATAAGAAAAACAAAGAGGTAGCAATTAGGGGAGAAGGGAAATGGAAAAGGAAGAGGAGGGAGAAGAGGAGATGGAAATGAAGATGAGAAGAGAGGAAGACTTTAGAGGGGAAGAGAGGAAGGGACAGAGGAAAGAAGAGGGGATTTCTTCTGCATAACGTTACACACAGGAAGAAGACCACGGAACCAAATCTATAGAATGTTAAAATGAAGCACTGTGACACAGTATACTCTACCCTGGTAAGTTTTAGTTCATGTGTAGTGGCAACTGGGAAAAATTCACAGATTCTCAGGAATTATAGTGCGCCTCTTAGATATTTTGCTCAAAAAACTATTCCACCTTATCAAAAGTTCATCAAAGTAAATGTACTATGACTAAGTCTTGGTCTTAAGAAATATTTGATGTGTTAAAATCATTGAAAGAGTTCAGTCCAAATTATGACTATACTGGATGCAAAAAAAAATGCAAATGACAAAGATATGTCTTAGAGAATCAGAAATAATTTTAAAAGAAAATAAAGAACAATATTCTGGATCTATACTTCTAGCAATAAAAATGATTAAGTAAGAGGAAGAAAGAAAAGAAAAAGATATTTTGGCACCATGCTACATATGGTTTCACTTTTTATTCTGAAAGAGATGAAGAAATACTGTACATGTGTAGTTAAATGCAAAGAAAGCCACTGAAGACTAAAAGAAAATACAGGAGGTTGAGGAGAACCAGTGATGATAATGCAACAGCAGGTTTAACACTATGGAAACAATCCAAAATAGAGACATGAACATGACAGAAGCAAGACTAAATATCTCTATAATAATAGTTTCTCAGCTTTTTGGCTAAGATCATGTGCTTTATTATAATGACTATCAGTAATTAAGTATTATCCTTTACAAGACAAGATTAATAAAATTGGGTCCAAAATCAAATGCATACTGATTAGATGAGAAATGCCTACTATCAAGTATGACAAATATTTTTTAGGTAAATACATAAAAATAATCAAAGGGGGCTATCTCAGTTTTTGATAAAGCAGGATTTAAGCTATGTAGATTAAATTGGAAAATGGAAATTTATATTGATAAAGGACAAACTCATAATGAAGTTGCAGGTTACAAAAGTGATAGAAGTAAAAGGGAAAAGGCAAGTAAATTTCTGGTATAAAAACCATTTATTAAAGAAAAAGAAGTTAAAAGAGTACTAAACAAAAGACTCAAAAGAAATGCAAATCATAGTGATGAATGAAAGAGAAAGAAGTAATGAAACTAAAAGTAAACTGAAAGCTTCATTTAAAAGCCAGTCAGTGGTTCTATCAAGTATGTCATGCACCACGTGCTACACGGTGCACTTAGCCTGCCTTACATCTTCTGCTGCTTCCCTCACCTTTTGTCAGGTAAGCAGATACCACTCTTCAGTGAGAAAACTTAGACATGAGGTGGCCAGTTATTTCTCAACTGACAAAGCAATCATTTGGACACAACCTGATTTTTAAACTGCACAGTCAACTGTAGGGTAATCTGACAGTCAGATCCAACGGGAGGGACTAAAAGGACATCAGATACCCAACTCTCAAGGTAAACACAGGGAAAAAGTCAAACACACACATATTCAAAGGCAAACTAAGGGCCAGGGATGTAGCTCAGTGATGCTGCACTTGCCTGGCAAGTGCAAGGTCCTGAGTTTGATTCCTGATACTGAAATAAAAGGCAAAATTAAGTAGTAATAGGGCCTCACCCAACAGTTTCACCTGAGAGAGAGGAAGTGGTGTAACAGATCTATGTAACAGCATACTCTATATATGTTATTAAAAACAGTATTAATCTAAAATGGATTATTAGAAATTAAGGTGCTTATTACAATATATGGGGCAATGACCAGAATATAATATTTCATATATATAAAATATAGCATATATTAAAAAAGAATCTACATGATAATTAAAATGGTAAACAAAAATTCCTATCTAATACAAAAGAAGGCATAATGGAGAAAATGAACAAAAATGATGTAAGATGTGGAAATAAAACAGAAAAATAGAAGAACTTCCTTATCAGTAATTACATTAAATGACAATGGATTAAACTTTCTATTTAAAAGTAAAAGTTTAGCAGAATGAATTTTGCAAAGCATAACCCATGTTATGTACAAATAACTCACTGTAGATTCAAAAACACATATGGTGAATAACAAAGAAGAGGAATAGGTATACCATGTGAACAATAAGCAGAAGAGAACAAGGTTGACTATATTTTTATCAGGCAAAACAGACTTTGTGTCAAAAACTGTCACAAAAGACGAGGAAATGTGTTACATAATGATAAATGAGTCAATTTACTGAGGATATAACTTAGTGTGTCCAATAGTTTCACACCTAAGAACCAAAATTGAAGGGGTAAATAGTAATATAAGAAGAGTAAAGGACTTCATGAGCCCAATTTTAGCAACAGATAGATCATCCCTGCAGGAAAAAAAAAACAAAACAAAACAAAACAAAACAAAAAAAAAACTAGAATAACAGACAGACAAAGAATATTCGGGAGTAAGCAAGTTAAGCAGAACTCCTCCCCACAACAGCCTGCACCTGAACTTTACCCCTTTTCCTCCTGGACTGCTTGTTCAAAGTGGTAAGTTAACCAGCACATAGCTTACCTTGTGGATGAGATCAAAGGACAGGACATGTTATACTGTGGCCCTAACCATAAGGAGAGGAATTTCCTGCCAGATCCCCCAAACTGGATTTTAATCTAACTTGCAATCTGCTTCTGTACCCCTGTGCTTGCTCAAAGATGAGATCATGACATCTTATTGTGTGGGGTTTTTTCCCCTTAAAAATGGAGCTTCCTTGCTTGATTGGTGCCAAAGGGAGTTAAGAGCGAGAAGCGCACTTTGGTCACCCTATAAAGGACTTTTAATTTGAACATTTTTTGTGGTGTGATTCTTTTTGCTGAAATGGCTATAGCACATTCCATGTAACAGCACCAAAACCCACATTCTTTTCAAGTCCACATGGAACATTCTCCAGTAGCAATTACTTGTTAGACCTCAAGAAGCTTGTAATCATATCAAGCAATCTTTTGTAGTAACGATGCTGTAAAATTAGAAAGCAGTGACATTAGACTTAGAAAATTTAAAAAATGTAGAGATTAAACACCACACTCCTGAACAGCCAAAGAAGAAATCAAAAGAAAAATCTAGAAAATATCTTAAATGAAGATGGAAATACAACATAGCAAAAGTTATGGGATGTAGCAACAGCTCTTCTATAAAAAGACACTAATACTCATCAAAAGCTACATTAAAAACAATGAAAGATCTCAAGTAAACAAGCTAACTTTATAATGCAGAGTTGAGGGGAAGTAGGGGAAGGAGAACAAAGAAACCCTAAGCAGAAAAAAAGGAAATAAAAATGAGTACAGAAATAAATGAAATAAGAGACTAAAACTTGGCTTTTTTTAAAAGATAACAATTGATAAAACTTTAGCTATCCTAGAAAAATCAACATAGAAAGATTCAACATCACAAATGGAAAGAAACAATTGATGTCACACAAACACAAGAGACTACTGCTGTTAGCCCTGGCCTTGTCACAGCACATTATTCTCTTCCTCACTCTCCCTTTTGTTTCTTCTTTTGCCCTTCCCTGAGTCCTGTTCAGGTTTCTATGCTCAGTGCCTAAACAAAGAATGTCTGTTTCAGTCAAATGATGGGTTTCTATGAAAAACAAGAGGCCACTTTGTCGGAAGACCAGACAGTTGAAAAATTGGATATAAGATTTAACCAAACTGAGCTAGTTTGGACCAGCTGAGAAGCTGTCCTGGCTTCTGTCCTCACCCTCCAGCCACATTGTAAGGTATTTCCATTGTAGATTTCTAGCCCATTAGCTCAGGACAGTTAGTTCACAGTCTCCATGACAACCCCCAACTGACCATATATGGTCAACCAAGGAAAAGTGAGATTTCTGGAGACATGGTGGCAACTCCTTGGTTCTTCCTTTTTTATCTCAATTCCTCTCCCCTCCTTTAAACCCTTCGTCCCCCACCTCCTTTCCTAGTTCTTCCCATTTGAACATTTTCTTCCTATTTCACAATATCTGTTACACATTTTGGTTCTTATTTACACTTTCACTTTCTCACACCAGAGAAATAATGCAGTATTTACACACTGGTGTCCAATTTATTTCACTTAAGAGTATGGACTCAAGGTGCAGTCATTTACCTAGAAGTGTCTCAAGTTTATCCTTCTTTATGGTTAAGTAGTGTTCCACCAAATTAAAAAAAAAAAACACACATCTTTATCCATTCATTAGTTGCTAGGCATTTGGACTGTTTCCAAGATTTAGCTATTACAAGCCGTGCCACTATAAAATGGGTGTACACATATTGCTGTGGTATGATGCTTTTACTTCTCTGGGGAAGATACCAAGAAGAGGAATAGCTGGGTCAAACTGAATCTCTAGTTTTAGTTTTTTGAGGCATCTCCACACTGATTTCCACAGTGGTTGCACCAGTCTACACTCCCATCAATAGTGGAGATGGATTTCTTTTTCCCCACAGCTCCGCCAGCATATATTATTGGTTGATTTCTTAGTAACAGCCATTATTTCTGGAGTGAGATGGAATCTTAACATTGTTTTAATTTACATGTCTCAAAGGACCAGTGATGTTGAACATTTTTTCATATATTTATTAGCTTTTTTTTTTACTTCTTCATCTAAGAACTGCCTATTCATTTCAGATGCCCATTTTTATTGGGTCTTTACATTTTGGGGATCTGACTGTTTTTAGTTCTTTACATATTCTAGATATTAGTCCTCTGTCTGAGGAATAGCTCACAAAATTCTTTTCCCATTCTATGGGTTGTCTTTCCACTCTTTCACTCTGTTGATTTTTTTTTTTGATATGCAAAAGCTTTTTTTTTTTTCCTATACCCAGCTCTGCAAAAGGTTTTTAATAAAATGAGATTCCAGTAGTTGATTCTTTGTAATATTTTGGCTTTTTCACATGCTGAAAACTAAAACTAGACCCATGTCTCTCATCATGCACTAAGCTAAAATCTAAATTGATCAAAGATCTAAATATTAAAATAGAAACACTAAATCTGCTGGAAGAGAGAATAGGTAGAACTCAAAGACATAGGTGTAGGCAAAGACTTTATAAAAAATTTCTTGGAAAAAGTCATGACTATTCTTCTCACTTGTTAATCCCTATGGTCCTTCCAATCCCCAGAATTCATCTAACCTTACACCTGTGCTTTGCTGAGAAGGGCTGATCTGTTTTGCCTCCCTTCACTGCCTGCTGAGAAGCACTGCCTCTGCTCCAGCAACCTCTTATGTGGTTACTGGCTGTGCTCTGGAGGCCTAAAGCAAGATTTGGCTCAAAACGAGGTAACAACTGCAGCTTTATTCAAAACTGCCAAGAACTGGAAACAACCCAGCTGTCCTTCAGTGGTGAGCTGTTAAGCACACCCTGGGACATGGGATACTATCATCAGTAAGAGCCATGAGCTACGAACATACCACCACCACGATGAATTGCTAAGGAAACACTGGGCTTTGGAAAAGCCACAGCCAAAGGTATTACTTATTCCATTTATATAACATGTTTGAAATGACAAAATTTTAGAAATGGAAGAAAATTAAGGGTTGCTAGGGTTAGGGACCAGACATGAAAGGAGGAAATGTGGAGGATGTGGATGTGTCTACAAGAGGACAAGACAAGGTGTCACTGCGGTAGAGGAATTATTGCATATCCTTACCACAGGGGTAGATACACAAATCTACACAAAACTGAATGAACGCACATGCACGCACACACACACACACACACACACACACACACACACACATGAGTGCAAGTACAAGAGGGGAAACCCAAATGAAACTGGTTAATTGCATCCATGTCAATAGCCTGGTTGTAATATAATATCATCATTTTGCAAAATGCAGCATCAGGGAAAATTAAGTAAAGGATCCTAGGAGACCTCTCTGAATTATTTCTGACAACTTGTGAATCCATAATTACCTCAATAAAAGTGTCAATTTAATGAAGACAACAGACAACAGCACACTGAATCTTGGGTCCAAGTCAAGGAATTTCAACTCTTCAGTAAGCAAGTGGGACCTAGAGAAGCTGGTTAAGTAAGGATGACTTGGTAGAGTGGTGGATCAAAAGAACTGACATGATAGGCAGGTGATGGGTAAAACAGCTATAAAAGGCAGGAACTCCGAAACCTATACTCAGGGCTCAACTGAGCGGTCACACTGAAGCCAACACTGGAGCCAGTGAAGTGTGGAACAGACTCATGCCTTCACCACTTGGCAACAGCATATCCAACACACATTCACTTTGTCCAGGTATTCTTGGAATTTTCCCTGTGCTTGGGAATCTGCTCATAAAGTAAAGGCATTTCAATGAAAATACAACTTTAATCCTTGGCTTCAATAATGTTATAATTTTATAGATGTAAATGAAAATAATTTTTCTAATCCTTGTGATAATTGGCATATTTTTAAAAAATAATTTTAAGATGTTTGAAGATTTGAAAACATTAGGCTTGTGATTTTAATTAATTTTAACTAAATATTGATAAAATTCTTGATTAAATGAGTTTGCAAATCAATGTTTAAATGAAGAAATTTAATTTACTGAGTTTAATGTTTTGACGTAATAGTTTTGTAAGCAGTATTTAAATGTTCAGATTAATGTTATTTCATGAATTTACACATCTATGTAATTGTGCATGAAATAAAATATAGCAGGATGACGTTCTTTGACAGCACTAAATATTCCGAGCATTCTATTGCAGATCTGGAATCTTAAGTCTGTCTCTGCCTCTATTCTCCACATCAAGCCATCTTCAAACAGCGTTACCTCCTTTTAAAGCCTTTCAGAGCTCACAGTCCAGACCAGGAAGCAGATTGGGCTTACCTTATGGGGTTGTCCATCCGGGATACTGTGAGGAAGGCAGCAAGATTGGCGGTGTAGGAGGAGCACACAATGAGGGTGAACAGCCACCAGCTGCCCATCACGATGCGCAGGGCCATGGAGTTCACAGAACCTTCACCACCTGGGGAGACAGATGCAGGGGATGGGCCAATGCACCTGAGCACATCCCACCCCAGGGGGATGCTCCCCCCACAGCCAGGGATAGACTGCCATGGTGGACGCTCTGGGCACCAGGAGAGTGACTGCCAGCAGGGCATTTCCTTTAGGAAAAGATCCTAAAGCCATCAGTCTTAGAAAGGAACAGAGGACCACCAAAGAGTAAAATGTTAGGATGGGCCTTCAGGGACAGAAAGTTTGTCAAAGCACCAAGGAGATAGTCCTGACCATCAGAATCTCACTGGAGACTCTGCTTCGCAGTTGTAAATACTTCCAGGGCTGAAACTTGAGGTAAGGTCCCTTTGCAGTTTCAAATTCACACAGAGAAGACAGGAATTCTGTGAATATAGAATTACTTCCTACCTGGAAGCTTCCCTAGTTTTCTTTTAAACCAGAGAAATGAGATATCATATCACTTTTATTAATATTCAGCTCTCACTAGATGATTTTTTTTCCCAGCACTTTTAGAAATCATTGCATGTAACTTTCAGTAAGAAGCTGCCTCTTTGAGGCCAATTATTTCTCTTTGGTCCCTTAGGGGGTAGCTGAAGAAAAGCTTCTCCCTGCCTATTCTCCTCACATAACCTTGCAAAGCTTTTGCCATGGCTCAAACAAGGCCAAGATTCACATTTAAGAACACTGCAATTTGCCCTTTCCAGTCAAAATTGCACAGTCCTGTAACTCACCATGGGATAGAAGAGCTATCCAGACCTCTCAAAGGTAGGACACTTTGAATCTCAAGAACGGCTGGAGTGCTGGGTAGGTGATTGCAACACAACTGTGATCTTTTTTTTCCCCATTAAGCCTCCAAATTTAAGCAAGCTTCAGAGTTTCACTTGACAACCTCATGTGCATAGCAATCAATCTAATGTGGGAGGGGAGAAAAGTGCTAGCATAACTCCAAAGTTAATTTTATCTAAAGTGGAGAATCAGGATTTCACATTGAGTTCCTTGTTGTTGTTTCATTTAATTCCTATCTGATATCGCTTAGAGAAATTGGGTGCATCATGATATTAGCACTGTCCTAGAAATGAAATAAAATCACATCCAAAATGACTTCGGTGAGATTCATCTGAGAACTTCACTACTGAACAAATTCTTTCAGGCCCTGGGGCTAATCAAACCTCACGAAGTCAGAAGTTACCTTGCTGGACGAAGGCTCCGTAGACAATCCAGATGGCGCTGTGCAGTGTGGCAGATGTGGAAGGTCGAGGCTGGGCAGCACTCTGAGCCCTCACGGCCTGTATCCGGTTCAACACAAATATCAGCACACCAACCACGGGGATGGCAGCTGCAATGCAGGCCCACACCGCAAAGTCAAATGGAGCAAAAAGAGAGAAGATACTGATTTTCTCCTCTGGCTTTTTTATTAGAATCCCCACAGAGTAGTCCATGTAGCGCTTGCTGAAGTCCACGACGCTCTCCCTCTCAGGGGTGATGGTGATGGCTGAGATGGCCACGTCTGCCCTCTGAAAGGCAAAGCAGCTCATCAGAGGGCACTTGGGATTCACTGCAGAATGCTCCCACATCAGGTGTGCCTGGGCCTCTGAGAAGCTCTATTCAGAGGCAAGCAACACTACCGCTGCCTTCATTACCTCCTTCACCTCACAACTTTGTCTCCCCAAACCTACAAAGGCCTGAACATGTCTAGAGAGGAGTCCAGTAAAACATCGTCATTTTTCTGAGCTCCAGTTTATCTTCACTTTCTCATTGCTTCCCTAGCAAACTTGATCTCCTTTCTTTTGCCTGTGTTTCCTTTACCTCCCACCACAAAGACCCTTCTAACTTCTATGCTGATGTGAATCCTCCCCATGTAACAAGGCCATGCGCAGACTCCATGTCCCCACCAAGCCTCTCCAAACTCCATTACTCCACACTAATCTCTCTCTTCTCTAAAATACTTCACAAGTTGTAGAGTGAGTTCCGCGACTCTGTTGGATCTCATTAACATATCAGTCCCTGATTGTTCTATAGGCAGGCTCTGTGTCAGACGGTAAAATCCTCCAAGCATAGAGGGGTCATCTACTTATTTCTGTCTTCCACTACCTGTCCTCCAAGGCCTGCAGATGCATGAGCTGGCTTCTCTTATAGTAAAGCCATCATAAGAGATTTTTCTTTGGACATGTCATACTGTGATCTAAAAATTACCTTCCAGGACTTTTGCATCTCAAAGCAGATTTCATTTTAGAAACAGGTGAAGTCTACATTAAGATGGAATTAGCCTGAGGACAAAGCTACTCAACTTAGTGGAGGTTAAGAGGCCCGTGGAGCCTGGAGTCTCCCACTGATAGCATGAGACGGCATCGCCATCGTCCTGATCTGGGCTCTTGGGTATCCAAGTCAGAGGCATCAGCAGAACCAGATATATTTAGGAATGACAAATTATGACTGCTGGTCTAATCTACAGGTTCAAAATGGGGGAAATGCACACAGGGCAATTTTATAAGATTTAATGTGTGGGCTAAAGGAGCAGATACATTGAGATCCTGAACAGATATCCAACAGCAGCCTAGGGAAGAAGAAAATCCTGGAGGTGCCTGTTTCAGAGCCTGGTCGGTTCTTGCCTCTTTTCTAAGATACCTAAGATCCTGGGATCTCAGTTAGGGTCAGGAGAGTTTAGAGCATATGTAGGGACTGAGAAAGAGAGTAATGGAGGAAGTAAGTTGACAATGTAGGATGAAGGGAAGCTAATTTAGGAAGTAAGGTTCAGATAAGGCACAGGAAATCAACTCACAGCACAGGGGAAGGGGTGGTCTGTGATGGGAGAGAGGGACACCCCTGACAGGTGGTGCAGGTGCTTACAGATGTGTCCTTAAAGTAGAATTTCATGCCCAAAAGTCTCAATTTCTTTCCCCAATATTTGAGTAAAATATTTTTTAACTGAGAAGGTTTAGAAGATTATTAGGTAGTTAGAGGTGAAAGGTAAACTTTTGAAACTTTTTCTGAGGGGTGTAGCCAAGGGACCAGACAAGGGACAAGTTAAGGGTCTTGAGCTGTGCTGAAGCCCAGTGGAGGTTTGTGACCCCACATGCCAATGCATTAATCTGGACAGATCTGTGATATTCTTTAACTGGATACAGAAACCTGGATGTCTGAGTCAAGAGGATAACTAACAGAACTGATTCCTGGATTGAGTGTAACAAGAAATCAAGAAGACAGGAAATCACAAAAGATGAAGGGTGAGGGTGGGGTCTGTGGGGTCAACCATGGGGAACATCGAGGCAGGAAAGGCTTTGGCATCAGAAAACATCAGGAAAGTTTATACTAAATGAAAGCTCTAGGCACAAGGGACCATGCATAATATGCCTTCACTTATGTAAAATGTTCACAAATGCAACTCTACAGAGACAGCAAGTAGATTAAAGGTTGCCGAGGGCTGGGAGGGTGGGAATGGCATTAACTGTAAACAAGTATGAGAGCTCACAATGGGGTAATGGAAGTGCTCTAAATAAGATTATGTGGCTATTGCACAACTTGGTAGATGTATTAAACATCATTGAATTGTACATCTAGAATGGGTAAATTTTATTGTATCTAAATTCTATCACAATAGAGATGTTTTGAAAAAACATTAAGAAAAATTGGAGGGATTACAGACCTCGAATCTGCCTTCATAGGTTTAGCAAGCAGAGATGCTGTGTTTCAAGAATAAAGCCCCCAAACAAAAGGACAAGTCATCCTGGACAGGGCAGAATGGGTGGCCTGTGTGATGCTGACAAGAAGCAGGGTAGAGGGCCCTAGACCTCAGCAGCAGTGTCGCTGGGACATGACAGTGTGACAGTCCTGGGAGGCAGGATTGCATGCAGTGATTCCAGAAAGTGTCCAGGTGGGTGGCTGCAGTAGCACGGGAAAGGGAGGGCTGGAATCTGTCCCCACCACAGTACATGATCATGGGGCGCACTCCAGAGGCCAGAGACAACAGGGGCAAGACGTGGGTGTGGTGACTTGGCTTCCTACCAAGAATTTCTGCAAGGGCACATCTTATAGGAGGGAGCTGGAAGGATGAGCTGAAATGGGAAAGTAGAGCTGGGGAAGGCTACACACTGACAGCAATGTATGCACATTCTGTCACTAGTTCAACAACACTTCCACATTCAGGTGTACATAACACACTGGTAGTGTGTGGGGAATAGGAAAATAAATGCTCACCAAAACCCCCAGGGGGACCTAGGTTCTTGTTGCTGTGCATGGGTGCGGAGTGTTTCCAGAAGGCAGCATGTAGATCACAGTTACCGTGCGTAGGCTCCAAAGGAACCCAAGCAAGGGAAGGGGATGGGAAGATAAAGAAAGAATGGGTATAGCAAGGAGGGGAGGAGGAGCAAAGTCTCAGGGTTGGAAAGAGGTAGCTGTGGCCTGTGAGGCTGATCCCAAGGGTCCAACTGCTCAATAGGTCAATTTTAGGGATTTCCCCAGTGACAGAGTAGGTGCCCCTCCCCACGGGTCTGCTCCCAGGACCTACCTTGCTGATGAGCTCCCCAATCATCCCGTTCCAGGAGGTGTTATGGAGCTGGTGCCCATACCTGCCATCGGGGGCCTGGTAAATCTCGTATTTGAAGCCCAGAGCCTTGGCCAGCGCATCCAGGACGTCTATGGAGAAGCCTTTGTAGCGCTTGGGCTGCCCAAGGATGTTCTCAGCCACCATTACAAAAGGCTCTTCCTGAGAACAAGAGAATGAATGTTCTTCAATTACATAAAAGGCCCATTAATACGTTTCCAGGGTATTGTTGGGAAGACTAATCTGATGAATAACTTTAGAATGCTGGTACTGAAGGCTGGGAATTTAGCTCAATGGTGCTGCTGCCTGTCTCATAAGTACAAGGTCCCAAGTTCGATTCACCAGTACCAGGAAAAAAAAAAAAAAAAAAAA
>NW_022900913.1:67607296-67644166 GCF_012274545.1 Fukomys damarensis
TAGTGAGACCCTGTCTCAAAGAAAGGAAAAAAAAAAAAAAAAAAAAAGAATGCTGGTACTTAGGCAAGTGTGTAGCTCAGAGGCAGAGCTTAACCCTGGGTTCAATCCCTACCACCAACAACAAGAGTAGAATTCAGTATTTACCCAGTTGCTACCCGGAGGCTAAATTCCTCTGCCTTTTCTAAAAGCAGTTTATGGACTATCAAGGTACTGTGCAGGACAACTGATCCCACCCTTGGGTCAGTATGAAGCAATGGAGATTTAATTGTCCTGTGTATGTCATCTCAGGCTCTGCCCAAGCCCCACTTCTCAGAATAACATGGGGTGTTTTCATTCCCCCCTTTGTAATATTCATTCTGGACTAGGACTCTGTCCTTAGGAAATCCCATAATTCTATGGGACTACATAAGAAATGTGACACGTCTTGCCCAAGATAATTCATGACAACAAAGCTCTGTGGTATTAGATTGAGAAAAGACAGCATCACATCTATCAGGTTGTACTAGAAAATGGATGCTGATTACTTGACAAGGTCAGACCACAAGTCAAAGGATGAGAGAGGATTAAGCCCTCAGACCTGGGATCCAAAGCCATTCCGCTTCACACCCACACAGTTAGTGTTTGACATGGTGGGCAGGTGGCCATCTGGAAAACATCTCTGCATTCCCACCAATTTCCTGGTGTGGAACAGCATAAGAAAAGGCTTTAGCAAACAGGCCCAAAGAATGTACCTCATTAAGTTAGTTCTGTTGGAAAAATATGATACCAGGATTATTCATAGGGTGCATACAGGGAAAGCAGAGACACTGCTGCCAAAGGTTTCCCACACCTGCTGGGACAGAGGACAGCTTTTGGACTATGTCTGACCCAGCCAAAAAGGATAAAATCTAAAGCATCCCTGCAGTTCTTCTAAAGAGATGAAAAGAATAAGTTAAAAGAAAGATGCTTCCAATGTCTCTCACCAATGTAAAAGTTTATGATTTCCAGGATAACTATGCAGAAAAATCTTAACTAACAAGCTGTCTTCACTGCAGACTTTGTATGCTGTGTGCCATCAGTATATTCAGTGGAAGAAGGATGCCTCCTCCTGGTATCTTTCTGGGGACCCCAGCTACCAGTACAGCTCTCCTGAGGAGCAGCAATAGGTCAAGATGCAGTTCACATCCGAGTAGAGCATCAGGGGTCCTCTGGAGCCCAAGAGCAGACCTGCAGGGATAGCCCTTCTCTTACATGTCAGACCTGGGATCAGGAACTTCCCATGGGAGGCTCTGCAGCCCCAGGAGAGATCTCCAGTCTTACTTCGTCATTCACACTGGTTTCCATGAAGGGTCTTGGGAAAGCTCAAACCACGACTCAAGATCCCCTGCTCCCCATACCCCACATTAAATAGAGAGCATCCTCTGATTCAAAAGTGTGGACAGCCAAGCTCCCAGAATGTCCCCCATGATCCTACCAAGACAGTCACCACTTTGAGAGTCAGTCCTTGGAGGCGGCTGCCCATGGGCCTCTCCTGCAAGCTGCCATTCAGACCCTTCTCTGAGTCCCATGTCGCCAGCTGTGAAGGGAAAAAGGGAGTATGAGGAATGGAAACTGGGCATCAATCCGCAGTTCCTCCTAAACCAGGATCTGCATCACAGGTGGGTGGACAGCAGCCCTCTAAGTTTCCTGGAGCCCTAGAGCCATCTCCCAACCATAAGAGAATAGAGATAAAACAGAGAAAGTTCCACTTCCGCCATCAGCTCACCCAGATCTCTAGGACTCTGCATCTCTAAAGTGTAACTGATAGGAAAGAACTGGTCTCTTCCATGAAGGTTTACATCCAATTTTATTCTGTCAACTAATGGAGGCTGTGTCATTGTGATGCAGACACAAATCACCTTTGTGTCTCCCCCAACATCTCCTCTTCCATTATTCCTTTGACTTTTCCAAGCCATAGAATCTTTAAGTTCAGCTGTTACCACAACTACAAGCAAGAGGGGATTCAGGAGTAATGTAAGCAGAACCACCAGTGCCCCGCCTATTTTCACTGTAAGGCAAACATCATAACTTTCCCCAGCATGGAGGTAGAAGCTGGTAGCAGAATAAATGTGCTCTGGACCCACCGTATCCCCCTGAAGACACAGTCCGTGCCCAATAGCCCAATGCATGTCTGACCAGCACCCCAAGAAGTCTCTCCTGGCTCCAAAGCTACAGAAGAGTGCTCACTTTGGCAGCACATATATTAAAACTACAGAAGAAACAGATGCTCTTGGGACTGTTCCCACAGGACCTGGACAACAATGATTAAACCTTTTCCTGGCTAATGATTTCCAATTATTAATTGGGGAGATGCAAAAATACAGATATTAGTTCATCTCAAGCCAGATAAATCAGAATCTCAGAGCCAGGCATGGAAAGTATTAATGCATCCAAGGAGATCTTGATATGTTCTTCTAAGTCCCGGGCCTTTGGCATGGCTGCATAATAGGATCTCTTAAGGGACTTTTTAGACATACTGAAGGCCAGGCTCTTGCTCCAGAGACTGTGATTTAATTGGTCCATAGTGGGCTAGATATGGATATTTTAGGCCCAGGTGATTGTAACACACAGCCAGGGTTGTAAGCCACTGCTGTAGATTAAAGCAGTAATTCTCCAACTGTGATGTACACACATATCACCTAGGGAATTTGTATGCACTGTCTGGTTCTGCAGCCTGAGATTATTCATGTCTAACAAGCTCCCAGGTGTAGCTGCTTCTACTGCTGTTGATAATCTATGGACCAGCATCTATGTAGCAAAGGGTCCATAGATTAGATTGCCCTCAGAAGCACCTATTTTTTGGCATGGAAGACCCAGGCTAATTTGAGTGGAAGATGCACTCTTTGTGGAGATGTGCCACTGGGGACCCCAGGGAGCCTCCAGCAGCTCCACTTAAAGGTACATCTACTGTCCCCACATTCCTGATAAATGGATACCTTTGGCAGGGTCTGCACACTGAGACCTAGAGGCCACCATTCCAGCCAACAGACCCTTCCACCTGGGAGATACTACAGTTCTGAGGACTAAAGAAAATCCATCAAAATGAGATAGGAGTTCTGGAGTTGAAAAGAAACCTTAAATCTCTATTGTTACTTTGGACATGATACCCACTAAGATCAACTCCACCCTAAATAATAGAATGCTTGGCAGTGATGTAAAAATAACTTAGCAGCATAACCACATACTCAAAAGAGCCCCACAACCACCATGAATTAATATGATGGGCAATGAAGTGAAGAACAAGTTAAGATCTACCCAGAATTCTAATCAAGGCATCAAAGATATTAATGGTACCACACTCTGGAAACTGGGACAGTGGGAAGGAAATATTATGGATATTTCTCCACTGGGTTTCAAGAAGTAGCACTAGAACTCAGAGTCTATTGCTGCAGCTAGATTAAAATGCTGGTCAGGGCTGGGGATTTAGCTCAGTGATTCCGCTGCCTAATTCACAAGCACAAGGGTCCTAAATTTGATCCCCAATACCAAAAAGAAAAAAAGTGCTGGTCAAAAGGAACAGGACAAACTCAGTAGATAGTGCCAGAGATTTGATTTCCTGGGTCCTTTGGATGTTCCAATGTAGATAAAGAGGGCAGGAATGGGTGTGCATTTGAGCTGCCAGCATCTGCATCCCCACAATGGCTTAGCCCAGGTCCCGGGGCTGCTTAACTCTGGGGTATGGCCCATATTCCTTATGGGTGTGGGTCCCCCTTGATTATCTCACTGACTCACAGAGTTATGACAGAGGCAATCTGGTCCCAATGATGACTTGTCCATCCCAGGCCCTAGATATCCTACCCTCTACTGGGACTTGGGTTCCTAGAACTGAGGTCATACCTTCCTGCCATGGAGGACATTGATTCTCTGCTACCTGGCTCTGATGAAAACCTGGATTTCAGCTCTGCTTGGTCTTGATCAGTCAGGCTTTACCTCATTTTTAGGAGGATTGGAATCAGGCTGAGAGACAGAGGCAGGAAGAAGCAATTTGGATGAAGTCCTGTGCAGCTAGGGTTTAAGCTCAGCTCTGAGCCTCTCAACTCTCCATACCACCCTCTGCCCATCTTCAGGCAGTGCCAACTCAGCCAACTCTGCTCAGACCACTGCAACAGTCTTGTCTGCTCATTAGCCCCAACTTTCCTTCCTTCCTTTCTTTTTCTTTCTTTCTTTCTTCCTTTCTTTCTTTCTTTCTTTTTCTTTCTTTCTTTCTTTCTTTCTTTCGGGGGGCACATCCTCCAATTGCTGGTATCCTTATAATAATAATTTTTATAATTCCTCAGATGTAACCTGTGTTAATTACAATTCCCTAATAGGGTCCCATTTCCTGCAGGATAAATCCTAACACTTATGAGCCTGACCTGAAAGAAAGGACTTCCTAACCCAGCCTTACCTGACTCTCTGCCTCACTTGAGTTTAGGTCACCATGCTAAATACCTACCCCTCAATCCCTTACCCTTTCCCATGCAAATTGTGTTCCCTCATGGTCTTCACATCCAATGCCTTCTCCTAGGATGCTATTTCTCTTCTTCTGGGTCTGGTAAACTCTCATTCATTAAAAAATAATAATAAGCTTTCACTTTAGAATAGTTTTAGATTTACATAAAAGTTGTAGATATTGTATGGAAAATGTCCTATACCACAAACCCAGTTTCCCCTGTTGTTAAAACATCATGGTCTCTTACCTGGAGCTACTCTGTGCCTGGATACTAATGTGTTCTTTATTCTTATCACATGCTAGTGTGACATATTCCTCAACTAATAAAATGTTAAGCTCAATCCCGGTGATTTACGCAAAGCTGTAATAGAAATGATCTACAGACCCTGCTACTATGGACTTAAGTCTCAGTGCCAGCTACAGGGCCTAGTTTCTCAGTCTGTTTTCTGGGATCATAAGATGGCTCTAGGGGTGCACATTACTCTGCTCATTTCCATTTTTGGTTTCCAGTCTTGTTTGAGAAACCACATCCTCCGCTCCAAGATCAAGTTTAATAACTGGTCTAGATTTGAGAACAAATTTAGGAACATGAAAGTGTGGAATCTGCAGGTTAATGAAACAGGAGACCTATGTTCAAGTGGTTCTCGCATTTACTAAAATGACCTTAGCCATCCCTCCTGAAAGCACCACACTTGAAACATAAGCACAGTCAAAAAATATTTGTTCAGTACATTAAACTTCACTGAGATTCTATTTTCTTATTCTCAAAATGGAATGCAAATATATCCCCTTCCTATCAAGTTGAGTGGCTAGTCAAAGGAGGAAATAGTTTTGAATAATCATCTATTATAAAATAGTGTAAGAATCAGTTTATAGATTACATGTATATGTATCTTTATATGTATGCATATACAATACATTATTCATGTTTAAACAAAGTATTGGTAAACATGGGAGAAGATACATTAAAATGTGATAGATATGTGTGTCAAACATAGGTGGAGGAATTATAAATAATTATTATCACTTTCTTTGAGCTCTTTTGGCGTTTAATAGGTTTTTTACCAGATTAACAGGAAGGAAAATGAGCTTTTGATAAAAATAACTACCATAGGTGATTAAGCAAAATCCTATCACATGTTCTTTTAAGACAGAGGACTAAATGTCAAAGGAACAATTAGAGTCGAATTATCTGTCAGTAAGTCAAGGCCCATCTGAGAGTCAGAACAGAATAAATCTGTGCTCTTGCTCCTTGGAGCTGTGAGTAGGGGCAGTCGTCTCCAAGGAGAGGCCCCACACTAGTGTGACCACTGTCTCACATGCTAAGACCTTGCCCAGAAGCTGTCCAGCTCTACAACCCTGTCGAGTAGAGGGATAAGGAAGCAGCCAGAGCTGAGGCCCAGATCCCTGGCTTAAGCATATTTCAAGAAAGAGGCATGGGCCTGAAACATTTTAGTTAATATTGAGACAACCCTAATGCCAGATGACCATCTAAATCAAAGAGGAACTTTATAAAAAGGGGAAAAAGTCCTTAAGCCTGTTACCATCCTTATCTTTTGGTCTGAAAGTGCTTGAGACTTAAAGTTTTTGTTTTCTTTTCTTTTAATACAAACTTCTCTCTCCCTGCCCTTTAGGCAGCCTGTGCTCTGACAAAGAAAGAAGGAATACTTCAAAGGGAAACTCAAATACTGCCTTTCAAATACATCAAAGTACAACCTTGTACCTGGATTTGGGATCCTCCGTGCTGGGCAGGAGAGATTATTATTCCCTCACATCAGGATGAAGTCGACTAACTGCCCCAGGCTGAGTGAATCTATTTTCTGAGAGCTGCCTGTTCTTGCCCAAATATTGAGTCTGGAGCTGCAAGCCTATGCCATTCTTGAGCAGGGTTATCCCTCCAAGTGTCCAGTATATAAGACCAGAATAGAGAAAAGCATAGTTTCAACAAGAGAATCCAGTGGAGTTTTTTTTTTATTTTTAATATAATAAAACCTTTAAATGTGTTCCCATCTTGCAGCCAACCCACAATGGGAAAGGGGGCATCCCACCTCAGTCCTGAGGGTGCCTGGCACTCCCAGGTGGGAAAATGTTTCAGTCAATAAATGAGACTAATATGCTTGATAAATGGGAAGCCAGGCAAACCTTTTACCGGAAGAAGTCCTGACGCTCAGTCATACAGCTCCAGACCATTTCATTTGTACATAAGTGTGTCTCCTCTGACTTCCCCTTGCTCTTGGCAGACAGAATTTTGTTTTTAGGATCGATGAATTTATGGCCGTAGACACCCACTTTTGACAGCTGACTTGTCAAGATCAATGCCTGAAAAACTAATTTCCAGCACTGTAAACAAAATGAGTGCTGCCACTACTCGATAAGACAGCCATGGTTTTCATTCATGGCCAAGATCTGCTCTGCCCAGACCAGACATGTGGACAGGGCCAGAGGTGATGGCGCAATCCTCACTTGAAAGGAGATATATGGCTACGAAATCTGACTATGACAAACAACTGTTCAAGAGGCCATTTGGGGAATAAATTTCATAAACCACTGGTCTCAGGGAAAGGGTATTTCCTGAGTCAATGGGGATGTTCTTATGGGCTTTTGAGTTGCAAAATATGGGGACTTGAGACTTTATGGCCCTGTCCTTAATATATTCAGGGCTATTAACCCTAAACACAACAGGCTTCCTTTGGAAGATCAGGCTTTGCGATTTGTAACTTAGTTAAAAATGCGCCTTATATTCTCTTCTCTTTTCATGAGGCGGGAAGGTAAAGAGGGGAGGTAACCCACTGCTTTAGAGTCCAGAGACAGAATGTAACCAGAATTTCATACAGAGCTTTGCAGATTCCTGGGGAGGAGAGGGAAAGAAAGAAAGAAGGGAAGGAGAGGAGAAAGGGAAAAAGAGGAGGAAAGGAGGGGAGGGGAGAGAAAAAGGGAGGGGAGGAGAGGAGATCTCTTGTCTAATAATATCCAACAAATAATAGGTCAATAACCTATACTGTGACACTTTTATAGCAGAATGACAGATACTTAGCTGGTAAACTTGTCTCAAGAGAGCACTGGAAGTAACAGTTAAAGCTTTTAAAACCATGTCTGTCAGATGTCCCAGCCATAGGTGAAGTCCCCTATGGGCTCTATGCTATCACCCGTGATAGTCATCACTAGAGTGTGGAAGGCCAAAACTGGGATATGGGCTTCAGTGATAATAGCCACAATGCAGGCACCATCGTGTCAGTGCCAGTGCAAGGGATGTTCTGAAACAATTATTTTTCTACTGGTTTTTGTTCCTGTGCCCACTTTTACTGGAAAACAAATGGATAAAGTATATGTTTAAAGGATCACAACCTTTGACAGAGGCAGGGTGAAGAGGAATCCACTATCCCCAGTCAGTTTGAATTGGACATTCAGCCAGCACTGATTTCACACAGTCAATTGCAAGTGCTTGTTGCCACTATTGTTGCTGGTGGTGTTGGTATTATTGTTTGGTGCTATAGATTGAGACTAAATCCTTGTCCACGCTAAGCAGATGCTCTCGCTCTACCACTGAGCTACACTTCCAGCTAATTACAAGTCTTAAGCTTCAGCAAGACACAGAGACAGTATGTCTAGACATAAACAGGACCTGAGAGGCAGAATGGAAGCATGAAGAGGGTAGAATATGAATAGATGTAACCAGGGTTCCTAAAGCAAGGTCTGATTTGAAAGTTCAACTTAGGAATTCCAGAATATCAGGGCCAACAAGGGTGGACCACAGGCAACACCAGACAGTGCCCATACCTGCAGAGAACGTTGCCATTCTCTTGTGGCACTTCCAGGCATGCTGGACAGGAGATGAAACTCTCCCTGAGACAGTGGAGGACTCAAATTCTCTCTTCAAACCAAGACCATTTGCACAGGGAACTGGGCACTTAGTGAAAGCCATATGATCTTGAAACAAGAGGTAGCAGACCTCGCATTAACTGCTCAGCGGGCAGAGTTGCAAGACCCTAAGGAAAAGGGAAGAGGCAGGAGAGCTATCATGTGTCAGCTTCATGAAAAACTTCAGCAAGGAGGAGAGAAAGATACTTGCCCACTAGGGTTGGAGAAAAGGATGAGCAAAATGAGCAGAAATATCACTGGCCCTGGCAAGTCACTCAGGATGGAGGTGGCAGATGGAGCCAAGCTTTAGCTTCCACAAGCTAGGAGTCCAGAGCACCAAGAGCTCACTGGATAACAGGGCTGGCCTGCCCCAAGAGTACAAAAATGGAGTCTTTGGGTCCCCTTATGAGTGATGATGGAGGCAGTTCCACTTCTGCTAAAGACAGAAAGCAGTGAGAGGATGTTGCTCCCATTGTAACCACAACAATAAAAATTTAGCCCACGAGAGGCCTGCAATCAAAAGACAAACTGCTGTCCTCCAAGGGGAAAGTGGATGCAAGCAATGCTGTATCTGTGGCTGCCTGCAGGATGAGAGATGCAGTAGTTACAAATATGAGAAAGAAGAAAGTAATCAGAAATGTTAGAAACTTCTTAAAAGTCCAGGTATGGGTCACCAGGATAGCGAGGATCCTGGGAAGTTCAGGCTCCAGGGAGGTCACATATTTTCTTTTCTACCTATACTTCAAGTGCTCTCTTGAGACAAGTTTACCAGCTAAGTATCTGTCCTTCAGCTATAAAAGTGTTACAGTACAGGTTACTGACAAGCTCTTTTCCACCAAGTCCCCAAACTAGAGGGAATTGGAGAAAGAAAACCAGAATCAAACACAGCCCCTCAAAGAAAAGAAAACTGCATCAAATAACTGTCATTTCAATACAAGATTTGCAGCAGGCATATGTGAGGAAAGCTTACAACTCAATTACAAAACAACTTAATTTTTGAAAATGGAAAAAGTATTTTTCCAAATAAGACATGTAGAAGCCTGATATATGCTTGAAACTATACGCCCAACATCACTGAATTAGCAGAATGCAAAATATGATCATGAGGAAATACTGCTAAATCTCTCTAGAATGGCTAAAATCCAAAGCTGACATTACCAAGTGCCACTGAGGATCTGGAACACAAAATGTGCAGCTATGATGCAAGATAATTTGGCAGTTTTTTATAAAGTTAAACATACATTTACCATGCAATCCAACAAATCCACCTCTAGGCATTACAGTAGGGAAATACAAAATATGCTCATATAAAGATCTGGATGCCAATGTTCATAGAAGCTTTATTCTTAATAGGCAAAACCCAGAAACTTTCCAAATGGCAATAAGCTGGTAAAGAGATAAACACAAGGTGGTCTATTTTTACAACATAATAGACCTTGGCAAGAAAAAGCAACAAACTTTCAACACATGCAACAATAGAAATAAAGCATAGAAATCTTATACTATGTGAATGAACCCAGACATTGAAGACTTCATCTTTCATGATTCTATGTATACAACATTCTCCCAAAGGCAATATTATAGGGAATGAACATAAATCTGTGGTTACCCAAGGCTGAGAATGGGAGAAAGGTACAAATGCAGAGGGATCAGGACTTGGGGGCAATGGAAGTGTTCTATACATTGTGTGTTCTGGTGTTACACCACCAGATACATTTGTCAGAGCAGATCAAACACTGTGTACCTCAAGGGGTATTGATAGAGAACACTTTAATGTAAAATAACTTATGCCCTTTGCTTTGTTTAGTTCAGAATCAACAGGCACTGGAGGCAGCTAGTCTCCCTAAAAAGTTTTGTAAATGAAAAAAACTGTTGTTAACCTTGCTGACCAGACACGCCCCCTTTCCCTGGGCTAGAATAGATAACTAAATGAATTTTAAAGGTAACCTCCCCTACCAAAGAAGTGCTACCTCTAGGTTGAAATTCAACTGCCTCACTGCCACCACATTTTGAATATCAGCAATGGGAACTGTGAAAATGCAATGTATTTGCATTCCCACCTGAATGAGATCAAGGCTGTAAAACCATATAAAAGGGGGAATTGTAGCCCAGTACTGGGCTGATCAAGACACTGCCATTAGGTGTGATCAATCCCCATGGATGGAGTAAACTTTTATTATTTTACTTCCATTCTGCTGCCTCTCTATGTGTCACTTGCCAATTCCTTCCATAACAGTATAGATAATTACATCTAATAGACCTGAGGGTGTGTGTGTGTGTGTGTGTGTGTGTGTGTGATTGATTGATTGATTTTAAGGAAGCCATGTGCTAGGAACTGCACCAACCTGTCATGTGACCTGACTGTGACTGTTTGGTAGGACTGATGAGAGGGAGGGATTCCCAAATGAACAACACAATCAGTGTTTGTACCTTCAGATGATAGTACTTTAATTACCTCCAGCTAGATAAGAAGCAGCCAAGACATGACCTACCAATCTCAAAGAACTGGATGAATCCTTAAAAAGGTTTAAGAAGAATTTTACCTATGAATAGTTCCATAGTGTGTGCAAAAAAACTGATTATATATGCAGTGGTATGTGTTCCAACTTTTTAAATGCTTATTTCTTTACTTTTTTTTTTTTTTTTTTTTTTTTTTTTTTTTTGTACCAGGGATCAAACTCGGGTTATTGTGCTTTCCAGGCAGGCAGTGGAACCACTGAGCTAAATCCCTGGCTAATGCTTATTTCTTTTGGTGAGATGGTGTATGTATTTCCCTAAAACACAAAGGTAGCTCTAAGTGGCCATTTCCGGCATGGAGTAGAGCAATGGGATTGCAGAGGATGTTCATCTCTTGCACAATACAATCCTGTAATGTTTAGATTGTTTTACAGAAAGGAAACATTGCTTTTATAATTTGAAGAAAAACAATAAAGTGATTTTCATTTTGAAAGTGCACTTCTATCTAGCTATTGACTGTAATGATATGTGTATCTCTCTCTTAATTGTTTTAGGTATATTGGTTTTGTTTCTCTAAACTGTGAGTTCTAGAAATAGCATTCTCTGGTGGGAATTCAGTTTCTTCCACTCCTAAGCCCAAGACCTCTGGCAAGTTACTTTCTTTGAGCTTCCTCTGTAGCTTCCATCCACTGGATACTGGCTATTGTGATGGGCAATACTTCTTTCCTTTCTAGTCTCCAAATGCTCAGGTCCATACTAATAGCTTATAAAATTCTTGTTAGTTTAAACTGCCCAGAATTAATGGCACTATACACACTATTCATCAGTCTGAATTCTGACGAGACACATTCTGCCAGTCAGTTCTATGAGTCTCTACACTAAAAAAAGTGGCAGGTGTCTTCCTTACACTCTCTTTACATTCTTAGCCACCTTCTTTCCCTGGAATATCCTGCATTTCCTCTGTGCTCTGACTTCTCCCCAACCTTGAAAATCATCCATGAGACCTTTCTTGCATCTCAAAAGTAAGTGCCTCCCTTGGGCAAGTCCATAATGACCTGCCCATAGCTCTGTACAAATGCTTTGCTCAATATGTTAAAACTTCATGTCTATCTATTCACAAATATTCGACAGCTCTTTTAAGCCAGAAATTATCTCTTCTTCATTTTGATGCACCCAATAAAATCTTACTAGAAAAATTAATACATTTGATCACCCCTTAGGCATCTCCTCATTAACTGGTAAGAAATTCATGTTTTTTTCTCAAAATCCAGCTTTTGACAAGCCCAGGTTATATTCCTTATCTGAAGCTCTGCAAAAGGCTTCCTTGATGAGGATTTAGCTCAGTGGTTCCTCCGCCTGCCTCAAAAGCTCAAGGTCCTGAGTTCGATCCCCAGTACAAAAAAAAAAAAAAAAAAAAAAAAAAAAAAAAAAAGAGGCTTCCTTACTTGGTGCTGACTTATTTACAGTGACAAAGTTTATGGCCAGGATTTTCCCTCTTGGATAAGCTTTTGTTGAAAACTTACCTTAAGACTTCAAATTATGAAAATGTGTTAGTCAAATAAATGAATCAAGCACTTCATGGTTTTATTCTAGGCTACAGACCTCTACAAGGCCACATAGTACAAGTTGAGGCATGGACAAAGGAGTGAAGCTTCATTGCTGGTATCACTGCCTGAGCTCTAACTCCTATCACATCAGCTACAGCATTAGATCCTCTAGAAGCATGAACTCTACTGTGAATTGAGCACATAAGAAATCTAGGTTGCATGCTCCTTTGCATCATTTGCAAACCATGTCCTCCCCTGCAGTCTTTGGAAAATATTGTTTTCCATGAAACTGGTCTTTGGTGCCAAAAAAGTTAGAGACCATCATTATGGAAACTTGTTAGTACATGGTCTGTGGACTAGAAGCACTGGGCCCACCTCCTACCTGCTAAATCAATGCATGCAGTTTACCAAGACCCCTGAGTGAGCCATAGGCACAGTAAAGTTTGAGAGACACAGTCAGTAGACCATAGCACCACTAATTGCTTGTCTAGGACACTTATGACCTTCCCTATCTGACTCTCACTTACTCTCTTATCCACCTTCTATCCTTCTATCTAACTTCCACTTATCAGGCCAAGTTTTCTTTCTTTTCTTTTTAAATGTAAATTATTTTATTTCAGTCTCCTTTTTAAAATTTGCAAGTAGGTTCCTGTTAAACTTGGACTACACTTCCCAGGCCTGTACGACTCACAAGACCTGGTCAATGTCTGCTTTTTCAACTCATCCCATGCCCTTCTTTCTACTTAATTCACTCTACTCCACTGACGATGAACAGCTTTTACTTCCTCTCTCAAGCCAAGGTCCTTTCTGACTGGGAATTGTGTATACAATGTTATCATTTCTGATTAATCTTGTATCTACCATTTACATTCCATGCTTGGCTTTTTCTCATCTGGCAGGTCCTGCCTGATGAATAATCCTTTTGATAAAGCCTTACCAGGTCACTCAGCCCAAGTGCTTTCAATATTCAAAAACACAGGACTTTGATCAAATTTTTTGAAGCTCTCAAATATTGCAATTATACAAAACACCCTTCATGATATACGGGACATTTGTTTTGTTCAGACTTATTTAAACATTTGACAATTTCTGGCCCACAGCATGCACTTAACAAGTACTTACTAAATATAAGAATTAACTAAAGATCTGGTCCAAGAATCAGCAAAGTTTTTCATTAATGGATAGACAGTAAATATTCTAAGCTTTGTGAGCTACATGGCCTCAATGGGCATAGGTAGGTGCCGACAAACTTTACTTCCAAGGTAAAGCTGGCAGGTTGGATTGAGCCCAGGAGCCATGGTATGCTGTTCTCTGCTTATCAATACCTTTATTTCTACTGTTCTCTCTGTCTATCATGATATCCCCTCCAATTTCACTTTTCAAAGCACTAACCTTCTTTATTTGTTGCCTGGACTAGCCTCAGTTTTGCAGTCCTTCTGCTACAGTCCTCAGAGTAGCTGGGAATACTACATGCCAGATTTATCACTTCTGCAACGGTTTAACTGCCATGTTTTCTGGAAACTCCACTTTATCCCTCCAACCAGAAGTGGCAGGTCTCTTGCATCCATAAGTCATTGTGCTTACATGTCTTCATGACACCAATCACATTCAGATTTCCTTAACAGATCTTATAAACGATTATATTTTCTAAAACTGGGTGTGACAATATTCCCTACCTTATATATTCTTCTGTGATGTCACTTCCCCACCTCCTACCCAGAAGCAAAGTCAAAAGTCCCTTCCTTTCAATCTGGTCTGCAACTTCTGCCTAGATCTCTTGGGGTGCTTGCTCTAACACAAGGCTTTGCACTCTTAGAACCATGGACATTTTGCCAGAAAATTCTTCATTGGGGGTAGAGATGCTGCTCTATGCGTTATAGGATATGTAGCAGCATCCCTGACCTCTATCAAGTAGATATCAATACCATCTCCCATTGTGAGAACCCAAAATACCTCCAGACATTGTAAAAAAAAATCCTGGAGGACAGAATTAGCCCATCCACCATCCACAGAGAACCATTTATCTAGGTGAACATAGATGTCATGCACAAAGTACAACTCTGACACTACCATGCGGCAGAAATGACATATAGGTATTCTAATTGACACTCCCAGATAGCTGCCTTCCAGCCACCATGGTCAAAGCACTAGACATGTAGGTGAAACCATCTTGAAACCCTTAACATCTGCCCGTCAGCTGGATGCCATGCCACTCTGCCTTGGAGCCAGCCAACTATGATCTGAAAACTATACAAACTATGAGCTACAATAAATCTTTCTTCCTTTAACTATGTGTGTCAGGTATTTTGTCTTGGCAACAAGAAAAGTAAGACGGGCACTAAGGAAAATTTTAGTAGATTCAAACCTCTAGTTCACTGATGGTAAGAGTTTAGGGGAAAATACTGGACACTGAAAGAAAAAGTAGTTTTGATATACAATGTCAGAAAATTGAAGAAAACTGGCATTTGCAATAGGAAAAGTAGAAGGCTAAAGAGGTGTTCAAGCAGAATTTTGAACAGTCCTCTGCTTTCTCTTAGCTGCTTACCATAATACATGCATAGATACATAGACAATTCATAGATGAACCAAAAGAATTATGCTTTGAATCAGAATTTGGTTAAAATACATGGAATCCAGGATTTTTTGGATTTAAAAACAATTTTTATCCTCA
The DNA here is from genome assembly GCF_012274545.1 of Fukomys damarensis. NCBI lineage: Eukaryota > Metazoa > Chordata > Mammalia > Rodentia > Bathyergidae > Fukomys > Fukomys damarensis. The sequence continues at coordinate 67,622,280 of NW_022900913.1, forward strand.
GTGTCTTCTTGCATAAAATTCCAAAAGAAGAGATTCCCAATGCAAAGATCAAAGCCTGCAGACTCTCTGAAAATGTGAAGCCATAAAATCAAAGGTCCTGGCTATAAAAGCCTTTCTTAAGACCTCAGACATACTTGAGGCAGTGTATTATAGACCTTTCAGAGAGACAAAAGGCTTCCCATAATGTTACAGGTACACACTGCAGGCCTTCTCTGCTAGACAGGAGAACTTCGAAAAATCTACTGCAGTCCATTAGAAAATTCAAGGTAAACAAGAGTCCCTCTCAAAAAAACTTGTTGTAGGTGTGCTAGCATCTAATGAAATAAGCAATCAGTATACTCCCACCCCCACACACAAACAGGGTTTTTAAAGGAATTGTAATATTGTAATGGCAGAAGCACATCTAGGTTGAACTAAATAAATCGGAGAGAATGGAATTTGAGGGAGACTTTCAAATCTCTGGATTTCAATTGGCAGCAAGTAGCTGAGTAAATTATTCACCTGCAATTAGAATCTATTTTTCATGGTAAAGGATAACATAGAAAGCAGTATTAATATCTCAAAGCGGGGGAGCAGCAGCAGGCTCTGCTCATGGGGCAGAAGCCCAGACGGGATATCAAAACAGCAATACACCAGTGATCACCATGTGCCTCTTGGCTCCTCTCTCCTTCATGGGTGGAAATGTTTACTGAAGTTTCACTTGCTGCCTTTGCTTATATATTGATAATGTGGGGATCATATACATTTATCTTTATAATGAGGTATTCATAGTGAGCAAAACTATACTACTTCCAAGAGTCTGTATCCAAGGTCTTCATCTGTATTTCAGTTTGATTTAGGTGATCAGATGCTAGGCTTTGAGCAAAAGTCAGAACAGAATGAGGCTTTGGGGTTCTTGGGGAAAGGAACAAGAATATATTTTCATTTGAGTGTGGCTTGTGTGGCAAAAGGAAACACTAGCACAGATTGTATCGTCCAGGGGCAGCAATAATATCATCTGCCTCAGGCTTTTCTAGAATGTGACGCGTCACTCCCCCATTAACAGGTAAGGCCTGACTCCTCTTCCCTCCTTGAATCTTAAATAGTTTTGCCTGTAATTTATAAATGTTGGTGGAAGTAACCCTTGGTGACTACATTCCAAGTAGCCCTGTAATATCCAGTGGGGGAAGCTAGGCACCATATAAGAGACCCAGTACGCATGAGGCTACCATGCCAAAGAGGCTGCAACAGTTCCAGATAAGCCCACTTTTCTAATATCCTTCACCAGACAGCAGGCATGCAAGGGAAGCCCTCTGAAATCCTCCTATGTATAACTAAGTGGCTTCTGTTGATGCCACAAGGGGTAAAACAATCACCTAGACAGTAGAATCTGAGTTACAATGAAATAAAATATAATGAATATGGAATGATATGGTCTAACATAATACAATTATTCCTGTTTTACGTCATTAAATGCTGCCATCATTTCTTATGAATCAATAGTAACAATTTCTGATGAATTTGTCCTTGTGGTTATCTTAAAAGCCTGGGCTGGTTTATTCCTTTCTGTACTCCCATACATTGCCTCCCACATAAAATGTGGATGTGTTTACACTCAGCAGTGTTGTTATGTACACATCTCTGAGTGACACCAACACTTTGTGAGTTTTGTGAGGGAACATTCTCAAATTTTCTTATAGAGAAATGAGGTTCCCAGAGGTCAGGGGACTTGCTGTGCTTCTATTAAATAATCCAGAGAGCAGGTAAAATCAGGACTTCTGAATCCAAGTACAATGGACTCTGCTTATAAAATGTTCCCTCTGCACGCTATAGCATCTGCATAAGTATTTATTTGTTTCATAGAGGAAGGAAGAAAGGAAAGGAGATAGGCCAGAAAGGGGAAAGAAAAGCACTCCTAAGGACATTAACAGCAAAAGCATCTTGCCTGAACTCCTGGCTGCTCAAGATGCCCAGAACCCAGGCATTTCAGAGGTCAGCATCATGCCAGCTTCCAATCTCCTTCCTTTTAAAAACTTATTCTTTTTCTTATACTTTTTACTACATCATTGCATTGGTCCAACCTGGAAACCTCACAAGCCTCAGGCTTCCTGCCTCTTGTCCCTTCCTCTCTACTCACGCTTGAGAGGTCTCTACAACTGCACAGAAGCCCTGTGACTCTCCTTCCACCAGCACCAGAGCCAAATAAGTGTTTTACCTGAAAATGGATATAAGGGAGATAATGAGGCATCTAAAAACAGTGAAAATGATCTCTATATAGAACCTGGGAGGGTCACTAGCAAATAAGAATCAAGAGATAGGGATATTAGAAACATATTTATGTCATGGGGGATAGTAGAAGCCTTAAGCACAGATGAGCTAACTGCAGAGACAAGGTAAGAGGTGAGATGCCTTTGCTCATTTCTAATTTCCCCTTTCATATTTCATGATCATATGTACACAGTATTTTCTTTCTGTATGAGTCTTCTTCACATAATACACATAGCTTGATACCTTGTATCGAAACAAAACCAAAGCATTTTCCTTTAGGTGAGAGTAAGAACCAAAAAGCAGCATTACATTACTCAGTAGGACTTGAGAAAGGGTCTACCTCAGAAATAAATTATAAGAGTGAGGTGCATCTTCCCCCATGACTGCAACTCAGGATTAGCAGTTGAGTATCTGCCTCTGTGTGGTCTCCAAAGGCCCTGGGCTCAGAGAAAACAGGCACTCAGGACATTTCAACTGACCAGACAGGAACAGTACCAAATGGAATGGAGCAGAAAATTCACAAAACTCTTACAAACAAAGAGGCCAAACACTGTATTGTAAAAATCTACAGTAAAAATCTTGCACAGCCAGAGCCTGGTAAATACCATGTACCCTAAGCTGATTCATTTGACTGTCTTATGTCTCATCATTATCACCTTAAAGCTGGAGTCTGAGTTCTTAATGTCCAACCTTTTCACCATTAAAGCCATGTTTGAAAAAGAAGGTCGGGATTGTAAGATGGAACAAAAAATGGATGTTATATTAACATCACCAACACAACCATTACAGTCATTGGCAGGCTGAGTCTGGGCTTAGACTTGAACTGGAATCTTACCTCAGTCACATGCTCACGATGACCTTGAACAAGCTACACAACCCATCCCAGCCTCATTTTGTGCCCTTAAAATAGAAAATACAAATGACACTGATAATAAGTCCTTCTGAGTTTTAAAATTCATCATGATCTGATTATTTCCAAATTTATATTCCTAGGTCAGGTTTTTTTTTTTTTTTCCTGGGCTCCAGATCAAACGTTCAGGATCCAGCCTGACATCTCCATCTGAAAAGAGGCAATTCAGGGACAATAATTTTCATAACAGAACTTTAGACCCATAAATTCCTTCTGCATACTTCACACTCTACATTTTCTTTTCCAAATCTTCCTCAACTCAGTCATAAGCACTATCATCTACCTAGCTGCTTAAACCAAAGACATTATGGTCTTCCTTGATTTCACCTCCATTTACATAAAGCCACCTGCTCATTGGGGCTGCTTTTGAACTGAAATGGAGCCATCTCTTGCTGCTTCCCAATTCTCGTCCACCACTGTCACCTGGATTATTAAAATTGCTAGGTAGCTTGTGTCCCTATTTCTTCACTGGCCTCAATGCACTTATGGATAGTCAATGTTCATGAGATATCAGTATTTTCCCCTGAGTTCCCAGCTTCATTTCAATGACATTGAGCCATGTGCCTGAATTTTAACATAAATTATCTGTTAGCCAAAAGGGTGATTATTTCTGGTCCACAGCACATAAGAGCCTGTGCCCTCATCCTTTTGAGTCTTCTTTAGTGGCAGTCTTGGAGTTCACATGTTGATGGGGTAGGACCACAGCACAGATGTAACCTGGGTCCCTGAGTCCCTGCATGGAGAAGATATTTCTTAGAAAAGTATCTAACCACATCAGGCTTTGTGTGAATAAGAAATAAGCCTTTCTCATATTACAACTCTGAAAATAACACGGTCTAGCTTATCCTGACCATAATTCATCCTCCCCACAGCAAGCAGAGTGATAGTTCAAACACATAAATCATTTTCTATCACACCTTCATTTATAATGCTCTCTTGGCACCTATTGAAAATAAGACCTAAATTCTGAAGTGTGACCTACAACACCATACATGATGTGGTCTCAGCCTAGCTAACCAAATTGCTTTACTTCTTAGTTATCAAATACAGCCACACCAGCTCTCTCTTTCTGTTTCCCAAACCACCCCAGCTTTTTATATGTTCTTCTTCCAGACACTTGGTCAACCCAGAACTGTACTCAGGTGCCTTCTTGCAAGAGTCTATCTTCATTCTCGCTACAAAAGAGAATCCCACCCAGGGATAATTCCACTCCAAAGTCCTTCTCCTTTTCCACTTTCCTGTTTTATTTTTGATAGGCTGAATGACTATTGGAAATTACACAACATACATAATTACATAATCATTTAACACAAATGTTTTTAAATGTTTATATAATTTTACAGACCATCAGCCCTCTCTCTGGAATTTTAGCTGCCTGAGCACAGAGTATTTTTAAGTCCTCTTTCAGCATGACCCTCAGCTCTAATTAAAGTACCTGGCACAGAACAGACATTCAGGAAAAGCTATGAGTATTACTATCATTGGCACAAAAAATTGAAGATATGCATACCTATTTTTAACACTAGCTTAATTCCAACAGACACATCTATCCCTAGCCAGGTGACTGAGATGTGGACCTGAAAGAAGGCTAATATAAGATCATATAGAACTTCCCCTCAACCAAAATTCAGAGAACAATAAGCTATGTTCAGAAGCACAAGTCTTCTGATACATGATCAGGTAAGAATTCAAGCATTTGATCACCAGCTGTGATTAAATGAAGTACAACCATCCTCTTGCAAGAACAGAGCTTCTGCCCTAGACTAGAAGCAGAACACCTTGCCCCATAAAATGTAGGAAAACTGAAACCAGAGGAATCCAGAATAAATATTTCCAAAAAAAGAAAATATTCAATCACCTGGAAAACATAGAAATACATTCAATCTAAAAAAATAAATAAGGCAAGTTGCAAGCTTTTAAAATATTTTTAAAGTGAAGTAGCTAATGCTAAAATATTATAGGGTAGAGCTGGGGGTATAGCTCAGTGGTGCTACACCTGCCTGGCAAGTGCAAGGTCCTAAGTTTGATTCCCAGTACCCAAAAAAGAAGGAAAGAAAGAAAGAGAGAGAAAGAAAGGAAGGGAGGAGAGAGAAAGAAAGAAAGATCACAGGACAAATTGATACTCTGGAGAGGGTAACTTGGTAGGTATTATGTATTGAGAGCATAACAAACATATCTCTTGACTGGTAATTTCAATTCTAGGGAAATTTCCTAGTGAAGGACTTCTACATATTAATACAAAAACAAAAGTTATACCCAACAATAATCATTAGAGACTAGACATAATGGATACAACAAACAAAAAGGGAAATTACCTACAATTCAATTATATAAGAATTATCTGTAAGACCTAAATTACGAGCCCATGCTACATGACAAAGGGCCTAGAAGACAGTGCTTTAACCCCCTCCCATTGTAGCCATAGCCCCGACCTTTGTTCTAACCCTGGCCTAGGAATGTAAGGCAGTCTTGTACTTTTAGAAGTCTGGATCCGAATTAATGTGTTAGTGGCTCTAGACATTGAGACCCCAAGTTAATTGTCAAACTGTTTGCTCTTCCGGAATGTCTTGGTGACCTTTGACATATCCAATAGGTGGTATCTGTTACTCATCAATATGTAACTGCCGAGTACGCGGCTGCTGACCACCAGCTCAAATCAGCAGACCTTGGTCCACTGCCTGCAAGCCTAAAATGTTAATCCACCTTTTTACCGCCCTATAAAAAGGACCTCAGCCCCTGAGCTGGCGCCTCTCTGAGCCAGCTACTTGGTTCAGAGAGCACTGTCTGGCGAGACTAATAAAGGTCTATTTACCATCTAGCCTGGTGTGTTCCTTCCTGGGCTTCTCTTTCCTCCGTTGAGCTCCCGGAGCCTCATTGGACTATAAGACCCAACATTGTGGAGGCCTTTTTGGCTGTTCACGCTCTGTGGAGTGGAAGTGAGACTTTGCGTCTTACATTATCAAGTAACTATGGTCTACTCCCTGGATATGTCAGGCAGCACTACAAATGATTATTCGACATGATGACCATTATCATCAGTAATGTTTGTTATCATTATCAATGTTAATCAGTATTAACATTAGAAAATGTCATGATCCTAAATGTTGGGTAGTAATGATCAGGAGAGGCATCTTACTATTGAAGAAATGGTCAGTGGGTAGAAACAGAATGCGTCATGTCGGTGGGTTGAAAGAAGGCCCTAAGAGAAAGGGACAGAAGATGAAGAGAGATTCTTGATGTTTATATCCTTGCAATCTCTAGAGAAGAGAGCCAAGAGGGGTAAGAATCAAACTAAATGGAGCAGAAAGTCTGGCCAAGTCTGAATTACAAAGCACTGCTTCCGGTTGCCTTGGTTACAGGGACCCTTCTTTTTGGTAGTGGCACTGTAAATGAGACAAATCATATGCAAATGAAGTAAACAGATATTAGGGTACAACACGGTTAGGTCCAAGAAGCTGTGCCTTGGGGGTAGGTCGGGGAAGAGGTTGAAGGGGGTTTGGCAGGAGACACAAGCTGACATCTGGAAGATAGCATGGCATTTGAAATAAGAATGGATAACTGCTGCAGGCTTAAGGACATGAGATCTGCTCTTTCTCCCACGGAGATGGTCTCCAGCACATCAGCGAGTCCACAGGTTCCCCTGGTCTATCTGGTGCCTCCTGTTACACAGAAGAGGAAACCTCTGGACAAAAAAATAGTAGAGCTCAGTGTTCTTAGTGGCCTTTTGATTGGTGTAGGTTAAAAGTGGGAGATCAAGATTACATGAGTATTCACCTTATGCTCAATTACAACCATGTAAATATTTAATATTACTCATATGCAAATAGTATGGGATGTACAATAGATTATAGATAGATCTAAAAGTCAGTAGCAAGTTTTCTTTCTGTGGAGGGGACAGGACTCGGAGCTTCATGCATGCTAGGCAAATGTTCTACCACTGAGCTACATCTCCAGTCCTAATAATGATTTCTCTGAGTAATTAATTACTAAATTTTTTAATTCATTGCACTTTAAAACTTTCTATAATGAGCTTGACTTTATATAAGAAAAATATAAGAAAAATAAAGTCTAATTTTAAAGTCATTCTTTATATAATAAAGAAAACAAAGTATGATTTTTGAAATGCTGTCTGGAAAGCCGCAGGTGTGGATTTCCATTGCCTTGTCAGTGGCCAGCTGAAAGTACCTTCCCTCCACATCTACCAGCCTGCTGGCTCTGACTAGCCAGCACAGACCACATCAGTCTTCCCCAAAAGGCTCTCTTTAATACACATTTTTAAATGAAGCTTCAAATAGATAAACTGTGGAAAGAGCTGATGTGCCCCTAGAGTGTATCTTTATGATTCTTGTAATTGGTACAGGACCAGAGCACACACAGTCCCAGCCCTCAGGCCCTTTATGAGTTAGAGTTGGTGGGAAACACATCTCAAGACCAACTGGAGAAAGCCAGAAATCTTGGCCTGTACCTGCAGGAGAAGGCTGAAATGTGACCAATCACCTTCCTGCTGGGAAGGCCTTGGAGGCAATCACATCCAGCTGTCACCACAAGTCCTGAACACTAACACCCCCATGAAAAAACACCAATACTCCCACTAATACATGAATGCCTTCTGTGAATGCTATACATCCATGTACTAACATAATGTATATATTATCTTTGTATAAAATAAAAATTTTACCAATAGAACCAAGGATGAACTAAATTATTGTCCAATGTCTTGCCAGACCTGATAGATCATGTTTCATTAGTGAATATTTTTAAGACCCAATACATACTCAGACAATCTACATAATTAACCACTATAAATTTCATTTGGTATTTTAAATACTTCTGTTAATAACTTGAAAATTTTCACCAACTTCCTGTAATATGAAATACGTTTTCATTGTTTTACCTCATAAAATGAGGTAAACAATATAATAAGAGGTTTACAGGGAGCTCAGGCTAGGAATTGGTAAAGAGTCCAGGCCATTTTCATGTTGTTAGCTGTATTTGCCTTGCCAGCATTATCTTTAGTCTGCCAATTTTTGATAGATAACTTTTAAGCTATTTTTCTCATTTCTCTAAGGGTTAATCCAGCTAAAAAATATTACCTATAGATCCTTTAGCCGGTAAATATGAATTACAATACAATTTATTGAAATCTAATCAAAACAAAAGGCACTCTGGGAAACCAGCTGTGTTCTGAAACCCCTGCTTTTCCCTGGGGGTACCTGATATTCCACACATCTACTCATCTGGAGTGTGATGTGTGCACCAGCAGCAACCCTCAAACCATGTGCAGTCGTCAGTGAGGAGAGCAGAGAAATCCAAAGGAGCTGTTTATCAACATGTGCACTCTGACAGATTACTCTGCAATCTCATGTAACTAAAATAGGGAGGTATTTGTATTTTGTATCTCTTTTATTTCATTTTATTTTTTTTAGAAAATCATTCTCTTATACTTTATGAAAATAGGGTTTGGTGGCAGATTGTAAGTAAGAGTGGACTGTCCTATCAAGTAGTTGTGACACACTAACGTATGTGACAGCAGAGCACACACAGAGATGAAGGCACTCCGGCACAGAGCAGCTCAGACAAGGACCAAGGCCTAAGTGAATCTTGGTAAAGATACAAGACACTTTTAGACTCAGTTTATCACTTACATAGACAAAGAAAGCAAGCAAGTAGCCAAATATCCTAGATCTCTGAATCCTTCTCCCACACACCAAAAAAGATGACACTGAAGCAGAAGGGTCAGGCTGACTATAGCTGGAATTCCAGGCCTCCCTTCTTATTGCTGAAGTGCTGATTCTAGACTGGAGCCAAGTGGTTTTATACCCTGCAACTTTGGCCCGAGAGGGGTAAGGAAGACAGCCTCAACCTCATCACAACCTGATAAACAATGAAAAATTATTCTATGACAGTCTTTCAGGGGTAATAAAGAGGGGCCTAGGAGACAGCTCATGCCAAACGCTCACGGACTTCCTTCCTCTCATATCCCAGGAGGATGGCAAACTAGCCCATCAATACTCCCATTAGCCACAGCTCCTATATTTTCCTGTATGTCCTATCGGGATGTATGCAAGACTGTTCCACCACATGTCAATTCATATAGTAAATATTATACAGCTTAATTTCCTTATCAAGTTTTTTGGGGAAAACCCATAATTTTGTCTTTCATCACCCAATGACATGAGCATCTCACTCAAAAAAACGATGTGCCAATGAAATCTCCAATACAAGGCCAGAGTTCACATAACACCAGCCTCACTGATTCCCCAGACACTTAGCAGACAGGGAGAGGGGGCTACTTCCAACAGAAGTGTCATTTTCCAAATCCAAGGGCCAGGAATTCAGCTCAGCAGCACAGCACCTGCCTGGCAAGCATGAGGTCCTGAGTTCAATCCCTAATACCAAAAGAAAAAAAAAAAAAAATCCAAATCCAGGCAATGGTTTCCAGAGCTGTTCCTTCTACTGAATCATCAAAATATAAAATATTCATCAATTAAATAAGACTTTATTAAAGCCTACCACTTGCCAGAATTTGACAGGCACAGGTCACAAAGATGAATGAAGCATAATCCCTCACCTGGGAGAAATTTATGGTCTAGAAGGGAAAAAGATGGAATGAAATAGCATAATTAAAATTATGAGTTACATAAGAGGTTTGTGCACTTCATAAAAACAGAGAAGAGGGATCATCTGAACCTAGGGGGCGGGGCAAAGGTAAGACAAAGAACATGAGATAAGACATTAAAGTTAAAGAGTAGAAAGAATTTTCCAAAACAGAATAACACAGAGGCCAATGCTGTTAAAAGGGCAGTATGTGCAAAGCCAGGGAGGTGAAAGAGAGCACGAAATGCTCAGAAATAACTCATACTCCAAATCTTCCCTTTACCTGAATTTTATCCAGTGGGCCAAGAGAAAGACAATAAGGCAAAATGGTTGAAGGCTGGGCTTCACAATCCAACTGTAGCCCTCCCCTTACAGTCTGCATGAATTTACACAATTATGTTAGCTGCTTTGATTCTATTTTTCACCTGAAAAATAATGAAATTAATGCCTACATACCTTAAAGAGTTATTTACAGGATAAGAGTAGGCCGTATATAAAATGAGTGACATATTGGTGATACTGAATTTATTTTTATCACTGTTAGGATTTTTCTTAAAGAACTCCAGATGCTTTTGAATCACCTAGTCTTTCTGGTGATGACAGCCCTCTTGGTATTTGAAGCAGCCTAATCATGTGCCTGCAGATTTTTCCTTCCTCCCATTCTCTCTTCCCATTATTTCTTATGATGTATTTTTTCAGGGTCCTTTTTTTTGAGCATTGACAGAAGGCAGCTAGAAATGGTCTATGGAGTCAGACCTGGTTGGACTGAAGTAAGTCTTTGGGGTATATAGTGCAACAAAACAAATCACACCCAAAACCTAGTGGTTTAAAGCAGCTATAACTTATTATACTCAAAAGCTCAGTGAGCTAACCAGGCTGGCTTGTGGGACTACATTCAGGTGATAGATCAGTAGGGGCTTGGATAACTTGGCTTCTTGTTTCATGGAGTTTCCATACAGAGGTCTTAGGCATCCAAAAGAGAAAATCCAGAATTTGAGCCTTCTGAGGTTCTGGAACTTCCATGACATAACATCTTCCTTGTTGGTTACAGCAAAGCAAAAGCTAGCATACATTTTCAGGTTAGAGCAAAAGATTCTCTTTGGGCTAGGAGGGGTCCCAAATTCACATTGTCAAGAGATCTGCTTGTTGAAATGAGAAGCCTACTTTTAACATCAGAGAACTTCACATGGATAAAGAGAATGAACTTTCCTGTGCATATCAATCCACTGATTGGGCAGGTAGGGGGATTTTCTCCTACCCTGGGTAACTCTGCAGAACATATCCATAAGCAAACACAGTGTGGCTTGGACACTCAGTCTCTCCAAGGACCCCACTTCTTGCTGACATAGATGAGAAAGGGCTGGAAGGGATTCAGTCTATAAATTACACAGGCCTTCCCCAGGGCCCTGGGCCTCCAGTTGCTCATGTCTAACATGAAGGGTAGGACTTTGATCTCTCAGAGCCTTTCTCAAGGGTACAAGAATGTGCTGAGACTCTGCCATGCAATGGACACTACTGGAAGTAGTTTCAGCCCTTCACTGTGGTCTCTTCACTCTCTCTGTCTCTCCCTCCCACACTTGTTGGCTCTTATCTCCACCCAGGTAATATAAACAGGCATCCAGCCATTTGTCCATTCACCCTATACACTGAGCTATTGGTCCCTTCTTTATTAATTTAGTCAACAAACATTTATGTAAGTTACACCAGCCACTACTCTGGGCACTGTACAAATATGCAATTCTCTAGTCCTCCTGAGTCTGATGAGGTTAGTACTGTTACCAACTCCATGTTGTTTAAGCTCCCGGTTAAGTTATCTCTCCATGTGGGGAGATAGACAGAGCAAAGCATTCAAGCTTAATGGTTGGTGACTGCTTTTGTTCCTTTTTTTTTTTATCAGAATGTGCATGATCATAATCTGTCAGCTACTTTCATCCAGCCCCTACCATAAGTTTCTAGGATGTACCCCAAACTAAGTGCAGGATCTAAGGCAAAAGAAAAAGACCAGACCAACAGAGGGGAAACTCAGGAATGCAGGATTCACTCATTTAGCAGATGCTCCTCTGCTGGCCTTGGGTACAACCTCAATGACTGTTAACTCCCCAGTGAAGTTCTGTCATTTGCCTCCCTAGGAAGACTCAGCCCCTCACTTAGGTGCAACTCCTTGCTCACTGTTTATGGGTGAGAAGGAAAAACTTCCCTGTGGCCTGGCCAGAGTTAATTCCTTACACAGCTGTGAGGAAGCTATTTAGCCCCGCAGCTGTCCATGTGAGGACAGTGTTGGCAGAGGCTGATGCCAGTCCGCACAAAGGTGGTGGGGATGAAGGCAGAAAATCCCCCTACCTGCCCAGTGGATTGATATGCACAGGAAAGTTCACGTAATGGTCTCTGATCAGGGGGCGGCAATAAAAGGCTGCCAAACGTGAATGGTCCTACAAATGTTCAAAGCATCCTCAGAACAGTGGTTAGCTTTGTTGTTGAAAGAAGGATCAGAGAGGGCTCAGTTTAAACAGAGTTTGGCAAGAGTTGAAATAGTATAACAGAGCCTGCTGTAGGACTCCAAAGAGTGGTTATAGAATTTGAGATTGGTCGATATACTGTGCATGTGGTGGAGCTGAATCAGATTCCAATGCTAGCTCCACTTCAAATATGGTAGGCAAATCTCAGCAAATTGCTTGAATCTCCAAGCTTGGATTTTCCCAACTGCAAGATAGGAATAATCATCCATGCTTGCTGTGAGAGTATACACTTGCTGAAAAGAGTATGAGACGTTCTTGTACTTCAATAAGTGCTGTAATGTGCTTCTACATAAGCAACTATTCTAAGGAGGTGTGGAAGCTTCAAGAGGCAGAGAAGCCTCTGCGGAAGCCTCAGCAGAGAGGGGCCAGGGCTCCCACACCCCCACAGCCCATGTAGAGCCTCACGTAGACTGGCCTTCCTTGGACCCTGAGGAAATCCTTGCAGATGCCCCAGTGGAGGAACAGATAACAGTAATGGGTGAGCACCTCTGCACTTACACTTCTGGATTTAATTTCTGTATCTGCCAATTCCTAGCTACATCACTTTGGACCAGTTCCAAGTTCTCTTTGTACCTCATATTTTTCATCTATAAAGTGAAGGTAATAACGGTTTCAATTATCTTTCGCTGCATTATCAAGTAATTGCAAAACTTAGTGGCTTAAGACAACAATCATTTTATTTATTTGTTTATGCTTTCGCATTTGAATAGGGTTAGCCTACAGTTCATCGCTACTTCATCTGACCAAGGCAAACCATTGTGGCTGGACAATGTCCTTCCAAGATGAGTCTACTCACATGGGTGGTAAGTTAGTGGGCTGTGCAGCTGGGGCTACTGGCTGGATCCTCAGTTTCCCTCCTCTGATGGCAGTCTCAAGGGTACTCAGACTTTTACATGGCAGCTGCCTTTCCCAGAGGGCAAAGTGAAGGCTGCCAGTGATCTTAAAAGTGAAGCCCATCACTGTCACAGCATCAGTGTGACAACATCTATTCAGTAAAGCTGTTAACTAGTCAGCTCCCATACTAAAGGAGAGGACCACATATGTGTCTGAATAACAAGAGGTGTGGCTCCACCAGGATCACAGCTTACCACAGCCCACCTTCCTCCTAGAGCCATTAAAAGGATTAATTATGCCCCTGCATCTGTAGCCCTTGTCAAATGGAAGTGACCCGACCAGTATGGACAGACAGGACAGTGGAATGATGAAAACTGGTAGAGCAGACTCCAGTCAAACTACTCCATTCTTACTTCTTACTAGGGCTCAAGCTGCTTAATCCCTGAGTGCCTCAAATTCCTCCTCTGTAAAATTGAAATAATCATAGCATTTGCCTCTTCAAACTGCTGTGAGGGTTAAATAAACTGATGTTTGTAAAGTGCTGAAAATCATGCCAGGAGCATAGTAAACATGATGGAAGTGCAGAGCCAAATCCAGTTTCTGAGTCTCAGCCCCAGATCAAGTCATCAGCATCTGCACTTCCTATGATACAAAGGATGTCTACAGAGGCACTGTCTTCCTCCTTCATGCCTGGATGTCATTCAAAGTCATCGAGTGCCTTTCCCTACCACTGTTACTCTGGCGCTCCCAGGATGGCAGCCCTAGAACCTAGTCTGGGGACAGCATTGGCCGGCTATACCCCTTTAGTCCCAGAGCCTGGACAGGCAGCTAACATGAGCTCTTGAGAGAAAATCTGCAGCCTTACCCAAGCCCATCTCCACTACTCTGAACTGCTGGGAAAGATCACACTTGCTGTGTTCCTGTATCTTCACAAACAATCACCTCCCTCTTGCAATCCATCTCCATGACTTTTCCTGGACTAATCACTACTTGGAAATGACTCTCTCTAACCAGAGAGAACTGTCCTCCTGGGTGGTAAAAGGCGATTTGCACAGTGATAGAAAAAATAACATTTTTTATCCAATCCATAATTAGGTCTTGGAGAAACAAATTAAATGAAGGCAAAATTATGTTTCTTTAAAGCATGAATACTGATCTGCATAATGATGTACATTTAATGGTTTTAATTTCCAAGGGAAACTATTTTTAAAATGAAATTGGAAAATGCATTTTCCTTCAACTCTGTCTATAAAGTTAAGTCCCTGGGCTTGGTGTTACATAGCCCCAGCCTGCGATTCTACCTAATTAGCAGTGACATTTTACACCTAATTCAGCATAAGTGTCTTCTGCCTTTGAGGGTATCTTGCCATGCCAGGTAAAAAATTCATGCAAGAAAGAGACAGTCTCCAAAGCATGTAGTGTCCTCACCCCATCACCACATTCACAAACCCTCCAATCTAAGCCTTCTCAGTGGCACCTTTGAGATTAACACCGTTGTTAGTATGAATATACACAACAGCATTCTGCCATCCATTTTTATTAGTAGTAATCTATTTTTCCTCCTTAAGAGAAGGTAACTTGGAATAAGGTTGCCCTGTCTGACATAAGTTTAGTCACAAATAAGATACATGGCAAGTGTTGACCTTTGGTTTTTTTTTTTAGCAATAATGATGGCAATTTTATCTGGTTCAGCTTTATTTAATGGCAAGTGTTCAATAGAGTTTATGTGCTATCATTATCATTATTGTTATTATCATTATTATTATTAACAGCATGATGGGCAATTCAACTATAGAAATAGTGCCCTCTGTTTCCCAGGTTGCTCAGAAAATTAGAGGGAACCAAACAAGATACGGTGCCTAGAACTCCTCTTGGCAAACAAGCTACTTTCAGAACGATTTAGCTCCCCCCTTTCTCCCATTTTGGGTTTGCTACATTCATTTGCTGATAAGTAAAATAGAGCAACTCAACACAAGTCACCAAGCGTCTTGTACCCTATGAAGGTATCTTTGTACCTGCCTGTGTCTTACAAAAACATTTCAGGCTGGTCACACTCATTGAATTACTAGTGAAACAGAGGTCAGCAATAAGTGTAGATGTGTAACACACCCATGGTTTCTCAAGCACAACTCCCTTGATGTTCCTGCTTCTCACCTAAGGGCTCCTTGAGTGTGTGCTCAGCCTGGATTTACTGTGCAGCAGCTGCCCTGCTTGGCCTTAGTGGTGTAACAAAATGGGGCTTTGGTAAAACCTCTGCCAGAAAAAGCTATATCTCATAAGGACTGAAGCCCAGCAGGACCATCAAAATCCACCTAAAGAGGTAAGGTCCTCAAGTGAGAGCACAGGTAAGAAGGTATTTAATGTGGAAAGATCTGTCCACTAAGCAGTCTTACCTGTGAGATGTGACTTTAGCATGGTGGAATTGATAATCTAAGAGTACTTCTACCATGAAGTGCTAGGCTTCAGCTTGGGGACTCAGGATGAATTCTTAAAACAGCTCTTCAAAAGATAAAGATGGAGCTCAGCTGTGCAAATAAAAAGTAACTTCATAGGTATCCCAGGAAGAATGGTGCACCTGCCACCCACTGGCACCTGCCATACTATCTGAGTAAGCTCTCAAGATGCCTGTAGTTGTTTTATAGTCCTCACGGAGCCCCAGAGAAGCTAAGCTGTTGGCTTCTGGTCACATATCAAGTGGAAGATTCATGTGTCAAATACTAATGGTTTTATTTTCAGATCAAACCAAAACCAAAGATAGCACCTTTGAAGACAGCTTGTTTGGGTTTCAGCATAGTCAGGGATGCATAGAGAGGATAAATTGACTCCCATCCTTTCCAGCTTCCATTCAAACAAATGGAACAAATTTATTCAAACAAATATTTACTGAGCCACTTCTATGCAGGTGCTCTGTCAAAGGTTAGAGAGCCAGGGATGAGCCAAGGACAAAGTCACTGCTCTCCTAGGGCCCATGGTGTGCAGAGGTAACAGACACATAAATGAGCAGTTACAGTGTTGTGCTGTGTGCCGGGTCACCCACATAAAACAGGGTCATTAGAGAGGCCCCTGAAGAAGAGACAGTAGCAGTGAGTTCTAAGGGTATCAACCAGTCAAGGAGGGATGGAATAGGAGCCAGGAGACAAATAAACTTGACAGGTCCCCAGTAGGACAGCATTCAATAAATTGAGCAAGCTCTGTAAATGCTGGGGTCCACATAACTGAGGTCTATCTGTCCACCATAGTGCTGGGCCACCCTCCTTCCACTTACCCAAACACACACACACACACACACACACACACACACACACACACACTTCAAAAGTCCTGCTGTGCAGCTTACTTAAGTATTCCAAACTGAATTTTACAGTTCAGAAGAGGTGAGGAGGATACCACCAGAACAGAGAACAAAAGAAATGCTTAAGACAGGGAAACATTTTTATCAGCCTACTCAAATGTAGCTTGCTCCTCTCCAATATGTTGAAAACATCAAAAATCCTTTCCAAATATCAGAAATATCTGCTGAGTGGGCCAAACACACCCTCTCATTCATTCCACCCACAATCTTGGTCTACGTCAAGCCTCATACTAAGTGGCACTCAATTACAATATGTATAATTTTGCTCCACAATCCTCAGTCAAGGATTTGTGCTGGGGCAGTCCATCCCCCACTGTCCTCTGGGTGTGCAGAGCAACACCAATGAAATGCATGTGCATGATAATTAAATTTGGTATAATTACTTTTACAAATGATCACTGACACTCCATTGTTCCAAAAAAGGATTAGTCCTCAGAGTCTTCCAAATGCAGTCTGATTCCTGGATCTAAATGAGATTTCAAAGAATGCAATTTATAATAACCTCAATCCCTAATGCACACTTTAATACTTCCTTCCTTTGTTACAGTCGTTTGCTGGTAAAATCCAGCCGAATTCAAATTCTCCCAGGGTGATGAGCTACCTGTCCACAGATGCCAACTGGCCTGTCACAGACATTCCACTGTGGGGCTGGAACATGCAAGATCACTCTCTTATTAGCCCCAGTGCAGGGAATGCTCCTCAACTAGGTTCCGATTTCCTGGCTAAACTTTGCACAGCACCATGTACCACAGAAAGGGCATGGACTGCCTGCTCCCTTCCCGTTTATCACACAGGTGACTCAGGCTTTGACAGTCCTGAAAAACCAGGGCAGAGGGAGTGGCAATGGGAAGGGATGAGAAGCCCAAGTCTTTGATGTTGTAGAAGTGCCAGACCATGGACTTGGAGGCTGGGGAAAGGCAAGTACCCACTGGGAGCCAGGTAACTTGCCAGGTGCCTGAGACACATTAGCTCCTGATGAAGCAGGATCCTCCCGGGAGATAGACAGTTCTACCTCCAAGCACAGGAGGTAGTTCAGGGTTAAACACAGCCCAAGGTCATGCCCAGCACATGGCACAGCTAAGCCTTACAGCTCTATCTATGAGATGTCATAACCCAGGCTCTTTCTCAAAACCAGGAACCATAGAACACAGCATCTGGGGAGAAAGCATGGGTGGCCAGCAGATAAGCAAAGACTGGCCACGGCCAGAGGAAGGCATGGTGAACTTCCTCAGAAATCAAGACTTGACTTTTGGGGTACAGGCCCAGTGGGCCAGAGGCTTGGTCTCTGTTGTCAGTGACCTGGAGCCAGCTGCCTGCACTGCAGCCCTTATCGCTCTGTGTTCATACCCATCCTGCTCCCTGCCTTCTACTCTTTGGAAGCAAAGAAGCCACAGCCCCAGGATGCCCATGAGATAACAGGTTTCAGCGGCATTTTTTCCCGTGAGGAACAGCCAGTGCCACGGTTTGACCTCTCTGTGAGGCTGAGAGAGGGGAAGACATGGGACCCACTTTCCATCCCTATCACCCAAGGCCCCGGCGCACTGATGTCCACACAGCTTCTCCTATTGCCCCTTCCCGACCACCCTTTGGTTTACATGACACACCTTCCCTCAAGAAACATTCTGCAAATGCTACACTGATTTCTCAACACAGTACCGATTTACCTGGTTAAAAAACCCCTCAGCAACAAAGAATCACTGCAGACACCGTCACCACGGATCTCATTTTTAATACACATCTTTACCTTATTTCCTAGAGATGGGTTGCACAGGTGGCATTCTTGTGGTGACTCAGGTATCCCTGCTCTTTTTCAACAACATTCTCAGCATTAGTGGGAATCTTCGGTATTTAGACAGATTTGAATATGTATAACGTTTATTAACTGTAACATTAGCTCTGACATTTCAATTTAATCAGTGTTACCACAGACGAGTAAAGTAATTCTCTTGTACTCATACATAAACAGCATTATCTTTTCATTTCCAAAAGGTACCATTTCGTGATCTCAGACACTCAGGGAATAATTTTATCTCTGTGCCAGGGAGGAGGAGGCTAAGGAGAATCAGGCAAGGTCTCTGCAGTTGAAGATTAAATACTACATGAATTACACAGAAAGCCACAGACAAGGAGGCCTCCAGAGACCGTTAGATGCTTCTACATTAGTTCTTAATAAAAATTAAATTAATATGTTTTCCACCAATAGGAATCTGGTTCACCCAGGACCGGGACGATGAGCCACTGTCATGGCCAGTCTTTCCGTGAAAGGTGACAGGAGGTGAAAGAACATGCTCAGTAAGGCCTTCCCAGGCCTCAGGGTGGCCGTGCTCAATAATAAATCTAGTGTTGCTCTGAGGAACAGCCCTGATGAGTGCCATTTCTCGGTAGGGTAGGCCAGATAGGCCATCCATCTGGGGCTTCTGAATAAATGCGAGGCCTTTGCCTGGCTCTGCATGGCACTTTCTGGCAGCCACACAAGACCTCACCGGGACAGAGAGCTGACAGGGAACTGTCCTTCTGAGAGCCAGACTCCTCGGTGCACAGAAAATCAGCCACCTAGGCAGTGACAAGTAATTCCTGGATTCTCCAGAGACCCGAGAAATGAGAGCCAAACAGGCAGATGAGATCCAACCTGTGCGCAGGGTTTGTCCCAAACCCTTGAGTATGCCTGTGCACTTACTGTGTATCTTCACATCTTTTGGCTCTCACTTCCGGCAGCCATTCCACGTCAGCTGTCAAATGGACCCAGGCCTGATTCAAGAAAAAGACAAGGGAACTCCAAAGGCAAGATCAAGGCCACTTAGTTTAAAAAATCCTACTTATCTGACATTGTGAAATGGGAAGAAAAGTGCTAAAGGTGTAGGGAAAGTGGGAAAGGTAGGGGAAAGGGAACAAGGGAAAAGAAAAAATATGAGAAAATGGAAATAAAGTGTTTGTAAATGGGGAGGGGGAGAGGGAGTGAAGGGAGGGCAGGGACAAGGGGAAAAAATGAGAACCAAGACCTGTCATGTAAAGGTACAGATCTCAATGAATGCAATGGTACTGTAT
Organism: Fukomys damarensis; assembly: GCF_012274545.1. NCBI lineage: Eukaryota > Metazoa > Chordata > Mammalia > Rodentia > Bathyergidae > Fukomys > Fukomys damarensis. The sequence continues at coordinate 67,641,781 of NW_022900913.1, forward strand.
ACCTAAAATGTACCAATAAACTCAATTTTTTAAAAATCCTACTTGTCTGAAAATATGGTGCATCACCAGACTCACAGAATAAATGCAGCTGGGATTTTTCTTTGTCCCAAAGAAAGGGAGGGCAGGGACAAGGGGAAAAAATGAGAACCAAGACCTGTCATGTAAAGGTACAGATCTCAATGAATGCAATGGTACTGTATACCTAAAATGTACCAATAAACTCAATTTTTTAAAAATCCTACTTGTCTGAAAATATGGTGCATCACCAGACTCACAGAATAAATGCAGCTGGGATTTTTCTTTGTCCCAAAGAGGGCAAAGCAAGTGGTCATTCACATGGACTCTTAGAGGATTCATAGTGTTTGTTTCTTTGTTTTGCTTTGTTTTTTGTTTTGGGTTGTCATCCACTGTGTTATACTTGATATTACTTTAGAACTTAGGATGTTTGAAGAAGGTAGTTGATGTATATCTCCTTCAATTCCCAAAACTATCATAACTTTATATTAGTATCTCAATTCAAGGTGACAAAACTGAGGCTCAGAGAAGTTGCATAACTAGCCCATTGTTATGCATCAAGAAAGTAACTCATCTAGGCCCTGATCTCTGTCTCTAAATTTGATGTGTTATACCTTGTGGGAGGATGGGAAGTGAGTGATCCCAAGATCACTTTCCCTCAAGAGTGCACATGCAGAAGGAGGTTAAACTGAAGGCAATGCCTTGGGCTTCAGGGACCTTCCAAAAAAGTCAGGCAATAAACTAAAGTCAGTGAGGACCCCTATCGTGACCAACTTTTCTTTCATTATGCTTTCTTTCATGTGGACACTGCTGAAGCACCTGGTGGAAATTTCAGGAAGTTTGGCTGTGGTTGGTTTGGGTTTAGTGGGAGACACGTCTATGGTCTAACATCACTTCTATATATACTAACTTACTATTGGCCATCCCAGGGTACAAATCCAGCAATTCTCTTTCCCACCCTCATGCTAACTCTGCTGGCCCCCTGCACACAAGAGAGCTGGTGTTGTGGCGGTGCATGTCCTGCAGCCCTATACACCAAAAGTACATGGTACTGGAAGAGAAACAGCTTGGAAATAAAGCAAACCATTTGAAAAACTGGCCCAATTTTTTACATCATGTACAAAAAGCAACTTGGGAGACGTTTGTCAAACTTTGATAGTAGTCTTTAATTGACAATGCATTAACCATCATAGGAAACTAAAAAATAATTTTTTTTTTTTTTTTTTTTTTTGGTACCAGGGATCAAACTCTGGCCCTTGAGTTTGTGAGGCAGGCACTGGAACCACTGAGCTAAATCCCCGGCCCCCATAGAAGCTAAATAAAACTGTTCTGAAAAACTACTAATAAAAAACTTGCAAAAAGACATAATTATCTTTCTACTGTCTCTGTAGAACAATTGACTTTGAAAGAATTATCCTATGAAGAAAATCAAAGGGTGGCCAAATGGGAAAAACAAGGTAGGGAAAAAGGTGCTATAGAACTACATACAAGGAAATTTGTGTGTGTGTGTGTGTGTGTGTGTGTGTGTGTGTGTGTGTGCACATGATTTTTGTAGCTACTAGTTTATTCATTTTTAAATTTTTATAATTATGTTTTTTATTAAATGAACTCATTTTCGCGCCTGATTTTCTGTTCACAATTTCATATTCTTTTCCTTAAAGAAAGACTCTGAAATTGAATGTTTTGTGTCTCACAAAACCTGGATATGTCTTGCCTGTGGAGCTTACTAGAAAGGAGGGTTTTCTTCTCCATATGGTAAACATATAGCTAAACTCCTTCTGCTTCCTGTAATCAAATCCACATATGTAATAATCAATCCCAATGAGGCCTAGAATTTCTCCATAATGAGAATCTGAGCCTTTGGCAGAACTATGCTCCAGATCTCAGTATCAGGAGAATTGGGGCTTCTCACATGCAATTATTTGTCTTACCGTAAATGTTACAAGTAACATTTCCTTTTTCACTTTGCCTGCTAGGAAATGTGTGACCACCATCGTGAAGCTATGTAGCAATTGTACAAACTCATATAATTCACACTTCCCTGAGCCCTTCTCCCACCCTTTATCTCAGCTTTATTAATACCTTATCTTTAATTATCTAGGCTCCAATTCCACCAATTATTTTTTTCTTATCCCATTTTTGGTTTCACTAGCAGGCTCAAATTCTTTAGTGAACTGGATTCATTAAAAATGAAAATAAGTTTAAAGAGGGAGTAATATACAATAAGCACACTCATTTTTATAATGGGAAAATAAACTTTATATAGAAATGCATAAACAGACAAACAGGATCTAAAAGTCCTGAGTCATTTTCATTTTGCTGGAGTGCTTTGCATGTTGTTAATTATACCACTAGCAAGAGTTGTGTGGGG
>NW_022900913.1:67644270-67699502 GCF_012274545.1 Fukomys damarensis
GGGGGAAAGGAGTAGGCATTTCTTCATTTGTCTTTCCTGTACTTGACACCTAACCATTTCCCACTAGCTCTATGCTTCCCTTCCCAAACGTGGCAACCATTCCACCTATGATATTTATTTAGGTTAGCAGAACCCACCCCATCCTGAGGCAGAAACATTTGGCAAAAAGAGTAAAGTATGAGGTATCAGTGAGTCCCTTGCTATGTTTGGTTGGAACCTAGCAGCATGAACTATAAAAGCACCTCAGAACACTGAGCCTTGGTGTTGCTGTGTGTAGGAAAAGCATTTTGTTTAGGTAGCTTGAGGATTAAAGGATACATAATAGCCTCAAACAGAACAGGAGATGCAAATACAAGAAGCTTGGAAGAAAAGTTTTTTCATCATCCTAGGAAATCCCACATTAAAATCCATTAAGACACAATGAAAGTAGAGGTTCCCTTACACTATCCCTAAGAAAGAGGGGGAAAATATGCAGCCAGTAATCTGGAAAAACAGTGTAACCCATTCTGCAAACACTGCACATGATACACCAGGATAAATTCCCAAAGGATCAAAAATTTAAATACATTGGATTAAAAGTATAAAAGTATTAGAAGGAAATGTAAAAAAAAAAAAAAAAAGAAAAGAAAGAAAGAAAAGAATGTTGAGCCCTTAAAAGAAGAAAATAAAAACCTTCCTTTTCATAAAAAATGATGATGATGATAATAAAGCCAAAAAAGCTGACAATATTCTGAGGAAAATACTGTCAATGTACAACGTAAAGAGTAATCTCCTTGATGTGTAAAATTCCTACAAATCAATAAGAGAGAGGTCAACAGCCCAATTTTCAACTTGGAAAAATTACATGGTCAAAAGGAAAGGCAAAACAAATGTCTCTAAGACATCTGAAGGAACACATAGCCTCACAAAGGGCAAAAGAGCACACCAATTTCTATTTTTCCATGGTACTATTTTTCACCTGTCAGATCAGCAAAAAGTTTGGTAGAGCACTGTGCTGATCAGGCTCTCAATAAACTGGTAAGCGCAAAGATGTTGACAGATATGGAAATGAACTCAATCCCAATTTAAAACAACTTAGCAATATTGTGCAAAGTCACATACACACACATCCCTTTAATCAGCAAGTCCATTTTTAGATATGTATTAATCTTAAAGTTACTCTCATATCTTGTGAGTTTATATATGGTCAAAGTTATTCATTCAACAATATTTTCAATAATAAAAGTCAGTAATTGCTTAAATTGTCTGTCAACTGAGTACTGGTAAAATAAATGATACTCTGCTCGGGCCAGGGAGTTAGCTCCGTGGTTCCACTACTTGCCTTGCAAGCGCAGGGACCCAAGTTCGATCCCTGGTACCAAAAATAAATAAATAAATAAATAAATTTTTAAAAATGATACTCTACTCATTCAGGAGAAAGTATTGTACCTATAAGGAAGCAAATCAAAATATGTATAGTAACATGTTTAAAAAAAAAACAAAGAATCAGGCAAGAGAAAGTGAGAGTTACTCAATTTGTGGGTGGGGATGAGAATTTTTACTACATAATACTTTAAATAAATTTTCAATCATATGAATTTATTACATAATTAAAACTGATGAATTTTTTAGTAGCATTTTCAAGGAAAAAATAGTATGATCAGAAAAAGTCAAATATTTTCTGTCAGTGACTTCATTAGTGAAGTGGTCTAAGTAGAAGACATGTACTAAGAGAAATGGATTTTTATTTCAGCTTTTTCATTAACCACCTACACTTTCCAAGCCAAATCACCAGCACTCCTTGGCCCCTATGCTGGTGGGGATGATGCAGAAGGCTGTTGCTGTCTTCCAGGAAGCCTGCAAGGATTCAGCAAGCTGCTCTCAATGATGCTGGCCCAAGAAGGAGCACTTACCATATTCAATAAGAAAGAGAAATTAATCCTCAAAGCAATTCTGTTTTATAAATGAGAAAAGTGAGGCTTAGATCAGTTACATGATTTGCACAACAAAGGACATGGGACAGACAGTGATAGAAGATAAGACATAAAAAGGCCAATACATAATAAGAAACACTCCTCCATTACTTAGAAGAAATGCAGAAACACATATTTACAAGACAGTGCAGGGCCAGGTGGGGGCAGAGCTGACAGCCACCTATACTAAGGACAGGTGGGAGCCAGGGGACCCATGTTGAGACCACACAGCTTTCAGGGGAGGGTAAAAGACATCTGGAAAGCAGGACCTCCAGATGGAGGGCATCTCCCAAGCTCCAGGATCACAGCCCAACTCAGGCTGTCACACATGATCCCGCATTGCAAACAAGCAAATACAGTGGTCTCTTGGTACCCATGGGGCATTGGTGCCAGGATTTCAAGTCCTTTTTGTAAAATGGCCTAGTATTTTCATCTAACCTATACAAGCCTTTCCTGTGCTTTAAATATCTCTAGATGACTTATAATTCCTAATAGAATGTAAATGCTATGTAAATAATTGTTAAAGTGTGTTGTTTAGGAAATAATGACAAGAAAAATTAATCTATATGTGTTAAGTACAGATGCAATTTTTTTTCTGATCAGTGGTCGGTTAAATCTGCAGATGTGGAACCCAAGGATAGGAGGACTGATGGTCCTACAGGTCATCCAAGTGCCTAACATCGACACCACCTCCCAGGGCAGAGGAGGTTGGCCTGTGGGGTCAATGGCTGTATGAAGTGATAATGCCAAACTGTGTAAGGATAGGAGAAAAGAAGCTGCCAGCCACATTTTGACAAAATCTGCTCATCTCGGCTGTGCCCTTAAACCCCGTCCACCTAGCTCCAAATAGCCTCCCTCCTAGCCAAGGGTGATGGGGCAGAAGCATGTGAAGGGCAGTCTATGGTGAGATTCCAGCTATGTTTAGTCACTGGAGATTGTGGTAGCACTTTCTGGATCAAAAACAAACCACAGACTGGATGACTATGTGAATGGTTGCCGCAGGCCGAACCTGAAGATGAACCTTCACCTAATCCCTACTTGCTTTTTCCTCCATAGAGTAGAGAGTCAAATAAGACACAATCTGTTTGACTAAGACTGTAGACCCTGGATGGCACAGCCCCATGAGAAAGTTACATTATGTATCCTTCTTCCTTGTTCCTTTTCTGCACATACCCTGATCACAAGACAGTCATGCTGCATTCAGCCTAGACCATGTAGGCCATGTAGCATGAGTTACCTCGCCTTCTCTCTTGTTTGTCTTACACTATAAATAAAGAGTGCACTGGACTCCAGGTGGCCATTAGCTCATCAAGCTATGGTTCCACCTGGTCCCAATTTTCAAGCTTCATCTTGGTATGTATCTTTCTTTCTTATTTTTCTTCAGTTTTCTTCATCTCCCTAACTTTGGACCCTATGCTGTGAGGGTCACAGCAAATGGTTCCAAACTTTTTTGGCTCCATGGACTGATTTTGTGGAAGACAGTTTTTCCACAGGGATTGGGAAGTTGGTTGCAGGATCTAATTCTCATAAGGAGCCTAACACCCAGATCCCTCACACATGCAGTTCACATCAGGGTTCATGCTCCTATGAGAATCTAATCTGCTGATCTGATGAGAGGTGGAGGTCAGACAGTGACGTGAGCCATAGGGAGTTGCTATGAATACAGACTAAGCTTCCCTTGGCCACCCTCTATGGTATTGAAAATAGGCTGATACTCGTTGCCATGACCAGGCTGATTTAAGTGGGGTAGGGGGACATGGGTGTGGGGATGACTTGGGAGGCCCAAGTCATCCTAATGTATAGCAAGTACTAGGGCCCTGTCTCATTTTATGCCTTTGACATTCTTAGCATCTGTCTTCACAAAAATTATAATCTAATGGAAGAGGTAGCCAAGACTCCTGCAGCAGCAAACACCCAACTTTACTTGCCTTTTGTCTACTAAGGAGCTGAGTCCTACCCTCCAGCAAACCCCTGGGTCCCACCCCCAAATGGAGAATGTGGTCCCTGTAGTAACTCAGGACACCACATCATTCGGCAATGGTAGATAAGTTAGTGTTTGTCCCTAAGGGAGATAACAGGGAATCTATAGGGGAAGGAATGAATCCACACTCCAAACCTATTTCTGCATATGATCTATCACCTAAATCAATGAACCAATTCTAGGCATTTCAACCTAAGTTCTGGTGCCCATGGGGTCTACAGGAAGAAGAGGTTCTTCCCCCTGTAAACTCTGAGAGACAGGAAGTGGAAGATGTCAGCCAAAAGTAGTGAGACCAGGGATGCCAGGGAGGGGAAAGAGCTCTGAGGAGCACAGCTGGGAGGAAAGGGGCCCCAGGGGCACTGGAACAGCCATGGGAGCTCAGGGTCCTATGAGACAGGAAGGGAAACCTATGGAGACATTGAGCAGTAAGAGAGTAGACAGAGTCACAAGGAGAAAAGCAGAAGCCTCAGGGAGCTGGCAGGGGCATAGAAGCAATGGTGGTGGGTGACACTTGGCAATGTTGTTCAAGGGCCAGGTTTTCAAGCAGGATGTAGCAGTCATCCAAAAAATCTATGCAGTGTTTCTCTTCTCTGCTGGCCCGATAGGCCCTTGGGGTACAGTGATGAATGCAAGATGGGGTTCCTGACCAGAGCAAGCTCATTTTCTAGTGCATGGGGCCACCCATCAGTAATAATTTCAAGGCAGGGGATAAGCATGCCACACTGGCTATGCTCATGATTTCAGTTTTAACTTGCAGTCAACAGCAAACCAAGAATTCCCAGCAGGAAAAAGACTCAGCGATGTGTAAAACTTCTGTGCTAGAGATGAAGTCAAGGGAAGGCCTTCAAAGTGGGGGCCTGACAGATATTAACTGAGAGGACGGTGTGACAGAGACAATGTCCTGTGGAAATAGTCAGATTTAGAAAAGGCCAAAGTAGAAAAAAGCATATGAAAAGCATGAGAAGGTGCCGACTATTTAAATACAGAATAGATCTAGATAAGGTTTTAGTTGTCATTTTTTTAGTGAAGTAAAATACTTTTCTCCTTCTCTTTATGGAACCAAGTTGCTGTTGGAAAAGAGCTGGATGAAAGGGTTGGGTTGCTTTTCCAGGGAGGGAGATGTGGAGCCCATAGGTAGGTCCAGGAAAGCCCTGTCAAATTTGATGGTATTTCTCCCTCAGTGGAGGCTCTAGGCAAACACAATAAATGGAAACAAGGCTCTATTTCCATTCCCTACTTCACTCGGTCAGAAAAAAACCCCAGCACCTGCCTGGGGAAGACTGAAATCTCTCTCAGCTGACAGGGGTATCTCAGATGTCCCCACCATGGGCTCCATGGCAATGTCTACTGAGCACCCACTATGTGTGTCCACCACTGAGAGTTGCTTCGCCCAGATGGCTCAGGACAGAGACCCAGAGAATGATGGGCTCCCCTGCAAATCATGAAGGACAGGCTCAACTGCTCCACTCTCAGCCCAGCCCAGACTTGTCTGTTATAATTAGAACTGGTGAGTCCTGGAAAGATTGTACAGAGATTGACAGTGCTGTCCAGTCTATGAGCTGAGATCATTGTAAACAGGTCCTAACTGCCCTCTTTGGGTTGTGCTGCCATCAGTGTCTTGAGCAAGTGGCCAGTGACACATCCCAACTTAACCTACCAGGCACTGGCTGGCTGGAGCAGAAAGCAAAGAGGGGAGCAAATTATGGTAAGGGGAGCTCCCATAGGGGATCTCATTCAAGAGGGTCTTTTGCTCAGGGCCTTGTTTGGCTGCATGCCTTAGGAGAATGGGATGAGGAGACGGGACAAGGTATCTCCTTGTCCTATTCTCTACCATCTCCCTGTCATGGGCACCACCCCAGGACACAGGTCCAGGAAGAGTCAAGTTGAGACTCCATGAAACAACAGGCACAAAGCACTTGCTTCACACACACCAAAGTTGGGAGGACATCTTGGGCCCCAGCCTTTACCTAGCCCAGGGCCTCAGGGAGAATTTGCAAAACAGGAGGGTTGTTTGGGAATGGAGGAATAAGTTTTTGTTTTTTCATTTAGTGCTAGCTTTGTTGTCAGGAGGAAGAATATGTTCATCAATGCCACATACTCACTCTGTGTTACCCACCCCAGGTGTTGTCACCTTCATAGGGCTCTATGGGGAGCTTGAGGAGGGACCCATGGAAGTATCCATAGGAAGCAAGAAGCTGGAGCCTCCCTTCTTACTGAACAGAACAGCAGCCTGGTCCCCACAGGTCAGCTCCCTCTGCAGCATGACCCTCAGTCTATGATCCAGGGCCCTTCCTGCTTCTCCCTTTTACACAGGGACATCACCTGCCCTGGTCACCTGTGTCTTTATGGAACAATCCCCAAGCCTCTGTGCACCTCATGTCCTGGCACCTGTCAGCCTGGGGCCTGGCCACTGTGGGCCTGCAGACCAGATGCACCAGAACCAAGAGACCAGCAGCTGGGATTCTGGACTCCGCCTTGTGGAATGAATGGCAACCTATATCCCAGGGAGTTTCCTCCAAAGCCCAATCAGCGTCAGGGCCTCAATCTGGCCGCTCACCCAGAATGCGAGTCCAGGAAGCAGTGTGTGCATGAGCAAGAGCCTTCATTTGAATCTCTGCTCTCAAATTGAGTGGAAGGCAGAAGAACCCAATTTTTAAAAAATCAATATCAAATCAAGGATAATTTTTCCTCTACTTGAAAGAAACCAAAGCTAATTTCCTTGGGCTCCTGAGTCATAACATCACTTGAAGAAGAACGTGTCCCTTCAAACACTAAGATGCCTCTGTATGTGCCCATCCTGACACAGGAACACTATTGGTACTGCCAGAAGTTTATCCTTTATCTAAAATCCACACAGTTATTTTATTACAGTGTGCCTCTGGTAAATAAATCTTTACTTTGGTAAAATATGACATTACTGACCACATAAGCTAAAACATAGTACTATTTGGCCAGCTGTGAATGTACAGCTCAAATTAGAAAATGCTAGTACAATTTTGGGTAGAACTGAGTATGGTGGCCCACAACTGTAATCCTACCATGCAGAAGGCTGAGGCAGGAGGGTCACTGAATTTAAGGCCAACATGGACTATACAGTGAGTTCAAGACTAGCCTGAACTACATAGCAAGACCCTCTCTAAAAACACAACAACAACAATAACAAAAACAGAACCAAAATTCTGGGTAGTATGTAATAGCTGGTTACTGAGGAGCAACCTTTCCAACTTGGCTCTGGAAATATTAATTCATCACTTTACATCTCTTGAGTAAAACTTGTATTTAATGAAAACCTACTACTTGCCTGACCTTGTGATAGGTATTTCTGGCAAAGCATCATATTTAGAAGCTTGTGAAATAAATATCATTTTCTCTGGTTTCCAGAAAAGAAGTTTACCGCACATTAAAACAAAATCTAGTTCAAAGAGAGCACTTGATAACTGGTTGGTCCTGGGTTTGAACCCAGAGATGTCTGGCCTAAGAAGTGATGATTTTAATGAGTAGGCCCTGAAAAAGTCTTGCAGAGCTTGCTGGTTATATAGAAGGCCAGGAATTCTCAAGCGTTTAACATTGGTTTGACCTATTTTTGTTAGTCTTTGTCTCAAAATTAATCTTCCTAAGGCATAAATTAAAAGTTTAATTATAATAAATCCAAATTAATGTTCTCATAAGAATTTCTTAATATTCATAAGTTGTAAAGCCAGGCAGGTCAGGAAGCTACGAGACTTGGCACAAAATGATGATGACAGTAACAATACTAATTATAGCACTTAACAATTAACACTCCAACCAGAAATGCAAGTGTGCAGGTACACGCACACACACACACACACACACACACACACATACAACACAAGAGTCTGAATCTGCATCGTAGCCTCATGCCAAGGAAATGCTTGGGACGTTGATAATCGATGCCTTTTACAAGATCTATGCGGGGAAGACAGTATTGGCAGCTTGAAAACAGTTTCTTCACTCACTTGATAAATGTTTGTCAAGCACATGAGTCCCTATTCTAACCCTTGAGGACAAAACACAAAACAATCCAAATCTCCTGTCATCTGCAGTCTCTCGGAAGCAGACAAACAACAAGCAATGCAGGTCAAAATAAAGAGCGTGTGAAGCAAGGTGATGGTGAACTTCAAGCGTGAACCTCACCGGGCCACAGGCTGGCCAACTTCTTAGTCAAACATTATTCTGCATGTTCCTGCAACATGCAGGAGCCATACATTTACCATGGGACTCGGGAGACTGAGCAAGGCAGAAGGCTGTCCACACTGCGAGGGGGCCTCATTCAGTCAGTTGAAGGCCTACAGAGAACCAGAAGGAAGAGTCTCCCCTGGGAAGAGAGAGTTCTTCCTGCTCAGCATCCTCCACACTAGGATACTGCTTTTTTTCCTGCCTTTATCCCTGAATTGAACACTGGCTCCTCCTGAGTCTCGAGCCTGCCAGCTTCTGGATCACAAGTACACCACCAGCTCCCCTGGTTCTCGGACACAGGATTGGAGCTACACTATTCTCACTGGCTCCCCCACTGTCCAGATTGGCAATAAGGATTGTTAGAGGATTGAAATTTTAAGTAGAGTGGACAAACAACTAAGTCAAATGAATATTGGGCAGAACAGCATTTCAGGCAGTGTATCTACCAGGTGTAAAGGCCCTTCAGTAGGTACAGCCCAGGAGGCATTAGGAGCAGCAAGGAGGCCAAGGCAGCTGTAGGGGAGGCAGGGAGGTCATGGGTGACTTGGTCACATTGGCCTCAGGGTCATTCTGGAAAATATTTGTGTTTAAGTCAGAGTATATGTGTGCACAAACCATCTTCTAGTAGATATCATGGGCAGTTCCAAAAGTTATTTGCATAAGACAGTATACATGCACATGGTCAAAAGAAGAAATAAATTGGAAAGAAACTGGGGCCAGAATAGAATGAGAAATAGTCACAAAGATGATCTACCTCGGCATCTCCCACAGAGAGGCATCAGTTTCCCAATCCACCCCTCAGGAGTCAGAGTAGGCAGGAACAGGGAAATGCTGCTGATCACATCCACACATCCAGAGGGACAAAATGAGTCCCTTGGGGACTATCACTGTTTGGGGCACTATGATCAGAAGATGCCTATTTCCTGGGGAAGGGGGGACACAAAGCCAGACTCTGAAACTGAACAGGTGACTGCATTGTTGGCAGCACCTTCACAGGGAACCAGCTCAGCTGCCCAGGCCCTGCCTGTGGTGTGGCCAGGTATGGTGCTCAAACCCATTCAGCCAAGGGAACAGGCAGGACCGAACAGTAAGGGTATCTATCACAGAGGCAGCTTCAAGGGCTGCCAGGCAGATGGAGACCTCTGAAGCTCCATCAGAAATTATAGCCAGGGTGCATATGACAGACTTGAGTAGAAGCCAAAGGTCCTCCTGGGAAGACATCCCCTTACATGGGGTTAGCAGAGTAGGGACAGGGGTCAGGTTGGCAGAGGGCTGAGTCTCGCATGACCACAGACAAATGGTGATCAGGACTCCCTTTCATCTAGCGTGGCTAGAATCATTTTACTCAGAAAAAGCACAAAGCCACTGTCACTAGATGCTTGCTTGTACTCAGGTACAACTTTCCAAGGGTACACAGAGAAAGCAGGCCTTGAGACAGGCTGGCCACACCAGGATTCCACAGGCTGTGTGGGTTATGGCCAGCTGAGGGCCAGAAGATGCCTCCAGCATTGCAGGGGGGCAGGAGGACCTCCCAAAACAAGAGGACAGAATGTTCAACTTCCAGTGCTTTCTTGGGTGACTGTCTGTGATATTTCTGCTCTCCAAAACATCAAACTTTCAGAAAAATCAGTTATAGGTGAGAAAAGATCTGGGACATTTCTAGCAAAGAAAACAACATAAATTTTAAGAAAGTAGATGTGGACATTGGCTTGGAAGAAGTATTTTAGAAGATTGTGAGATCAGAACTCCCCCTGTTCAAGATGTTTAATGTAAAAAATGAATTAAAGAAATCTTTACTCATATTTCAATAGCGAAATCCATGATCATCCATACTGTGTGTGTGTGTGTGTGTGTGTGTGTGTGTGCGCGCGTGCGCGTGCGCGCGCATCTGTGTCTGTGTCTGTGTCAAACTCTGACTATCTAGACCAACCTATAGGCCCATGAACATGTACACCTCCCTGAGATGTGTTCACGAAGGTTAAAAGACATCTAGAGAGAGGACCAGGGGACAGAGAGGACATGTGTCAAGGAAGTTTCTCCCAGCAAGCAGAACTTGCTGGCCCAGCAACCAGCAGAACTGTGAGCACTTCTGGGGAGTTGGCATCCTACATAGCAATTGTAAGCACCTGCCTTTCTTCCTTCTCCTGAATAGGAGTGTCCACTGCATCTGTCCTGTCTCAGTTCTAGGACTGTGCATAGGACAGTTTGGGGGGAGTGTGGTAAGACTGCTGGAGGCAACAAAAAGGTACTCGTTGCCTGTTTTAGTCAACAGAGATTACAGCACCTTGAGGTCCATCAGGAGCCAATGGGGCCTGACCTTGAGAGTGGATCAGAGTGGGCAAGACCTGGGAGGTCTGCTTTGAGGACGGGGTGTGTGCTGTATAAGACTGGAAAGGTACAACACTATTTGGTGACCACAGGGCTGAGCTTCAGCTGAGCGTTTTCACCAGTCATCAGGTCTTCTCCTTGCCCCCTGGCCATATGCTTGGACTGCACTTCCAGTCTTATTTCTGCTTCCTGTGGCCATGCAACAGATCTCCTCAATAAGATGTGACATATGATACTTCTCAGCCTGGTCACACAATGTCCAGGGAGGCCTCGGTTCTCAGTGCCTTTCTTTTCTACAGACTGGATATTCTCACCCAGTGTTGCTTTGGAAGCAGTCACTTGGTATAGGGCCTGGCATGACAAGAAGTGTGTACACACACCTGCACACACACAATGCACACATGCATGTTCATGTATACACACACGTACAACACACCATGTGCATACACACACACACACCAGGTCCAGCTACATTATGCTGTATTTTTTTCCTAAATTATTGCCCTAAGCAATTATATTTCCCAAATTATAGAGGCCACAAGTCCTGATCCATGGACATAAAGCTATTTAAAATCAAGCGCCAGCCTAGATGACACCATATCCTTCTATGTCGCTGTTACATCATTCACCAGACACTCAGGCACCTACCACATGCCAGATGCTGCATTTGGCATTTGAGAAACTAGGAGCAGGAGATGTCATCCCATTCCTGACAGGCTTTATAACTAGACTGCAGAGGCAGGAGGTGGCCCTGGGAGGGTCATGTCTTCTGCTCTGGTTCTGGGGTTCAGGTGATCTTCCCCAAGGGAGTCACGGAATTCCAGAGTGGATGTGAAAGCTCCTGTTTTTTACAGTGGTGCAGGGGCCCTCCCACCTGCAGGCACACTAGACTCTAGGGGACAGCGGGGTGTCCCAGGGCAGGGCAGGATAGCAAAGGACCACCAGGAGCTCATTTGAAGCTCTGGACTGGTGCAGGGCCCTCCCCACCCTGCTACCTTATCCAGGGGCTCATTTTTATTGGCAATCTCAGTGGTGCACATCCACATTTAGATAAGTGGCACTAAAATAAAATGGGCTATAATTATTGTTATAGATTACAGTAATTACAGAGGGGGAAAGGGCCCATTAGATTAACACACCCCACTCCCATCAGGGCCCAGCTGATCCGAAGGAGATTTGTGCAGAAGGCAGTGGACCTGCTGCTGTGTGCGTTGGACATCACTTTGGCCTCTCAGGGCCCAGGCTGCAAAGGGCAGGGGCAGGGCAGGGGCAGGGCAGGGACAAGGGGAGGGAAAGGCTTTCAACCTGAAAGTGAACCAGCCATTAGCGAACGGAGCCTTAGCCTGCCTGGCTGGTGTTACACCACTGTAAGGGACAGTGTCAGGACATGCCTCCCCCATGGCCCAGTGGGACAAGGCCTGAGCCTTGTGGTAGGGCAGGCTCCTCTTGCTTCCCACCTCTTGGTGCCCAGCATGTCTGTCAGCACTGCATCTGCCAAGGATGCATTGGTAGGCCATTCCCATTCATGTGAGGCTATAGTGAGATCACAGACAGAACAGTGTGGCCAGGACAGGCAGCCTGGCAAGGAAGGAGAGCATGGTAAACATACCTGCTCCCTGCCCTGCCCTGGCCCCTCCAGGTCCCTGTCTAGCCTGGCCCTCTTGGGCTCCCACCCTCATGGTCCTGACCTTAGCCTACAGCCACCTTAGCCAGGGCACTTGCACTGCTCCCTAGTTTGCTGTTCACTTAGGCCCACCTGAAGTCAGCTACATGGCAACTAGGCTGAGCCGACTCATGGACTGTGGGTCCCCACCACCAAGCGGGACTCCCAGGTGTGGGCCTCCTCCCTTCCACTCATTCTTCGTACAGGAATTGGAACCCAAACGGAATCTGGGAAAGGGATAACCAGGAGCTGGTGTCATGGTATCTCTTGCCTCTTTCCCTTTCTGTGATACCCACCATCGTTGGGCCTCCCATCAGTGTGTACCATGGTGGAGCCAGCCCACGCCCAGTCCAACACTCTGCCCACTGGCTGGATCACCAGCTTGAATGTGGGGTCTTCTGCTTAGCTCCTTCTCCTAGTCCCTCTGTGCTCTGCCCTTTTGACACTATGACAGCCAGCCAGTCTCCTGTAAAGTTGCTTCCTATCCATGATGCGCTGTCCCTGGGTCTGGAAGGTGCCCTACGGCCCACAGAATGCACTCCAAAATCACTCCCCAGGGTGCAGCCCCTGTTATTCTCTCTGCTCTTATTCATATCACTCTTGCAAAATGCTTCTCACATTATGACTATCTGCTTATTCATCGGTCATCCTCTGGAGACTATAAACTTGAAAAAAGCAAAAGTTATTTCGCTTTTTAATTACCCCTTAGCAGAGTGTCTGACACACAGCAGACACTAATTAAGAGTTGATGAATGAATAAAAAAAATTAGGACTTATTGACTGCCTAGAAGCTTGCTAGCCTTTTACTTTCTTGATTTACTCCTTCTCAGTGGGGAAACTTTACTTGTGGATCTTGTCCCGGCCTGGAGATGCAACAGTCCTGGCCAGAGGCAGAGGCTCCCACAGTGCCAGGCCAAGAGAGGAGGGAGCAGGGCCAGTAAGTCAGGAAGGAGAAAGGAGAAAGGCAGATTGCAAAGATAGTTCTGGGTCTCTCTGGGCCATTTGAAAAGCACAGGCATGCTTGGCCACAGTGAGCATTTTCTAGCCCTAGCAATATGGTCCTCTTCGGTGCATGTCGAGCAGAGCAGCAGGCTTTCAAACCCCTGGACCCCACTCCTGCCTGGCAGCCATCTCTGGCACCCCACAGCTGTACATGGGGCCAAAACAGCTCAGCGTGTGTTGCTAGATCTCTGTTCCTTGGTTTCTGTCCACCAGGTAGAGCATCAAAAAACCAGTGTGTCGTGGTGTAGGACACTGACATCAAGCTCATGCTGTCACACATCTGAAGATGAACATTCCCAACATATCCAAACAGCCTAGCCCCGACCTATGTGTTCTGAAGACAACAAGCCTCAGAACAATTACATCACCATGAGTGGGAAACCCTGGAACCCTGCCTTCTGAGGGACGGGACCCTCTGAAGCACCCTTCCCAGCTGCCCCAATGCTCTCACTGAAAGCCAGTCTGCCCTGATGGGAGCAGGGAAGGCTGCCCCGGTCCTCTATAGCCATGAATGCCCACAGCCAGCTCTCATGGTGGGGGTACCTTTGAGTTGTCCTTCCCTCTGCCTGGAACTTATCCCCTGGCCCTTCGTGCAACTTTCTCTTCTCAACATACAGGTTTCCATCTGTGCAGCCCCTGCTCTGCAAGAATTCTGCGGCTCACTACACGACTTCCTCCCGCCACCAGCACTGCCCCACCCCTCTCCCCCAGAGCTCTTCTTCCTGCATAGCTCATATCACCACCTTGAAAGACTGCACGCAGCCTGGCCTGTCTGCCCTGAGGAACGTGAATGGTGAGAAAGCAGGGACTCGTGTGTGCCCACTGCCTGTCTGTGGCACCTAGAATGGCGTCTGGCCAGGGGTGGGGTGAGGGTCAGCGAAGGCTGCTTTGATGGATTGCGTGACTTTATCCTGTGGGAAAAGGCAAATACTGCTTCTAGTGCAAGTGATCAACTGCAGACTTCCGCAGCTCAAATGCGTAGGGAGGCTGAACGTTCTGGGGTCACTGATTGGCTTCAGGCTGGACTCTGTGATGGGGTGTGTTTCCCTCTTCACTGTGGCTGGCAGGGGACACGCAGGCACAGGAGGAGCTGGCCTGCAGCAACGGATAGAGCTCCCGACAGAGTGGCCAGGTACAAACTGCACTGGCTGGGGGCGCTTAGGGTTGCTGGAGCCTTCAGCCAGAGCCAGAACTCACCTGGGAAGTGAGAGTGGACCAGAAGACTCAGGGCACAGGGAGGGGGAGCCGGGACAGGCTGGGCATCAAGCATCCTTATCTTTCCACCACTTCAGTCTGCATCCCTGCCCTCATTTTTTTCTTTGCCCTGATTTCCCCCATTTCTTGATTACTGGGGGGAGAAAAGCCCTCTCTGGTTATACATTAAGTATTTGTACACAAGGATAAGCTTCTACTAATCCTTTTCTGGAATGAGGCAGGGTACAAATAAATAAACATAAGTAAATAAATAAACTCCATCTTCCCCAGGGTGCCCCAGTCTGCTTGGATTTAGGTCATCCACATGTCTATTTATGATCTATTTTCGAATTTCAGGATCTGGCTGTGTAAGCAGGAACCGCTGAGCTGGCTAAGGGCCCCAGACACCTGCCAAAGCCAGCGATTGCCATGCAGCCTGGGAGTAGCCTTGGGGCCATGGAAGATGCTGGGGCTGCCCACAGCATCAGTGCCTGGGCAGCACTAGGAATGCAGGGCCCAGTTTATAGAAAATGGGGATAAAGGACAAAGATCCTCTCTGAGGATGAAAAGTGGGCTTCACAAAGCTCACGGCTGAGATCCCAGGCTAGTGTGTGGGTCCTGGGACCAAGCAGCCCTGCCAGGTGCAGGGCAGGCCTCTGATGCCACTTCACCAGCCGCAGCCATCGGGTCCCCCATCAGAATGAAGCAGCAGGCACTCACAGGTTTCACCTGGGGTGCAGAGGCACAGAGCAAGGGGAGACTGCCCAGCCTGTCCTAATGTTCCTGCCCTGCAGGGAGCTAGCCCCCTTTCGCTCTCCTGCCTGATGCTGCTTTTGTCTGCAGGTTTGTCTCAATGTCCTCCGCCCTCCACTCACCCCTTGAATTAGGGCCAGAACTTCTGCTGTGTGCCCTGTCGTAGCACATAGAGAGTGTCTGAGCCACCTGGCAAGGGACAAAGACCGCACTCCAGGTGCGGGTGGGCAAGGCTGCTCCTCCCTCTTTCTTGTCATTTCACACCAGCTCACCCCATGACTGACAGACACTAGAAACTGAATAAATACGGACTGAGCCAAAGAATGATTAAATTAAATGAGAAGATGCGCAGTCTGCCAACCACCAGCAGTTTGTCTCTAGACAACTGTCCTCAGGGGACCTGGCTCTGTACCCAGGGGCCATTTTAGGCCTTGAAAAGAGAACCTGCAAGAAGTAAACAAAGCCTGCATCTGTCAGGAGAGCACAGGACAGGGAGAGCACCACAGAGACTCAGGAATGGCCCAAAGGGATACCTGCAACAGGAACATCTTGGTAGGGCAGGGCAGTGGCAGAAGATGGGACAGGTAGAGACAGTGGGGCTAAAGGCCCATCAGCATGGGGGGACAAGAATACACTGGACAGGACAGGGAGAGCACCACAGAGACTCAGGAATGGCCCAAAGGGATACCTGCAACAGGAACATCTTGGTAGGGCAGGGCAGTGGCAGAAGATGGGACAGGTAGAGACAGTGGGGCTAAAGGCCCATCAGCATGGGGGGACAAGAATACACTGGGTCACTGGTTGGGGGCAGGCCCTGTACAAGGTTACACCAGTAGCCACCTGATAGGGGGTGGCCAGTCCTTTGGGACCAGCCTTCTTACACTGGGTCACTGGTTGGGGGCAGGCCCTGTACAAGGTTACACCAGTAGCCACCTGATAGGGGGTGGCCAGTCCTTTGGGTCACCAGCCTTCCAGCATGAGCTGGGGACATGGGAAAGGCTGCTATGCTGATCCAGGGGCCCGTGTCCAGATACACAGAATGGGGCATGTGCTACTGCATGAGCATCCAGCTTGTCATCCAATTCCGTGGCCACGGCTACCTCCCTCCACCTGAGGGTCCTTCACCCACAGTGACAGAGTTCTTGCTTCTGCCTGTGGCACCTGAGCAATGTGGTAGTCACAAATGTCCTCAGGTGAGAATGTTGCAGGAACAAATGAGTGATACCCCTAAAGAGGCCTCCCCAGCTGCAGCTGCCGGAGGGGACTGAAGAGGACAGAGGCTGTGGTCTTCAGTCACACCCCGGCCACAAGACCAGTCCCAAGAGCAGCTGTAGCAAGAGGAGCTACAGGCAGAGGCCAGGTCATGCCATGCAGAAGGTGGATGTTAGGAGAATTTCCTAAAATCTTCCTTGGATGTTCCATCCTGAAAGTAAGGGGAGAAACATGCCCAGGCCAAAGGGCATTGCAGACCTGATAAGAGAGCATTGTTGATTCACACCAGAGCTGATTCACCTCAGCCCCTAGTCTGTCCCCCTACTTTCTTCAACAGGGAGCTAGCACTCTTCAAAGATGAGTGGAAATCAGAAAGCGAGCCAATATCCTCCCCACCCAAACTGGACAGGGGAGGGAAAAACCAGCCTGAAGAAGAAAGGAACATCAGAAACATAAACTCTATCACAAAAAATTATCTTTTAGAGAGAGAAAGAAGATTAAGAGTTCAGATAAATATTTCCTCCTGCCTCAAAGAAGTTACAGATAACAGTCTCTTAAAGGAAAAAGAAATCTAAGAGATACAGGAGTTCAAAGAAGAGATTATAAAACAACAGACGGAGATGAAAAGCTAAGCACAGGGCTCAGGAGAGAAACAAAGCCAGAACCTGGGTGCATGTTCAGGGGTTCTCAGAGGGAGGCCTGGGGCAGGGTGTGAGGGAGAAGCTGAATACTGAGGCCCGCTGAGGGTGTCAGGGACTTCAGCATGAGGAGAGTGGTCCAGAACCCTGTACTGAGTTCTCAAAGCTGGGCCAAGGCTGAAGCTCTTTTCCCAAAGCACCAAACCACAGAGCATGGCCCTCTAAATCCTCCTCCACAGGCCTGGTGCCCCACCACTCCCCAACCACTAGCACCACCAGTAGAGAGTTGTCTGGACATGGAAGAGCCCCATGTAGCTGCTGTAGCTGCAGGAAGAGAGGATCTGTAGCTGTCAACTCTGAAATGCAGGCAGTCTGTGTGCTGTCCCTATCTCTGGTGGTGCCATAGAACTCAGGGCCTCCAATAAATCCTATATTGATATTTTGACCAGTGGAGGGAGTCGGCAGGGTACCTTACAATATTTTAAGAATGACTTTTCTTACCAGCTGTATTTCCTAAGAGGCTATCAGACACTGGAAACCAGAACCTTCTTTCTTCCAGAGATGATTTGTCCTTTGGCAGGGTGCGGGGTTGGTTATGTGGCATCCATCTCTTGAGGAGAGTCACTGAAGGCCTCAGGACACTGGTATCTCTCTGCCTTCTCAGCCACACCAGCCACACAAAGTGACAAGTGCAGCTCTATCACAGGACTAAGGCAGCTCAGAACCAAAATGCAGGGTCTGAAGTGAAGCCTGCCACTCTTGGTTCCCCAAAGGAGAGATAGCAATGATCCTCCAGACCACACAGGGAGAGGCCATGAGGACCCTGGGTCTGAGTCCTCTTTCAACAAAACCACCCCAGCCAGGTGTGGTGGTGGTGCACACCTGAAATACCCACTCAGGAGGCTGAGGCAGGAGAATCACCATGAGGTCAAGGCCAGCCTGGGCTACACGGTGAGTTCAAGACCAGCTTGAACTACATAGAAAGACTCTGTCACAACAAATAAATAAGCAACAACAACAAAAACAAGTTTAAAAAAAACAAAGCATTACAGAGCGCAAGGCTCCAGAAAGAGAGGCAGATGGCAGCAGACACACTTAAGCCCCATGAAGGTGGCAAGGAGGATGATGGGAAACAGCTCAGAGGAAGCCAGATGCCTCCTCACATGTCATGGTCTGCTCTGAACTCAGCCACATTCTTGCCTGACCCTACTCTTAGCAGCTGTTTCAAGGTCAAACATTTGTCTGGCAGGCATCAGCTGTTGGACCCATGCACAAGCATTTGTTGCACGACAGTGGATGGACAGGTGACCCCTCTAGAGAGTGCCACACTGCAGTGGACACTGGCAGCCTCTCTAGGCCACCTGGCAACTTCCTCTTCCAAATGGGTCATGATCTGGCCACAGGACACGACTGGTGTGGGGACTTCTGGATGTACCTTAGCATCAGGTGCCCTGGCATCCCTTGCCTGTGCCCCCCACCCCACCCAGTAGCACAAGTGGGCTCCTGAGCCAGGCTGCACCAGGACCCCTGGCTCTCTTCAGAGCTCTGGTGACACATCCGTGCCACTGGTTTCTTCATGTGTCTGACACCACTCTCCTCAGAGACAAAGGCAACATCTTACTGGCAAAATGCTCTGCCCCCCAGCACCCCATACACTCACTCATACTGACTTGGCAGGGGGCAGCATGCACTGCACTGGCAGAGAAGGGTAGCAATGATGTTGGAGGCAGACAAAACAGAGTTCCAGCAGGCAGGGAACAGAATACGGAGAAACTGAAGTGTTATTACAAAGGAAGTCAAATCATGGAGGAAAGGAGACTCACGTGTCTGGACCAAATGATTTAATCTGAATCCTCTGTTTTTCTTTTAACACTGGAGATTAAGCCCAAGACTTTCATACTGAGCTACACCATCAGCCATTTTTTACTATATTTTTTAAAATTTTCAGAACAGGTTGTCACTAAGTTGCCAGAGCAGAGTTTTTATTTGCAATCCTCTTGCCTTGGCCTACGAGTGTGCTAGGATTACAGATAGTCTGGGATTATACTCAATTTAACTTGGCCTTTTCTAATGTGACTGCTACAGAGCAGTGCTTGGACAGTTCTATGTAGTATGGGAGTAACAAGAGGACAAAAAGCATTGATGCAAATAAATTTGGGAAGAAATTACAGAAACAACAAAAATGAAACTGATTTCCTCACTACAGGCTGTTAATATGCTAATGTGTGCTGTGAATCAGGGTGAGGTAGATTTAGCAGGAGCGCTTCCCATCCTGAATGCTCCCCAGGGCCCCTCCTCTGGGAAGCATTTCCATGCAGTAGTACAGCTCAGAAGGCACTTTTGGAAAAGCCGAATTAATCTCTCTGTCAGAACAGGTGTTCTGGTGGATTGTTTTTAGCCAAATGAAGGCTGCAGATTTTCCCCTGCTGAGGTTATTTGGTTAGCTTCAACCCAGTCTGCCATCATGATTTAAATATCAACTTTGTCACCCATCATTTTAGCTGCCTAATATGATCAGCAACCTAATCACTGATATGATTTACAACAGCATAGCAAGAAAACAACCATCACTATTTCTATCCCTGAGACTGAATCTCCGTGCTTGGAGAAAAACCTGTGTGAGTCAGCCAGTGAATGTCTCCAGCATCGGGCTCATCCTAAAGAGAGTCATGAGTCTCATCACTGATTCTCTCGTCATGTCCCGGATGACAGCCAGTGACATCACACCAAAAATATTTGACGAAATGGGTGTCCCAGGAGGAAAGTGATTCTCACTGGAGGACGCTTGCTAACTGTCCAGTTTGACTTGCTCGTCAGCTTTGAAGGCTAAGGGATTGATGGGCTGAATAATGTCATGGTTCTGACACACTGCACACTTGGCTCCCACGAGAACTCACAGTGAGATTTGATCCCCAGCATAATGATGTTGTGAGGAGCCAGAACAACGAATGCTTCCCTCTGAGGCTTGAGTTCTCATTCTCAGGGTTGGTCACAAGAGCGGCTCATTAAAGAACAATTTTGGAAATGGAGAGATGTATGCTTTGCAAAAGGGGAAAAACCAGGATAAGGAAGTGGATAAAGGAGGAAGGGGAGAAAAGTAAAAGGAATCAAGAGGTGCTGTGTTCATACATCTGCCCCCCAAAAATGAACATAATCATTATATTATGCAAACACGGACTGATAAAGAAAACAATCCTGGCACCTCCCTTGGTCTGTCTCTATCTTACATGCATGCTTGCGTGCCTGTGTTCTTGTTCACTGGCCTCTGTCACATATGTTCCTGCCATGTGCTGCATCTGCCATGAGGCTGTCACTGGAAACCAAGCAGACACTGGCACCACACTCAAACTTCCCAGTTTCCAAAACCACAAGCAAAATAAAACTCTATTTCTCAGAAAGCATCCAGCCTGAAGTAATTTGTTATAGCAACACAAAATACTAAGACAAATAGTTTTCAGGTCATCTATGAAAAGTACTGTTTCTCCCAACTGCCCTGGATGGAGGTTAAATAGTGCCAAGTTCAAAGTTTGGCTTTTAACCCAAAGCTAATTCTCACTATGGGGCCACCAGAGCCAGGACCTGGGGAAGGCTGCTGACTAGATATGACTCTGCATTTGTCTGTTGTAATCATGAGAAAACCTTTGGGTCAATGTACATGGAAAAGTGTAAAGCTGGCATGCTTCCAAGTGACTACTCTTCCTGTCCAAAGAGAGAGCAAATTTGACATGGATTATTTACCAACCTCTCGCATGTTTACATAAGTCTCTGGTGTAAAGTGCCCTCCCAACTTCTAACTAAAATATTTATAGAGACACTTAAATGATAAAAAGTTGAAAGATGAAGAGTATACTAGAAAAATTTCTCTGCACTGAAAAATTTTATAATCAGGCTACTCATGCCTTTCTTCAAAACACAGGAAAGCCTTACATTCTGCAACACTAGAGTAAGATATTCTAACACCACACCTCCCTTCTTTGTGTATTCTTGAGATATGAGGCCCAGGATTTATGCAAAATTGAATAGTGCACATCAATTATGCTACTGTGCAATTCCTATTCCTGGGGAACCCAGATAATTTTGTGCATCTGCCCAGATCTGTGACGGCAATGAATCCCAAAAGGGTGTTCTGCAGAACATCAGACTCACAAGATGCATAGTGGATATATAACCTGTCTCCATCTCAAGGAGCTGCAGACTGCAGAACCCTTCAGTAAAGAATCCTGTTATGGTTTTGTTTCATTCAACATTTCTTAAATGCATTTGAATACCTGGTGCATTCATTTTTCACTTAACACCTAAAAACAACCTAGAAGACTAGTGTTCCCTGAAACATGTTTTCAGAAAATGCTCTGAATCCACACAAGGAAAACAATTTCCAGAGAGGTATAGGGCATGCGGTAGAAGAGAAAGGAGACAGGCAATGTGTTACTGAATCCTGGGAAATGTAGTTCCTATTAGCAGAGAGTATTTGGCTGAAACAGATTTAGGAAGAATCTCAATATTTTACAGCAGGGATTACACTTGCTTATGCAGTTATCCAGAGAAAATGACCATGGTTAAAACAATATACACTGCAATAGCCAACATCTTCAAAATAACTCTTTGTCTCCATTTTCTATGAAACTGTTAATAAACAACTGAAAGAAGAAAACAGGCTAAGATGGAAAGTCACAGGAAAAGATGGAAAGATAGGCTAAACTTAAAGGGGGAATTGGTTGGTTAAGGAAAGAAGGACTGCAATTGAAGCCAAATTTCAAATTCCAGCATTAAAGTCCACACTAGAATCAATGAAGAGAAAACGGAATCTTTAATGAGACGCCTCCTCCTCTGGACAAAGTGAAGGAAAGAGAGACAGCAATGGCAAGGACTCAGGAGGGAGACAAAGTGACAACAGAGAATGAGAATCCAAGACAGATGCACTGAGATCCAAGGAAATAAATACCCCAAACCAGAAATGTACCAAAATTAACAAAACCAAGGAAGACAAAATAGAATTTTTTTAATTTTAAAAGAATCTGTTGTGAATCAAAGGGATTTATAATGCTCTAAACACAATTATTTAAAACAAATCAAAGCATGTTCTAGTAAAAACATTTTTAATTGAACAAAGAATTTATACCATAACACATTCTTATAAAGAAAAAAAAAGGTGTTCACTAAAACTCACGCAAATTGACTTTCCATTTTTATGCCAAAAACAAAGAGACAAATGTCCCCAGTTCTTACACAAGAACTACTTTCTACATCAAGAGAGACATTGCAAGATAAAAGGAGGAGAAATGCATAAAAATTACCTACTAGGAAAAATAGCATGAGTACATAAAAAGTCAAAAGAATTAAATCAAGATGGGCAAATCATAGCAGGAAAGTAATGGCTCTGAATAGTGAAATAATTTAAGCACACAGTTAATGAGTGCTAACTCAGATTTTTGAATTTCTGATAATATATGCTAATCTGCCACTTTCTGCCAAAAAGCAGGTGGAATATGGTGAAAGGCTGCTAACAATCCACTCTTGCATAGAACACAGAGATGTAGTGTATAGGGCAGGAACAGAGACCACACTGGTCCTACTGAGCATCACAGAGGCCGAAGAGGGTCTCTTGTGCAGAAAGGGACAGACAACACAGTCTTGTGGATGAGAGCCCAAGGCATGGTACAGAGAGAGAAAAAAATGTAACTAGAGTAAACTAGCCAAGACTGAAAGGAAATTTGTGGTCTTGGATAGAAATTGCCAACAGATGAAATTTAGGGAAATGAGAAAATGTAAGAAATGACATGGAATTATAATGAAATCTAAGACTACCCACAACAAAGGGGAAAAAATCTTATAGTTTTTAGAGACAAAAGAGCAAACATCCTTTTGGAAAAATCCAACATTAACTTATCAAAAGCAACACTAGGTTTAATAAGACAATACTGGAGTTATATTTTAAGTGAAGGAACATTACACCTGCAATTTTATAGCCAGCCAAATTGCCCGATGAAGGTTATAAAGATATTTTTAGACACACCAGCTTCATTGGGCTTGTCTCATCATAGACACTCATGTCACAAGGGCATGCTGGGACAGTAGGCAAAAAAGAAAGAAACAAACTTAGCAGACGTTGCAGGACATACATAAAGTGGGAGTGGTGAAACACCTGGAAAGTGTGCTTTTCTTTTTTCAAAGGCTGAAAGCCCACAAGATGAAAGGTACATCCATAAAAAGCAAAGAAAAAACAACAGTGAAAACCAAGACAATATGGGGCAGCAGGGAAACTAATAGCACCAAAGCTGCTATAGTTCTCATCTGAAAAGGTAAAAAAAAAAAAAAAGCAGAAAAATTTGAATAACTTAAATCAAAACTTCAAATGATAGAAAAGTTCAAATCTAAAAATCACAAGGAATATTACTGAGCTTGGACACTGATGGGGAAAATAGTTACTATTGTGTTTTTTACAAAGAATGCCTAAGGACACAGAAAGATAAAAAGTGAAAGGAGAAGAAAAGATATGCCAAGAAATACTAAGAAAAAGATTAAGCAAATATCAGACACAATAAATATTAAAGAAAAAAACAGTATAGAAAGTATAGTTATAACAGAATGTTGAAGGATTTAAATGAATCTAAAAGATATAAGGTGTGTAAACAAAAATGTACCAAATAAGTTAGCCCCAAAATGCATAAAGCAAGCAGATATAAAGTTACAATTTAAAAAAAATAGTTATAATTAAAATTAAATTAAAGGAGTAGTTTTTAAGGAACTTTCTAATCAGTAGAAGAGCAAACTAAAACAATCACCAATGATATAGAATATATGAATGAACAATATAATTTAATGAATATACAATAATGTATGAGATAATTTAAAAATATATTTTTTTCTCAGGAATATATAGTTTATTTCCCAAAACTCCTGGCACACTCAATAAAAACAAACTGTATTTTTTTTAGCAAATAATGAAACATAAATATTCTGTACATAGGAAAGATTTGAAGTTATTCTAAATAACTCAGACATCATAGAAAATACATTTAAAAATTTCAAAGTCCACCAGCAAATGCTAATTACTCTGCTTCAATTAGTGCATGTTGTGTGTGCTAAAATATTACACTGCATATTATTACATGTTAATTAAAATTTTTGAAATAAATAAATAGAATATAGCAGTAATAATAAACCACATAGCAATATGTATTAAATGTAGCAATAATTATAATTTGAAGAAACTGTAATCCAATTCTTTTTTTTTTTTTTTGTACTGCGGATCAAACTCAGGACCTTGTACTTGTGAGGCAGGCAGCGGCACCACTGAGCAAAACTCCCAGCCCTAAGTTATCCAATTCTTATATAAAAGAAAAATGAATTAAGAATTTAGAAACAGAATAAAATAATTCCAAAAGTATGTTGGAAAGCAAGTAAAGGTAAATTAACAAAGTTGTTTACTTACCAAGAAAGGGTTTTATTTACTAAATAAATCTTTATATTTCATTATCTGTGCCAGATAAAAAAGTATTTTATAATTATTAACTCATCATCTTAACCTATGAGAAAGGTATAAATACTACTTTATTCTGTAAAATGTCCATTTTACAAAGATAAAAACTGAGCCACAAGGAGTTTAATTTAAATAATACAACCCATCTAGTAATTGCTATAGCCAGGTTTTGGTTGCAAAGTTTGGGCAATTTGATTTGCTAGAATGGAAGCACTTAGAGACAGAAGTTAATTTTTTAAAAAGAATAAAATTATAGACCTCTGCGATTACTGGTTTGGAGGGAGAGAAAAGAGTGCCAGAGAAACAAATAATATTATAAATGAAAAACTGACATCATAACCAATATGTGACAGATTAAATATATGAGATAATATTATTAATTATCTTATGCTAGTAACTTTCTAGAAGCTAGAAAAATACACAGATTCATTAAGACTAATATAAAAATGATTCAAGAATGAATAAGAAAATTTCTGTAACTTTTTAAAAAATTCAAAAGGGGTAATTAAAAATTTTCTCACAAGGAAACTCTTGGCAGCTTTACAGACAGTTTCTACTAAATTTGCAAAGCACATATCTTCTTAGAAATTATAAGAAAAAGAGTCAGACCCTAACTCATCTAACAAATTCACTACAGTTTTGATCGCAAAAGAAAATAAATTATACAGGAAGGAAACTGAACAGGTCCATTCTTCAACATAATTGTAAAATATTTATACAAAATTGAAATAAAATTCTAAGCAACTAAATAAAATAGCACATAAATTGGATTAAATAAACTCATGGAGAAAACTCATGTCATCATAAGATGGATTTCTAGACTATTCAATACCTATTTATAACAAAGTCATAATTTTAAGAATAGGAGGAAAGTTTTTTATTCTGATAAAAAGCACCTACAATACACATTTAGTAAGCATAATCATAAATGGAGAAATAGTAAAGCAATAACTAAAATCATAAATATAAAAGAATGCTCGTGTTATCAAATATGTTCAACATTATACTAGATGATCTAGAACAATTACAGAAAAAAGACCTAAAAGATTATAATGAAATGAGTCATTATTTTCAGATTACGTACTTATCTATATATAAAATAAACAAAAATAGTTCTGAGAAATTTATTATCTGTAAAAGTTTAAGTAGAGGAATAAACATAAAATCTCTATATAAAAATCAATTGCATTTCCATGCAGCAAATAATTAGAGAAAATATCTTTAAAGCACAGAATTAACAATGCAAATGAATGTAACAAAATATGTAGGAGACCTGTATGGAGAAAACTATAAAAATGACTGAAAGTCCATCAGAGAAGAAATG
Source organism: Fukomys damarensis (assembly GCF_012274545.1). Taxonomy (NCBI): domain Eukaryota; kingdom Metazoa; phylum Chordata; class Mammalia; order Rodentia; family Bathyergidae; genus Fukomys; species Fukomys damarensis. Next base: position 67,669,995 of record NW_022900913.1, read on the forward strand.
AATAGCTAAGCCACGGTCAAAGAAAGAAAGATGTCTTATGTCAAGGCTATCAATTCTCTTAAAATTGATTTATCTGGGCCAAGAAAAGCTAACCAAAAAAGTAACATTTACAAGGACCTTTGAAGAACAAAGAGCTAAAAGCAACTAAGGCATTTCTGAAGTCTTGGAAGTAAACACCCAACTTAACAGACAGTATGATTTATATTACTTATTATTTCAGCTATAGAAATTAAGATTCTTCAGAATTGCTTCATGACAATTCATGTGGCCAACAGAATAGAAGAGAAAACTGAAAAGCAGACACACGCACACACACACACACACACACACACACATATACACACACACACACACACACATACACACACACACACACACAGTGGAAAATTTGCCTATGGAGGAAAAAGAGCCATGGTAAACATGTAATATAAACATGTAATATAAAACATGTAAAGAGCCATTTAACAAACGAAATTGGGATAAGATGCTTACTTATACTTTTTAAAAAGTGAAATTGTCTGAATTCATCTTATGTACAAACATTACCCCCAAGATAGATACAGACCTTACAATTAAAAGGAAAAAGTTTAGGGCTGGCATTTAGTTTAGTGGTGCTGCTGCGTGGCAAGTGGAAGGACCCAAGTTCAATCCACAGTACAAAAGAAAAGTTTAAATTTTGATAGAAGGACTCCTAACTTTAGCCGTAGAAGGTAAGCACAGTAGTCCTCCCACCATAAATGACTAAAAAACTGGACTAGACATATGAAACTATTGTCAAACATCAGATAAGAGACAGAGCGGGACTATGACCTTTGAGAGACGAGAGAATGATTAGGAGTCCCCTGCTGGGTCACCAGAATACCAACTAGTGCACACACACACACACACACACACACACACACACACTACAAATGCACATTAAAATCAAACTGCTAAAAGAACACAAAACAATCTTAAAAATTAAGCAGAGAAAAATTACTATTTAGAGAGGTAAAAATATAAAATTATTAAGAATTCTTTTGAATTACAACCTAAGTCAAAAGATAATGAAAGAAAATAGAAAAAAAGAAGTTCTCAAAGTAGAAGTATACTCAACAAAAATTAAATCCCTCAAAAAGGACAAAAAGAACTAGGCATTTCCAGATAAATCCAAAACAAAAAATGTTTAAGGGTCTCTTTCAGCTGATATAATATTGTATCACATGAAAATGTAAATTTAATAGATCAATAAATAGTGAAAGTATATATAAAGTATTTCTTTTTCATTTTAAAAATTTGATTGTGCTATAAACATTAAAAACAATGACCCATGGGTGTGAAACATAAGTACAAATAATATTAATGATAATGATAGCAAAGTATGAGATAGAGTAAATTGAAAGGACACTGTTATAAGGTTCTTATATTACATAAAAATTAGTATATTATTTGAAGTTAGAAGGTGGTAAATAAACAAGTCCAAGATAAACTGTAGAATAAATGGAAATATAAATTTAAAAACCAAAGACACACACATACAGGGACTGGTATAGATACATAGTCATATACAAACCAATAAAAGAAATAAAATGGAACACTAAATGGTAATACAAAAGAAGACACCGCCGGGCTTGGCAGTGCAAGCCTGTAATCCCAGCACTCGGGAGGCTGAGGCAGGAGGATCGCTGTGAGTTCGAGACCAGCCTGGACTACATAGTGAGTTCCAGGTCAGTCTCAGCTACATAGTGAGACCCTGTCCCAAAAAAACTAAAAAAAAAAGAAAGAAAAAAAAGAAGACAGTAAAAGAGAAAAACAACAACAACAATATTGAAAACTGCATGGTACAAATAGAAGACAAATAGCAAGGTGACAGACCTAAGCCCAACTATATAAGAAATTAAATTAAATGTAAATAAAACAAATATACAAAGGGTAAGGAAGGTCAGAATGGATGCTTATAAAGCTAAAAATAATGTTGTCTGTGAGAAATGTTCTTTACATATGAAGAAATATGTCAAGAATAAAAGGATAAGGTCTGGGGATTTAACGCAGTGGTGCCACCACCTTCCTCACAAGTGCAAGGTCCTCAGTTCGATCTCCAGTACCTAAGTAAATAAATAATAAATGGATAAAAATGCAAATGCTAGCCACAGAAAATATAGAGGTTAAATTAACACCTGACCAATTAAAGAAAGGAATAAGGATTTTCATAAAAATAAAGTAATAATTCATTAAGAAGTCATAAATTATATGTATGGATCTAATAAAAGAACATTAAATACATGAGGCAAAACAGAAAGAAAATTCCTATATTTTCTCAGTAACTGGTATTTTTAAAAATACCAAAATATCAGCAAATATACAGAAAATGTGGGCAGGTTTTAATGTGTGGCATTTGTAGAACACTACTTCTAACAGCTGCAGTACACAGGGGCTACTCATCTAGATCAATTATTTTTTTCTAAATATCTCAACAAATTTAAAAGGATAAAAATCATACTGAGAATAATCTATGACCAAAACAAGAAATTAATAACTAAAACATTTCAAAGAAACTCTAAATAATGAAATGTAGATAGCATATGTGTTAATAATCGATGTGTTAATAATTGGAATGAAAATTAGAAATTATTTTGAACTAAAAAATATGTAATTTATCCATGTTTGTGGGATACAGCTAAAGTAGTACTTAGCAAAAACTATTTTTTTAAAAAAGTATTAAATTAATAATCCAAGCTTTCAATTAAAATGCTAATGAGAAGAAGAAATTAAATACAAAGTAGGTATCATTAATAAATAAAAAGGAGAAATTTTTAAATTGCAAAAATAGGATAATTCAAAGAAAATAAAATTTGGGTCTTAAAAATATCATTAAAATTTTACAACTATTTAGACTGATAAATCAGGGAAGAGAAAACACTAATTAGCCTTATGTGAGGTGAAAGAGAAGGCATCACTACAGATACTACAGAAATGAAAACAACAATTAAAACACTGGTATAAATACTAATATGCCTATAAAATTGAAAGAATAAAATGGAAGGGAGTGTTTTGTGATTCAAATGATGAAAATTCACATTATAAGAAAACTACTAAAATTGGAAACAGCCCATTTGCCCATCAGTTGGAAACTGGATAAAGAAGATGTGGTTTTTCTATAAAATGGAATACTACTCAGCCATAAAGAATGAGAAATTAGAGTCAATCATAGGAAAATGGATACATATTGAGGATATACTCCTAAGTGAAATAAATAAGTCAAACATGTATAAATACCGTAAGAGTTTCTCTAGTGTGAAAAACTATAATGGTACATAAGATCCTAATGATTTAACTGATAATATGAAATAGGAAGAAAAGGGCTAAAGGTGTATAGGAAATGGAAAGGGTAGGAGAAGGGTAATAAGGGAAAAGAAAATAATACATTGGAAAATGAAAATAAAGTATTTGTAAATAGGGAAGGGAGGAGGTGGTAAAGGGAGAGCAAGGATAAGGGGAAAAAAATGAGAACCAAGACCTCTCATATAAAGGTACAAGATTCCAATGATGAATGTAACTGTACTGTATACCTAAAATGTCCCAATAAATTCAATGAGAAAAAAAAATTTTTTTAAAGACCTTTAATTCAGAATTAGAAACTTCCCACAAAGAAAGGTATGCTCTAGATGGTTTTACTCAAGTATTTGAAGAAGAATATCAACTTCACACAAAAAACTTCAAACACATCAACTTCACTATATCTTGTCAAGATTGTATTTAAGATGCAATAAGAAAAAATGTAAAAAGAGAAAAGAAAGAAAAAAGGAAAATTTTGGGAGCTCATGGAAATATTCTGTATCTTGAATAGGGTGTTGATTACTTGAACAAACACATTTATCATTACCCACCTAAATGTGTAATTGAACTGAGTTCAATTTAGTATTTGTAAATATGTCAAAAATGTTTTAAAAATAACTTAGCAGAAGGTATGAGGAAATACCTTTTACCCAGATTCGGACAAAAAATACTAATTTTAGAAGTAAAGTGAAATAAATCCTATTTCATTAAGATTAAGAATTTATGTTTTTAAAGATACCTTAAAGACACGATGGGTGAAGGAAACATGATACAAATTCATGGCTTAAGGCTGAAAAGTTATAGGCTCCAGGCAAACATGAAAAACTTGCATTAACTGCTAAGATAGAGAAGTGACTGAGAAGGAAAATAAGCAAGAGAAATGAACATTAACTGGAAAAACATATGCTAAGTTAACATGTGAAAAGATGCTCAGTTTCATAGTGATCAGGGATATGCAAATCACAATAAAAGTCTTTTACCATTTTATACCTTCTTGTTTGGCAAAAGTAAATTTAAAAACAGTAAGGGATAAAGAAGATGTGAATCAATAGGATACTGTATACATTGTGGAGGGTATAATTACATAATCATTTTGGAAAACATACAATTTGATTTTTAAGTTGACTCTTCACATTATCCAGCAATTCCACCTTTATATATAGTCAGAGAGTGAAATGTATAATACAGAGTGTGAAATGGCAGACTCACTGGAGGGAAGGAACAGAGATTAGATTTGTTGGTGCCATGGTAGGAAAATGTGTGAATAAGAGAGAAAGAAGCTGATATAAAAAATCTTGAAGTATCTCCATAAAAAGTGCCCTTGAGATCATGGGTGGCTTGTAGGATTCTATCTTTCAAAGACTCTAGAAGGATAGAACTGATCTGCAAAGTAGATGGAGGGATGAGTGGGTATTTCCGTAGGGGTGTGTTAAACATTAGGCCCGAAGTACAGATCACCTTGATGAATTTGAGTGCCTTTCAAGTGAGACCCAAAGTGGGTCAGGCACTCCTCTAGACGTGTTCTGAGAGCAGGGAAACCACTAAAAACAGGTTCGGTCTAACAATTTCTGAAACCAAACCTTTACAGGATCAAGGTGGTTTGTTAGTAACTTGGATGTCTTGTAGTACAGCATTTCACTAACATTAGAGGAAGATAAAATATGCAAAGGACTCTACAATGTATCTCCCATAATGTCTGAGATAAAATTTTTTAAATTACTAAACATGAAAAAATAGAAAATAACAAATGATATCAAGAGATTACTGCAGACAGATAAGTTGATTAGATATCTTGTAGGTAGACAGGGCCTCTCTCAAGTAGCCAGCCCTCTAGGAGCCAACATAGCAAGGAGCCAACATGAAGGACAATAAAGACATATTCACTGTGGCCAGAATTGTAAAAGGACAGAAACTACTATACCCTTGTTCTTCCCCTAGAGATATAGCAGTAATTGATATTCTAAATAGGTATCAATCACCTGGTTGGGTGGCCTAGGTCTTAACCCAGTCATTCCAGGAAATATCCCTGACCCCCACCCTTACTGAAAATTCCTGTACACTTGCTATGTGACTTGCTCCCCCACTTGACCACCATTTAATCAATATTATCTGGGTGACTATACATGTAATCTTATTGGTTAGTCTTGGTTTTGCCCCACCTTTTAATTTTCCATTGGGTCTTTCCACTTTGTACCCACCTCACCACATGGCTTTGCTGTATAAAACATCTTGGAGAAATGGGGTGAGTGGGCAACCCAATTTCCAGTCCCCCTTCTGTCTCTCTTAGGCAGAAGCTTTCTTTCCCTCAATAACTATTTCCTGCTCTTTAACCTCCTTTGTTCCTAGAATTTATTCTTCAATTTTAGTGAACACAAACTCATGTTTTGGATATCTAGCAGGTTTGGGAGTTACATCTCTTTCCCCTACATCAAGATGATAGTCAAAAAAATTAAAATTTTAGAAGATCAAGCTATTAATGCTAATAAACTAGCCTTGTAAATAAATATGTGTGTATCATGTCTATGTGTTACAGAAAACACATAGATATGAGGGACAACCAGAGTGAAGTGGAAAAATTTCAAAAGATAATGTGAAGCTATAAAAATTTTTAAGTACAAGTCAAGAAATATAAAATCAAATGTAAAATTAAATATTCAAAACACTAGGCACAGCAGGAGATGCAATTATATAACATAAAGATGTGCTTGTATCCTATACTCCACTGAGGCAAAGAAAAAAATATGGGGGGAAATCAGAGCTAACAGACATGGGTTCCTATTGGGAGCTATTCTACGTGATTTGGAGGAAAAATTATTTCACAATTAAATCATGATTAGGACCTAGTTTTCCCACCTACAGGCCAGCTATGGCAGGTCCAAACATAACTTCATCTTTGCCTCTGGTCACAGCTAAAACCTCAATGGTTGGGTGATGCTGTGATGTTCCAGGGCAAGATTACACCAGCTGAAGACATCCTGGGTGGAACAAAATCTTCATCTGAACAGTTCCTCATTGTTCTGGGATTTTCCCTACTGCTGCCCTTTGAGTCACCTTTTACATTTGTTACTCTTCCAATGAACTCTCTCTGCCCTGAGTCATCTGGTATATTTGTTTCTCCTGATGTACTGAATAAAGGTGTGGCAAGCTGGGGGTCTTCATCTTTGTTGTCCACAGCAGCAATGATCAGACCCAAAAGCTCAGCTTCTTCTCTATGTCTCATTTTTTGCTCTTTTCTGTCTAATAAGTTAATTCACCTTGTGTTATACTGGCTTGCAGGAGAGTAGGACTTATTGCAGAAGTTCTAGTAATGTCCCCTTTCCCTATAGGCTCCTGTTAAATACGTCTCATAACTGTTGTCTAGAAAGAGAGAAAGTATTACAACCAAGTGTAAAAAAAAGGCTAATTTACTAAATATTATGAAACACATCAAACCATTGCCTCAACAATTTTAGAATGAGCACAAGTGAAGAAAAATCACAGCTACCTAGAATCAAATGTGGTCAAACTTCTGAAAATCAAAGGCAGAGGCGGTCTTCAGTAAGAGGAGCAAGTATACTTCCTTCAAAAGAGCAATAATACTGTTGACTTTTCAAAAAAAAAGTTTATCTATATGAAGAGCAATGAAATTACATTTCTGAAGTGTTTATAAAAAGAAATGAAGATCTGAAATTTGATAACTAGTAAAATATCCCTCAAAAACTGACAGGGAGGTGGTATGTATGGTGTGTTAACAGTCATGATATAAGTCACTGTGGAAGCCTTGCTGTAGATAGCAATTAGGAGCTGTTATGGTTTGGGTCTAGATGTCACCTCAAAGCCTCAGGCAGTCACAGGAGGGTGAACCTAGAATGTGTGATGCTGGGATTAAGAGTGCATGATTACTAAACCACTATACATGAGAGATTGGTTTGTCACCTGCCTAATCCCAGTAGGCTGAATAAAATAAAAGGAGCAGAAACACACTGTTAAGACCTCTTGTTGTTTTGCTACCAAGTATGCCTGACATGTTGTCTCTCCTCTGAGATGCCTGTTTGTCATTCCTGCTGTGGAGCCAGCTGATTATGGACTGAAACCTCAAAGAACTATGAGCCAAATAAATCTTTCTTCCTTTAACTTTGGGTGTCAGGTATGTCAGTTCAGCAGCAAGAGAAAAGTAAATAACACAAGAGCCACTGATAATTTTTTCTCATCTCCCAATTTATTTGGATGACAGACAGTTGGAATTCCAGTTCTGCTACAGTCCAATTAGCCTATTACAGCCAGCATTCCTACTATTAGAACTATAATTTTTGGACAAAATGCAGAAAATAACTGCCTCAGGATTCTAAGGGCGAAAAACTGCAGGTAAATTCTGGAAGGAAGTCAACACTAAAGAATTAAACTCTATGTGTGTGTGTGTGTGTGTGTGTGTGAGTGTGTGTGTGTGTGCGCGGTATACATTTCTCTCCGGTTCTCCCTCAATTTTTCCCATAAGGAATCTCTCGTTAATTAGCATGATGGTGGTGGCAGCATTGGTACATAAGGGTAGCACATAAAAATCATCTCTTGTTCCATATTCACTCAGCTCTAATATAGAACAATAGAAATTATTCAATCTGGAAATAAAAGAGGGAAAAAACTTAAAAGGTCAGGCTAGGCACAGAAGTTCATGCCATAATTCTAGCACTTTGGGAGGCTTGGCAGGAGGATTACAAGTTCAAATCCTGCTGGGAAAAATAGTAAGACCCTGTCTCAAAATAAATTTTAAAAAATTAGTAAGTAAAACGGGTTGGAGATAAAGCTCACTTTTAAGGCTCTAGGTTAAATCTCTAGTATCAGGAGAAAAATCATCCAGGAACTATTGGATGATACTAAAATATTTATTATATGACTCATTGGAGAGAAAAATGTTTTTATACAAAAAATGTTTAAAGTGTAGAAAATACAGAAAACATCTCAAGTTTGGTAAAAAATATACACTTATACGTTCCAGACATTTACTGAACTCAAAACTGTAAAAACAAAGAAATTGAAGACTAAACTTGCTAAAAATTTAAGAATAGGGAAAATTTCTGAAAGCAACCAGAAAAAGAAACAAGGAGAGCTTCAGTTGAAAATATCATAGATTTCTTGTCAAAGGATACAGAGGGCCCAAATGAAGTAGAATGGCATCTTTAAAATGTTAATGTCAAACAAAAAAATTGTCAATCGAGAATTTTACACCCAGTGAAAATTCTTTAAAGAATTATGAAAAGCTAGCTTCATCTCCGAAGGAAAGCAAAGAGAATCTATTTGTCAGCAGTATAATGAAAAGGTTAAAAGTAAAAATAAAAAAAGTTAAAAAATTACATCCAGCTATGAGAAATCAACTTCAACTTCAATGAAGGAATAAATAGGAAATATATAAAAACTATGTTTTCCATTTTAAGTACCTTTATATGATTGTCAGAATAAAAATGCACATTTTCTAGTAGAGTTTTCAATGGATTCAGACAAACTTAGTACCTATAATGGGATGTAATATATATATATAATATATATATATATATAATATATATATAATATGTATATAATATACATAATACATATGTAATATAAGGATAAGAAGGAAGAATTAAAGAAATCTATATGTCAAGAGATGTCTAAATTTATGTATAATCATATAAACCCAAATAAATCTCATAAATATTGACACAAAGATATATTCCAAAAAAATTGCAATAAAATATTAGAAATAATCAAATATCCCAAAAGAAATCAATAAATAGGGTACAGAAGAACAAAATAAAAATATAACAAAAAACTGAATAGTTAAACTGTAGAAAATTTCCAACTCTATCAATTATTGCATGAAATGATAATGTTCTGAACACTCCAAAGGCAAATACTGATGGGGAAAACAAAAGCAGTATCTTACCATGTGCTGCTTATATGAGTCACAATTTAAAAATCAATACCAAGTAACCTGAAAACAAATTGCTGGATAATGATACAACTTACAAAATGTTGTGGGGGAAAAAAAAAAAGCCAAAGCAAGACTTAGAGGAAAAAGTGAGGAATTAAATGCATATATTAAAGAAAGAATACAGACATAAAATCAGTGATTCAAGTTTCCAACTTCAGTAACTAAAGAAAGAACAAATTACACCTAAAACAAAAAAATAGGAGGGCAATAATAAAGACAAGAAAAGAAATCATTAAAATTACAAACAAAAAAAATAATAGAAAAAAATCAGTGAAACCAAAAGCTGGTTCTCTGGAAGAAAAATGAATATTAATAAAAGTTTTTACACAGAATGACCAATAAATAAATAGAAATGATACAACCAACCAATATCTGCAATAAAATAAGCACATTACCCAGACATGCAAATGACAGTAAGGAAAACACCATGAACAAGGCTGTGCCAATAAAGTAAATAACTTAGATAAAAATGATCAATTCCTTGAAAGAAATAAACTGTCATAATGTACTCAATAAAAAAATCCAGAAAACCAGAATATCCTTCATATTAAACATTCTTCATATTCTTCAAGGATATCGGATACATAGTCAAAAGCCTGTCAAAAATTCTACATACTTTCTCCTAAAAAATAAATAGGACGAATATTTACCTGCTCATTTATGAGGTCAGCATTATCTTAATGTCAAAACCAAATAGACATTACAAGAAAAGTACAAAAACAAGTAGAGACCAAGAGATCTTGTGAACATAGATACAAAATCTTCAACAAAATATTAGCACACTCAATTAAGCAATTTAAGAAAGATAATGCGTCTTGAAAGACTTAGTTGTCTCAGAAATACAGGTTATTTTAACATATGAGACCCCATTATGAGAATTCACTGTATGGCAAGACTAGAAACTTGAGATGAAAAAAAGCCTATGAGGTTGCTGGAAAACTTTTAACAATACTCAGCACCTGTTCAGAACAAAAGCTCTCACCAACTCAGAAAACAAAGGACCTTCTTTAATCTAATGGAGGCCTTGCAGAAAAAAATCCTACAGTAATATCCTACTTAATGGGAAAAGAATGAACACAATCTTTCTAAGAAAGAGAAATCCCAATGATGAATGTAACTGTATTGTATACCTAAAAAGTACCAATAAACTCAATGAGAAAGAAAGAGAATGATGAAGGAATCCCTTGTCTCATAATTCCTAATCACCACCTTTTGGGATGCCTGGGTAATACAATAAGACAAGAAAAATTAACAATAGAGATACAGATTGGAAAGAAAGAAATAGAACTATCTCTATAAGAGATAAAAAGATTCCCTATGGAATTATATAAGAATTATATAAAATACTACTGTGTCACTCATAAGTTAAGTAACAAGGTCACTGGATACAAACTCAAATGGGACTAAAAAACTTAAATGTAAAACTTTAAAACTTACGGAATAAAATATAGGAGAAAATCCTCATCCTGGGTTTGTAGAGATTTGAAATGTGGCCAAAAAACACGATTTAAAAAAGGAAAATATATAATAATTTGAAATTTATAAAAATTCAAATAATTTTGCTCTGTGAAAAAAATTGTAAGAACATGAAAAAGCAAGTCAGAAATGTGGCAAGATATTTTTAAAGTACATATCCAATGAGCAACTTATATTAGTAATACAGAAGGAGAGTACAAGAGAGAGAGCGAGAGAGAAGTGACACTTAAACCTCAACAATAATAAAGCAAAATAAAAGCATTTTAATAAAAAACCAAAGAACTAAATGGCCATGTCACCAAAAAATTACACAAAAAATAACATACAAAATAATGTTCAGCATTGTAGACTTGAATAAAATGTAAATTATCACTACAATGAGGTACAATGAAGTACTAATACATCTTTTAGAATAACTAAATTTAATAATAATAAATTGAAAGCAACAAATGCTGGGAAAGGTGAGTGTTAGCATGAACATTAGTTTTCTGCTAGTAAAAATGCAAAATTGTACAGTTTCTTAGATAATGAACTTTGTAGTTTCTTATAAAAATAAATACACACTTACCACATGGTCCATGAATTCCCATTTCAAAGTATTTGTCCAAATGAATTGAAACTGTTTTCCCATAAAAAAATTTACATAATAAATGTTGATAGTACATTTATTCAGAATTGCCAAAAACTTAAAATATCCAAAATGTCCTTCAAGAGTTGAATGGATAAACTGGTACACCTATAGAATGGAATACTATTAAGCAATAAAAGGAATAAACATTAAATTACAGAACTGCATGAATGAATATTAAATGAATTTTGCCTAAATAAAAAGACAGACTTCAAAGGCCACATATCATCTATCCCATTTATATAAAATTCTGGAAAAGTACAAACTAGAAGGACAAAAACAACTGCCTAGCCATTTGTTGCCAAGGGGTTTGGAAGGAGAGGAAGCCAAACAGAAAGGGTCTGTCTAAGACAAGTTTTAAGGTGACAGAAACATTCTCTGTGTTACTGTGTTGCCAGATACATGATGCTATGCATTTGTCAAGACTACAGAAAAAAGTAAACTTTACCATATACATTTTTTAAAAAATATAAAGCCAGAATGTCAGCAGGTCCCAAGATGGAATGGGTAGTGTGAAAACATGAATCTAACTATATTACAAATGTAAGACACAACCTCCTGAAGATGGTAAGGGAAAAGGGAGTTGACCTAAGTAGCTTTGGGAAATTGTGTTTTGCTTGGATACTGTGAAGCTGAATATCAAAAGAACTGCAGTTGAACACAGTTATGCAGTTGGTAAATTTCTCTCAAGGCTACTGATTAGCAATTCTGACACTACATGTTTTCCAGCGTATGACAAGTAAGTGAATAATTTGCAGATAATGGAGGCCACCCCCTTCCTGTCACAGAGGAAAATAAATAAATTAGGAAAGAAGGCCATAATGAGCCATTTGTGATGAGTTAGAAGTCATGGTCATATGTACATACATATATGCATATTTCCATCTACCTGTATTTATCTGTATTCTATACAAGCAAACACAGGTGATGATGATGATGAAGATAAACTAATAATAGATAGCATATATACATACAGACAGAGAAACACAGTTATATGTTCACATGGGTTAGTGTATATGTATATACTCCCTCTCTGTCCACTGAAAGATCTTAAAATTATTGATATCCCTATAACAGCAGACAGATCCATTACCAGAGTTTAGTTTCTAAATACTATTCCCAAATGAATAAACCTGAGATCCTTGGAAAAATGGCTAATTCTAGATCGCAGACAAAGAAAATACAAGATTTGCTCAGAGCACCAGAAAATAAAGTTATGGAAAAGGGGGTGGGAGGAACATGTCCACGGGGGACAGAGTTAATTTTAAACTTTTCCCAGCAACCAAAGTTGAAACAACACAGTGACAGTGGTTGATTACAATCCACAAAATAACATCAATATCGAAGAGTCCATATTAATTTAATTCATGTTTGAACAGATACATAGGTGATGGTAAGGAGAAGAGAAGGGATAAGTGTTCCTTAGAAAAGAATTCAAAGTAATATAGGAGGAGTAGGGGAAATTTAAAACTCACCACAAAAACACAGCAATAATAATTATTGCTGCTGGCAGGATCAACTGATATATGACAAAATGAGTGGGAAAACTTAGAGAACAAGGATGTGTGCATGGTTTCAACATATTGTTCCACAGATATTTATTATCAGAATGATTTTAATATGTATCTCTAAAGGCTTAATACTCCTCAGGCCAAATTGATGTATCTTAAATCTTATTTCCCCAAGTGTAGTCTTGACGTAATGACTGCAGCCTAATTAATAATGTATGAAAAAAAGTTAATGCTCTTTGCATTGCAGAAATATCACAGATACTACCTTAAATTAAGGATCAAAGTTAACATCCCAGTAACATAGGGACACCATATGCCTCATCCCCCAAGACAAGAAATGAGAAGGGCACTTGGACTGGGTGATGTTCTTCCACCAACCCCCACTTCCCATCTAATCATGGGAAGCCTCTGATGAACCAAATTGAGGCACTTTCACAAAATATCTTGATCGCCACTCTTCAAAGGTGTCAAAGCCTAAGGAAACAAGGAAAGACTGAGAAACTGTCATAAACTGGCAGAAGGTAAGGAACAAGCAAATGCTATATTGCTTTCTTGATAAGGCCCTGGAAGCAAAAAAAGATTGGTCAATAATATTTTCCAAGATTAATTTCTTAGTTTTGATATGTATCTGTTACATAAAATGTTAATATGACAAAAGGGTGAAGGAAATGTGTACAAGAATTTTCTGTGCTATTTTTACAACTCTTCTGAAAATCTGAAGTTAAACCACAATGAGATGCCACTATATACCAATTATAATGGCTAAAACTTTTAAAATCTGTCTCTATGAGGTGTAGGCATGGATGTGGAACAACTGAAATTTTAATACACTGCTGTGGGAAATTAAAACTGAACTAATCAGTTTGGAAAGCAAGTTGGAACTTTCTTTAAAAATTAAATGTCAAACTGCCATATGACTCAGCCATTCCCTCTCTTTGGTATTTATCCAAAAGAAATAAAAATATATGTCTGCATAAAGACTTTTTATATAAAAATGTGTTTGCCAGCTTTATTGAAAATAGTCAAAATGTAGAAAAAACTAATGTCTATCAACAAAGGGGTTCATAAATACTTTGTATCTTTCCCATATAATGAAATTACTCCACAATAAAAAGATAAGACCTTATAAGCATAGAAGAGTCCCAAAATCTTTACCATAGGAAAAAGATTTTTAAAAGCTCATAGTATAAGTACAAGTATTTTACTTGTACATAAAATTGTGGAAAACACCAAATAAACTCATAACAGAAAGCAGATTAGTGGTTGACTGGGGACTGCACTGGAAGAAAGGATCACTTCCAAAGACTCACAGGCAATTTTTAGGGTGCTTCACATAGTTGTTTTCTTGTGTGTAATAAATTTCTCACATTATATTTATGTGTGTCTATGTACTTATGTAAAACTGATTGAAACTGACATTTTAAATATTTCCAATTTATTTTACTTCAATTATCTCCCAATGGAGTTGCTAAAAATTTATTGAAGGATGCATTTAAAGTGAGTACATTATATAATCACAGAAAAAGCCATGTTAATATATTGGAAAAAGAATAAAACATGAAAATACTGATAAATTCAAAGATAACAGAAAGCCAGTTAAGATACATTTAAATAAACTTAAAATAAGTAGAAAATAAAGAATATACGATTCCTAAAATCAAAGAGATGGGAGAAAAAGCCATTAACATGTGGATCATGATCTAAAACTCTTGTATGTGTAACTGTAGTTCAGTGGAAAAAGAGTGAATGAAACAAAAGCAACATCAGAATAGATAGAGCACAGAATTTCTGCAAACTGATAATATACTTGAATCTAAAGAAGCAAGTAATTCTGTGAATCTCCAGCTGGAGAAATGAAAATATCTAGGTATTATAAAACTACTCAAAACTTACAGAACAGCCAGAGGGTGAAAATAGGTTACTTTACCTTCAAATGAGAAATAATAAGATTGACAGTACCAAAAATATTGGAATCAGGAAGAAAATGGAATGATATCTTTAAAGTGCTGAAACAAAAATCACTATCAGCTTAGAATTCTATATAAAGTTAAAACCCTCACCAATGAGCATGAACTGACAATATTTTCAGAAGAACAAAGCCAAGGAACCCACTGGTCACCAGTTAACATACGCTGAGACAAACAGTGAAGGAAGTCATGACCCTGGAGGACAATAGGTAGGAAGGAATGTCTGGATCAACTCGACATACTTAAATAGTAATTGAATAATGATCATGCAAGAACAGCACTAATGAAGTTTAAAATATCTGCATAATGAAACTACATGATAACAATAAGTTTTAAAAGAGAAGAATTTAAAAGATGTTTACGTGGCAAGGTTCTAGCATGAGTCAGAAGGAAGTAAAAGAAATTACATCAGGCTGTAAAGAATCAGAATATATGTTTTAATTTCAGGTGTTCACTAAGAGAAAAGTGTCAAAGTCTATGTGAATAATACAATAACAGAGGTAGAGAAAGAATTAATTTAAAAGAGTGACTAATCCAAAAGATGATGAGAGGGATACAACACAAAACTGCTATGGCTGGAATCCCAAATGGCCCCCACAAGGCTCCTGGGTTCCAGTCTTGCTTGGCAGCTGACAGACTTTTGGAAGGTGACTGGGTCATGAAAGGTCTCTTACTCATAGCCATTAATCCACTGACAGATTTATAGCTCATTAGGCTGATTAGGAAGTGGCCTCTAACTGAATGAAGCAGGTAGCACATGGTGTGGCTTTGAAGGTAGATTTTGTCCCCAGCCCTTTCCTTGCTGACTTTCTCTGATTCCTCACTCCCTTGCTCTTGCTACCATGGTGTTCTTGCTGCCGTTGCTTCACTCCCAAAGCAATGGAGTCAGCCAACCATGAATTGGATCATAAGTTAAAACAAACCTTCCTTCTTTTAAGTTGTGTATGTCAGGTATTTTGTCACAGCAATGGAAAGCTGATGAAACATAACCTGGAAAGGAAAAATTTAAAAGAAAGGGGAGAGAACTGGACAAAAAACATGTATATCATACAGAGCATAGTGGCTAAATATTGATTATACATATCAAACATAATAGTCCCCATTTATCCAGGAGGAATACATTCCAAGACCCCAGTAGACACCTGAAATCACAAATAATACCGAATTCTAAATATATTTTATTTTTCCTTATACATATATACCTAAAATAAACTTTCATACTTCCAAGTAAAGAAAGCCTGTATGGCTTCAATTTGACATGTCCAAATGGCCAGCACCCCTGTCCTTGCACTTTGGTTCCCTCATTAAGTAAAATAAGAGCTAACCTGAATACAAGCAATGTAATACTGCTATCATGATGATCAAACTGATATACACACAGTGACTAATAGGGCAGGTCATGTATACAACACGGACAAGGGAGAATTCATAGCTGAGGGAGAGGGATAGCAAGAGATGAGATTTTATTCTGCTACTCAGAATGACATAGAATTTAAAACTTATAAGGTGTTTATTTTCAGAATTTTTCATTCAGTATTTTTAGACTTGCAGTGTAGATGATCACTGAAACTGAAACATTGAGAAGAGAAACCACAAATAAGGGTGGGCAACTGTAGTAATGACTTGCAGAATTTAAATATGTGTAACTTTTTGTGTGTTTTTTGTTTGTTTTGTTTTTCATTTTTTGGAACTGGGGATCGAACTCGGAACCTTGTGCTTGAGAGGCAGGTGAAAGAACCACTGAGCTTAAATCCCTGGCCCAGTGTAACTGTTTTGAGAAAAAAAATAAATGATTTTTTTTAAAAAGGCAAGAAAGGACTATAGAAGAAAAGAAGAAAACAATAGAACATCAAATAGAAGACATATAGGAAAATGATAGTCATAAGCCCAAATAATCTTTCAATACACCAAATGTAAATTAAAATACTGCAAAACAAGTCTAAATTGTCATTAATTTTAAAAAGTCAACAAGTACATGCCACTTAAATGGCACTATCAATATGATAAAAATACTTAACCTAATAGAAAATGATAGACCATGCAGATAGTATCCATAGTAACTCAAACATACCAGCTAAATTATCAGACAACATAGATTTTAAGCAAGCATTACTAGTTACACAAAGTCCATCCCCACAAAAATAATAAAATTCTAAAATTTTTTTCAATAACAAAACTTATTGAAAACTGGGTTAAAATAAAAAGAGAAACAACTTCACAATCACAATAGGAGGCAAGAGACAAAAGACACAACCTTTACAAGGATATGTGGAATTATTTACACAAAATGACCATATAGTGATCATAAAGTTATAATAACTTTCAAAAAGACAAAAATCATTCATAAGTTCACTTATCATGGTGGAATTAGGTTAAAAACCATTAACAAAGCTGGGATTTAGCTCAGTGGAGCTGCCGTCTGCTTTGATCCCCAGTACCAAAACAAACAAACAAACATTAACAAAAATATGATTAGAAGTGACTGGGAATTTAGGACAGTGGTACTGTGTCTACCTCACAAGAGCAAGGTCCTGAGTTTGATTCCCCAGTACTAAAATATATATATATATATATGCATTATAAACAAGCATTATGCTTCTCAATATGCCCCAAATAAAATTTTTTTAAATAACATGTTTGAGTTGGATAGCACTGAAAGTAAAATGCGCCAAAATATGTGACCGGCAGCTAAACAGTAGTACTGAGAGGAAAAATCCTAGCTTTCATCCATAAATGAAATGAAAAAAAGCAAAACATAACCACAAAATATAATCAAAATATAAACAAACACATTAATTGGAAGTCAGAAAAATTAAAAATCATATAAAAGGAATAAGACAATTGAATAAAAACACAGATCAATTTTTAAAATGTTTAAAGAATAAAATAGTAAATACAAAATTTGGCTTTAAAAGAACAAGAAAAGATACAAATAACAGAAGTCAAGAATTAAAAGAATAGTATCTTTGGGGCCATGATATATTTGACAATTTATATAAATAGGCTCCTTGAAAAACTACAAGCAAATGAAACTGACTTAGAGTCTATAAAGTTGACTAATGTGTGTTTGTGTACATATGTCACAGCAAACTCAGCATTAAAGCAAAATCAGGTTTGCTTATTGACAGAAGTAGAAAATTAAAATCAGAAGCACTTTCTCCTTTCAAGAGCTCCAACCTGCCATAATTTTGACACTAAAACCTATCAAGCACATTGCCAAGTAGGAAAACAACCAACTCTCCATGAACATGAATTGTTTGCAAGTTAAAAGTATTAGCAAGTTAAAAGTGGTAATATACAAGAAATCATGACAAATCACGATAAGAAATCATGATAAAAAAAGTTATGGCAAAGCACAATTTGAGCAATGAAAAAAACTTCCAATAGTCCATCACAAAAATTCTAATGACTGTCTCTGAACAAGATAGTGTAGGCTCTTTTATTCCTGCTCCTTCTGCTAAATTCAACCATAAAACCTAGAAATAATGCAGAGACAGCTAAAAGAGAACTCTGAATGATGGACAGAGGAAACACACTGGAAAAGGAATTCAGCACTAAAGATAAAATGTAATGATCGTCATATGGCCCCCAATTAATAGAAAGGAAGCAGCTCAGACCTAGAATTGTCTAAACTCCAAGAGCCTCTGGGAACTGTATGACAATAACAAAAGATCCAATATCCAGTGATCACTTCAGTGGAATAACAGAAAGACAAAAGAAAGTGACTGAGGATTAAATACTATCCAAATAAATAATAGTTGGCAACTTATTAAGTTTATTGAAAGATGTGAAATGTATAGATCTCACGAAATATAGATATATAAATAAAATTTAACTCCTTGGTATTTGAGGATTGGTTCGAGGATCTCCCAAAGATTAAAAAAATGCATAGATGCATAAATTTGTTATACAAAATGGTATAGTATTTGCATGTAACCTATGCATAGCCTGCTTCATACTATATATCTCTGCTAAATTACTTATAATACCTAATACAATGTAAATGTTATGTAAAGAGTTATTGTACTACATTGCTTGGGAAATAAGAACAAGAAAAAAAGTATGTATCTATTGGTCAAAAATATTTTGTTTTCCAAATGTTTTTGATCAGCAGTTGATTGAATCAACAGAGAAGGAACCAAAGAGAGAAACTACCCACAGAAAAAGAAATGTAAATGACAGAGATTCCAAACCTGAGTATAGACATCAACAGAAAATGTTGCAATACTACTAAAGTGCTGAAAGAAAAGACAGTCACAAATTCTGTGTCTGGACAAACTATCTTTTTAGAATAAAGGGGAAATAAAGGCATTCTTAGATGAGGGAAAACTGAAATAATTTATGACCAACAGACCCATCCTTCAGGATTAGCTAAAGGAAGTTTACTAAACAAGAAAATGATAATAGAAAGATTATTGTAGCATCAAGAAGAAAAAAATAGCAGAAAGAGTAGAATAATGAATATATTTTTCCATTCTCCTTGGAGTTTTATAAATCATACTTGATAAATCATATAAATCATAAAACATAATACCAATATTCAAGACAATAATATCTAAAAGCAAGAAAGACAAAGGCATCTAAATAGAAGTGAGAGTTCCACAGTACACCAAGATAAATCACATACGTATATAGGAACACAAAAAGAAACCATAAAATCAATTTAAAAATTACTAACATACTATAAATAAGTCAAGATTATATCCTCAAAATATGTAAGTACCATATAGAAAACTACAAAATAAATGGCCACACACCACATACCATTATGATTTAACTCTTAAATGTTAAAATAATAATAATGATTTCAAATTTTAATGATGTAAATGCAATTACAAATGCAGAGACTGGCAGATTGGATTAAAAATTACTCTACTCTATGCTGCTTGCAAGAAACTCACTTCAAATGCAATGACATAGGTATTTAAAAGTCAAAGAACAGAAACATATGAAAACATTAATTTTAAAAGGCAGGTGGGCTATAGTAACATCAGATAAAACCACCACAGACAGTGTGAAACATTATTCAATGTCAAAAGTAGCAATCCACCAGAAAGACATAAAGACATAATAAGCCTATATATATATATATATATATATATATATATATATATATATATACACTAAACTACAAAGGCTGAAAATGCATGAGGCAAAAACAGAGCTGATAAGAGAAAAAGACAAACATAAGTATAGTTGGAAATTTCAACAATTTCATTCTAACATCTTCTAGAACTAATAGAAAATCAACAAGGATATTTAAACTGTGAAACACAATCAACCAGTAATGTCTAATCGATGTACAACTACACCCAATTATACACTAAACTACAAAGGCTGAAAATGCATGAGGCAAAAACAGAGCTGATAAGAGAAAAAGACAAACATAAGTATAGTTGGAAATTTCAACAATTTCATTCTAACATCTTCTAGAACTAATAGAAAATCAACAAGGATATTTAAACTGTGAAACACAATCAACCAGTAATGTCTAATCGATGTACAACTACACCCAATAACAGCAAAATACAAAACCTTTCAAGTGCTCCTTGGATATTCTCCAGACAGACTTATTCTGGAACATAAAAAAAACCTCAGCAGATTTAAAAGAATTGATTCTGTAAAAAATATGTTTTCTTATCATAAAGGAAGCAGACTAGAATTCACTAGTACAAAGACAAGAGAAAAATCTCTAAATGTGAAAATTAACAACACACATATGCCTGAGTCAAACAGGAACTCTCATAGGAAATTTTTAGAAAATACCTCATATTAAATATGTGGAATAAAGCTAAAAAGGGTTCTGATGAGGGAAAATATATAGAGCACTAAAAGCTTACATCAGAGTAACAATAAATGTCTCAAATAATCTATGATTCTTCTTCAAGAAATCAGAGAAAGAAAGCACAATAAACCTAAAGCAAACAGAAATTTTAAAATGAGGACAAAAATTATTAAAATTGAATGTGGAGAAGCAATAGAGAAAATAAGTGAAACAAAAAGCCAATTTCCCAAAGGCATCATTAAAATTGATACACCTCTAGCTAGACAAGCACAAATAATAAAGAGAGAAATCAGCAATGTCAGGAAAGGTACAAGCTATTATTACAGATTCTATGTTATTTAAATGATATGAAAACACAAACAACTTTATGCTCATAAATTTGACAAGTTAGAAGCAATGGATAAATTATTTAAATAACACAAATAATTGGTTCAATTCCTGGAAACCCACAAACAACCAAAGTTCATCCATGATGAACAAAAAACAAAAATCAAAGGCCGGGTGTGATGGTGCATGCCTATAATCCCAGCATTCAGGAGGCTGAGGCAGGAGGATCACTGTGAGTTCGAGACTAGCCTGGGCTACATAGTGAGTTCCAGGTCAGTCTCAACTATACAATGAGACCCTGTCTCAAAAAACCAAAACAAAACAGAAAAACAAAGTTCACCCATGATGAAAGTGATAAACAAAATAGTATAATAACCATCAAAGAAGTTGGATTTTAATGTAAAACCTCCTCAAAACAGAAAATGCTAGGCCTTTATTTTTTCACTGGAGAATTCTATCACCACAAAAAATTAAAAACAATTGTATGCAATAACTTCCATAAGACAGGAGACAAAGGAATTCTTTCCAACATATTTTATGAAGTTCCTCCTACCTAGAACAATCTTTCTAAAGGAAAACTACAGACTGAGAGTTTATGGACTTAGAATGGAAAAGTCTTCAATAATAGACTGACAAATATTAGCCAACAATGAACAAAAAGCTGCATTAATCAAGACAGCATGGTATTAGCAGAGGGAGCAGGCACACTGATCAATTCAATAGAGTACAGAACCCAGAAATAAACCCTCACAAATGTATCTATATGATTCATGACAAACATCTTTCATTCAATGCAGGATGGTTAGAACTTTAGACAAGTGATAACAAAATAAATGGACTTCCACAGGCAAAAACAAAACAATATGAAAATCTCAACCTCCATTTCACAATTTAAAAAATAATTCAAAGTGAAATGTGTAATGAAAACTTTTCAGGAAAATAAAAAACAGCTGAAAAACCTTTGAAAAGTAAAAATGGTCAAAGAATTGTTAAACTTGATACCAAAAACATGATCCATAAATGGAAAAGTTGATAATTTCATCAAAATTGCAAACTTTAACTTTGCAAATGATCCTTAACAAAGAAAAGTAACCAGAAAGTACAATAAAATATTTGCAAAATGAACACCTAGTAGGCTAGTATCTAATTCTCAAGATCCAAAACTACAAAACAAGTCATCCAATTGGAAAAATAGGCCAAGACTTGTATATTAAACTGATGAGGATATTTGATTGACATTGAAAGTGTTGCATATCAATGGTCCCAGGGGAAGTGAAAATTTAAAATCACAATAAAACATCTCTGCATAACTATCAGAATAATAGTGATTGTATGAAAGGCTGTTGAGTATGTGAAAGAATCATCATATGTTATGTTACTGGAGTGTAAATGAGACAGCTATTCTAGAAAATCATTTTACAGTTGTTTTCTTTATACCACTCTATGTGTAATTACCATATAATTCAGCTATTGCACTCTTGACCATTTATACCAGAAAACCAGGATACTAGTGTTCACAGCAGATTTATTCACAATTACCAAAAACAGCACAGAATGAAGATGGCCTTTAATAGTTCAGTGGGTGAATAGTTAAACAATGGTATATCTTTACTCTGAAAAACACACAGTAACAAAAGTAAGAAACTACTGATGTATGCAACAACTTGGATAAGTCTCTAGGAAATTATCCTAAGTGAAAATGAGCCTATCATAAAATTATAATCTTTTATGATTTGATTTGGGTGACATTTTTTAATATGACAAAATTATACAAATGGAAAACATAGAAGATTACTTAGTAATTAGAAATGTAGAGGGCAAGGGGACAAGAAGAAAGAAGATATGGTTATAAAAGAGGAATATGAAAGATATAACAACTATTGGGTCTTGACTGGTGGTGGTGAACACATCAACAAACACATGGTAAAACTGAATAAAACAAATGCACATATACAAACACAAGTGCAAATAAAACTAGAGAAATGTGGATCTGAATCAAGTATACGGGAAGTACTAAAGACATTTTGCCAGTGTGGGAAACTGAGTAAAAGGTATGCTGAATTCTTCTGTATTATTTATTACAATTGCATATAAATTTATGTTACTCTCAAAATAAAAGTTTAATTTGAAAATAATATTCTGAAAAAACAAAGTAGAGGATATCAACCTTAGAAAATATTAGACTATATTATAAAATAAAATAATGTGGCATTATATTGATATTAAAAAGAGAAATGAGTAGTACCAAAAAAGAAAAAAACAGTAAACATAACATCATATTACCAGGAAAAAATAAGTATAAAAATGACACCATAATCTTAATGGACAAAAAAATAGTCTCTGAATAAATGTAATATTCATAGTTAATTAAGTTATTAGCAAACTAGGAATTTGAGATAATACTCAATCTAAAAAAGATCAAGAACCAAATTATGTAATAAATATTAAAAGGTGAACTATTAAAAGCTATCCTCTGAGATTAAGAATAAGATGAGGATATTCACTATTACTACATCTATTCAACATGATTCAGTGACTCTAAGAAGAGTAGAAAAATAAAAGTTATAACAGTTGGAAAGAAAAAATTAAAATCTCATTATTCATAGATGATGATTGTATATATAATACAGTATAAAAGAATCTACAAGTAAACTACTGTAATAAATTGACAAATTCAGTTAATATACTAGAAACAAGTTAAACATACAAAACCAATTCAATCCTTCATGCATACAATAAACATGTAAAAATTAGTTTGGATAAATACTATATATAAAATACTGACAACTATAAGATCCTGGAATAAATCAAAGTTTTTCAAATCTCTTTAGTGAAAACCAACAATTTTAGAAGATGCATATAAAAGGGTTAATTAAAAAATTACAGTGTGCTTAACTTTTGAAAACTTTATTACAGTAGTGGAATTCAGGGAATATGGCAGAGTGGTGAGCAAGCAAGAGCCTCTTCAACATTTGGTGTCCTGACCCTGAAATATACTGGTGTGAAAAGGAGAAAGAAGAGAGAAATGGGTCTCTAGGACCCAGGAAAGATCTAAAGCAAGAACTGAAGTCCACAAGGAGAGTGAAGAGAGACACTACAAAGAACAGGAAGGAGGTGGCAAGCAGTGCTTTCTCCCAGAGACCAAACTTATATCATGGGAATGGTGGGTTAAACTTGCAAATGCAGGGTGACTACTGGCAATCTTAGAGGCCTGCATGGAAAAATGCACCAATGGAAATCAGCAGTGGATGCAGCACACTGAAGTGGCTGGTGAGTTATTTGGGTTCAGATGTCACATAGCAGAGGGCAATTGGCCTGTAGCCATCTTGGAGAGGGGCTGACTGAGCTCAGAGCTCAGAAAAGCTAAAGCTACTGACTCCATCTAGTACCTTTCAGTATCTTGGTGAGGGTGCCAAGTTCAAGTCAGCAGGAGGTCAGGAAGTGGACTTCAACTCAGCAGGAAGTGTAGTTCAACCAGGCAGAAGACACATGAACTATTGCAGGCTCAACAAATCAAGTTCCAGTCTCATAGCCAGAAACCAGCATGAACTTCAGTGGAACTAAAGACATAGGCTAGTTTTACTACTCTGCCATAAAGCTATGGTGGCCTTGCTGGGATTAATCAAGATAGCTTGTGATTCTTCCCATATTGTCTACCAGTGACAGCAGAGACATACCTTGAATTGGGCCATTTTTTCTTCTTCCTTTGCTTTTTTTCTTTTTTGCCTTTTTTCTGTTTGGTTTTTTTTTTTTTTTTTTAATCTTGTTTTACTTTGTTTTGTTTTTCAGCTTCCGGGTTTTTTTGTTGTTGTTGCTGTGCTGCTCTGTTTTTGCTTTTATTTCTTCCTTTTTGTTTCTCTCCTGTCTTCTTCACCAGTTTCCCAGTTTGTAAGTTCTTCCTTTGTCCTCCAACCTTATCTCTTCCTCTTCTTCTATTTCTCTATTTTTCTACTCAACTCCTTTTAAATTTTCTTTCATAAGGATAAAATCAGCATATTGAGGGCTTATTCCTTGGATACAATTTTCTGGCTTGTTTTAGATTTTGGTTACATAGCCACAAATCTAGTTCATACGGTTAAAAGTGGCACATTAATAGTCATCACAGTTGATCATTTTCTAGGCTATGTTTGATGATATCATTATTGCTGGTTGTAAAACCTTAGCAAAGGTGACATAACTGTGCTAATAAATTGTTCTTCCTGGTATACCAAGACTAAAATTACCTAAAAGTCTTAAAAAATATATATAGGCCAATGCAAAAGAACTGGTGTCTGGACCAAATAGGCAGAAGCTTCTCATCCACATTAAATTGAAGAGGTAGCATATTGCAAAAGATTCAAAAGCCAAAAGCCAGTCACACCTGGAAGATACCTCTGAGAAGTCATCCCCCAAAGGTTCTGAATACTGCCAATAAATCTCATCATGGGCAATTTACAAGCATCAACTCAGGAATTAAACTTTAAACAAATAGAAAACAAAAAGACACTTTAAAAAATGCAACATTCATCCCACCCCCAGACATTCAGCTCCCCAAAGACAAACCCAGAGCTCAATGATGTGGAACTATGCAAGAGCTACTCACATGAAATGGTAACAGGAAAGTAACCAAGCATATGAACAAGGCTATAGAAATTATCAAAACAGAAATAATTTCTTAGATAACCACAAAGATAATGGCCAAAATGAAAGATATGCTTAGTGACACTACAGCACATACAGATTTAAAAAAAGTAGAGGAGCTCAGGAAAACATGAATGTCCAGGAAAGGAAAGAAATGGAATCCACTAAACAAATTCAAACAGATATCCAGGAGATTTAAAATGCCATTAAAAGTATATGCAGCAGAATGAGCTAATGTGAGGATAGAATATCAGATATATAAGTCAGGATTGCAGTTAGCAATTGTGAATAAAAACTCTCCTAAAAATAGCAAGATAC
The DNA here is from genome assembly GCF_012274545.1 of Fukomys damarensis. NCBI lineage: Eukaryota > Metazoa > Chordata > Mammalia > Rodentia > Bathyergidae > Fukomys > Fukomys damarensis. The sequence continues at coordinate 67,695,886 of NW_022900913.1, forward strand.
CACAAGAAATCAATCCAGCAGCCACTAGAGGATGCAAAGAAGAAGAGCATAAGATTGATCAATTCGATGAAAAAGTAGGAGATAGAGAAAATAACATAAAAGACCTATTTGCAGAAATAATGACAGAAAATTTCACAAACTGGGAAAAAGAATTTGACATACAAATGAGATAAAAGATAAGAGAGGCATATAGAACTCCAATTACCCATGATAAAAAAATCATCCCCAAGGCATATAATAGTCAAGATTCCCAAAATTTAACACAAGAACTGAATATTAAAAGTTACTAGAGAAAAGAAATATATCACCTATAAAAGAAAGCCCATCAAAATCAGCAGACTTCTCAAGACAAATCCTCAAGTCAAGGAGAACTTGGAGTGAAGTATTTCAAATCCTAAAGGAAGACCAGGGATTGAGTTCAGTGGTTCCACTGCCTTCCTTGCAAGCACAAGGGACCAAGTTTGATCCCTGGTACCAAACAAACAAACAAACAAATCCAAAAGGAAAACAACCTCTAACCCAGAATGATGTACCCCACAAAACTATCCTCCAAAATTGATGGAGAAATGAAAACTTCCATGACAAAGAATACCTGAAGAAATTAATGAACACCAAATTAGAACTCCAAAGTGCTCTGAAGAATATTCTAAAAAGAGATAACAAGGCTTAAAACTCTATGAATTCCAACAGAATGAATCAACCAGGCAAGGCAAGAAATTAAACAGAGAAGGAAAGAAGGGATCCAACAGCAGGAAAATAACATGACAGGGATAAGGCAATACATATCACTTAAAATCATCAATGTTAATGGTTTCAATTCATCAATCAAAAGAAACAGACTGGCAGAATGGATTAAGAAGCAAGACCCAGGGGCCATGGATTTTGCTCAGTAGCACTGTGCCTGCCCCACAAGTACAAGGTCCTGAGTTCTATCCATGGTATGAAGAAAGAGGAGGAGGAGAAGGAGAGGGAGAGGGAGAGGGAGAGGGAGAAAAAGAAGAAGCAAGATCCAACAATATGCTGCATAAAAGAAATACAATTAATTCAAAAAGAAATTCATAGATTGAAAATCAAAGGATGGAAAACAATACTGCCTATGACAGGAACCCAGAAAAAAGTAGGGGTATCTATTTTATTGGGATACAAAGTGGATTTTTAAACCAAGACTAATTAAGAGAGACAAAGGAAGTAATTACATCCTTGCACAGGGAACAATCCAAGAAGAAGAGATAACAATCATAAATATATATGCACCAAATAGCAGTGTACCCAACTATATAAAACAAATATTAATGAACATGGAAAATCAAATAAGCACAAATTCAATTGTAATGGGGAATATCAGTACTCCACTCACAGACAGACAGATAACTAGACAAAAAAAAAACCACAATGAAATATTAGAACTAAACCAAATGTTTGAATAGACTTTATACACGTCTACAGAGTGTTCCACCCCACATCAAATACCCATTTTCTCAACTGCACATGGGATGCTCTCCAAAATCAACCAAATACTAACTCACAGAACATGCTCAAGTTAATACAAAGGAATTGAAATTATCACATGCAAATTATCAAACCATAATGCAATGAAGTTGGAAATCAATGAAAAAGAAACCACAAAAACTTCACAAACACATTGAAATTAACACCTTCCGAAACAATAAATGACAAATGAAATTAAAGAAGTTTTTACAATCAAATGATAATACCAATACAACATTATAAAACTTATGGAATGCAACAAAACCTGTCCTTTGAGAGAAATATATAGCAGTGAAGTCTCAACAGAAAAACAGAGCAAGTTCAAATAAACAACCTAATGCTGAACTTCAATCTTCTAGAAAAAGAAGAGCAAGTCAAGCCCAAAGCTTGTATAATGAAGGAAATATGAAAAGTTAGAGCAGAAATTAATGTAATGGAGACTAAAAAAATAATACAAAGTACAGGTGAATTGAACACTTGCTTCTTTGAAAAGTTAAATAAAATTGACAAACCTTTAGCTAACCTTATCAAAAACACAAAAGCAAAGACTTAAATCCATACAATTAGGAATGAAAGGGGTAAAATCAAAAGATCCAGCCAAAATCCAGAAGATCATCAATATCTACCTTGAGAACTTATATTCTGATAAGATGGAAAACACAAAAGAAATAGACAGATTCTTAGATATATAAATAACCAAAACTGAATCAAAATGAAATAAAAGTTCTAAATAAACCAATATCAACCAATAAAATTGAAGATGTATTTAAAGCTCATTAACAAAGAAAAGTCCAAGCCCTGACAGATACACTGCCAAATTCTACAAGAAATTTGGAGAAGACCTAATGCCACTACTTCTCAAATGCTTTAATGAAATTGAAAGGGAAGTACTACTTGCAAATTCATTCCTAGAGGCAAACATTACCCTTATACCAAAACCAGAGAAGGATCCAGCCAAAAAAGAGAGCTATAGTGCTATCTCTCTAATGAACACACATATAAAAATCCTCATTAAGATACCACCAAACAGAATGGAACAAACCATCAAGAAGATTATACACCATGATCAATTAGGATTCACCTCAGAGATGCAGGGATAGTACACCATACAAAAATCAATAAATATAATACACTATACTATATAAATATAATACACTATACTAACAGAACCAGGGACAAAAAACATAAAATCCTATCAACAGATGCAGAAAAAACATCTGGCAAGGTGCAATACCCATTCATGATTTTAAAAAAAACTACAGAAAATTGTAATAGATGGTCTCAATATGATAAAAGTCACCAATGACAAAGTAATAGCCAACATCATATTAAACAGTCAAAAACTAAAACTTTCACTTAAAAATCAGGAACAAGGATGTCCACTATCAGCACTCTTATTCAATATAGTTCTGGAAACATTAGCCAGAGCAATTAGATAAGAGAAAGAAATAAAATGAATAAGGATAGGAAAGGAAGAAGTGAAATTATAATCATTTGTAGATGATATGATACTCTAAATAGAAGATCTCAAAAGCCCCACCAAAAGACTTTAAGATTTAATAAGCAAATTCAGTGGCATAGCTGGATACAAAGTCAATATTCAAAAATCAATATCATTCCTGTACATGAACAACAAACTCAATGAGAGAGAAATTAGGGAAACAACACTGTTCACAATAGCATACAAATACATGAAATTCCTAGAAATCAATCTAATGAATTACATAAAAGAATTCTACATTGAAAACTATAGTACTCTGAAAAAGGAGATCAAAGAGGATATCAGAAAATGGAAAGATATACTTTGTTCTTGGGTAGGAAGAACTAATGTAGTGAAAATGACCATAATTCCAAAATTGTTATACACATTTAATACAACTCTAATTAAAATTCCACTGCCACATACCTTATACTCAAGGTTCTGAGTTCGATATTCGGTACAAAAAAAAATCCAACAGTGTATTTCACAGAATTAGAAAAGAAAACCCTAAAATTTATTTGGCACTAGAAGAGAAATAGAATAGCAAAAGCAATTCTGAGTAACAAAAGCAAGGGTGGGTGCATCACAAACCCTGACCTGAAATTATACTACAAAACTACTGTGATAAAACACCATGGTGTATATAAAT
>NW_022900913.1:67699512-67700461 GCF_012274545.1 Fukomys damarensis
AATAAATTAGAAGATACCAAAACAACTCCAGACATACTCAGCCACCTTATATTTAACAAAGGAGCCAAACACCTTCACTGGAAGACAGGTAGCCTTTTGATAACTGTTGTTGGAAAAATTGGCTTTCCATATGCCGAAGATTGAAATTAGACCTATATTACTCACCATGCACTAAACTGAAATCAAAATGGATCAAAGATCTAAATATTAAAATAGAAACACTTAACTGCTGGAAGACAGAATAGGTAGAACTCTCAAAGACATTGGTGAGGGCAAGATTTTATGAACAAAACCCCAAGTGCACAGAAACTATCACAAAGAATCAACAACTGGGATCTCATCTTATATATAAAAAGCTTTTACACAGCAAGAAAAACCACCAACTGAGTGAAGGGACAACCCCCAGTATGGGAGAAATTTTGTGAGCTATTCCTCAAAGCACTACTATCTAGAATACATAAAGAACTAAAGAAAAATCAACCCCCCCAATTTAAAGACCCATTCCAAAAATGAGCATCTGAAGTGAGTAGACAGTTCTCATATGAAGAAGAGCAGCAAAAAAAAATATGAAAAATGTTCAACATCGCTGGTAGTTCAAGAGATAAAATTAAAACAATGCTGAGATTCCATCTCATTCCAGAAACAATGGCTACTATCAAGAAATCAACCAATAACACATTGCTGGAGGGGCTTTGGGGAGAAAAGAACCCAACTCTATGTTGGTGGGAGTGTAGACTGGTGCAACCACTGTGGAAATTAGTGTGGAGATTCCTCATAAAACTAAAACTAGAGGTTTTATTTGATCTAGCTATTCTCTTTCTTGGTATCTTCCCAAAAGAATTAAAACCATCATACAACACCAATATATACACATTCATGTTTATAGTGGCACAAATTGTAATAGCTAAATCTTGGAAACAGCCCAAATATATACATATACATATATATA
>NW_022900913.1:67700527-67726662 GCF_012274545.1 Fukomys damarensis
TATATATATATATATGGTGTAATACTACTCTGCCATAAAGAAGGATAAGCTTGAGACATTTCTAGCTAAATGGATGCACCTTGAGACCATACTCTTAAGTGAAAAAAATCAGACACACATGTTTAAATATCACATTGTTTCTATGGTGTGAGAAATCAAAAGTGAAAATAAGGACTAAAATGTATAATACATATTGGGAAATGTGAAGAAAATGTTCAAATGGGAAAGGGAACAGACAACAGGGAACAGGGGAGGGGGAAAGGATAGAAGGAACAAGGAAAAAATGTGAAAAATCAGAGGAAAAAATAAAAACAAAGCTTTAATGTTTAGGGAGGGGAGGAGGAAACGGGAAAAAAAGAAGAGGCAGGATTTATGTACAGGTGCAAATTTCCTATGATGAGTGTTATCATTATGTATATCTAAAATCTGAAATAAATATTATGCTTAAAGAAAATTTTTAAATTTTTATTACAGTAAAAGGCACATTACCTTTAGTCTCCCTCAAAAAACTCTCCCTCACTTCAAATATACTTATATCATCATTGTTGTCACTTTCTGAAGCACTTCTGGAAGTCCTCTTTGAAGGGTAGAATAAAAAATACAGTGAATGCTATTGCCAAGTGCCAGCCAATGGAAAGGCAGGCTCATAAAAATGTTATTAACCCATCCACATCATTCACTGGATTTTGCATTGTTCAACTTCTGGCTCTTCCCTGAATTCAAAATGACCATGAAAGGTAAATGTTTTGAATCAATTCAGTACATCAAAACAGCCTTAACAATGCACCTAAAGACACTCATGAAAGAACACTTGCAGAACTGCTTCAGAAAGTGGCAATAATGATGGGGTAGGTGTGTTTGAGGAAAGATGGGGTATTCTGAGAGGATTAATGGCAATGTGTTCTTAGTGTAATTTTTAAATGTAGATATGCATTGAATTTTTCAATCACATCTCATAAATTGTTTGAGGGGTACATTACATTCATAAATTAGGTTGCTCAATATTGGTGAGATGTTAATGCTTCCTAAACTGATCTAAAGTCAATGCAATGTAAAGATCTTTTATTTCTTTGTTAGATTGATTCCTAAGTATTTCATTTTGTTTTCTATGCAATTGTGAAAAGTGTGGTTTCCCTAATTTCTCTTAGTGAATTTGCTATTTGTGTACAGGAATGCTATTGATTTTTTAGTGTTGGCTTTGTATCTAACTATGCCACTGAATTTGGTTATTAAATCTAGATATCTTTGGTGGAGTGTTTGGGGTCTTCTACGTAGAATATCATTTAAACTGCAAATAGTGGTAATTTAACTTCTTCCTTTTCTGTCCTTTTGTTTTTTGTTGTCTTTCTCATGTTTAATTGCTCTGGCTGTTTCCAGAACTATGTTGAATAGGAGTGGTGATAATGGACATCCTTGTCTTGTTTCTGATTTTAGAGTAAAAGCTTTCAGACTATTTAGTATGATTCTGGCTGTTGGTTTGTCATAAATGGCCTTCATCAGAAGACAAAGACCATCAATTCCAATTTTCTGTGGGGTTTTTATCATGAATGGGTGTTGGACTTTGTTAAATGGTTTTTCTGTGTCTATTGAAATGATCGGTTGATTTTTGTCCTTGGTTCTGTTGATATGGTATATTATATTTACTGATTTTCATATGTTGAACCATCCCTGAATCTTTGGAAATTAATCTGACTCAGTGGTCATAATGTAAACTCTTCTTAATGTTTTGCTGTATTCTGTTTGCCAATATCTTATTGAGGATTTTTGCATCTATGTTCCTTACAAAGATTGGCCTGCAGGTCTCTATTTTGGTTGGAGCCTTCTCTGGTTTTGGTATCAAAACTCTTCTCTGGTTTTGGTATACTTTCAAGATTTGAAGAATAATGGCATTAGATCTTGTCTAAATTTCTTGTAGAATTCAGCAGTGAATCCATGAAAATAAAGGCTTATTTGTAAAGGTAAATTTGTCATTACATCTTTAATTTCATTTTTTCTCTGGTGTGAGAAACCAAAAGTGTAAATAAGGACCAAAATGTATAATGAATATTGTGAAATAGGAAGAAAATGTTCAAATGGGAAGGGGAACTAAGGAGAGGAATGGATGAAAGAAAAGGAAAAGAAAAAATGAGAAAAGAAGGAAAATGGAAACAAAGCTTTTGTAAATGAGGGGAAGGGCATTGAAAAGAGGGTAAGAAAATGGGGGGGAAAAGAATCAAGACATACATGTGCATGTACAAATTTCCTACGATAAATGTGATTATTATGTGTTTCTAAAATGTACCAATAAACTTAATTAATTAAAAAATTAAGTCAATACAGCCTCAGTCAAAAATCTTAGTTTATTTTTGGAAAATGAAAATCTAAATTTAAAATGTATAAGGTAATACCAAGAGCCAAGAATAGGCATGTCATTCTTGAAATATAAGTATAAAGCATCTCATATTTTCCTCCACTTTCTGATAGACTCTGGTACGTCCCAGCATGTCCCTTGATGTGATTTTTCCCTTTTCTTGGGAACTGTCAGAAACAAGCTATTTTTACAGTGGCAGTTGTTTTCTTATTTGTTGGCCTCAGCATACCTTAATAGTAATAAAACCTTTACTTTAAAGCACAGTAAGAACAAATTATCTAAAAGTACACAGGAAGATAATAATGAACCTTATATAGAGCAAAACAAGTCAGTTACAGAATAGTACAGAGTGATATTATATGATATCAAGTGAAGTAAAGAAAAAACTAAGAGCGGTAGACAGAAGTGATTCTACCGGTGGGTATGGAGACCAGAAGCGGGTGACAGTGAGGCCTCTGGGTATTGGGAATGTTCTATCTCTCAATGCGAGTGCTTACTGAAAAGGTGTGTTAACTTTTTGAAAATTCACCATGGGGCAGGGATTTAGCTCAGTGGTACCACTGCCTGCCTCATAAGCACAAAGTCCTGAGTTCGATCCCTTAGTACAAAAAAAGAAAATTCATTGTGATCCCCTTAACATTTAGGCATATTTTTGTATGAGTGTTATCCTCCAGCTTACATTAGAAAAACCACTAAGATTTAGCCACAACTCTAGTTAGTTAGAATATGTATACAGCATCCCAAAACCAGATAGAATAAAAAAATTATCAAACACCTCATATAAGAACTTTAAGAAATAATGATGAAACAAATATTAGGCAGTAGGTATGAATGAAAATAAATAAATTAATTAGAATAACAAAATAAACAAAAGTGATTTAAAATATTAGACCTAACATTTTTAAATTTTAATTTTAAAAAGTTTGCCAGTTCTTCTCAAGAAATAAAGTGAGAAAATATAAATACATAAGAGTAAGAATGAAAAGGGGCAAAAAATCAAAGAATCAAAGAGTTGATTTTTTGAAAGAATAAATAAAATTGATAAAACTTCATCTAACCTTATCAAAAAAGGAAAGAAAAGGCTCAAATCCATGCAATTAGGAATGAAAAAGGTGAAGTCAAAACGATCCAGAAGAAATCCAGAGGATCATCAATACATGCTTCGAGAACCTGTACTCTAATAAAATAGACAACACAGAAGAAATGGACAGATTTCTAGATACACATGAATTGCCAAAGTTCAATGAAGAAGATATAAAAGTGCTAAACACCCCAATTACAATGAAATTGAAAATGTAATTAAAAACTTACCAACAGATAAAAGCCCAAGTCCTGATGGCTTCACTGTTGAATGCTACAAAACATTTAGAGAAGAACTACTGCCACTACTCTTTAAACTTTTTAGTGAATTTGAAAGAGAAGCAATATGTCCAAATTCATTCCTGGAAGCAAGTGTTACTTTGATTCCAAAATCAGAGAAAGACCCAAACAAAAACAAGAACTACAGGCCAATCTCCCTAATGAACATAGACGCAAAAATCCACAATAAGGTACTGGCAAACAGAATATACAGGGTCATCAAGAAGATTGTACACCCTGACCAAGTTGGATTTATCCAAGGGATGCAGGAACAGCGCAACATACATAAAGCAATAAGTGCAATATACTATATTAAAGGAACTAAGGACAGAAACCATAGGATCATTTCTATAGATGCAGAAAAAGCATTTGACAAAATTCAATACCCATTCATGGTTAAAACCCTGCAGAAAATTGAAATAGATGGCCTTTATCTCAACTTGATAAAGGCTATCTATGAAAACTCAACAGCCAACATCATACTAAATGGTCAAGAACAGAAAACCTTCACACTGAAATCAGTAACAAGACAAGGATATCCACTATCACCACTTCTGTTAAATATAGTTTTGAAAACAGCCACAGCAATTAGACAAGAGAAGAAAATAAAAGCAATAAAGACAGGAAAGGAAGAAGTTAAAATGTCATTATTTGCTGGCAATATGATACTCTACATAGAAGACCCAAAAAAACTTTGCCAAAAGACTCTAGACTTAATTGACAGATTCGGTAGATTAGCTGGATATAAGGTAAGCACTCGAAAATCAGCAGCCTTCTTGTAAGCAAATAACAAACTCACTGAAAAACAAATTAGGGAAACAATCTCTTTCACAATAGCATCCAAAAAAAATGAAATAGCTAGGAATCAATCTAATAAAGGAAGCAAAAGTCCTCTACATTGATAACTACAACACTCTGAAAAAAGAGATCAAAGAGGATATAAGAAAATGGAAAGATGTCCCTTGTTCCTGGGTAAGAAGAACCAATATAGTGAAAATGGCCATACTTCCAAAACTGTTATACAGATTCAATGCAATCCTCATTGAAATCCCAACAGTATATTTCACAGAACCAGAGAAAATAATACAAAAAATAATTTGGAATCAGAAGAGATTTAAAACAGCAAAAGCAATCTATGTAACAGAGACATGGCAGAGGGTATAACAATCCCCAACTTGAAACTATATTACAAAGCCACTGTGTTAAAAACAGCATGGTACTGGCAAAGAAACAGGCCTGAGGATCAGTGGAATACATTAGAAGATGCAGAAACTCCAGACACACTCAATTACCTCATCTTTGACAAATGAGCCAACCATCCTCACTAGAGGAAAGATAGCCTCTTTAATAAATGGTGTTGAAAAAAAGTGGATTTCAACTTGCCATAGATTAAAACTAGACTTCTATCTTTCACCATGTATTAAACTAAATTCCAAGTGGATTAAAGATCTAAATATTAAGACAGAAACACTAAACCTGTTGGAAGATAAGCTAGCAAGAATGCTTGAAAACACTGGCATAAGATAAGACTATGAAAAAATCCTCAGTAGCATGGGAACTAGCATAAAGAAACAACCAGAATCTCATCTTTTTAAAAAGCTTTTGCAGTGCAAGAGAAACCACCAACAGAACTAAGAAACAACTTACAAAGTCGGGGGAAAAAAGTTTTACCAGCTGTTCCTTAGACAAAGGTCTACTACCTAGAATATATAAAGAACTCAAAACAATCAGCCCCCCCAAATATAAAGACCCAATTCAAAAATGGGCATCTGAAATGAACAGACATTTCTCAGACAAACAAGCAAAAGCAGCAAATAAATATATGAAAAAAATGTTCAATATCTCTGGTCATTCAAGAGATGCAGATGAAAACAACACTGAGATTCCATCTCATCCCAGAAAGAATAGCTGCTATCAAGAAATCAACCAATAACAAATGCTGGCAGGGGTGTGGGGAAAAATGAACACTTCTTCATTGTTGGTGGGAGTACAGACTGGTGTAACCACTGTGGAAATCAATATGGAGATACCTCAAAGAGCTGGGACTGGAGGTTCCATTTGACCCAGCCGTCCCTCTGCTGGGTATCTTCCCAAAAGAAGTAATGAATCATACCGCAGTGATATATGCTTACTTATGCTTATAGTGGCACAGTTTGTAATAGCTAAAACTAGGAAACAACCCAACTGCCCATCAACTGGAGACTGGATAAAGAAGATATGTTTTTAAAAAATGGAGTACTACTCAGCCATAAATAATGAGAAACTAGAGACATTTATAGCTAAGTGGATACACACTGAGGACATACTCTTAAGTGAAATTAATAGGACACATTTGAGTAAATACTATATAGTTTCTCTGGTGTGATGAACTAAAAGTGTAAATAAGGGTCAAAATGTATAATTGATATTTTGCAAAAGGAACAAAAAGTCTAAAGGTGTTGGGCAAATGGGAGGGGTAGGGGAAAGGTAAAAAGGAAGAGAAAAAATAAGAGAAAAGGAAAAATAATGGAAGCAAAGTCTTAATAAATAGGGAAGAGTGGAGGGAAGAAGGAAGGCTAATGGCATGGGGAAAAAACAAAATCCAAGATACGTAATGTAAAGGTACAAGATTCCAATGATGAATGTAACTGTATTATGTATCTACAACGTACCAATAAATAAATATACATATATACATAAATGAAAAGGACAGCTATTTTAAATAGCTAACAGCTATTTTAGTATTATTTGTAAATACTATAAAACCTTAAGTAATGAATTTGGTGAGATTTTCAGTGAAATAAATTACTAAAAATGACTCCATGAAATGTAGAAGCTGAGAAATTTTTTCCAGGATATCAAGGCAATATCTCCAAATCCAACAATTAGACCGGAGTAGTTAATAGTCAAATTCTTTCCAACTTTCAAGAGTTCTGTCCACTGAATGTCTCAGCTACTTTCCTCATTGCTGAGAAAAAATACCCAACACCCAAAGTTCAAAGGTTTATCTTAGGGCTGAGGATTTACCTCAGTGGTTCTGCCACCTGCCTCGCAAGCATGAGGTCCTAAGTTTGATCCCTGATAGCCTATCCCCCAAAAAGGGGTTCATCTTAGCTCACTGTGTGTAGAGTTTCAGCCAAGAGTCTGCTGGCTCTAAGGCAGGGTGGAATGGCAGAGGGGAAGTAGTCCATGGCAGAGCAGGCACGAGGCAGCAAGCAGCGCCACGGAGCCTCTCTTTCTCTTTTATCTCATCCAGGTCACAAGCGTACTAGTTGGTGCCACCCTCACTGGGGGTGGGCCTTCCATTACCCATCCCCAGACATAGGCTAAACCAGTTTGATTATCATACTCTTTTAATTCCAGCACTACACACCCTAGATCTAGCCACCTCCACAAAGCCGCATTTATGAGCATATGAGGCTTTGAGGGGACATCTAGATACAAGCCGTAACACCAAAGTACAAAAGACTAAGTGATCCTTTGTCCACGTCAGGAAGAGGACACACACTGATACATGCAGGACACAAACTGTGTCCCTGTGACCTGTGCATCTCAGTGGAGAACCTCCACTGCAATCAGGAGGTTAAGGCCAGCTCCTAGGAAAGCTCATCTCACTCACAGAGAAAGGATACACAGAAAAGGACGCACTCCTGCCACCTTTGTGCCACCATCTTCCTGGGTATGACCATTAGAACTGACACAGCCAGCCTGAAACCTTCGGGAAAATTAAGGCTGTGCCTGTGCCTTTGGTCTGAGCCATAAACGATGGAAATGGCCAAGTGCCACCTATCCTAGGTCCAGGCCTCTCTGAGTGTGAGATGACATCTTTCTGTTATTTAATACATGAGGGGGCATTTTGTTACATATAGACAAGCACATTCCAATAATACCCATAAATGAATTAAATTGAAGCTGGGAGACAAAAAAAGACTAAGAATTTTCTTAAAATCAATGAGGAGATATATACAAATTTTCATGTAGTTTAGAATAAGACATGAAATTCAAGGCAATGGGTAAAGGCAGTTATACTGTATCTGTGGTGGTGGGAACCACATTAAAACATGTAGAAGCTAGGCCATCTCATCACAGCTCATTCAAAATCCATCCCAGGCAGATGGCTGATTTTGCTGAAAGAAAATCAAACCACAAAAATAACTAGAAGAAAGTACAAGTAAATAGTGTCTACTCTACAAACTGGATATCACTTTCTGAAAAGTACAAACAGAAAAATTTTGCAAATAAAAAAAAAATCTAAGTATTTAACCACATAGGATTTTAAATGTCTCAATGTGAAGATTTTTCATTTCAAAGGCAAAACAGTTTATTGAGACAAAATATTTGACACAAGTAACTATCAATTCTCCCCTGAAAGAATTTCATGAATTGACAAGAAAAATTCTATCCTTGATACAAATGTACAGAGGACTCGAGTCGTGATTTATAAAATGCAAAAAGAAAATGATAAATGATCATATTTTTAAATGTAGAACTTTATAAGATATAAATTTATCAACACTATTTTGTATATTGCTACTAAATTAGCAAACATTTATATACATATGTGTGTATATATATATGTGTGTGTGTGTGTATATATATATCCTTTACTTGAGCATAAGATATAACACTGACTTCTATAAACTACGCATAGATGTAAAAATTATTAAGCCTTTCTATAATAAATTTGAAAATATATATCAAATACATCAAAAAGAATTACTACCCTTTCATGGTAAATTTACTTCTTTAAAAATGTATAATGAAGAAATAAATATAATTATAATTAAAACTGTATGTGCTTTGGATGCTCATTTTGGTACCATTCTACAATAGGGTGAAAATGCATGGATATTCACTGAATAGGAAGATTAAATAAATGATAGCTCCCTGTAGGCTGAGTAATGCCTTTCTATTAAAAAATTATAGCTGCAAAGAATAGTCAAAGAAATGAGAAAATACTCCCAATATAATGTTAAGTGGAAAAGTCAAGATATAAAATATGTGTACAATAAATAGCAATTTGATAAATACATATAACACTATCTCTATCTGTATACGGAGGAAGGGAAAAAAACTAAAGGAAATGCACCAGAAATGCAAACAGTATTTATTTCTTGGTTCAGAGATTATAGCTGACTTTTATATTTTTCATTTCATTTATCTGTATTTTCTAAACATCCCACCCCAAATGAGCATGTATTGATGAAATGTTACTTAAAATGAAATACTAATAGCATCTGTAGCTTCTGCCTTTACTCAGATGAGACGGCAGTGTTTGTTTTGGGTCTCAGCTCAGTCAAAAGCAGTTTTTGCACTTGGGGTTCTGAACAGTTGACATTTTACCAAGAAAATACGCCACAAGAATGTTAATCCACAGAGAGACTGGAGTTTATTTCTCTCTGGCAACTCCCTGTTCACAGCCAGGCGCCTCTTACAGCAGCTTACAGGAGACAACCGCACAGTACTCTGGCTGTCTGTCCCCAAGCCACCGCCACCTCCAGCCCCCTCCTCGCTGGTGTGAAGCTCCTGGCACCAGTGGCCTCTGTTGTATCACCAGAGCTAGCCTGTCTCTAAGGTGCCTTTTCAGCACAGCCTCACTCACCACACTCACCAAGTGGAACTTCTGAACTCCAGAATGTGGGACAGTTTCTAACATAGTGTAGCAGACTCAGAGGAGAATGATAATGACATACTTCCGAGCAAGGGAGGACTGGGGTCTTACAGGGTGGCGAATGCTGTGTAATGAGCAATTACTACTTGGAGTTACCAGCCCTCCTGCAGGCTTGGCACTGAGGCAGGCATTTGATTCCTGCCCTAAAGCTGACTTTTATGGAGAATAGAAATTGACAGAGAAGACAGAAGAAGAAGCATCTTAAACTGGAAAAGGAGAAGAAAGCTCTCCCATTTCCTGGGAGTATTGCTGGGATGGGGAGGCTGAGGCAAGGCCGAGTGGTGAGACAACTTGAAGTTAGCAGGCTCTGGCAAGAGGAAGGGATGGGGGCAGTGACCGAAAGGGGTGTTGATGTCCTAACATTGGCTCTGGGGAGGAAGCAGAGATGTGAGCAGACAGTGGGCAAAGGCTTCTCACAGAACTTCATTGCTTCCAGTCAAGAAAGGGTGTTGTGGGTCCTCTGCCACACCCACACACACCTGCCTTCCAGCCCCAGCATAGCCACATACTGTTGGTGAGACATAATCAGGTCTCTCCAATCTCTAGGACTCAGGTCCCCAAGTGAAACTGCATAGAAAACTACTGAGACATGTTGGAGACAAGAGTTAATGCAAAGGGAGCCTCAGGGCTCCCTGCCCCCAAGTCCTCACTGATTTCAAACACACATAAGAGCTTCTATAACTGCTTAACAAATTTGGGGTCAAGTAAGCTCTTGCTTGACCAGACTTCACAGGCTGGAGAAAAGACTAAGTACACAAGTGACTAAATATTTCCCCAACCTCTCTCAATCCTAATTCAATTCTCCCTTTACAAAGAAGCAGAAAACAGCTATGAGGGACTCCTTAGTCCTGGGAGTTAGGCATAAAGCAAACCCACATACTGTGTGGATGCTCCTGCCCTTTCCTCACTCTCCTTCTCAAAGAATTACAGTGCCTTCCCCTGTGCCCATGAGTCAGGTGGATACCACCCCTGGGAAACAAGGTTCAAAAAGCCTGCAGGTATTTGGCAACTTTCCCAGGGTTTCACTGCACTCAGGGTCCCTACGTTAGCAGAAGGAAACAGGTTCCTACACCAATACCATTGTGACAGAGAAGGACAGCCAAGCTCAGCAATCAGGTCATGGAAAAATGTTTCCTAAGGGAAACTGGTTTCACAGTCCAGGCGAGACATGCTTGTGGGGGGAAGACACAACCATGTTTTCCTCCTCCCACTGATCACTCCAGCACCAAAACAGCCTCCAAAATGAAATCTCCTTTGAGGTGATGCTCCCACACCACTCACCCCTTGGCCTTTATAAGGAGTGGGTATCTGCTGCCAGGCACTCAAGAAGAACTGGGCCCTGCCCAGGCTTATGGGGCTTTGTGGGCTCAGTTGTACTTGCTCAGGGCTTCCAAGAGGCCCACCCTTCTTCCTTCTGACTTCAGAACATGGTATGCTGAGGAGCTGCACCGTAGGGCATTGCAAGGTTCGAAAAGTGGGTGACTGCAAAACCCCAGGAAAGGCTGAGCCAAGAGCAAAACAAGGGCCCAGAGTCAATGAGCTAACATACAGAATGCACCTTTAAACACAGGTGATAGATGTGAGGAGCTCCTGCCCTGCTCCTCCTTGCCCCATTCCAAGCAGCTTCCCACACACCTCCCCCTTGAGAAAGGTGTTTTCCAACAGATCTGGTCCAGTTGGTGCCAACACCTAAGGACATAATGGGCACCCTCATGGGATTACCCCTTTGACCATTTGTGTCTAAGCAAAGAGAAACAAAGCCAAGTAGAAATCTATGAAGCTGAATTTGTTTCCAAGGTCTGTGAGCTGAAGAGAGAGGACCTCCAATAAGGTGAAACAGGATACCTTTGAAATCAATGCCTTCCAACTCCCAGTGACTTCCCAGAAAACACTGCCCCTGGTGGCATACCCATGCCATGGTGGCACAGAAACATGGATGTTTTTGCCTAGTGTTACACAGCAAGCTGGCGACATAAACCTTTCATTTCGCCATCCAGCGCTCCCTCCATAAGAACACACTTCCTGGATGAGATAATTTAATTAGTGTTTGGCCAGCACCCTGCAGTGAAAGGCGATCACCCACTCCTTCCCTCCTATGCAGGGGCTGAGTAATCCACAGTCTCTTGGTGCCACTTAATCTAAACCGCCTGGATGACTCACCCTCTTTTTGATTTCCCTCCAGGGTATTTAGTTTAAGAAAAATATCCATTTATTCCTTAATTTAAACAATTCCTCTTGGTTTCAATCTTCAACAAATGGCTGGATTTTTGTGTGGCTTTGTTTCTTATGGTTGTTTTTCAGTTTATACACACACACACACACACACACACACACACAGATATATTTCATCTTACAGGGACTCTTGACCCTGTCTAGCACAATGACATCCAGCAATCTCTCAGGATGGTTCCCTTGCAGCTCTGTATGGGGTGTGGCCAGAAAGCTGCCTTTGGGGAAGGGTCTGATCTTGACCCTGCTTTTGTGTGGCTCAGGATCCTAACTGTACCCTCAAATCTGATGCTGGCCCCATTTTCTATTTATTTTAATATCCTTTATATTATTCCATAAGTCACCTGCCTTCCCAGCACCTTCCACTGGGAGCCACAAGTCAGCCCTGCTTTCAAAAGATGCCCTTGCCTGGGACACTGTCCTAATCACTGCCCTTTGCTTTATCATGAAGCCACCCCCCAAATCACAATTTCATGCACCCTGGGCCTGAATAACAAACATTTGCCAGGGCAAATCCCATTCCATGCTTTCCAGATAACGTCTCCTTACCAGAGATAAGCTGCTAGGCAGACAGATAACAACTGGGATATGCAGTTATTAAGGGCAGATTTTAAAATGACAAAAGGGTACATTTTAAAATAAAGCCCACTTGAAAATCAGCTTCCTTTCCAACTCAATTACATTCTGGCCTCCTGCTCAGAAGCTCCTTATACTGAGAGATTCCAGCTCCCATTGGCTTCAGGGTTTTTGAGGAGTGTTGCCTTGGCAACATGGAAGGCTCAGACACCTGAAACAGGAAGTAGAGGACACAGGGCCTCCCTCCCTCTCTCAGATACTGGGAGTGGCCAGCAGGGTGTCAGGCCTGGGGTTGGAGTGTCAGCTGCTGAGAGGAATCAGGGAACACCCACTGCCCACATTCTTCTGATTGTGGGGACCTCAGTGTTAGAACAGACCTGAAAGGAAGTTTCAGGGCGGCACAGAAGGCAGCAGCTGGGGCCTCAGGGGAACTCTCAGGGACCAAGGAAGGTGCCCAATGTTGTGGCTGATACAAAGAGTCCTTCCAGCAGGCACCACATTCTGCCAGCTCCGTCATACCAGAGTGACTGAACATGTCCCTTTACTAGGTGGGTATCCCCACACAAGCCCCTTTTCCTTACGGTCATGACCCAGACCAACAATGACTGTCACCTGCAGCTCCCAGCCAAGCCTCTCAGCATCAGGCAACTCTTGACAGTGCAGGTCACACTGCCCCACAGGATGTCCTGGGAAGGCAACAACCCCTGGATGGCCCCACAAGCAAACCTTGAGGCTCCGAGATATCAGCAAGACATGGGTGTCGGTCACTGCATAACAACATTTAGATCTCCTAGAAGTTGTGTGACAAACCTGTGACTCCCTCTTTCATTACTAGGTGGGCAGGAAGTCCCCCACTGTCCTCAGGCCATCCTAGCTTCTTCCTGGGAAGTCAGTCCTTCTACCTGTGTTATCCATGATCTCTCCCTGCTCTGCCACTCTCCTTCCTCCTACAAACATGCCTCCTTCTACTCTGGTTGTCCAGTGACAAAACCAAAGAAGTCCCCTACCCTCCCAGATTCTCAATACCCACACATTCCTTAACCACTGTCCAGCTCTCCGTTGTCCCAGCCAGTGTTGGAGGCATGGCTAGAAGGGTCTTTATCCAGCCACCGCTAAGAGCTCATTACCTGCAAGTTCTGTCCTTCATCTCCGGAGCACTGCCATTGGTGGACACATCCTACTTGTGAGTTTGTGGAAATGTGTGTGTGTGTGTGTGTGTGTGTGTGTGTGAGCACGTATGTTAGTGCACATGCCCATGCCTGAGTATATGCAATCAGTGAATGCTTTCATTCTTCCTCAAGAAGTCTGAGCCCTGTGGCTGCTTTACACCATGCACATTCCCTTCTCCGGCCCTTTCTGGGAATGCAGCCAAGAGAGCAGGTTGGCCAGGCCACTGCCCTTACCTGCACACCCATCACTGGCTCCACACTGAGGTCTCTCATTTGGATAATTACTCCAACCTGTTCCTTGCCATATTGATGACTTGTTCCAAAATCCTATTGGATTCTTAGCCCCACAGGTCCCCTCTTACCTTTGGGGGTCTCCACTCTGGATAAAAGGCCAGATGGCTAACACATGTGGCTAGATGATATTTTAACTTTCCTGTTTGCCTTGATTCTGAGAAACTGTCCTCCATTCCCCATAAAAGAAGGAAGAGGAGGCAATATGTGACCGGGAGGACCCCTCAGCCCTACCGTCTGCACCAGGAGTACATAAACCAAGCCCTACCCCAGTTATTCTGCTCACCTGTCTCTCACTTCCCTCTCCACTGGGCTCCAGCACTCCCCATTTCCCCCTCCTTGTGGCCTATTTTTCTCTTCATGGCCTTGTCTCAACCTTGGATCTGGAGGACATTCTGGCTATAACCTCTGTCTCCAGCCTCAGCCATAAGTCACATTTGTCCCCACAGCTGAGCTGATTTCACCCGTCTGGGAAAATACGTTGCCCCTTCAAGCCTCCACATGGTGCCCCCACTAGTCCAAAGAGCGCTACACATTGCAAGTGGCTCAGTGGTTCCAAGGGGCCCCACCTGGACTCAGAGAAACTGTACCAGTGGCACATCCTGTCTGCAAATCTCTCTACTCTCCCTCCCCAGCAAGCCTCCTAAACACCAACAGTGAGGGCAACAGAAGCAGCAGCAGGAGCAGAAGCAACAGGAGGCAGGGGACAGAGACAGAGCAAGAGATGGGATTTCCATGCCAGTTAACACTTGCTAGGAACCCAGGGTCCTCTGGTTGTTGCAGACGTCATCGTGCCACTGGGAGGTGAGGACAATGAGGCTTACCTTGCGCATGTCTTTGCCAAAGGTTTCACTATAGGTCGTACCAAGGATTTCAAATTGGACATAGGGATTCGAGCTGTCCTCCCGAAACTCCATCACCCCCGTGAGGCCGGTGATGTGGCCCTGTGGGAGAGGAGGAAAGGGCATTGGAGGGTGGGGAAATATTCTTAGGGTAGAAGAAGAAAAAGATCACCAGGAAGGAAGTAATGAGGGTCAAGAGGAGGCAGTGGACAGCCTGTAACAAAGACTTTGTGGCTGGCGGTCAAATAGCCTGAGAGCAAGATCAGTGATTCTCAGACCACTGGCTAATGGGAAATCCCTAAGGCTTGCACTTGGCCTTCATGCAGTCAGTGTGTTCACAGCCCCTGCTCTGTGCCAGGTAGTACACAAACCATGGGATGAAAGACTGACAGCCTGTCCCTCCCTCAGGATACCTACTCTCACCGTGCAACCTGCTTCAGGGGCTTTTCTTAGCCTAATGAAAATGAAGGTCACAAGTTACGAAGAGCCATATCTAACACACAGCTGGAACTTGCAGCGAAACAAATATAAGCATTGCTCCAGTCCTGGCTTG
The DNA here is from genome assembly GCF_012274545.1 of Fukomys damarensis. NCBI lineage: Eukaryota > Metazoa > Chordata > Mammalia > Rodentia > Bathyergidae > Fukomys > Fukomys damarensis. Next base: position 67,715,547 of record NW_022900913.1, read on the forward strand.
GAGACTGCCTTGGGCGAATCAGTGCCCATCTTGCAGCTCACCCTGAAGTTAAACATCCACATTACAGAGCTCTCCGGACCAAAGGAGACCAGGTATACTGAGCACGGTGACCTGAAGGACTGGCTGTGGTGACTGCCAGCCGCACATCCCTCTCCAGTTCAGGGCCTTCACAGAGCAGCAAGCAGCAGGGGCTAGATGAGCTGTGGTGAGTCCCCCACCATGCTGCTCTCTTCAAACCTGGGGTAAAGATGTCACCCCGTGTTAGGTCCCATCAGAGAGTCCCAGAGACCAAGCTGGCCCTGAAGGGGCCCAAATGTGTACTGATCTGCAATAAATTTAAACCAACATCAGAACAGGTTCACTACAATTGAAACAATGCACGATTTATTGTGACAAAAACTCCGAACACTACAGATTTCCCTAAATGCTTTTTTGAAGCCCCTAAAAGCCAATTCACTCTCACAAGTCTTGTGCGCATTATCCAATTCACTTCAAATCCAGCCTGCTAAACATGACACACTTCACACACACAGTGTGTCCACACATACTGAGGTCCTATCTGATCGGAACATGGCAGTGCCAATGGAGACCAATCTCATGGAAGGGTAGCAGCCTGCACAGAGGGGTATCTGACAGACAGAGTAGTCAGCTGCCTTCACATCTTACTTACTGATGACCTTGGGCAAGTTATTTAACCTTTCTAAAGCCCAGTCTCCTTATATTAAAGAGAAGACCATAATAATAACACAATCCTTGAAGCACAGCTCCTCTAGCTTTCAAATGCAGGCACAGGAAGTGACAGAGAGAAGTCTGCAAAGAAGACTGAGGACTGCCCCACAGAGATTCCAGCTTCAGGCTAGCTGCTAGATGGGCAAACAGTGGGGTTTACAAGAAGGGATCTGTCCCCAGCTTTGGCCCCCCCAGGAGAGTATGTCCCTTACACACACACCTTTTTTATCGTGTCTAGCATGGACCTCCCTCCATTCCATGGCTTGGTGGACTTCCGTATGCAGTTGAGACTTGCCATGCTGTGCCACTTCCGGTCCTCCAACTTCCTGTGGAAGGCGTTGGCCAGCATCAGAACACTGTCATACAGGTAGAGGTTGGAGATCTGCAAAGACAAAGGCAGTGAAAGTCTCTGGATTTCCAGAGACAGAAAGCAGGGCAACATAGGATGCAATGGTAAGATGTGGAGCCCAATATTATGCCATGAGCCCCTGGCTTCCTGGTGCTTCTTAAACATCGCTGTGAGTGCTGGAGGTCCCATAGGATAAGACCTATTGCTACATCAGGAATGGGAGTGGGAGGTGGTACATGTGTCAATGAGGAGAACCAGGGCCAGGGATTTAGCTCAGAGGTCTTCTGCCTGCCTCACGCGCAAAAGGACCTGAGTTTGATTCCCGGTACAAAAAATAAAATAAGATAAAAATAAGGAGAACCAATGTGATAAGCAGCAGGAAACTGACCTGCTCAGGTAGCAAAGGATGGCGGGAAGGACTAGCAGCAGGCTCAGTGGGATAAAGAGAGGGAAGGACATTTGCAAAGACATGAAGGTATAGAGGAATGAGGCCAGTTAGGACAGGCTCCACAAGAGTTCTCCACAAAGGACCAGATGGAAAGGATTTTAGGCTTCGAGGGCCTTCCTATCTCATTTGTAACTGCTTGCTGTCATCATCTGAGAGCAGCACCAGACAACATATCAACCAATGGGAACAACTGTGCACTGATGGAACATTATTCACCAAAATGACAATGTGTTGGATTCACCCCATCACCAGAGTTGGCTGACCAATGGGTTTGAAGACAGAAAGCAGTTTAATACGACAGTGTGAGTGGCACAGTAAGGACAGGGCAGGACCTAGAGCCATGCAGAGCCTTGTGGAACACACTAGAGAGTAACAGAAAGGACTTCAGGGAGAAGGGTGATGATCAGACCTGAGTCTCACAAAGACCACTCTAGTCACTGCTGACCTTGGGAGAGTGGTGGCCCATGTGACCGTGTGGTAGTGAAGAAGTAGCAGAGACTCCAGCAATTGCTGCACAGGAAGGAACTGCCACCATGGAACACATTTGGGATCTGCTAATCAGTTAGCTGTCTGCAGGGAAGCTGGGCCTAGAAGGGAACCTGTGCGGTGGGAAGTATCCTCCACAGTGAAGCAGAAGTCAGGGACAGGCCATGCAGAGGAGGCATCAGAAACATCCACTACATCATGCCTGTCCAGCAGCAGCTCACGCCGGCTCTCATCCTTCACTGCCACCATGACACATCCAAGTAGAGCCACGTGCTTCCCCTGCAAGTGTCCCCTGGAGTGGTCACTGCTGAAAAGCCTTGTCTTGTCTGCCCTTGTCCCATGTCCTCGCTGTGCAGCATGGGCCCTATGTCAGGTGCCTCCCACAGCACAGGTGTGAGAAATGAGAGGAAGGCAGATGTTACAGAAGCAGCAAGAGGGTGCCCGAATGATGACCCCTGCTGACCGAAAGCAGACCCTGGGTCAAGGGGAAGCAGCAAGTCAGCGCCCGGATGATGTTAAAGAGCTCCCTCCGATGGTTCCTGGGAAGCTGACCCTGCTACTACAGGAGACATCATAACAGAATTGGGTCTCTGGCCCTAGTGACCCGGGGGAGTATTTATGCAATAAAACTACCCCCCCCAACATTCCTGCCAGCTCTGCAGAACCCAGCCCCTCACCTCCACCCCTGCAAAACTGTTTTCATATCTCTTCTCCCCTCTAGACTACAGACTCAAAAGAGATGCTGTTATAAAAGAATATAAACTTCCTAGGAGTTGGCTTGGGTTTTTAGGCCTTATTTTTTTTCCAAAAAGATAATTTGAAGCTGTTAGTCCTTGACAATGTGAAGATTTCTCTTCTCCACACATTCATGAACTCCCAGCCACACACTTATAGCTGGTGCTATTCAGACAGCAGGGCCCTTTGACCTACAGCCCCACCTATACCTACACTCACAAATCTGGGCAGAGCCGACAGCACTGCCCCAGCTGTGGCCCAGAGTAGCACCCCCAGAATTTCCCTTTTTCTCTCTAGCTCTTCTGTTCACAATGATTTAAGGTACTCAACAAACCTATGAATGCAGAGAGGTCTGAAATGGAGAGGAAAAAGCAGAAAATGACTCAGAAAGGCCAAGGAAAGCCCTCAGCCCTCCCACAAATGCATCTGCTTGGGAGCGGGTATGCATTCTAGTTCAAAGAAACAAGCTTGAGCAATGCTCTTTTCTAGGCATAGGTAGGCCTTTCACAGTTCCCAAATCACCCTCTTTCATGGCAAAATGTACACTGTCAGATCATAAATGTGTTTATCATCATGGATCTCAGGTCCTTAGGTGCTGATTTCTAGAATCCATCACTAACAAAGGCACATGGCTGGTGCTTAATAAATGTTTGGTGGATGAATGCATAGTGGGTACATGTGTGCGTGAATGGAAAGATGAGTGGACAAGTGGTGGATGGGTTTGGTGGCTACAATGACGTGTGGGTGAGTGAGTGGGTGGACTGATGGATACACGAACGTAAGGGTAGACAGATGGAATAATGGGGAAGTGGATGGATGGATGGATGGATGGGTCTCTTGCTAGGAAGGTACATCCTAATCATGTTTCACAGAAAGACAAAATATAAAAAATAGTAGGGAAAAGAGATATTCCTTCCCCAACTTTGACTTGGGAGGGAGTCTCCTTCATTTGCTTCTCTTTTATGTTCTTCTCAAAACATCTTTTTGATCCTCCCTTGGAATTGTTTCCACCTGGCCCACTTACTCTTCCCCTCTTCCGGTAAGGGGCTGGCCTCCTGTCAACCTACAGACTCTATTGTAAGCAGGGAGAGACCTGGAAGGGCCTGATTCATTAGCCACCCTGGAGATTTATGCCTTGTTTCTCACTAACTCATTTCATAAGAACAATTCCCAAGTGACCACATGTGCAGCTCAGGCTGGTGGTCTTGATAGGACCCCGGACAGCTTTGGATTCATCTCAACCTGGGCCAGATTTGCCCACTGCTAAACACTAGTGTCTTCAGCAGAGCATTAATATGGTATGTATTCAATCAATGTCCACTGAGTGGGTAAAATTAAATCTCCACTCTACTCACACTCAACTGCTGAGTGATACTGAAATAACAATTTAACATTCTTAGATTTTATTTTGATAATAAAATACAATATGATCTGTACCCCTGGTGAGGTGCATTGCAGTGTAGCAGGCCTGACTGACTCCCTGTGGCATGCAGATGGCAACAGCTCTGTGCACTAAGACTGTCCTAAGCTCTTTGCATGCACTTTCATTTTCAGAAGAATGGAAGAGACAAATAAAGGAGCTGAGGAGCTCCTGATTTCAATGTGGGTGAGCTGTGGACTTCTACAGGGCTCTCGCCAGTGACTGGATCCTAGCACAGTTCTAACACACAGAACCAGAGGGCTATTACCAAAATGAACTTGTGTCTCCCCACACCTCTCATCCTCTTCTCCTTAGTCTTTGAAAGGAATGAAGGGATCCTGTGTGGCTTCTATAGCTTGCAGATCAGAAGCCTGAGCAAACATCAGCCCCAACCTCCAATCCCCTATTCCACTTGCAGTCTGCTCACAAGGAAGCTGGTGTCCCTGGCTTCTACAAGCTTTTGCAGCCATAGTCACTACTACCACAGCCACCAGCCCTTGCAGGGCTCTCCCTTGAGGTAAAGGCCATTCTCTGTGCATTGGATGTTCCACAGGAGAAACAATGCAGGAACGCCCAGAATGTGGTTGGAGGTTGAACCTGATGCAAGTTCCCAGAATAAAGCAGTGTGATCCACTGCAGTCAAAGGCCAGATCTTTGCGCTTTAGGGCTGGCCCAGCTGTGGGAGCCTTTGGCACTGCAACTCCCTCAATGAGGCTACCCAGCACTGTGAGGGAATTTGGGGAAGGCAGGCAGGACATCACTGGAGCAAGGGTCAGCTGCAGCCAGCACCATGGGAAGCACAGTGCTCTGTACTCTGCCACTTGGACCCATCACCTGCTGGATAGGAGTTTCCCCTCTAAGATATCCTCTCTTAATAACCCCTAACACTGCCCCTACATGGTCTGGGCACCCTCATCTCTCACTCGAACTCTTCCTTTATACCTTGCACAGTCATCTCAGACACAAATCCTGCCACATGGTACCTCTAAGGGCACTGCCCTGGTGGCTGCTCTCTTCTGTGATTCCCCTCTCAATGCTTTGTACTCTCAGTCTTTGACAGAGACACACTGCAGTATAAGGCCTCCAGATCTTGTGCATGCCATTCTCCCTAGTAGAACATGCTATAAAATGAAAATGAAAAATTCTCAGTTTAAAGGGGTATATGGGAATTGAGAGAGAGAGAGAGAGAGAAAATTTGTGAGATAACTAACATAAACACTGCCACACAGTAAGAGCTTAAATCTGTTTCTGAAATGAATTAAGTTGAATGACTAGCTCTAACTTGCTTTTTAGATGTGAACACCAAGGTAGAGAGATGTCCACCTATTTGCAAAGAGGCTGCTTCCAGGAAAACAAATGCTGGTGGACAGAGGCCATGCTGGAGAAGGTACAAGACCTCTGCACAGATAGCCTCCACGTGGACCTGCTCATCTCCAGCCAGAATCCAAGGCTATGTGTCTCCATGCAACAGGAGGATTCTGGCAAGGCATGAATGTCTACTTTCAACTAGCCATGTAAGTAGGAGGTGGGTCCCCAGAAAGAAACAGAAAAAGGAAAACTCAGCTACAAGCTCTTGGTAGGGGTTGGCGTCTCTTCAAAAGCCCAGGTAAAACTGCTTGGTTTCTAGAAAATTTGAGACCAATTCTATGAGGCGGTCTCTAGAGGCCTAGTGATAGAAAAATAGACCTTAGGAATATAGATCCAATCATGGAGGACTAAAGGCAACAGCACTAATAGAGGGCTCTGAGACATTCACCCAAGTGAGTAGGTAGGCTTGAGAGTCATAGTAAAGAGGAGAAATCCAGAGAGGGGCAGCTGGAATAAGAAGCTGCTGGCCCACCCAACTCCGCTTGCAGCACAGATTTGGAGAGTAATCTAGGGTGTAAAAAGGACAAAGTCCTCCAGTTAGAGAAGCTGATGGAGCAGGTATGCTCAGCGCCCAGCATGGACACCACTGCCTCAGTACCAGCTGGCCTGAGCAGGTGTCCTGCTGGCACAGGGACCCCAGAGTCAAAGATATTCTTGTAGGAACACCTCCCAGAACCTGGGCACTGCAGTAACAGGGGAACAGAGAGACATGCAGGGAGCAGAGGCAGCGGGGCTAGAAACATCAAGCACTGGGGAAGAGGGAGAATGACTGAATGATCCTGACTCAGGCTAGTGTGCGTACATGGGCATGGCAGGGTCTGCAACCCAGAGAGAAGCTGCTGGCTAGGTGGAAGCTGAAGCTATGTCTGTTCGGGCACAGATGCCAATGTAATTGTGGCCAGGGAGAGTCAGGGCTCATGACAGTATGGTGGGAGCTGGAGAGGCAAGAACAGGGCACGGACAGCTGCAGCGACCAAGGCAGGAGTGAAGCTCAGAGCCTGAGGCTGAGACTTTCTGGTGAACCCTCAGTGCCCTGCCAGCTAAAGACCTGAGAAAACTAGAGGCTCCAGAACATGGTGGTCTAAACACAGCAGCACTGCCAAGCTGCCTGGGATACCATCGTAACCAGCACCACAGGATGGCTGAACCTTTTCTTTTTCCTTTCTTTTTTCTTCTCGGTCAGTATTTTGGTTCAGTCTATCAGGATTTGCCTTCCAATATGTGTGGAATAACTGTATGAATCAGGATTCTGTCTTTGCTTCTACATAGACCATATTATCATACATTCCCACATCAATGGTTGCTTTGTAGAGATATCTAACTTAGTTTCACTATTAGTTGAATAATTGTACACAAGATCCGTATCTCTTTTCTCAACTTCTGTTTATATTCGCTCCTTGTTCTGCTCGCTTTACTTCCCCCAACAGCTCTTACCCTTTCATCTTCCTTTCTCTTTTTTCTTTTTCTCTTTTATAGTTTTCATATATACATATATATATATGTATGTGTGTGCATATATATATATATGTGTATATATATTATTAGGATTAATCTAAATATCATTAAATTTTATTTTTTCCAGGCTGTTATATTTTATTACATCCCTGTCTATAAATTAGAAGCCATGTCTTAAAACAAGTCTTTAATCACCTGATATTATATGTGGTTAACTTTTCAATTGGTGATGCCACTGGTACTCTCTCCTATCCCAAAAGTGTTATGGGGCTGGAGGTAGCCTTCAGACAAGTGAGAAACTCACCCACAGACATAGCAACTACCCCGGACACATCACAAAGCAAAATTTTCTCATGAAAGGACTCCCACACAAGAGTAAAAGATAGTATTCCTGTCTGACCTGCAAACCTCTATGGAAAACCACAGCTGTAATGGGAAAACAAGGCAGCAGGATGTCTCCACAAAATTCTTAACTCCCCCAAGCTGATCCCATTGATCCTAAAGTGGGTAAAATTCCGAAGAAAAAAACAATGCTAGTTAAAATGATTAATGGGATCAAAGAAGAGACAAGCAACTAAATGAATCAATTATTAAGATGATCAATGAGCTTAAATAATACATAAATAAGCACCTGAATAAATTGAAGACAATGCAGGGTATAAAGACCACTACAGTAATGAAATAGTGGTTATAAAAAAAATCAAGCAGAAATCCTGGAGATAAAAACTTCAACCAGTCAAATAAAAACTCCATTGAAAGTCTCAGCAGTAGGCAAGATGAATCAGAAAAAGGTTACCAGGTCTTGAAGACAAGGTGGATGTACTAGACCATTCAGTCAATAATAATGAAAAAAGCACAAAAAACAATGAAAAGATTAGTCAAGAGATCCTGGACAACTCGAAAAGAATAAACTTAAGAATCATCAATCTTGAAGAGGATGTCAAAGTGCCAACCAAAGACATAAAAATTCTACCCACTGAAAGCATTACAAAAAATTTCCCAAATCTGTGGGATGAGATGGATACTCAGGTAAAGGAGGCATTTAGATCCCAGAAGATATGGCCAGAAAATAATCTCTCCATAACACATCACAATTTAGATGCTAGAAACTCAAAACAAAGACAAAAAATTAGAAGCTTTTAGAGAGAAATACCAAATAACTTATAAGGACAAACTCTGTCCAAACAACAGCAGATTTCACAGCAGAAAACATTACAGGCAGAAGGGCTTGGGATAATATTTTTCAAACCCTAAAAGAAAATAATCACCAACCTATGTTACTATATCCTGCAAGGCTATCCTGCAAGATCAAAGAAATACAGACCTTCTATGATAAGGATAAACTAAAGCAATGCATGACCACCAAGCTAACATTATTGAAAATACTAAAGAGAATCCTAAACACAGATGATGAGGACAACAAGCCCCATGAGACCAAAGAAAATAATGAATCTCACTGTGAGAATAAAAAAATCAGAAAGAGAAATTAATTAAACACTGGAAAAAACAATAAAATGACAGGACATGCCTTTCAATAATAACACAACATAAATGGTCTTAGCTCTCCAATTAAGACACAGACTGGAAGATTAGGTAAAAAACCAAGACTCGTTATATACTGGCTACAAGAGACACACCTCGTCTGCAAAGATATTCACAGACTAAAAGTGAAGGGATGATAAACCAAGCAAATGATGCTCCAAAGCAAGCAGAGTAGCAATACTTATATCTAACAAAATTTGCTTCAAGCTAAACCTGATCAGAAGAGAAAAGTAAGCTCACTACATATTGATAAAGGGACAATTCACCAATAAGAGGTAATTTAAAATACATATACAAGCTAAACATCAGTTCACCTAATTTCATAAAACAAACACTATTTGACATAAAAGGACAGATAGAAACCAATACAATCATAGTTGGGGAAGGGTTCAATCCTCCACTCTAACAAAAGAGACAGGTCAATCAGACCAAAAAAAAAAAAAAGTAAGGAAACAGTAACATTAAAATATACTGAAGATCAAAAGGACTTAACAGATATTTACGGAGTGTTTCATCCAACAGTACAGCCCAAAGTATTTTCTACAGAATAGACGATCTTTTAAGCCAGAAAGCAAATATCAATAAGTACAAAAAAAAAAAACATCTGAAATAATCTCATATACCCTACAGATAACAATTAAATGAAAACAGAAACCAATAGCAAAAGAAACCACAGAAATTAAAAAAAAATCTATGGAGATTGAATGATCAATGCATGTCACAGAGAAATTAGGGGAAAATTTAAAAATTTCTAGAATTAAAAGATAATGGAAACAACATATCAAAATCCATAGGACACAATGAAAGCAGCTCTAAAGGGAAGGTTAGAGCTGTGAGTACCTACATTAGAAAACCAGAGTGATTCCCTACAAATAACCTAATGAAAAAAATCTATGGAGATTGAATGATCAATGCATGTCACAGAGAAATTAGGGGAAAATTTAAAAATTTCTAGAATTAAAAGATAATGGAAACAACATATCAAAATCCATAGGACACAATGAAAGCAGCTCTAAAGGGAAGGTTAGAGCTGTGAGTACCTACATTAGAAAACCAGAGTGATTCCCTACAAATAACCTAATGATATATTTCAAGATCCTACAAAATCAAGAATAAATCACACCTAAAACCAATAACAAAAAGAGATAATAAAAGACAGAGCAGAAATTAATGAGACTGAGACTAAAAACAATACAAAAGATTAATAAATCAAAGAATTGCCTCATTGAAAAGATTAAAAAGATTGATAAACCCTTAGTCAAAATCACCCAGAAGAGTAAGAAAGCTCACGTTAATTAAGTTTGAAATGAAAAAAGGTGAAACCATAATATATGCTACAGAAATCCATAGGGTTATTAGAAATTATTGTGAAAACTTACACGTAGAATATAGAGTAGATTAATTCCTAGACACATATGGCCTATCAAAATTGAACCAAGAAGATATTTTTTAAAATCCTAAATAGACCAATAACAAGCAATGAAATTTATGCAATAATAAAACCTCTACCACCCTACAAAAGCCAAGGACCTGAAAGATTTTCAGCTGAATTTTACCAGACACTTAAAGAAGAAATAATACCAATGCTTTTGAAACTTTTCCATGTAATAGAAAGAGAAGAAATGCTTCTGAATTCATTCTATGATGCTAGCATTACTCTGACAACAAAATAAAAGACTCAAAAAACAAACTACAAAAAATTCTTAATAAACATATACACAAAAATCTTCTAAGATCCTTGCCAACTGAACTCAGCAACCCACTAAAAAGATCATACACCATGACCAAGTAAGTTGATTTCATCCCAGTGATGCAAGAATATTTTAATCTATGTAAGTTAATGTAATATACAACATAAATACAATCAAGGATAAAATCATATAGTAATCTCAATAGACACAGAAAATGTCTTCAACAAAATCCGATATTCAGGTATAAAAAGCCTGATGAAAACAGGTATAGAAGGATCTTACCCCAAACTTGTAGAAGCTATATATGACAAACATACAGCTAACATCATACTGAATGGGTAAAAACTAAACACATTTCCATTAAAATCAGAAATGAAACAATGGTGTCCAGTCTCACTATTCCTCTTCAACACAATATGCAAAACATTAGCCAGAGCAATCAGGCAAAAGAAAGAAAAGGGATATAAATAGGAAAAGAAGAAATCAAATCATCCTTATCTTCAGATGCTATAATTCTTTATATAGAAGTTCCAAAAACCTACAAGAAAATTTTTAGATCTGATAAATTAAGTACAGGATATAAAATCATTACACAAAAATTACTAGCACTCCTGTACAACAGTAATGAGTATACTAAGAAAGAAATCCCATTCACAAAAGCTTCCAAAAAATTAAATAACTGGAAATCAATCTAATCAGAAGCAAGGACCTCTGCAATGAAAATTATAGAACACTGAAGAAAGAAACTAAGAAGACATTAGAAAATGGAAAGCTTGCCCTTGTTTGAGGGTCATCAGAACTAATGCTAAAATAGCCACGTTACCAAAAGTGAACTACATGGTCAATACAATTCCACTCAAAAGGCCAGCAACTTTCTTTACAGAGCTAAAAAA
>NW_022900913.1:67727423-67884993 GCF_012274545.1 Fukomys damarensis
TCTTAAAAACAGAAAATAATAATAGTTGATCCAGTCATACCACTACTGGGTCGATTCCCCCCAAATAAAAACAGCATATTATAACAATATATGTATTGCTTCAAGTGTTTTCCATGTTTCAAGTGGCACAATTCACAACTGCTAAGCTGTGCAAATGCAAGATATGCCATCAACAAGTGACAGAATAAGGAAAAAGACGTACATGGACTCAATGGAACACTATTCAGCCATAAGAAGAATGGAACTATGTTATTTCCAAGAAAATGGATGGAACTAGAGACCATCAAATCAACCAAAACCGGACACAGAAAGCTAAATATCATGTTTTATGAAAGAAATATAAATATTACAATTGAGTAAAATAAAAAAGAGGTGACAGGAAATTAGAAGGTAGACTCTTGGAAATAGGAAAAAGAATCAAAGGATAAGAAGAAAAGGGTGAAGGGATTAAACAGGATCAAGATATATTACATGTCTACCAGTTCAAAACTAACATCACTATTCTGTATTACAAACATGTACTAATAAAATATTTTTAAATAGACATACAGATTCTAATTTTTTAAGAGTCAGCACCAGAATTCCCATTATACCAGTAACTACATTTTCTATAGAATCACACCTTGTGTCAGCAGGACTAAAGCCCACTAGTAAGATTATTAGGCTGAACTTCATGAGAAAATAAGGAGGCTTTACTTAAGAATCAAGTCCCACAGAAAGAACACAGGGCAGCCAGCGGGAATAGAAGACAGAGTCGGGGGAACAGGCGAGCAGTCTCTGGAAACAGGCACATCTGCTAGCTGGAGGGGACTCAAAGCGCCCCACAGAGGCTGTGCCTGCCCCAGCATGCAGCACTGATTCAGAGACTCAGAGACTTCCCTGGTCAGCTTGGGGTGCTGTGACAGAGCAGCAGGCACTGGGGGATGAATACCTCACATGCACCTATTTTGTGCTGCTTAGTGGAGTGTAATGCACTGCAGATTAGCTGTCTCCTGAGTGCCTATTCCCTGGTTCACACATGACAGCTCCCTGCTGAGTCCTCCACAGGGCAAGGGGAGGCTCTTGTCCATTCTAAGGGTTCTGGTACCATTCATGAGGGTCACTCTCATGTTGTAATCTTTATTTAATGGCTCCATCATTGAATGCCATCTCCTTGGAGATGAGGTGTCAACGGAACTTACACTTTGACAGGCACCTGCGTGAGTGGGAGTCTGTTATTCTGTTATGACCAGGAAGGCACTGATTTCTCTCCAAGACAAGTACAAAGTGGGTTGGAAACAGCCCTGTTGGAGGGCCCAGTGTCCTGCTCACCTATTAAGTAAAAAAAAAAGATAAGGGCTTCCCTAAAATGTGCTGAGCTCTTCAGGATAGTAGGAAGCTTCCAAGCCCATCAGGAGAGCAGCAGGGTGAGACTTCTGCCCATTCTCATCAGATGAGAAGGGAGAGGTCACAGCAGGACTGGCGGATGCTCCTCCAGCAACGCCAGACAGTCTGCCTCCCTGGTCCTGGCTAAATCTGCAACTCCAGTCAAGACTTACGGGGTGCTTCAGCCTCATGGCCATCATCCCAGGAACCAGAGATCATTGTGTATCCACATTTTCATGGTAAAAATCATCCCTGAAGTCACAGGAAGATGAATGGCAGACCAGGGTCAGAGCACACGGACCAGCTGTATCTCACACCAGACCATTACCCTTCCAATACCAAAGCTTGAAATGTGGGAAGTGTTCTCATGAAAAAAGGCTGCATTTCCTCAGGCTCCTAAAGAGCCCAGATTCTCCCCCTCTGTCATTAATCAAGCAAAGCAGACTGTCTGAGAGACATTGCAGAGGTAAACAGCAGGCACTGACCTCTGACCACATCCTTAGATTGGCTCTGCCCAGACACAATGTCAGATAAACTGCAGACAGAGGGTCCATCTGGGAGGACAAGCTGATGTCCAGATGCCACAGCTTGAGGAATCTGTCCCCAGTGATGCCTCTGTGCCAACTGCTGCCAGCCCACCTGTCTTGAGAGAGCACAACAGGGCCAAGACAGAGGATGCTGCAGATGGTGGCAGAGGGCAAAGGGAATGCAGGGAGTTCTGCTGAATCGGGAAGGAGAGTGGGAGGGAGAGGAGGGGCACTTGCCAATGCTTGAGGCTCTGTGGCCTCCAGATGCTCAAGCAGCCACCTGCAGCCAAAATTGTAACCAACTGCACCAAAGGAGACCATGGTGCACTGGTCTCCAGCACAGACTTCTGGGTCGCCTTGTCAAGCATGTGTGTCTGAGGCTTTATGATTAGTAACACAAAATCCAAGGCAGCTGGTGTAGAGCATGCAGGAAAGGCTCCAAAGTCTTCTCCTGACATGTTGATACAACCCTTGGCACAAGAGAAGAGTAGAGACAGCTCTAAAGAAATGGGGGTGCATGGGGAAGGGAGGCATTAAGATGCCTTAGTAGACAGAGCATAGGAGGAGTAATTTCAGAAAACCATTCAGCAATTTTCAGATGCACAAAGAAGAGATTCCAAGCTGAGGGAACACTTGATAACAATTTTACATAAGCTTCATTCCTAGATCAGACTCCTTGGTGACCAGACAACACAGTTTATATCATTTGTCCATTCCCCTTTGGAAGCACATTTGAATATAAATCAGGTGGCAATGTGATTTTATGTTTATTACTTCAATTACAGGCCTGAAGGCACTGGGCAGGCAGTTCCAAAGACAGAGTATGTGAGATTCTCCTCAGAGCAAGGCTACTGAGGAAACTGTAGCGAAGGCTCAGAGTTCTGAGGGACTGGTTATCACTTTTATTACTCGCTGAGCAAGACAAGCCCTAAACTAACTTGTCAAGAAAACGAGAATGAGAAACACCCAAATCAGACTCTGCTTTGTAGAGAAAAAATAAACAGCACCACTTCATGCTGGAAAATACAATGCTTTTGGAACACAAGAAGCCCCTTATTTAGATCTTGTTTTCCAGGCACTTCCTACTAAAAAGCAACCAAATCGATTTGCTCTAATAGTGCTTGGTTGGCTTCTGAACACAGGAAGCCCAGATCACAGGCCTAATAGAAGAAGATGGAGTTTCTGAGGCCAGCTCAGTGGAGAAGCCAAAAGATGGATGATCATGCAAAAATGCCTCATTCTTGATGGTCCTCACAAAGACTCCTAAACCAGAATTATCATCCCAAGCAGAGCCATATGGGGAAGGAATAAAGATAGACCAGAAATCTCCATTTCTAAGAGAAATCTCATTAATTTCATCCAGACAAAGTTAATAATCCATGACACCAATGTTTTGTTTTGTTTTTTTTCTTGAGTTGGTTGTTCTAAGCATGTTCGGGTCTTCTCCATAAATCTCACAGCTAGAGGCCAGTAGAAATTAGTTTGCCTTCTATGCTGTCATTAGGAAAGAAAGAAGCAGTAATTGTTTCCAAGGAAACTTGAAGAGAATGGCTTGTAAATGAAATGAATCTACAGGCTGCTAAAGTGGTTGTTGGGCAGGAGTAAATAAATCCACATTTCCTTGCCATCATAGCCCCCTACAAGGAAGCAGAGACAAAAAATGGAGATGGAGATTTCTTCAATGAAGTGTTTCACTTTTAACAGATTTACCCTGTAAGGTCTTCTTGGGAACCCTCCATGAGTAGGGTATTGTGAGAAGCACCAAATGGGTATGAAAGACATGGCAATCTCCTCCCAAGCCAGGAATGTGTGACTGAGCACCTGCCTGAGTGGCATGGACAGTAAGAGGGGCAAGAACCTTGGGACAAGGGGCTGGAATGGAGGGCACTCACCTACCTATGGTGCTGCTTTTAAGAAGTAGGCTCGGAAAAAACCCCTGCAAAAATTGGAATAGATGGCCTATATCTCAACTTATCACCACTCCTCTTTGATATAGTTCTGGAAACATTAGCCACAGCAATTAGATAAGAGAAAAAAATTAAAGCAATAAAGATAGGAACAGAAGAAGTTAAACTGTCATTATTTGCTGATATTATGATACTCTACATTGAAGACCCAAATAACTCCACCAAAAGACTTCTCAACTTAATTGACACTTTTAGCAGAGTAGCTGGATACAAGGTGAACACCCCAAAATCAATAGTCTTCTTGTACACAAATAACAGACTCACTGAGAGAGAAATAAGGGAAAAAATTTCTTTTACAATAGCATCCAAAAAAAATGAAGTATCTAGGAATCAATCTAACAAAAGAAGCAAAAGATCTCTACACTAAAAACTATAGCACTCTGAAAAAAGCAATTGAAGAGGATATAAAAAAAATGGAAAGATATCCCCTGTTCCTGGGTAGGAAGAATCAACACAGTGAAAATGGCTATACTACCAAAACTGCTATACAGATTTAATGCAATGCCAATTGAAATTCCAACACTATATTTCACAGAACTAGAAAAAAGAATCCAAAAATTCATTTGGAATCATAAGAGACCTAGAATAGCAAAGGCCATCCTAGGCAACAGACACATGGCACCAGGTGTAACAATTCCCAATTTGAAACTATACTACAAAGCCACTGTGATAAAAACAGCATGGTACTGGCAAAGAAACAGACCAGAGGATCAGTGGAACAGATTGGAAGACACAAAAACAAATCCAGATGTACTCAGCTACCTCATCTTTGACAAAGGAACTGACCATCCTCAGTGGAGGAAAGATAGCTTCCTCAATAAATGGTGTTGGAAAAACTGGATCTCAACCTGCCAAAGATTAAAACTGGATCCTTATCTTTCACCATGCACTAAATTAAAAGCCAAGTGGATTAAAGATCTAACTATTAAAACAGAATCACTAAACTTGCTGGAAGATAAGTTAGGCAGAACTCTGGAAGACATTGGCATAGAAAAACACTTTATGAACAAATCATCAGTAGCGCAGGAACTAGCAAAAAGAATCAAGAACTGGGATCTCATCTTATTAAAAAGCTTCTTCACTGCAAAAGAAACCATCAACAGAACTAAGAGACAACCTACAATGTGGGAAAAACATTTTACCAGCTGCTCCTCAGACAAAGGACTATTATCTAGAATATATAAAGAACTCAAAACAACCAGCTCCCCCAAATATAAGGACCCAGTTCAAAAACAGGCATCTGAAATGAACAGACATTTCTCAGACAAAGAAATAAAAGCAGCAAGCAAATATATGAAAAAAATATTCCACATCACTGGTCATTCGAGAGATATAGATGAAAACAACACTGTGATTCCACCTCACCCAACAAAAAATGGCTGCTATCAAGAAATCAAACAACAGGGGCCGGGGATTTAGCTCAGCGGTTCAGTGGCCTGCCTTGCAAGCGTAAGGACCCAAGTTCAATTCCCTGTTTTGCTGCTATCAAGAAGTCCAACAATAACAAATGTTGGCAGGGATGTGGGGAGAAAGGAACCCTTCTCCATTATTGGTGGGAGTGCAGACTGGTGCAACCTCTGTGGAAATCAATATGGAGATACCTCAAAGAGCTGGGACTGGAGGTTCCATTTCACCCAGCCATCCCTCTGCTGGGTATCTTTCCAAAAGAACTAAAAGAATCGTGTCACAGTGATGTATGTGCACCCATGTTTATAGCGGCACAGTTTGTAATAGATAAAACTTGGAAATAGCCCATTTGCCAATCAGTTAGAGAATGGATAAAGAATACATAGTTTTTCTATAAGATGGAATATTACTCAGCCATAAAGAATGAGGAAATAGATTCATTCATAGGAAAATGGATACATATTGAGGATATACTCCTAAGTGAAATAAGTAAGTCACACATGTGTAAATACTGAATAGTTTCTCTGGTGTGAATAGACTGTAATAGTACATAAGATCCTAATGAGATTACTGACATTGTGCAATGTGAAGAAAGGGACTAAAGGTATAGGGAAGGTGGGATGGGTAGGGGAAGGGTAATAAGGGAAAAGAAACAAATGTGAGATAATGAAAAGATGTAAATAAAGTGTTTGTAGATGGGGAGGGGAGGAAGGGGTGAAGGGAAGGCAGAGACAAAGGGGAAAAATGAGAACCAAGACCTGTCATGTAGAGGTACAAGATCCCAACAATGAATGTAACTGTACTGTATCCCTAAAATGTACCAATAAACTCAATTAAAGCTGAAAAAAAAAAGAAGTAGGCTTGGAAAGACAGAGATAGCAGTGTGTGTGTGTGTGTGTGTGTGTGTATGTGTGTGAACACACCTGGCCACCTCCTCAGTAATGGCGATACCATTAACAGTTCAGCCTCATTCTGAATGGTTTTCATGTGTTCTCTTATTGAACTTTCATGTTGGCTTTAGGGCACATAATATTCTAAGTCCCAATTGACAGATCAAGAAACTGAGGCACAGAATGACAAACAAATAAAATAATTAAGTAGCTAGGAAGTAGAGTCACTGGGATTTGCACACAGGAAATCTGGCTCCTGTACTGCTTGTTGCTATTGGGCCCACCATAAGATCTTTGCCGAGGTACACATGGATCCTTCTCCTTCTAGAAGGCCTGGGTCTCAGCAGAAGCAGAGAGAAGGAGGTTGTCTCAGGCTTCCTAGGTCCAATAACTCTTGCTTCATCCAAAGATGCCTAGCTCTACATCTCAGCACTGTGCCTCTGTTTACTGGGTCCATGTATCTTAGGGTGGCCACAGCTGGACTCCAGGCCCTTGGTTTCCCTGCTCTCTCATCATCTGCCAGTGGACAGGTCTTTTGTACCTAATATGTCAGATTTGCAGACAAAGCACCCACCCCTTTGCACACTTTGGTCCACCACAAAAGGAATAAATGCAGACTTTGAAAAGAACTGCCATTCTCTCCCCTGCCCCAGCCTAGCAGGAAATAGAGAAGGACAGAGGCAGATGGGGCAGGGCTTTGGCGAGAACAGTGAGCCCTTCCAAGGGGAAATACCTAGGGAGTTGCTCCAGGGGATGAGGGCCTCACAGGGCCTGGCCTGACATAGAGCAGAGGGATTAACTGCTCCTCCTGCACTGGGGGCAGAGGGGACACTGCCTTCCCCTGTGTGCCTACCTCTCTGTCCACATGGAATGCAGTCATGAAACAAAGAGGCCCAGTAAGAAGCACTTACATGGCCTTTGCCACCTCTTCCAGACTCCAGAAAGAACCAGCAGTAGCATCCAAAAAGGTTTAATTACACGAAGGACCTTTCTGACCCAGGAGCCCAACACAGTCAAGTTCATTATTCCTGCAGGGGTTACTCATCCACTCTCTTGGGCTACCCCTTACTATCTCGGAAAGACCTCACACATCCCATCCAGCCCATCCAGCTAACAGGCTCCCTGCATGGCGGGCACAGATATCTGCAGTTTTCCATCCCCTGAGAATATACAATGGTACCCCAGTTCACTAACTTAATTCATTCCATGATTCTGGGGAAGATAGCCATGGTCACGTTCATCACCTAATGTGGAGTTTGTGAACAGAAGCAAAATTTTGCAAAATGCTTCTATTTTCAAACTGTTCTTGAGCAAAAGCATTTGTGAACTGACATAACACTGCATTTCCCGTTGTATCATCTATTGAGACACATTTTCTTTTTCTCCCAAAATATAAGATTATGGAGTAAAGTCAATGCTTTGGTAAATTACATATGTCTACAGAGGAAACAATATTCCAGTAATCCCCCCCTCCCCAAGATCTATGGCCCCTGATATCATGGTACCACAAAGTCCTGAGGTGCCACTCAGGTGGCAACTACAGCCATCTCTGACCAGAAGCCCTGGTTTGTACTCCTCACACCTGTCTGGGTGAAGAAGGCTGAACTGATTTCAAATGCTTAAGTGGCAATTAGGTCACAAATACAAACGTCTAGGCCAACTTCCATAAACCCAACTGGTAGAACGCTCCCCTCTGTCATGTGACTCCAGCAAACATCAATAACCATTTTCTTGTGAGTAACATTCCTAATGGGAAAGAAGATTCGGGGTGATTGGCAGGCAGTCTCCTTCCTTGTTGCTCCCCAACCTCCAGGCAGAAAATCACTTGTTCCAACTAGCATGAGTGTCCCCATCTTATTCCATGGCCACAAAACAAGCCAATGCCTGTTGCTTACATGCTGGACAGCAGTTAAAGGGCTGAACATAGCCACTTGGTTCCTCTTGCCTTTGAAGTAATGGAGCAAGGGGACATGTCCTAGCCCCATGCTCTGGCTTCTCTCTGCTCATTTGGGAACCAAGAAGCATCCTGGTTGACTTTAGCCTCAGCACTCAGCAGATGGGCAAGGTCAATTCCACGTCTATAGGTGCCATGTTTCCATTAGTGATTTCTAACAAGGAAGAGCTTAAAGAAGACCCTGTATCCACCCAGACAGATGACCCCATCTGCACGGAGCAGTTATTGAGGCCTCACAGACTGTAATCTCCTTTCCCCCAAGCAGGTAACTTGCAACTACCAAAGGCACCTGGAGAGCTAACACGCCCTGCATGTTGACAAGGGGCATAATTGCCTGCAAATGACATACAGAGAAACTGCCCAGGAGACTCGTTTCAGTTTCACCAAATGACAGAGTTTGAGTAATTAAAATTGGTGTGCAACAGCACTAGGCTGGCACCCAGGAGGCCTGGGTATGTCTCTCACAGCAGGCCAGGGGTGTGACGAGGTCCCAGCATGAAGGGGAGACTGCACTGACCTGCAACATCTGGAGGTAGCCTTCCTGGGGGTCGCAGAGCAGGGAGGAGATGCGGTGGTTGTTCCTCATGCACTTTTGGTTGTCCTTTGCAGATGGGAAGATTTGGCGGACCACGGTCATTCTGCCAAGGGCACTGTGGACCAGATCCAGGATCTCAGGGTCACTGATTTCCTGGAGAAATAATCAGACCCATGCTTACCATCGACTCATGAACTGTCTTTGCAAAAAGCCCAACCAGAGCATGTAGGACAAAAGCCCAAAGAGGCAATACCAAAGAGGTCCAAGGACTGGGCCCCTATCACACATTTCACTAAACACCACTTCTGTCTCATAGGTGCAGTGAGGATTCTTTACCCTTTTCCCTGAAAGCCAGAAAAGTATGTCTAAGGCTAAAACACTCTGCTTTGGTCTCCACAGGTTCAAGCTTTGAGAAGCCAACACTGTCATCACAGGAGGCATCAGCCAGACACAAAGGCTGAATTTCCAGTTGGAACTAACCTACCTGATTTAGGCAAGTAACACTGAGCTTCTGTGACACAGCTAATCAAAACACAATGAGCTTCCCAGAATTCTTTAATCAGATTGGTTTTATGAAAAGACCTGCATACAAAGTTTGCAAAACTATGCATTCATTCATTCATTCATTCATACATTCCCAAACATCTACCCAACATCTACTCTGCATTTTGCTCCATACTGAGCAACAGAACACGCCCATGCAAAAGTCAGACATAATCCCACTCTGTGAATCTCTCTCATCAACATGGGATAAAGTTCACTTAGTATCTCGGGGGCTAACGACCCCCACTGTGCATTCCACATCAGATCTGTCTTGCATCAGGCTCTTCACATGCATTAGTAGATCATCTAGAGCTCCGAAGACCCTTGGAATTCTATGAGGCAAATACATCATTATCCCATTTTACCCTGAATCATAGGAATCACAAAGGGAGCTGGCTGCAGGGAACTCTGTCCAGGGAGGAGGCCTGAACTGAATGTACAAATCAGCCTTTTAGGCAAACTGCTTGAGGAGTGTCATGCACCTGAGAAGCTGGGGTACAGCCAAGCATTGGGGAGCCGACCAACTTTGCTCTTTGTATCGTTAGTATTGTGTGTGGAAGGCCATGATATTCACCAGCCAGGGTCAGGGGCTCTGCAAGGTGAAGTTGTGAGGGCCCAAAAGGTGAGTGGCCAGAAGCAAGATGAGACCTGTACTCAGGGCCAGATAGGGGTACGAGAGTTGGTTCATCTTATAAACCACCTACACTGAGGGCACTGATGAGCCCGAGAGTCCAGACACACGTGAGCTGTAATCAGATTGACATTTTTGATGACCTCTTGCTGCTATGTGGAGAGAGGATTAGAGATATGTAGGCAGAAGGAAGGGAGGGCAGGAAGGACAGCACCAAGCTGCATAGCCGGATCCCACACAAGGCCACAAAGGATGGAGCCAGATGTGCACCAAGCATCCCAGCAGTGGGAAAAAATGGACAGTCAGGACAAAAAAGCTCTGGTTCACTGGTTCTAAGAAGGGACCAAATTGGCAGTTGTTTGCGAGTCAATTGTAACCATGAATATGTTTCAAAATCAGCTTCAACCCTTCCTCCTTGAAGATGACTTATTTGAGGCACTGAGATGTCCTAAGTGGAACTCATGCGTCTAGAAATTAGTGATCAGGGCTGCAAAATCATTTAAACAGGAAGCATAACATTTTTAAGGGCAAGCTGGCAAACCACATATTTAGGATCTGTCTGGAAGCCACTGTGTGTGTGTGAAGCCCAGTCAATTGAAACCACATGCTGAGCAGAAAGAGAATAAAACATTAAGAGTTGTGTCCTTTTAATATGATCAATAGTCCCCAAGTACAGTGAATTGCAGAGATCTTGGGAAAATGAACATGTGATTTCATATTGGACTGGGGCTTAAAGCACTAGTTTGTGTTCAGACAAAAGTGTCTTTGGGAGAAGATGATCTTGCTGGATTGGGACCAACAGATTATCAAAAATAAGGAAACTGGCCCGTAGGACAGGCCTGGAACACAGGGGGCTTCGGGGAGCATAAGAAGTACACTGTGTGTCCAGCTTTGCTCTCACTGTACTGGGGAGCAAGGCACAGCCTGAGCATCAAATCCAGATGAGACCAACCACATCCTCACCTCGGGGGAAAAAGGAATATTAGACGAGGCAACAAGCAGACTAGGTATTTTTACCCTGAAGAAGGAATATAGAGGACAGGGGGAGGGAATTCTCTATCTGGAAGAAGCATGAGACCGTGAAACATGTAATTTGATGCATACTGGGGTGAATTAGGACCTGCACACTTCTGAGAGGAAACATATGTCTCATAGCTTTTGATTCCCCACATTCTCTTGAGGGCAGAGGCCATTGTAGGGGCAGCAACTAGAAGCCCTTTTATTAAATATCCTCTGTTACCTCACTTCTTGGAGAGCATCCAGCAGCACTGAGCTCTTCCCAGCACAACCCAAGCAGAACCCTAGAAACCTGTAGGGAGCTGACTTACCAGGTGGTGCTGGACCTTTCTGTAAGTGCAGCCCACTTTCCCTGGCAGCTGCAGCAGCACCTGGCATAAGTAAGCCAGGTGAAGCTGTGATGGAACAGGGATGGGGGCCTAGCCTCTGCCCCCGGGTGCCCTGATCTCCTGCCTGTCTCTCTCGCATTCTGCCTGCCCAGCACTCCCTGAAGACTTGGCACAGCTCTCCACCAACCCGTTAGCTGCCACAAGCCTTCCCCATAGTGAGGATCTGCTGGAACACTGCAGACCTCCCTGTCTGCCCTGAACTAGTCCTTACCCACTGGTTCTGGGTCACAGCACAATCACTGTATACCAGTGACCCCCCTGACCTGCTCCTTGTTCTCCTGGGACTATTCTTCCTGTCCAGGCCAGAGATACCTGAATCAGAATGTGAGAATCCACAAAAGCAACCTCCCAATTCTTTAGAAGTGAGGAAAAGGGTCACCTCCTCCTTTCACTCCAAATCTGAATAGGTGTGACTGGTCAGTTTCAGCTGCTCCAAGTTGGGTCCTGCTCCTGTCCTCCTATCCTCCTGTCCTCCTGTCCTGTTAGCTCTACTGGTTCCCTTGAGTAGCAAGAGGTGGGAAAAAGGATGCGCTCACCCCTGCCCTGCTTCCTGCGTATTCCTCTGCATCGTGACAGGAGAGCCCAACCTCTAGACCTTCTAATGGTGCACTGGCAATCCAAGCAGCCAACTTCAACAACCTATTTGGAGAACAAACTCTCCCGTTGTCCCAGCTGAACGAACATTTCCAGGTAGTGCTGTTAATGAGCAGAAGAAGCAAAACAATGTGTAAACACTGCTATTGGAAATCAGTAAGCTAGCAGTGGAAACATCACACGCAGATGCTCGCTATAGTACACAGCCCCAAAATAAAGCTTTCTTCTTTTGTTAACTCTTAAATTTATATGGTGAAATACATTTCACGCACATAAACAATACATAAATATGAATGACCTCCAAGCTAAGGAATAAATGAATGCCCACACTTTGGCTGAATGCCTGCCCCCAAATGCTTGTCCCCACTCCTTCCAGAGAAGGCTGTGTGATTTTTCACATATGTAATCTACAGGACATACTGTGTAACCTTGTGTTTTCTTTAGCTGTGTGTAAGCTGAATGGTATGCAGTCCTCCTGAAGCTGTGTTTTAACACAGTGGTTCTCAAATTCTATCATGCACTGAATCAGAATCTGATAAAATTGCAGAGAACCAGCCATGTCCCACATTAACAAGCGAAAATCTCTGTTTCCTCCATGGACTCCTTAGATAATTCCGGCATTCGCTAATGTCTAAAAGCGATGTATCAAGCATAAAGTTCTAGTGATGGTGATGGGAGCCACTCTAGGCTAATCATTTTGGGGGCTATAGACGATCACACTGTTGATCAAACTTAATTGGTACATTTAAGATGTACAATAAAATGACATTCATCCTCGGAAATTTGTACCTTTACACAATTCATCTTGTTTCTTATTTTTCCCCCATTCCCTTGACCTCCCTTCAACCCCTCCACTCCTCCCTAACCCTATTGTTGATTGCCATTTGGATGTCTTGGTTTCTTTACTCCTACCAACAAAGCTGCTGAGTACACTTGCTTTCTTATGTATGTGTCTTGATGCACCTGTATAATTTCTCAAGGGCACTGTTATGGTTTGGACCTGAAGTGCCCCCACAAAGTCTCACATGTTTGGAAGGCGACTGGATTGTGAGAGTGCTACACTCATTGGTGGACTTGTCTACTGATGAGTTCATGGCTGATGTGCTGTTCAGAGGTGAGGACTGGTTGGATAAGGCAGGTCACTAGGCCTTGGCCTGGAAATGTGTATCTCCTAACCCAGTTCCTGAATCTAATACTGCATGATGTCTTAACATTAGCCAGTTTGTATGAACTGAAATACTGTTAAATTTCAGTTTTCACTTCCTTAATCCTTCAGAGTTGAATATCTTCCATACATACCTTTTATCATTATATATATATATATATATCCTCTTTATTCTAATAATGCTTTGTGACTTATAGTCCAATGTGTCTGATACTTTTATTTTGGTTAGTATCTACCCACTCTTTTCCCACCTCTGTGCTGCCCTAATTTTTTCTACCTCTTGGCTGTCAATCTCTCCCGCATTTTAGTTGGGACTCCTAAAAACAAAATATACTAGAAATTTTTATACCCACATTTGAGATTTTAGTAAAAATTTTAATTCATTTATATTAATTATGAATACATATTTGATTTTATACAATTACTTATATATTTTGCTGTTTTTTATCCTTTACTGTTTTCACATTGGAAAAAATTTTTTCCTATTTTCATTTATTTACCCTCTTTTCAATGTTATATTTTCTGTCAGCCTGTTAGTACTTATCCTGGTTATTTTATTATGTATACTTAAAAATGTGAAATTAACTGGTATTTTTATGAACTTCTTCAACATCAACTTCTAGTGAACACTACTTCAACTAATAGGCAAGTATCACCCAGTATTTTAATCCTACCTGTCTTTACATCCTTCTGTTGCATCGTATTTCCATTGCTTTAGACAGTCACTGCTTGTCTATGTAACCAATATTGATTGATATATTTGTTAGACATTCTTTTCTGAACTTCTAGCCTTACCTCTGAGAGTATTCTTCTGAAGCTCACCACTGAGAACATCTTTAATGTGGGTTTTTTGGTGACAAACTCAGTTTGTTCTTGTTCTGTTCTCTTGCAAGAAAATGGATTTTCATCTTGTTTTAGAAAAGATCAGTCTAAATTGACTTCTCTTTTCCCTTAGCCCACAGAGCAACTGGACTCTGTCTCCTGACTTCCATTGCAGTGGGTCAGTTTCCTACAGCTGTAATAATAAGCTGTCACAAAACTGGAATGTTTAGAATAACAGAATTTTCTTCTGCCACACTTCCAGAAGCAACAAGTCCAAAATCAGTCCTCCTGGGCAGACAGGGAAGCATTGGCAAGATGCTCTCCTGGAGACTAGGAAAGAGTCACTCCTCACCCTCCCGGCTTATGGTGGCTGTCAGCATGCTGGTTTTGCAGCCACATCACTCCAGTCTCTGCCTCCAGGGCTGCAATACCTTCTCATCCATACATTCGAGTCTCTACCCACCTATAAGGATGCTATAACTGCACTCAGGGCCCACCCAAATCACCCAAAATAATCTCCTCACCTCAGTGTACTTAGCTTCCTTTTATCTGCAAAATCTATTTTGCTACACACGGTAACACTCCTCAGCTCCGGGATCAGGCCTCGGACATCTTGGAGGCCAGCATCATGTAGATGAGCTGTTTTCTCTCCAGATGCGCTTCAGATTTTTATTTGCCTTTGTTGCTCTATAGTGTCACACTTTGATGTGCCTGAATGTGGCCTTCTCATTTTTTATTGTTTCTGTTCCTTGGATTTCTTGGATCTACAGTATGCTCTCAATAATTCTAGAAAATTTCATATTGTAACTTTTAATGTTCTCTATTCCCCATTTTCTCCTACTTCCTTCTAGAAGTCCAATCAAAAGTGAGTTGTCTTATTATTCAATCTTCTGTGAGTCTCAGCCTCCTTTTCCTACTTTCCATACCTTTGTTTCTTTGACATACATTCTAAATAGTCTCTTCATGGTCTCCAATTCCTTAGGTCTTTCTCCATATACAGCCACTTTGATGTTTAACCCTTCCTCTAAGAATTTAAACTTTAAATATTAGGTTTTGTAATTTCTTGATGCTCTGTTTATTTGTTTCTCAATTTTGCTTCCTGTGTTCTAAGGTCTTTTATTAAGAATAAAATATTTTCCTTTATTTCTATTCTTTTCTCATTTCTGTTCTCTACTCTATTTTTCTATTTTTGAAACATATGTAATCACACTTATTTAATATTCTGTGACATAATTCTTATATTTAAAATCATTTGAGGTCTGATTAAGCAGCTCTTTTTCCTGGGTCTAACTCATATCACCCCCCTTCTTCCCTCCCCCTTACAATTTCCTTTGGAACCTTCTGAAGCACATGGGCATTCACTGTCCTGCAGAGGTTATCTATGCTTGCTCCTACTGCCTGTCAAAGAGCATTAGAATCCATAGCCACTGTAAGCTGACCTCTCTTTTGAGCTTTGTTAGGTGGTATAAACTTGAGTCACCATCCTTCTTTTTTAGGAAAATGCTCATACTCCACGCAACTCCAAAGACAAAAAGAGAAGTTTTCCTTGATGTCCCTTTCTGCACAAAGTGTTCACCATATTTCCAGCTTTAGTAGAACTAAATCTCTCATTAGCTTCATATAGTTTGGTGCACAGACTTGATCTCATATGTCCTATTCTCCACACAGCCGCAAGAACAAAAGCTTGAGGTTTTCACAGTTTGACCAGTAAGTTCAGGGAAAAGATTAAATTTGAAGCTCACATGTTGCCACAAGTTTCTATGTTCACTTTATATTTAGCTTCTGTGGTTATTACAGCTTCTATTTCAAAATATTTTTAAAATAAGTTATTTTCATCTTTTTGGGTCCTTTTCCTTTCAGATGTGTCATTGAGGCTAATTATTCTTCCTTAAAGACATTCTACTAAACATGTTGTATGAAATTTAGTTCATGACCGGATTCTTTTCCTGAGACACACACCTGTTTGCCAGATTGCTCCCCATATGTCCTGGCTGTGTGGCTGGCTATGCTGCAGTTACTATTCTCCAATATATATGTGTCATTGGCTTTTGGTTCCTAAGTTCAAATGATTCAAAGTGGACTATCTCTGAGGGGCCCAAGAGTCTGCCCCCAACCCTTGACCAAATCTAAACTGCATTCTTGAGTCATCTCACTATTATGGATGCCAAAAAGTAAACATTCTGCAGCAACTCACTTTTTCTGTTGCTCTAAAAATAGCCCCATGAATTTCTGCTACTTACCCCTTTACAATCTAATAGATTCCACTCAGAAATTCTTTTTCATCAGTACTGCTCACTCAAGAAATTGGCCCCTAGAGAGACAAATGCTGACCTGGATGAAGGTGCTTGCAAATGGGTCATCTTTAGAAAGAATTAAACTTTAGCATCTGGACAATGAAACTGAAATGGCAAGATGTCGAACACTGATGGATCTAACTCCATTTTCAATGGGAGAAGTGTGTATTTATGATTTGATTACAAAATTGATATAACAACTAAAACATGTACAATAGAAATGAGAAATGGAGTCTCCAGTTAATACCACATCCTCTGTAGCAGTCATCAGAAAGAAAAAAAGAAGACTCTTTTGTGCCTTGTATCTTGCTTAAAGAAAAATGTTTATGAATACAATAAGATGTGAGAAATTATTCCATGCATTGAAGAATAAAATACTGTCTCCAACTCTGTACTGAGAATTTGCATTTTTGGTCAGATAAATTATTCAGAAACTGCTACAAATCTCTATTTCACTTGCAAAGGGTTAAGACCAAAAAAAAGTTAGACAAATTCTAAAGAAAAGCCAATCCTCACATTCTGCCGGAAGGCACATACTTAATTCAAGGATTGAAAGCAAAATTGTCCTTCTCACAGATCACACTGAGGCAGAGAATGAGATCTGATTGCCTCTGTTCAGAGGAAATGTGTGTCTGCAGCCAGGGTCTAGGCTGGCTTCACGGGGGTTCGCCATTTAGAAAAATGTGAAGTATATGCGTATGAGCACATCCTCCTGGGGAGAAGGCACATCAGCTATATCACATTTTCAAAAAAGCCTTTGGCTCAAAGAAAAAAAAATGCAATGAACAATTGATATGGAGGCTAGGAATAGTTATCAACGTGTTCCTTGTTGCTAACTGTGAAAAGAATAAAAATGATTAATAACTTCAACAGGATAATTTGGAGATTCAAAAGTCTCAATATCTGTCAGACTCAGAGGCTTCTCCCTCACTTCCATTCAAGCTTCCGAGGTAATCAACAAAAATAGGGAATCAAAAAAGCAATGGAATTTAATGATGGACCACGATGCAGCTATAAAAACGACTTCATAAATCTATAGTAATACGACATTACCCATACGACATAGGTAAGAGAGTTAGGAAATACAGAAAAGAAAGAAAGAAAATGAAAAACAAGCTATGCAATGGTACATAAGATAAAGTACATTTATAGTAATGGTACACATAAAAGCATCATAAAGTCTCAGATGTAAAGCACACATACCACCTTCAGGAGCGCTGTTGCCCCTGGAGGGATGGAGGGAAATGAAGAACAGGTGTTCTGCTGATTCAACAGCCTCACACCTCCTCTTCCAGAGTGGCCTCTTCCAGAGTGCCCTTTCCTCCCACCATAGGGTAGTGGTGGCAAGTTACCCTGCACTCAAGGAACAGGTACATTTTGCTTGATCTTATCCAACTTATGTGCTCCTGGCTGTTTTAGGAGAATCATGTCTCAGTTTCTGATTGTTGAGATGGGAGGAGAATTTATTTCTAAATTCAGAGAGTGGTTCCCACGATCCTACAAGGACTCAGAAGAGACAGCATCTTTCTGCTTCCAGACACTTGTGCCACAGGCAGACTCCAGCTGAGGACAGCAGGGTCCTGAGGGTGCTGCTTGGCTTCTGAATCTCCCTGCCCCAAGACCGTGAGAACTACCCCCAAGCCTTCCCTACAGTAAGATAATAAACTCTCAGATCACTCAAAACCTAGATTTAGGTGTTTCCACTACTAATGTTAAAAACAACCTGAGTAATATACAATCCAGTGGGATTTGAGATAGGGGAAAGAAAGCCGGGCGTGGTGGTGCACGCCTGTAATCCCAGCAGTCCGGAGGCTGAGGCAGGAGGATCCCTGTGAGTTCAAAACCAGCCTAGGCTACATAGTGAGTTCCAGGTCAGTCTCAATTACATAGTGAGGCCCTGTCTCAAAAACAAAAAAAAACAAAAAAAAATAGGGGAAAGAGCCAACTTCCACTGTACCTGAAAAAGTCAATCCCTTAACATTTGAGATCTCAAATATGGAAAAATTTGTAATACAAAATGTGGGGTGGTTTGTTATATTACTCTTCTTACCTTGTAAGCTTCTTAGAAATATGTTATTGAAAACAGAGAAAAATCAGTGCAAAGGTCTCACTCCTTACCAGGATGTGCACAAAAAGGATACATTTTTATCAGGAGAAATGCTCAAAATGGCAATTAAAATGGCAAAGATATGTTTTTCTCTACATATACATTTTGGCACAGTGAATGCATAGCTCATGCATAAATGTTTTTGTCTGATCTTAAAGACAGATCTTTCAAATCTCCAAACCTTCTGAATCTTACTTATATCTAAACTTATATAGGGCTACACAATCACATTATTAGTCATTTTTTCTTATTCCTTAGAAAGACGAAGATCAATCAAACTTCTGTGAGATACCAGCATTACTCTGTCTCTGGAGAAATAATAAAGTTTATTTCCCCCTTAATAACGAAGGTGTCAGAAATCAAAAGTTAATGATAGTAGAAAAATTTCATAGACAAGGCTGGCTTGAGAAAGAGTGAGGAAATGAAAAGAGGATTCAATAACATGTGATGAAGAGGAACTCCACAGAAGCAAACAGGATTTTCAGGACATCCCCAGAGCATCCAGCTCAGGGTGGGTGGCAGCTCCATGGAGGTGAAGACACCCGGGTGAGGAAGAGAAGATGGGGAAGGAGCTGGGTGTCAGTCATATTTCCAGGAGAGGACAGAAGGAGAAGGAGCATCACCTGAGGGGTTGTCCTGACCAAAGATATACCCATCTCCTTTGTTGTCCCCTAAAAACTTATGAGGTGCACTCACATCTTTCTATTATACGTAGGATGTAGGAAAATATTAGAGGATTCACGGTCATTAAGGGAGAAATAAACTTTATTATTTCTCCACAGGTAGAGTAATGCTGCTTTCACAGAGATGTCTGGTTCATCTAGATCTTTTTTCTCATCTCCTTTTGCCTTCTTTTGCTTCATTTTCTATAGGCTTCTGGAACACTTCTACCAGCCCAACAAGTGTGAGTTCTCACAACTCCCCCTCACCCACCCCTGCTCCTGCAGTTTCCTCCATTCCAGTAGACTTGACGTGTCCGGCAT
The DNA here is from genome assembly GCF_012274545.1 of Fukomys damarensis. Lineage (NCBI taxonomy): Eukaryota > Metazoa > Chordata > Mammalia > Rodentia > Bathyergidae > Fukomys > Fukomys damarensis. The sequence goes on from NW_022900913.1 coordinate 67,746,614, forward strand.
AGGTCAAAGTCATTCCCCAAAATGGTTTAGTGATTGCACATGTTGCCCTCCCTTGTTCAGATGTGAGAGTCCTGAAATAGGCTCTATGTTGCATCTGAAATGTAAACTTCTGGGTTTTAAAAGCACTAAAATAACTGTGCAGACAGGCTAAAAATAGTTTCACCTGACATTTGCAAGGCAGGGCAAATCTAGAAATTCTGCAGCTCAACAACTTGGGGCAGAGCCTCAGTAGGAAGATCTTCAAGCAACAGAACTCTGCAGTCCCAGTAGAGAAGTGGCTCTTCCTGCCGTCCTCTGTCCCCAGCAGAACCCTCCAGAAACTAGCCCCAAAAAGGGGTCTCAAGAGCTGCATAAGGAAACTACATGGACTCAGTTGGAAAATCCATAAGGATACTCTGGTCCTTTACAGTTTAACCACAACTTTAATTTTCTAATTCTGTAAAAGCATCATGAATTCTGAGGGGGGAGGGGAGAGAGAGAGAACACATGCAGGCCTAACCCACGCCTCCATTTAATCAGACCAACTCCTCAAGGACAGAGCATACATCTCATATGCTTCTGGCTTTGGAGAGCTAAGGACCAGGCCTGGAAAAGTACTTATGAAAGAAGGAGGGAAGCAGGAAGGAGCAGAGGAGGAGGAGGGAGAAGGGAAAGAAGACAGGAATGGGGAAGAGAAGACTTCTTCACATGCAGATTAAATCTCAAATATTTTAATATTTAAATTTATGAAAAGGAATTGGATATGTTGAGTGTAGACACCACGGGAGCTCTGAAACAAAAGGTATAACAGAAAGGAAAAGGATTTTGGAGCATCGGATGGATTGATTCTCATTTCTAAATACTTGTACGTCAATCTCCATAACCCACACAAGCAAGAAATTTTGTAACCTTTTCTATTAACAAAAAAAAGGCCCTAATGGTCATGAGCGAGGTGGCCCTGGTGGGTGTGGCCATCTCTGCATTGACCCCTTGGTTCTGTGACATCACAGGGGCAGTTTGCTATATAAGTCCGTGGCTCAGGTGGGTCTGTTGTGGGTGGAAGGAGACTATTTGAGAGAGAGTTGGGTGGAGATTACCGCTGAAAATTTGGTAATCGATTTGGTGCTATGGGGAGCACAGGACGTCGTGACACTGTGCTAAGCAGTGTTCCTGGTGAGTCTAGTGAGGGAACATCCTGGCTGGGCCTCACGACCAGCTCGTGCAGATACTGACTCCAGGATAACTATGAAGTGCTGGGCCTCAATGACAAAGGCAGCTTTGGCAAGGTGTTCTAACTTAGGACGACATTGTGGCACACGCAAGCAGGTCGCCATGAAAGAGTTAACAAAGGTAGAGGGGCAAGTGGCCTACATTACGATGGAGGTTGCAATACTGAAGGACCTTTGACACCCTAACATCACACGTTGGCTGGAGGTAACAGAAACGAAGGACAAAGTACACCTGGTTCCAGAATATGTGATGGGGCTCAACCTGGGGCAAGAGATCTTCCAGACCAAAAGGCAGAGGCTGCGGGAGAAGGACACCCGGAGGATTTTCTTGGGAGCAGTGGATTATTGCCAACAGCAAGGAATTGTACATGGGGACCTCAAGCCCGAAAATGTTTTGATCGACACCCAAGGCCGTGCTAAAGTATGCGACTTTGGGGTCGGGTTCCGGTTCCTCCCTGGGCAGGAGGTGACTGTGCCTGGTGGCACGCCGGTATACTTTGCCCCAGAAAGAGTCTTGTACCGGACATATGAAGGCCCTCCCCTGGATGTCTGGGCCCTCGGGGTAATATTATGTGAGATGGTTACTGGGACACATCTCTTTTGTGGGGATCCATCTGAGATAAATGATAGTATCATTTATGGGATTGTCTCCTACTCAGACTTCATCTCCATGAATACCAAAGACTTCATCGGAAAGCTCATGAACTGGATCTCCAAAATGTGACCAACAACACAGAAGGTGCTGGAGCACTGGTGGCTCCAGGGTGTCTGGCCCCTCAGTCCTCCTGATCCACTCCCTGTGCCCACAAAGAGGGCAATTCTAACCCACATGGCTGGGATGGGTTTTGACCCAGTAACGGTGATGGTCACCCTGAGGAGGAAGGAGTATAATCATGAGATGGCAACCTTCCTGTTGCTGCAGAGCCAGGCCCTCCAGAGGCTGGGCTTCAGAAACCCAGTGAAGACTGTGCATGCGGCTGAAGAGAAAACATCATGGTGCCTGACAAGTCTTGCACTCTCACCTCACATCCTCAGGATGGCCAGAGAGCCTGTCCCCTGCACTGGCTGCTTATACCCTGGACTGAAGCCCGGAGGAGAACATAACCATCCAGAGGACCCCAACTCCCAGCATATCCCCCAGCCTGGCCCTGCCTTTCCCAGCCTGACCCCCAGCCTGGCCCTGCCTTTCCCAGCCTGTCCCCACAGACTGGCCCTGCTGCGCCCAGCGTGTACTGCCAGCCTGACCCTGCCATGCCTAGCGTGTCCTGCCAGCCAGGCCTTGGAGCTCCCCGCTCCCACTCCAGAACCACCTCTGCCCCTGCCAACAGTGGGGCATTGATACTGGAAGGCTCTCAAGAGGAGCATCACAGGCTGCCTATGGGCCCTGTGCTGCTGCTTCCTGCCACCCTGTGGGCACCACCAACACAAAGTGGCCCCAATTGAAAAGCCATGAGAGCAACTCCGTGGACGTGAACATCCTACGCATGGCAGACCAGCCACATGGGAGGAAGCCACGTCCTCTGTGGTAAGGAGCTTCTCTCTGCTCATCTCCTCGCATGTCTCCCTGTGTGAGGGTTTCCACCAAGGAGCCACAGAGGAGTTGCTGGAAGGATAGTGAGCCCAGGTGAAGAGAGGCAGCCCTGCCTGTTCTGAGGACTGGGACACTGCTGTTCCCCTGGCCACCATGTAGAAGCCTAGACTCGGCCGTGCTGTGAGCAGCCCAGGAGTATGCAGAGGCCACACTGATCCTCCACCTGCTGATTGCACGATGGGAGCCACTCCAGCCCAGTCACCAGAGAGGTATGTGGCGGCATCTCTACATCATCCCAGTGCCAGCCACAGAGCATCCTGGCCCAGAAGTCAGCACAGCTGAATCCTGAGGACCAGGGCCATGTTTCAGCCCAAGTGGACCTGGCCTAGGCCCTGAGCCCCATAGCTAACATCTCTGTGGCCTCCCTGCCTCCTCCTAGGTCATCCAGGACTCAGTCGGCCCCAGCCCAAGGTAATCTGCTTCCAGGGTGTCTCAAATTCAGCCTATCTTTTCCCCATGCACCATCAGCACTGTAAAGCAGATTTGTTCATGGCACAGATTTTGGGGACTCTCAGGGCCAAGAACAGAGGTGCGGGTATTGTAGACACCAGAGGTGTAGGGCCAATGCAGAGGGCTTCTTCAAGTGAGAGCAGGAAGGGGATTCAGGAGCAGAACACGGAGACAGTCAAGGGATCAAATGAGCCAGCCTCTGCCCCAGAGCAGCTGGCTGAGGACTGATTTGGTGACAGCCCCAGGGGACAGCGCTGCCGTGTGGCCAGCACAGTCAGCAGAGCTTCAGCATAGTGACCCACGTGATTCTCTGACAGAGCTCAGTGCCCAGTGCTGCTCTTCCTCTTCCTACTGTCAGGATCACTGGGATTTTATAGAGGAGGAGGAGACCCCTCACCTCATACCACTTTTATTGTAGCAAGTTGCCAACACCCCTTTGCCTGAGGGGCTGGCACTAATATGCCAGATTTCACCCACTTGGTGGAGGAGGACATTCTTATTTATAAAGTTGTTTTCATCCTCAAAATCTATGATGTGGATCTGATTATCATATTTAAGAGACTGTGTCCCAACCAAAAACCGGATGGCATATGTTTCTGCAGTCTGAGGTGTGAGAGCCTGTGCCTGGAACTCCAGGCCATAGATCACCAGCGCATCATCCTCCATGCTGCAAGGGTGAACAGCCTGTGGCTCAGGCACTCAAATCCTCCCTAGAGCCTGCGCATCCCACCAGATGGGCACTGATGCAGCGTCCGTCCATTCCTTGCCTGCCTAAGGCCACAGCAAAATTCTTCTTATATGAGTGTATTATTCAGCTTTCCCATTGCTGAGCACAATCCTGACACCCACAGCTTAACAGAGTTGAGTTTTAATTTGGCTAATGGTTTTAGGAGATTCAGTACATGGTCAGCAGGATCCAGGGCAGGGACATCCTAGCAAAAGGGTGTGGTGGAACAGTGCTGCTTAGTTCATAGCAGCTAGAAAGCAGGGCAGGGGAATTGTTCCAAAGAGGAATTTTGAAGGAATATATATAACGTTCATGCCTCCAAGACCCACCCAGATACATCCAGGAGCGTGCTTTACTAATCTGCTAGGCATGTCTTAATCCAATGAAGTTGACATATCAGGGTTAATAATCACAATTCACCTCTTGTCATCTTCACAACCAAACATATCTCCTTAAACCAAAATTAATATCCACGTAAAGGAAATAGCAAGTTTATAATTCCACCTAATGTAATACAACTATCCTATGTATATCCAGAAATGCAATAAAGTTTCCCCAAAGTCTCAAAAAAAAAAAAATTAAATCTATGACCTAAGCTACTATCTCCTTAACACAAAGCCAATGTTTTTTTCTGTTGTTAAATTTTTAAAAGCTTTGTTGGGCCCTTTAATTTGCAGCTTACTCCCCAGGCAGATATTCAAAAAGAAAAATAAATATAATAGTGGCTGATCCTTCACAGCATTCATTTGCTTGCTTGTTACAAACCATTTTAATTATTTTATTTGCAATACCTATTTGTTTATCTCAGGGGAATATTTAAATCTGCTTCTGTTTGTGCACAACTGTCCAGACCACTAGGAAAATGAGACCTTATGTTTCACATTAACACTTCATGGTTTTTTTATCCCCCAGGAGCTGGTAGGAAATTATAAATTTTAATTGCATTTATAATTTGAAATCCTGAAATATTATCACAAATTTCTTTCCAAAAATTACTTGAAAATAAAATTTCATGGTCCAGAGCCCTAGGGTGGCAAGGTTCTGAAGTTGTTATTTCTGTGGGCAACATATCAAAATCCTCACATCTGGACAAGATCCAGTGGTGTAGACACAAGTGTAAAGATTTGAAAATATAAATTCAGAAGGATGCATAGTGTGGCGATTAAGAGTATAAAAGCTGGCCATGATACCCGCAGGCATTGTTTCATGTTTGGTTTCTTTTTCTATTTTTTTTTACCACTAAAGTATCAGTCAACAGTTTATAATATTAAGTACAAGAACAGGCTGCATATCTTATCTCAATAAATTTTATTAAGTAACATTTAAAAAAATTTTTTATAAAAGCTAGCCATGATGGATTTCTATGAGCTAAATTTACCTGTGCCACTTCAGAGAACTAAACACAAAATGTGAAATGAGAGTTTTCAGACACTGAACACCAGGCAGAGCTGGACAGTGATGCCCAAAAGAGAAAAACAAATGAAAAAAACAACCTGAGCTTATCGCTTAGAGAGCTCTCCGTAGTTGTAGCACAGAAAGGGGAAAACAAGGAAGACCATGAAGGTTGCCAGGCGTTAGAAGATAATCTGGGGTTTTAGGAGTCAGAGGCAATTAAGATTCATAGGACAAGTCAAGCATGGTGGGACATGCATGTAATCTCAGCACTCTAGGAGGCTGAGCAGGAGAATCACAAATTAGTTTAGCCTGGGCAACTTAGCCAGATCCTGGCTCAAAATAAAAAATAAAAAAGGGCTGGGGATATAGCTCAGTACAGAAGCCCTGGATTCAATACCTAGTGCTAAAACAGAAATTATAAAGCAGAACTTCAGAGCAAAGAGAAATACACAGAAAGGGCCCTCCAAACATCTGCAGAAATTTCTTTTTGAATCATTAGCAAAGTACCGATTGGCACATGCACATGAGGAAGTCACCTGAGCCTGGGTAAAGGACCATCTGAGAGGTTCAGGCACAGCCATCATTAGTGCCTGGTGAACACAGTAATGGACCAAAGAGATCTGCCTAGCAAAGCCTCAGAGCACATCTTGAAAATATCAGAATATTCTAAAATAACTTCACTGTGTCCCAAGAAGGAGAGGTATATAAAGGAATAAAAATGAACAAAGCACACAATCATAGAAAATTACAATGTCTGGCATCTAATCAAAAATTAGTAGGCATGAAAAGAAGCAGAAAAATACAACTAATAATAAGGAGAAAAACAATCAATAGAAACAAACTCAGAAATAACATAGATGGTAAGATTAGTAGAACAGGTCATTAAATAGATATTATAAACATAAATACACAACATGCATCCAGGAAGATAGAGTAAAATATAGCTATCATAGGGAAAACAATAAAGACACAAATTGAATTTCTACAAATAAATATGTAAGGTCTGAGATGAAAACTTCAGTGGATGAAATTAATACAACATTAGATATTGTTGGCAAAAAAATCAATGAATTTGAAAGTATGGCAACAGAAATTATAATCACAGAGATAAAAACAAAGACTGGGAAAAATAAACACAACATTAGTGAGAGTGGAACAACTTTAAGTAGGCTAACATATATGTCATGGAAGTCCATGAAAGAGAAGGGAGAGGTTGATTTCTTGATAGCAGCCGCTATGGAAATCAATATGGAGATACCTCAAAGAATTAGGATTAAAGTTTCCAGTTGACCCAGCCATCCCTCTGCTGGGTATCTTTCTAAAAGAATTAAAAGAATCATATCACAGTGATATATGTGCACCCATGTTTATAGCAGCATAGTTTGTAATAGCTAAAACTTGGAAACAGCCCATTTGGCCATCAGTTGGAGACTGCATAAAGAACATGTGGATTTTCTATAAAATGGAATACTACTTAGCCATAAAGAATGAGAAATTAGAGTCATTTATAGGAAAATTAATGCATATTGACAATATACTCTTAAGTGAAATAAATAAGTCACACATGTGTAAATATTGAATAGTTTCTCTGGTGTGAAAAACTATAATCGTGAATAGATCTTAATGGTATAATTGACAATGTGAAATAGGAAGAAAAGGACTAAAGGTGAAGAGAAAGTGGAAAGGGTGGGGGAAAGGAAATAAGGGAAGAGAAAAAAATCAGAAAATGAAAAAATGGAAATAAAATTTTTGTAAATAGGGAAGGGAGGAGGGGGTGAAGGGAGGGCAGGGGTACGGGGAAAAAAATGAGAACCAAGACCTGTCACATAAAGGTATGAGATCCCAATGATGAATGTAACTGTACTGTATACCTAAAATATACCAATAAACTCAATGAGAAGAAAAAATAAAAGAGAAGGGAGAGGAAGGGATGAGAAAAATATTTAAAGAAATAATGGACAAAAATTTTCCAAATTTTATGAAAAGTACACAAGAACACATAATCAAAAACAATTTTCAAAGCAAACAAAGGGAAAAGATTCAATATAGAAAGAGAAATAAAAATGAGACTGATAGCAGACTTTTCATCAAAAACAAGACAAGCCAAGGGCTGGGGATTTAGCTCAGCAGTGCTGCGCCTGCCTGGCAAGCACAAGGTCCTGAGTTCAATTCCTCAGTACAAAAAAAAAAAAAAAAAAAAAATTCATGAAATGGACAGCTTCCTTGAAACATGCAAAGTACTAGACTCCACTCAGAAGGAAATGTGTAATACAAATGGTTCTCTATTAACTAAATTGGATTTATTCTTAAATTTTCCCATGGGGTGTGTGAGGAGGGATGGTACTTTCATGTCAAGATAATTTCATTGGTAAATTCCACTTTGTTTAAGAAAGAAATAGTATCAATGCTTCACAAACTCTTCAGGAAACTGAAGAGAAGAGACCATACTCAGCTCATGTCATGAGGTCAACATTATAAAACCTAACAAGATGGCAAAACAGTGGGCAAACACCCCTCATGCACATAGATACAAACCTCTTCAGACTACCTGGGCTAATATAGTAGCTAAAATATTTTAGGTAATTTTGAATCTAACAACAACAACAACAACAACAAAAAGAACAAATACATCATGATCCAGTGAAGCTGATCTTAGAACTATGAGGTTGGCTTTATGTTGAAAAAATGAATCAATTTAGTTCTCCTTATTGACAGAATAAAAAGGAAATACCATGTGATCATCTCAATAGATGTGTATGAAGAATTTGATTCAATACAACACCCAATTATGTTAAAAACTCTCAGCTAACTAAGAATAAAATCAAAGGTCTCATAAAATGGCAGCTATGATCAATCTACATTTAGCATCATAATTAATAATAACACGTTACATGGTTTCCCCCTATGATTAGGAAAAAGGGAAAGATACTCCTATGGCTTCTATTCAACACTGTACTGAAGGTTCTAGCTAGTGAAAAGGGGTAAGAAAAGAAAGCAGGGTTAGAAAGAATAGCTCTCTTTATTCATAGAAGGCATGACAGTCTACATATAAAATCTAAGGAAATATACAAAAAACTACTGCAACTAACAATTGAATTTAATAATATTGAAAGAACATACAATAAATATTCTAAAATCAACTGTATCTCTACACGCTAGCAACAAATAAATCCAAATTTAAAAGGTGAAATATTTATATGATCTGAAGAGAAACCAGAGTATAATAATTGCAAATTTAAATTAAAAAAGCAATCCCATTTACAAGCATATCAAAAATATTAGGACACTTACAAGTGAATTTAACAGGAAGACTCAAACACTTAACACTGCCAAACATGGCTAAAAATAATTAAGGAAGATCTGGACAAATGGAAAGATTCCTTCCTCATGGATCAATATGGTTAAGATGTCAATTCTCCCTCAAATTATCTCTAGTACCAACACAACTGAAATGAAAATCTTAACAGACTGTTTCTAGAAATTAACAAGTTAATTCTAATTTGCATGGCAATACAGAGAGAGGCTGGGGTGAGACGTCATCAGAAACTCGAATTTCTCTCAAAATTTTCACTCTGGATGTTGCACATTTTTCTCCCTAGTGCCAAACCTGTGATTTAATGAAGGATATAGAAGGATAAAAATAAAATTAAAAAAAAATAAGAAGGTGGGAAGCTTACTACACTTGCTTCCAAAACTAGCTACAATGGTATAATCATTAAGATTATACCAGGCATGGTGGCACATGCCTGTAATCCCAGCACGCGGGAGGCTGAGGCAGGAGGATCACTGAGAGTTCAAGACCAGCCTGGGCTACACAGTGAGTTCCAGAGCAGTCTCAACTACATAGTGAGATCCTGTCTCAAAAAAAACAAAAACAAAAACAAAAAGAAACTATATTGTTAGTGAAAGACAGAAATCTAGGTCAATGGAACAGACTACAATGTCCATGAATAGATACACATATTGAAGGCCAATTGATTTTTGATGAAGAATTCAAATCAGATGACACTGGTGCTGGAACAATTAAGTCATCATGTACAAAAATTACCCTTAACTCTTACCTCACACCATATAAGAATTAGGGCAAATTTTGGGCAGGGGGAGGTACCAGGTATCGAACTTGGGGCCTTGTGCTTGCAAAGCAGGTGGCAGAACCACTGAGCTAAATCCCTGGCCCACACTATATAAAAATTAATTGTCAATATACACAGCAGTGTGAATGGATCTCAAATGCATTATGCTGAGTGAAAGAAATAAGCTAGGCATAAAAAAGCACATTTGGCATTACTCCGATGATGTGAAATTCTAGAAATTGCAAGGTTATTTGTAGTGACAGAAAGCAGATGAGAGACTGTTTGGGGGTCAGGTAGAGGCAGAAACTGGTTATGTGGTGTTTCAGGAACTTGTGAGGGAAGTTTATGCTCATTTTTATGAGGGTGGTGAGAGATTCACAGGAGTATAGATCAAAACTTCAAATTGTCGGTTCACGACACCGCCCCGGCTTGGACCCAGAGCCCTCTCTGCTGTGTAGCCACCTGATCTATGGGCCGCCTCGGTGACCCCCCTCCCCCCCCGCTCTTAGATCCCCTGATTGAGCCAGTCCTTGGACACACTCTACACTTAGCTTTCATCATACACTAAATTAAAATCCAAGTGGATTAAAGATCTAAATATTAAAAAAGAAACACTAAACTTGCTGGAAGGTAAGTTAGGTAGAACTCTGGAAGAGATTGGCATAGGAAATTACTTTATGAACAAATCCTCAGTAGCAAGGGAACTAGCAGAAAGAATCAACAACTTGGATCTCATCTTATTAAAAAGCTTCTGCACTTCAAAAGAAACCACCAACAGAACTAAGAGACAACCTACAATGTGGGAAAAAATTTTTACCAGCTGCCCCTCAGACAAAGGACTATTATCTAGAATATATAAAGAACTCAAAACAACCAGCCCCCTCAAATATAAAGACCCAATTCAAAAATGGGCATCTGAAATGAACAGACATTTCTCAGACTAAGAAGTAAAAGTAGCAAGTAAATATATGAAAAAATGTTCCACATCACTGGTCATTCGACAGATGCAGATGAAAACAACACTGAGATTCCACCTCACTCCACAAAGAATGGCTGCTATCAAGAAATCACACAATAACAAATGTCGGTATGGATGTGGGGAGAAAGGAACCCTTCTCCATTGTTGGTGGGAGTGCAGACTGGTGCAACCACTATGGAAGTCAATATGGAGATACCTCAAAGAACTAGAATTAGAGGTTCCATTAGACCCACCCATCCCTCTGTTGGGTATCTTTCCAAAAGAATTAAAAAGAATCATATTACAGTGATATATGTCTATGGCGGCACAGTTTGTAATAGCTAAAACTTGGAAACAGCCTATTTGCCCATCAGTTGGAAACTGGAGAAAGAAGATGTGGTTTTTCTATAAAATGGAATACTACTCAGCCATAAAGAATGAGAAGGTAGATTCATTCGTAGGTAAATGGGTACATTTTGAGGATATACTCCTACGTGAAATACATAAGTCACAAATATTCAAATACCAAATAGTTTCTCTGGTGTGCAAAACTAAAATAGTACTGAAGATCCTAACAGGACTATTAGCAATGTGAAATAGGAAGAAAAGGACCAAAGGTATAGGGACAGTGAGATGGAAAGGGAAAAGGAAAAAAATATGAGAAAATGTAAAAATGGAATTAAAGCATTTGAAGGTGGGGAGAGGAGGAGGGGGTGAAGGGAGGGTGGGGACAAGGGGAAAAAATGTGAACCAAGACCTGGCATGTAAAGGTATGAGATCCCAGTAATGAATGTAACTGTATCGTTTACTTAGAATGTACCAATAATTCAATTTAATTTTTAAAAAACTTCAAATTGTCTTCATCAGGTTGTGCAAGATTTTTAAGGACAATTATATTTCAAAAAGTTTATAAAATAATGAGTACAGGCATCAAAGTAAGACTGACTCAGATCAGCACTATATAAGAAATACCACTCATCCCACTCACTCAAAAGCCTCCGTATCTCCCTTTCCCCACTTTCAATACAGGCTCTGTGCTTGCCTTCTGCTCCTCATTTATCCTTTCTGCACATCAACTTGACCATCTACTGGCCCTGTCTCCAAAGACTCAGAATCTGAGTATATCTTATTACACCTGCTGGGACCACCCTGGTCCAAGCTGCCGTCATCAGTCTAATAAAAGGTCCTCACTTTTTATCCTGTCTTTTTCTTCCCTTTTCCTATCCTTTTCTTGCCCTTTCCTCCGCACACAGATGTCAGGGTGACCCTTCAGGACACAATTCAAATCATGTCACTCTAGTGTTCATATTCCTCAATATTCTCCTACAGCTCCTCAGCTCAGTCTAAATAAAAGCCAAGGTCCTTATAATAGCAGATGCCCTAAAATATCTTCATATCCTGCCTCACATATAATCATATACTACAAGCCTTTGCCCAACTATTAGGTATCTAACAATTTAACTCCCCAGTTATCACCACCTTTTCCAGCCTAAGTGGCTTCCAGCTGTGAAAGCTTACATCTGCCTCAGTCCATTTTCTGCTGCTATAACAGAACAGTTGATGCTGAGTGAGTTTCAAAAAACAAAAATTAATTGGGGCTCATGGTTCTGAAGGCTGTGAAGTCCAAGATTGGTACCTGCTTGGTTCTGCCAGGGCCCTGTGCTTCTTCAACTCATGGTAGAAAGAGGAAAGGTGAATGAGCACACACAAAAGAGACAAAACATGAGGGTGTCCCTGCTCTATAACACCTCCTCTGCTGGTAACTACTCTAGTCCCGTGAGAGAGATATTAATCCCGATGATTTAAGGGCCCTACACCTCTCAACAGTGTGGCACATTCCCACCATATTTCAACACGAGTTTTGGAGAGGACAAAGCACATTCAAACCATAGTGACAATTCCTCTCGGGTCTGTGCGGTGTGAGTCTAGGAACAAAGGCCCATGGATAATCAAGCCCTTCTCCCTGAAGCCAATGCTTAGGAAGGACAAAATGGCATTTCATATTAAACTGAGCCATTATGCTAAATGGGAAATTTCCTTTGAGGCACCAGGCAGTAATGATATGAAATTCTATAGACGTGCCTGACCCACGAGCATACTGTCCAAGGAAAATGAGAAGTCCCATTTCTTGACTCCGAAAGTTCTCACCCACCAGAATATGAAAAACATCCAGAAGAGTCAAAATTGTGGGAAAGAGGATTCAGTAAGGAACTTGTCCAGAGGGGAAGAAGAACCTGGATATGCTTCTGCTCCTGTAAGGGTGGGGCAGGCACCTGTTCCAGGCAAGTTACCTTGGAGGGGCCTCACTACAGCCATTGAGGAATCCCACACACAACACAGAAGCACCCCACAGGAGCAGAATTCTCCGGGTTTAACCATACAATCTACTTTGCACTGTCTTTCATCGGCCATTTGAATGGGCTCATTTATTCTCTTCCACTGGATGAAAATTTGGACAAATTTCATGAATTTTTTCCTTTATTCTTAGTTAATAGAAAGTTCAATGTCACTTCAATTTCCAAAGCAAAGTTTTGATTCAGAAGTCAAAATTATCTACTCCAATATAATAATCAAAAGATTTATTTGAAGGTAATATCAAGAGATCTAGGTATAAGGATATTGAATGCAGGATTATTTACAAGAGCATTAACTAACCTAAGTTTCCCACAATGGAGAAGATTTGCATAAATTATGATTCCTTCAAATGAAAGAATACTACAAGGCCATTAAATATTATCTCAAATTCTATTTACTGACATGATAAATGTTGATGTTACATTATTAATTGAAAACAGTAGGATATAAAACTGAACCTAACACTTAAAAAAAAAAGAATCTCAATTTGGCAAAATAAACTACATATATAATAAGTCTGCCTGAGAAGATAAATCACTGATATATTAATTTGTGCTCTGCTTTACTACTGTGGAACACTAAGCAAGAATTGGTGCTATTCTTCTCCGCTGTCCTTCTCTATCCTTCCTCCCCTCCCACACACACACTATTCCTAGAGGTAGGCAACACTTTGTGCTCTAGAAAGTCTGCGCTCTTCTTTCCACCAAGATAGTTTCATTCAAAAACTAGTTGAACCAGCGGTGACAGTTGGCCGGCAGTCTCTGTGGCCTGGAGAATGGGAATGGTCAAAGAGGCTGAGCTGGGAAACCTCCAGCAGAGACAAGGAAGGAGGCGGTTGGGCAAAGTCTGTGGCTCTGCCCATCCCAGCACTGACACTTCCCTGCCCACACGTGGGCCTCCAGAGAGGAGTAGCTGACGGCCGCTTAAGAAGGCTGGGTCCCAGGCATGGGATGTCTCAACCTCAGAAAAAATCACCAGGATCAAGCCTGAGGCCCAAAGTGGGTTTGATCACACTGAGTGTCCACAGAGGACTTCCTCTGATGCATTATTATTCTTACTACTACTATGGAATTGAGAGATAAAATGGCATGTATCTATGGCAAATGTATGTGGTTTTAAAATACACACACATTGTGGAATGGGTGTGTCAAGGTGATTATCATATCTGATCCTTTACACATGTGCTGTTTTTTTGTAGTGCGAATACTCATCTGCTTGTTTGGTAATTTTCAAGGATGCAATACATTGCTATTAAATATAGTCACCATGTTGCACTCTAGCACTCCTGCACTTTCATCCTGTCTGATTTCACCAGCACCTCTCAAGCCCAAAACTGACCCCCAGACCCTAATAACCACCATTCTGTTCCTTCTTCCTTGAGTTCAACTGTTGCTGGATGCCGCATATGAAAAATTATCTTTCTGTGTCTGTCTTATTTCACTTAACACAATGTCCTCTAGGTTCGCCCGCACTGTCACAAATAGCAGGATTTCCTTCTTTTACAAGGCTGAGTAGTTTGTGTGTGTATATGTATAATTTCTTTCTCCATTCATCCATGGATGGACCCTTAGGTTGATTCCATACCTGAATGTTGTGAATAATGCTGTAATAAACAAGGGGGTGTGGGTGTCTCTTCAATACAGGGATATCCTTTCCTTGCATATATACTCAGCAGTGGGGTTGCTGGATCTACAGAGGACTTTCTATGATTGATCTTGTTAGGATAACAAAGAGTCTCTACACAGCCTTCATGTACACAGAGAGAAAGCAATCCTGTTACGACTGGGATCAAACTTCTTGCCATCCTGCTAGTTTAGTCCATGGGCAGATTTAATTTAGTTTTATGTCTATAAAGTATCTATCCTCAAAATGTATCCATTTTCCTATGAATGAATCTAATTTCTCATTCTTCATGGCTGAGTAGTATTCCATTTAATAGAAAAACCACATCTTCTTTATCAGTTTACAACTGATGGGCAAATGGGCTGTTTCCAAGTCTTATCTATTACAAACTGTGCTGCTATAAACACGGGTGCACATATGTCATTGTGATATGATTCTTTTAATTCTTTTGGAAAGATACCCAGCAGAGGTATGGCTGGGTTCTATAAAGTATCTAAAGCAGTATCTAAACCATTTGGCTCACTGTTTCTGCAACACCCCCCAGAGAACAAGCAGAAATCCAAGGGTGTGGAGGAGCTCCTTCAGGTCCAAAGGTTTGGTGAGATGGGCTACTCCGCAGTTCCTGAGCAGGAAGAATGCCAGGCATAGGAGTGGCAGCACATGGCTTCTTCGCCCCTGAGAAGGCTCAGTCACTCCTACTGCTGATCATCGCCTATTAGTTTCCTCAGTTCACTTCCTAAAACTGCATGAGAGGTGTTTGGGACCCTTCCACCAGCTGTATGACGAACTGCCCCTGTGTACATTCAATTGCTTGGTTTAAAGCAGTAGGAGAGAACCCAAGCTGAGACACTGTCCTTAGACACCACTCAAGACGCTCATGTGGAGAAGTTCTGCTGGTTTGAGCTGTCTCCCACCTGTCTTTCTGCTTCTGTGCTCCAGCTTTATAAGAGGCCTCCCTGGGAGCCCCAGCCGGGCCCTGGGATCCCAAGCTGTGCATGAAGATAGCTCCCCTGTGTTGTGCACGTGAGTGTGCGCATGCATGTACCGTGCGTGCAGGCGTGCTTGCTTCTCTTTGGTGCGATGCATGATGATTATATACATCCTGGCAAAGGAGATGTAATGACAGGGTAGAAAGCACAGATAATAGGGCCCTCCTGGCACAAGCAGCAAGTTCATCAGGATCCACTGAAATCCAATTGTGGGAAGAGCGATGGAGAGGAACGCACAAAGGTAGAGACGCTAACCTTTAGTTTTCAGATACATCTGCTGCACGTGGTAATTAAAGCTATTTTTAAAACTCCCCAAGTGTCAGCACTCCTTTTCCAAAGCATTCTTCTGTCAAAACTCTGCAAAATGGCAATACATTTGTTGGGAACAGTTGACTCACGTCTAAAAACATGCAGTCTGATTCCACAGCAGTGGAACGTTGTCTGTCAACAGGGAGCTTGAACCTGAGTCGCAGAGCACCGAGAGAGGTTCCCACAGCCCTTGGCTTGATGTGAGTGAGTGGCACAGATGGCTGCTTCTCACTATGATGCCACACCTCTCTGAGGGTGGGGACGCAGCTCTCAAATTCTCAGGAGCGGGCCCAGTGCCTCAGAGCATACGATAAACAAGTTTGTCCAGAGCTTTGCATCAGGACAGGGCGACAGCACATGGAATGAAAGGTCAAGGGCCGCTGAAGATTCCCACCCGTGTTCTCTGGAATGATGGAAGAAGGAAAGGTAGGAGAGACATCAACAAGTGTTGCCAGGAGAAGGGTGTGGGTATTTGAGCCACATCTTGAAGGATGCAACTGTGAATGACAGACAGAGACAGGGAGAACAGAGCGCCAGCAAGCTCAGAACTCAGCCATACACACTGGGATTCCAATTCATCTAGGTGAGGAATCGAGCCATCCACCCAGCCCCTGCATGCTCCTTAAAGAAGCCCATGTCTCTAGGATTAATTCTGAAATGTGGTAGTTTTCTTCAATGAAGGTCCAAAGACTAACTCTCCTGAGGGACATGAGTTACTTACTGATGAGAAAAGCCATCCTCCAAGAGTGCTGAGATCCACCTGACCCTGTACGCACTCGACCACTTGCTGTAAGCTCATCTTATATTGAGACTCTCCCACAGAGTGGGTGTCAACAAACCCCAGAACGAGTAAGGGAAATAAAGCCCAAGAGGAAAGAAAATAGCTTGCCCAAAGTCAGAGAAATGCTAAGAACCAGAGCCAAACTCGCATCTCTGGTGTGTCTGAGAAGACAGATCCAGACCCCCAGGGCATAGCATGACTTTCTCAGTCCTGCTCCCCAAGACTCCATCTGTGCAGCTGTAAATGCCACCCCCGCCATGGGGCCACAAAATGCTAATGACTATAATAGGACAACCCACATATCTGTCACCATAAATGCCAAATCTTATAGGTTCCCTTTGGCTTGAGATCTATTCTGATTAATATCCAGAAGTGCATTCCCCGTAAAGGTAGTTGGTTCCCTTCAGCTATCACCCATGTGACAGATATTAGCTTGTTTGCAATGGTTTTGCAAGGCTCTTTCACCTTTTTCATAAGTGATTCTTAAAAACAAGGTGCCAATGCACAAAAGAGAGTAACAGGGAGAACTTTATTAAGAAACAAGTTTCATTGTAACATTTTCCTGACCACGACCTATATTATTGCTTCCAAATTATGAACAAAAAAGTCAAATATTCTGGGACTCAGTCACTGATCCCACATCCAGTTAGCAGTGAGTGTGGGGGTGGGGGTGGATAAAAGGGGAAAGTATGGCCGAGGGTAGACAGTTCTTAAATCTGGAGTCCCATAGACCTAAGTTCAAATCCTACGTCTACCACTTACTGATGACTGAAAAGTCTGTCCATGTCTCAGAGCCTGTTTCCTTATCAGCAGAATGAATGACTATCAGCTCCTGGTGGCTCAGTCCTTCAACCTGTCCAGTCATTTACCCTGTAGGTCACCACATCCTCTGGAGTGACAGCACCTGACATCAGTGACAACTCCCGTGTTCTTCCAGGATTCCATTGGACATGACTCTTTCTGTACCCTGCGCTCCTATCCCTTGCAGCTTTCTCCTCCTTCATTTGGCTTCCTGTGTCCCTCAGACATGAGAGTTTGGGTCTCTCTTTTTGTAAAACTGCTCTGTAATCTCCTCCAGCCATGGATGACAAATATCCCTGTATGTTGATGGCTCTCTAGCATCACCCTCCCTCTGACCCCAGAATCATATAATCTCATGTCTACTTAGCATCTCCACTTGATGGTCCCAAAAGCATTGTGATTAAAAACATTTAAACTAAGTCCCTGACCTACCCTCAAATTTGCAGTACTGCAGTCCTCTCAAGAAATGTTTTCTCTCTCCAGTTCCTCAAGCTTGGAATGAAAAATAAACAGCAAAACTAGAAGCATCCTTGACTTCTCTTTTTCTCAAAACCCAGATCCATCCAACTTCAAACTTTATCTGGTTTACTCCAAGATGTATCTAGAATCCAACCACTGCTTATCACCTCGCTACTACCCCATGATGCAACCACTATCCTCATGCTTCAGATAATCACAATAGCTTGCTAAATGTTAGATTTCCTCATTTCTCCTTATCCTCCTTACCTTTTTAACCCTTCCTAAGGCAGATGCCAGAATACACGTTCAAAAATAAACGTATTTTAATAAAAAAATATTCTTATAAATAAACAATTTTTGCCAAAAATCTTTACTCACCTCCTGTTTTGCCCAGAATGAAAGCCACATGTCTCACACTGGCCCCCGACTTCCTGCCAAGCCTCTGACCTCTGGTCCATGCCTCTCTACATCACTCACCCTTCTGTAGCCACACCAGCCTCTGTGCACTTCCTAGAGTCTGCCCAGAAGGTTACAACCCAGAGCCTTCACACTTATTCTTTTCTCTCCCTGACATGTTCTTCTTCTACCTATAGGCACAGCCTCCTCTCTCCCTTGCTCCTTCAAGAGTCTGTTCTGATGTTACCTCATCAAAGAGGTCTTCCAAGCCAATATAAACTAAAAAATTATTCTTTCTCATGTTTCCTCCTTACATAGTTTCATTGTCAGGTTTATCATCAAACACAGAACCTATAAGACCCATCAAGAACTATAATTTAATTAGTACTTGATCATCTCTCATTTCCCCATTAAAAATACACTCAGGTAGGCATGTTCAGTGGCATGTTCTGTAGTTACAGCTACTTGGGAAACCAAGGCAGAAGGATCTCTTGATTCCAGGGATTCGGGGACATCCTGGACAATATAATGAGACCCTATATATATTTAGGGGTTTAAACAAAATGCTCCACAAACAAAACAGAGGATTTTGTGGATTAAATGAGATAATAATGATGACTTCTACAGTTCACCAAAGTGGAGGAACAGGGACTGGATTTTCCCTCCTGTCTGAAATAACCAAAAAGGACTAGGTAAAATTTATGAGACAACAGTTTTCAAACCATTAAACAATATGCAATGAAAGCTGATGATCCTTCAAGAAAGGAAGCAAAGTGAGCCCGTGATTGAACTGTATTATATATTATCTTGAGGGAGAATCCACACCGAGTACAGGAGTAAAAAGAGAACATGGGGAAGCCAGTGGACTCCACGTCCAAGGGATATAGATCTGAGAGATGCAAGCAGGGCAGCTAGACCTCACAGGACAGATGGCCAGAGTGGAGAGAGCTGCTGAGAAAGAAGTAGGTCAAACTCAAACCATAGGGCAAATCTCTTGTGTGGCCCACAGGGCCACCCTTGAATACTCAGCAGAAAACAGACCAGGATATGGACGTAAAGAAATTACTTGACATAAGGAATGAACCAACTAAAAAGGTTATAAGGACTAGCGTGTTGAGCTCACACAGCTCTGGGGAAGTATTTCTTCTTACCTCTCAGGCTAGAAAACCTTATACTTCATATGCACAGGGCAAAACACTTCGGAGGTCTGCCCTCAACTGAGTGGAATAATTAGCTCTACACTGAGACCTTCTTGAGAAAAATCTAGTAAATCACAAAAACAAGCGAATTGAACTGTTTCCAAATAACTACATCGTAGAAAACATTCCAATAATACTTGAGAAGTACAAAAATACCTAGCACCCAACAAGGTAAAATTCACAAACGCTTGCTTTCAGAAAAAGATTACTAGGCATTCACAAAATAGGAAAATATGAGCAATAAGGGACAAAATAATCAGTTCATCAAAGTTAACCCAGAACCAAAAGAGATATTAGGATTAGCAGAAAATCACCTCAAACATTTATTATAACTGTGTTTTATATGTTCAAAAATGTAAGTAGAGACATTGAAGATTTGAAGAAAAGACTCAACTCAAACTTTTAAAATTAAAACTGCAATTATGAGATAAGAAACACACCAGATGTGATTACTGGCAGAGTACACATCATAGAATAAAATATAAGTGAAGCTGAACACATAGCACTAAAAATTATACAAAATGAAATAAAGAATAAAAATAAAATGAAAGTATCAGTGGCAGTTGGGGCAACTTCAAAAAGACTAATACATGTGTCATTGGAATCCCCAAAAGAGGATGGGGAGGCACAAAATATATTGGGAAAAATAGTAAATGAAATATTTTTATATTTTAAATAAATACTTTATGAAGTTTTTTTGTGGGGATACTGGGGGTTGAACTTGGGACCCTGCGCTTGCGAGGCAGATGGTGGAACCACTAAGCTTAATCCCCAGCCCTTTTATGAAAGTTTTTATGAAAACTACAAACACACATATTTAAGAAACTAAAAAAGCTGAAAAAAGCACAAAAGAAAAAGAGACAGAGACACAAGTGCTCATGATATATCTTTTTTTTTTTTTTTTTTTTGGTACCGGGGATTGAACTCGGCTCTTTGTGCTTGCAAGGCAGGCCACCATACTTGATATATCTTAATACATGATATATCTTAATAAAAGTGATCAAAGCCAGACATAAATGAAATCCTAAAAGAAATCAGATACAGGACATGTTATTTACAGTAAAACAAGAATAAAATGGGCCAGGGATTTAGCTCAGTGGTTCTGCCATCTGCCTTGCAAGCTCTAGGACCCGAGTGTGATCCCCAGTAGCAAAAAAAAAGAATAAAACAACATCAGATATTTCATCCATAATAATACAAGTTAGAAGATAGTGGAGCAACATTTTTAAGGTGCTAAAAGAAAAAAACTGTTGACCCAGAATTCTGTACCCAGCAAAAGTATCTTTCAAAATGAAGGTGAAATAAAGTCATTTTCAGACGTAAAAATAAAAGATGAAAGACATGAGGAGCTGAAAACTTTCTCCAGAAGCTGACCAGCACTGTAAGAGATGTTAAAGGAAGTGCTACAGATGGATGAAAAATGATACCAGATCAAAATATGGCTATGCACAAAGAAATAAAGCATTTGAAATGACAACTACATAATAAAGTATATGATTTTTCTTATTTAAATCTCTTTAATATAGTTGATTATTTAAATAAATATAATAGCAGTGTATTGTGATATACGTAATGCATATAAAAATAATATTTATGACAATAGTCATGAGGCCAGAAAGGAGAAGTAGAAGTGCAACGAGCATCAGTTCCTTATACTGCATGTGAAGCAATACGTTGACACTCAGAAGTAGACAATGATGAGTTAAAGACGTACAGCTGGCCCTCCATATTCACAGGTTCCACATCTACAGATTACCTCAACCATAGGTCAAAAATTTACATGAAACTGTTACACTGTTACTGAGGTTGCTGTGTAGTTGGGCCTATAATGTTCGCACCTAGGCTGAACAGTGATAGCCTTGTTTCTCCTTAGCATTATTCCCTAAACAATACAGTATAAAAACATACATAGAGTACTTACATTGTACAGGCATACTTCAGTTTTATTGTGCTTTTCCAATGTTATGATCTTGTACATTAACGGTTCATGGTGACCCTACACAGAGCAAATCTATCTACACCACTTTTCCAACAGTATGTGTGTGCTCCACGTGTCTGCATGACATTTTGGTAAATCTCACAATATTTCAAACTTCTTCATCACCACTATATCTGCCCTAGTACTGCCATTAGAATCACTGGATGCCAAGAACTGTGTCTGTATAACATAGCAAATTCAGTAGATGACTACTCTAATCAGCCAGCCATTTCCTCACCTGTCTCCCTGTCCTCAGGCTGCCATGTACTGAGACAAAGCAACACTGAAATCAGTCCAAGTAATAACAGTACAATGGGTTTTATTCAAGTAAAAGGAAGAGTCACACCTGTCATGTTAAAGTCAAAAGCTAATAAGGATTAAGCTTAATGAGGAAGACTCATACGAAGGCAAACCAGAACTCATTTCATCAAACTGTGTTTTGGTCTCCATATTCAACCTTTCTTTATTCCTCACCCATATACTTTCAAGTCTCTAATGGTCACTGTTCTATACTAAGGTTGACTCTTTCTAGCTTCCAACTCTGAGAGCAAACATGTGGCATTTTATTTCACTTACCATAATGTCCTCCTTCCATCCATTTTGCTGCAAATGATAGAATTTTAGTCTTTCTAATTGGTGAATAATATTTATTTATCACCTTTGCTTCATTCAGCTGTCAATGGGCACCCAGGGTGCCCTCAGCTATTTTGAATAATAAAGCCACAAACATGGGCAGGTACACATACCCTTGGTATACAGATTTCATTTTTTAAATGTATACCCAGAAGTGGGACAGCTGGATCATACAGATCTTTCTTTTTTTTCTTATTATTATTTAGAGCTCCTAATCAGAAAAAAGAGTCTTTTCAAAATCCTACTGCATTCAAGAGCTCCGGTGGAGATGCACAGTGAGATCAATGTTGTTTTCAGGGTGCAAACACAGCCCTTCTGCAGCCCGTGGGCCAAGGACTAAATTCAACTGCCAAGCCTTGCTGAATAGCTCTACTAATATCAGGTAAAAGAGACTTCAGAGAAAAGACAGTTACCAGGGATAAAGAAGGGCCTTTAAACTAAGATCAAGTGAAGAAGGTCATCTCATAATGATAAAGGGTCAATTAAATCAAGAAGGTATCAAAATTCTAAATATGTACCGCTCTTTGTAAAACAGCTTCAAAAGATACTAAGCAACAATTTATAAAACTCCAAAGGTAGAGTAGGCAAACTCATAATTAAAGGTGAGTATTTTAATATCTCTTTCAATAACTGAAAGAACACATAGAAAAAAACAATAAATCATCAAGGATACTGAAACACAAAACTTTCAACTAAATTGACATTTATAGAATGTTCCACAAAACAACACATCACAAATCCTTTATGCTGAGAAAGACAGTACACTGGATTTTCAAATCTATCTCAATAAATTTAAACAGATTCAAGTAATAGATACTATGATCGCTAAACCTGATAGAATTAAATTAGAAGTTGATAATAGAAAGATACTTTCAAAATCTCCAAATATTTCAAACTAAATAATATATATATATATATATATATATATATATGACTAATGAGTCAAAGAAGAAATCAAAAGGAAATTTAGAAAATATTTTGAACTAAATAATGCAATACAACTTATCTAAATGTATAGGATGAGACTAAACCACTCAAGGGAAAAACCACTAATAAAAATGAAAGGTCTCACATCAATGATCTCAGATTTCTACTAAGGAACTAGAAGATAGAAGAGCAAATTAAGGCCAAATTAAAAAAGAAAACCAGAAAGTAAATAGAAAAAATAAAAGCAGAAATCAATACAACGAAACAGGAACAAAATTGGGAAATCAATAAAGTAAAAAACTGGTTCTTTGAAATCAATAACATCAATAAACTTCTAATCAGACAGATCAACAAAAGAAAGAGACACAAGTCATTAATTTCAAGACAGATATTACAAATGAATATGGATCCAACATGTATTCAAATGAAAAATAAGGAGATATTATGAACTTTATACTTACAAATTTGATGACTTTAAAAAATGGGGAAATCACTTGAATGAAGCAAATTACCCAAACTAACTAAAAAATAAACAGCCCTATATCTGGTAAAGAAATTTAATTTGTGGCTAAAACATTCCTACATAGTAAACTCCAGGCTCAGGTGGCATTATTGGTCAATCTTACTGAAAACTTAGAGAAGAAATAATGATAATGATTCACAAACTCTTCTAGAACTGAAGACTCTGCAATTAATTTTTGAGGCCAGAATTACATCAATACCAGAATACCAAGGAAAGACAGTCTATTAAATCAAACGCTACAGTGTACACAAAAAAATAATACATCATGACAAGCAAGTTTTATCTCAAGGGGTTTGAACGGCTTTAACATTAGAGTCATCATTTAACATTATCAATCATCTCAATAGATACAGGAAGAGCATTAGATAAAACCTAACATCAATTCCTAGATAAAGACTCTCACCCCACTAAGAACTGAGAAGAACTTCCCAAGTATAACAAAAGCATCTGTGAATAACTCACATCTAACTTTCTGGCAGAACAGTGTTTCTTCCTACTATCAGGAACAAGAAAAGGACATCTGCTCTCAGCACTTCCGGCCGAAATTGTCATGGAGGTGCTATCAGCACAATCAAGAAGTCAGAGAGGTAAAAGGGATCCAAATGCAATGGAAAAGGTACAAATGTCATATTCCTTAAGGATTTGGTGTCAGTGTAGAGAAGCTCATGGGCCATATGAGAAAGTACTAGAATCGCCAGTGAATTGAGCAAGACTGAAACACTACATTACTATTTTGAAAAAAATAAATTACATTTCTCTTCACTATCAAAGAACAATTAGAAGATGAAAAGTTTAAAGTACCATTTACAATAGCATCAACAACATAAATACTGAGGGGTAAATCTGACAAAAAGATGTGAAAGTTTGGAACAGTGAAAATAATGAACCACGGTTGAGAGAAATTAAAGATGGACTACACAAACGGAGATAACCTCGATAATAGGTGAGAAGTCTCAATATTATTAAGATGTCAGTTCTCCCCACGTTGGATAAATTAAATTGCAATACAAAATAAAATCCCAGTCAGCATTTTTGTTGAAATTGACAAGCTGATTCTCACATTTACATAAAAATTCTAAGGACTCTGGGCAGCCAAAGTGACACTGAAAATGAAGAACAAAGGTACAAGGCTAATACAATATGATTTCAAACCTTGTTATAAAGCCACAGCAATCAAAGAATGTAAGGCTGGCATAAAGATTTTTAAAAGGGCAGATCAGTGGAACAGATATAGAGAGTTCAGAAACTTTTCAGATACCATATTAAAAAGCACAATCCATTAAAAATATACTGATAAATTGGACTTCAAAATTTAAATGTCTATTCTTCAAAAGGTAGTGATGGAATGCAAAGACAAGCCACAGGCAAGAAGGAAATATTTGCAAAGTACTTATCTGATAAAGAATTTGTATCCTGAATATACAAAGAACTTCTGAAAGTCAATAATAAGAAATAAATAATCCAGTAAAAACAGGCAAAATATTTTAACAAACACTTTACCAAAGAAGATCTATGAACATAGATGGCAAATAAACACATGGAAAGATGCTCATTACTCATCAGGAAGATGAAAATTAAGATCACAATGGGGCTGGGCGTGGTGACACACACTTGTAATCTCAGCACATGGGGAGGCTGAGGCAGGAGCATCACCATGAGTTTGAGGCCAGCCTGAACTACAAAGTGAGATTCCACTTCAAAAACAAAACAAAACAAAAAAATCACAGTAGGAACTGTTATATATCCATTTAAAAATCAAGATGATGACTTATTTATTTCACTTAGGAGTATATCCTCAATATGTATCCACTTTCCTATGAATTAATCTAATTTCATATCCTTTATGGATGAGTAATATTCTGTTTTATAGAAAAAACAACATCTTCTTTATCCAGTTTCCAACTGATGGGCAAATGGGCTGTTTCCAAATTTTAGCTATTACAAACTGTGCCGCTATAAACATAGGTGCGCATATATCTCTGGCATGAATAAACTATAATAGTACATAAGATCCTAGTGATATAATGGACAATGTGAAATAGGAAGAAAGGGGCTAAAGGTGTAGGGAAAGTGGGAAGG
Organism: Fukomys damarensis; assembly: GCF_012274545.1. Classification (NCBI taxonomy): domain Eukaryota; kingdom Metazoa; phylum Chordata; class Mammalia; order Rodentia; family Bathyergidae; genus Fukomys; species Fukomys damarensis. Next base: position 67,772,068 of record NW_022900913.1, read on the forward strand.
GTAGGGGAAAGCTAATAAGGGAAAAGAAAAAATATGAGAAAATGAAGAAATGGAAATGAAGTGTTTGTAAAGGGGGAGGAGGGATGGGTGAATGAAGGGCAGGGACAAGGAGAAAAAATGAGAACCAAGACCTGTCATGTAAAGGTACAATAATGAATGTAACTGTACTGTATACCTAAAATGAACCAATACACTCAATGACGAAAAAAAATCAAGATGATGATGGTACCAGGCGCCAAAAAGGATGTGAAGCAACTGGAACTCTCATCTAAGCAGCAATTTCTTTAAAAGTTAAATATACAAGTAACCGGGAGTGGTGGTGCATGCCTATAATCCCAGCACTCGGGAGGCTGTAGGCATTGCGGTGAGTTCAAGAGCAGCCTGGGCTCCCTAATGAGTTCCAGGTCAGTCTCAACTACATAGTGAGACCCTGTCTCAAAAAAAAAAAAAAAAAAGTTAAATATACAACTACCATAGGATGCAGCCATTACACTTTCAAGCATATATTCGCAGTGAAATGAAAGTATACATCCATACAAAGACTCCTATTGTGTATTCCACAATAGTTTTGTAGGTAACAGCCACAAATCTAGAACCCAGATGTCCATCAGTGAGTAGATAGCTAAAATTTTTATATTTGTACAACTGAAGACTCATCAATAAAAGCAAAGAACTATTGCTATACATTGCACATAGATAGATTGTACAATAATTGCATTTCAGTAAAACAACCCATACCAAGAGAAGAAAAACTAATATACACTATAGGATTCCATTTCTGTAAAACTCTAGAAGACACAATTTATATACAGTGTCAGAAACACATTAATACTTGCTTTGGTTGTGGGACAGGGTGGATCAGGAAGGTGAAATGACCAAAGGCTACAGATACTTCTGGGGCTAACAGTGTGTTCACTATCTTCACTGAGCTTTGGCTTCCTGGATGTACACATATGCCGAATGCAACCTGCACACTGAAATATGTACATTTATTGTGTGCTCAGTAAAACTGTTGATTTTTATAGAAAAAAATAGATAATGAAAGTTATAGGCAAAAACATAGCCTGGTCCCATCCAATACGATAAATGGCAACTCCTATTCTTCATGGAAGGGTTCTGAGCTGGGACCACAGAGGCAAATGAATACAATGTGGTCTTCGTCCTCACAGACTCCTCAGTGAGGCTGGGAAGACAAACAAGGGAACAGATTACCACAAACATAATTGGATTTGAGTGATACTAAATTAAATTTAAAGACAGAAAATGGCACAGGGATTTAATATTCAAACAGAATTAGCATCTTTGAAATGAAAGGAATGAAAAAATTAAATCTTTTCCTTCCTTCTCTCTGCATCACAAATCAAGATTTCTTAAGTCTGTGTGATTCGACATTCACATTATCTTTTTTCACCCATTTTCTTCACTTAGAGCTTTGGCATCTCCTCTCCCCACATCAACCACATGTAGCCTAACCTCATTTTTATTTGCTTGAACTCAGTGTGTGCTCCGGAGTGGGAAAGATTTGCAAGCCCGGGGTGATATTCTTTAGGGTCTGGCAGAGCCACTCTGTCCTCACAAGGATTGGCTCACGTCAAGGGCTTCTTGGTTACAAACCAGCGAATGTAATTAAACAGTGTCTGGGGGCATAGGACAAGATCAGCAGAGTCCTCTAGGAAGAGGAGTCGGGGAGGCCCGCACACTGGCGTGACCTGGGCCCGGACAGACGGGGGTCTCAGGATACAATTGGAGCAGCTGTCTATGATAAGAAGTCCAGGGGATCCTGCAACCCTGGGAGCTGCCAATGACCCACAGGGAGGAGCAGATGAAAACCAGAAGCACGTGAGTGTGTCTAGGAAAAACAAATGCATGTGGCAGAGCAGTGTGCACGCCTCCTCCTTGGAACGGTGCAGCACGCATCAGAACACGATGATGCCTTCAGGAGGCACCTGTTCCTCACTATTTAACACTAAATTATTCACCCTCTTTGATCACAGAATCCTTTTGCCACAAATCAGCAGCTACAGACTAGCAAGGCTGCATTTTCCCCAGTGTACAACTGGGGGATTTCTGCAGGAAACCTAACCATGGCTTCCCTGCCCTCCTCCTTGGCTGGTCTGTTTCAAGTCAAAGAGAATGTGTGTGAGCCTCCAAGGAAGACCTGGTGCCCCACACAACCATGATACAGATTGATAAAAATGGGTTCAGTGGGATGGGGGTGCTGGCAACTATAACTCATAAGGGAGGGCCCAGCTTTGTGAGTCTGTGAAGAACTGAGATGGCTATAAATGCTTCTTCCTCCATGTGTAAGTAATCAGCAGAATCAACACAAGGAAGCAAGAGGCAGACAGCAGCAGGAGGCTTAACTAGCAGACTGTTCTGTGTGGGGAACTTTAGGAAAACAGATAGGAGACCCAAATTCTCCCTCACAGGCTGTTCTGAGAGACAGGCACGGAATGCCAGAGCTGGGTAATGAGACAAGACATCATGAGAATACCTCTCTGGAGAGATCTGGGAGGTCCTCTTGGCAGAGGCAATGTGTAGCAGATCCCTGCAGGAAAAGTAAGTCCTGGAAAATCAGAGGTTCAAGAAGGGTACAGCAGGTTGAAAGGAACGTCCTAGCAAAAGCTGGAGCTAGGAGGTTAAAACAACCTCAAGTCTCCATTTACTTTCAGGGATGAGCCATGGGACAGTGTGTGGAATGATAAGAAATAACTAAAGTTGCAAAGATATGGAAGGGTCATCCTGGAGCAGGCTGGGGCTGGCTGCATGATACGGGCTTTTCTCTATGAGCTGAAGTCAACCAGCAGGGTGAGGACAGTGGACTTTGAGATCAGGAACACCAAAGAAGAACCAGATTGGTGGCAGGACAGTGAATATGGAGAAAAGAACATTGAGCTTGAGGTGGAGGTGGGGCTTCTGGTTGGATCTCTGGTTCTAGAGCTCAAAGGCAAGGTTGACAATGGGTATGCACAGGATGTGCGGTCACTTACACGCTGGAAATGGAGAGGGGGTGCTGATTGTGTCCCTTCCCTTCTGAAAAGCCTGCTCCTCGGAGCCTCATTTGCTGATCCTCAAAGGTTATCTTGTGCTTTTGCATTGCTTGTTATGCATCCTAACAATTTCCATCAAAGTGTGCTGTGTCTTCATGTGTGGAAGGATTCATCTAAAAATGGAAGATGCCAACAACAGACAGAGCAACTCAGGTCGCGTCACAGCTGGTCTTTCAGAAGGCTGAGAGTAAGAACACTGTGTATTCCACAAAAGAATTTCCTGCAGGACATTCCCAAGAGGCCAGACTAGGGGGTACATGTCTCCTTCCTGCATGCAGAGCTTGGAGGGAGGCCACGGTCTCTTATCAATAAGCAGGAAAGGTGTCCATGAGGCATTTGAGAAGCCAGAATGACTAGGATCTGCTGCGGGCCATAAGGAAGCTCCTTGCCCAGCTGATGGGAGGTTCTGGAAGCCACTCTCCTCATACAGAGTCATCAGGCCTCAAACAGGCAGCTTTATGACCTGGGGTGGTGCTCTCCTTCAGGGGTTCAGCTTTTAATTGCTGCTTTTGTCTTTTCTCCAAGGCAAACTGTGAAGTTCTCATGAATGCAATTTCCTACATGCTATATACATCGACCAGCCTTCAACCATACCTTTTAAGAATCTATGATTTGATAGGAAGAAAGGGACTAAAGGTGTAGGGAAAGTGGGAAGGGTAGGGAAAGCTGCTAATAAGGGAAAAGAAAAATATGAGAAAATGAAGAAATGGAAATGAAGTGTTTGTAAAGGGGGAGGGAGGAGAGGTGAAGGAAGGGCAGGGACAAGGGGAAAAAATGAGAACCAAGACCTGTCATGTAGAGGTACAAGATCCCAATAATGAATGTAACTGTACTGTATACCGAAAATGTACCAATAAACTCAATGAGGAAAAAAAAAGAATCTATGATTTTCATGGAGCATTGAAGATTCAGCAAGGAGCTACAACTACCCATTCCTCAAGAGATTCGTAGTGTCATGGCCGCCTAGACTAATGGCCCTTTTATTTTCCAAAAGTTATTTTGAATCCCCCACCCTCCTCCAAAGTAACTTATAACTTCATCAGTCAAGGAAAATATAGTGTAGACCTGAAAACACATCTGTCCCCACAGTGGAGCCCAAAGATTTGTAGAAACTGCCAGTGAGGCTCTGAAGACTTCCCCTGAATCTGATTATCTTTTCTCCAAATAAAGCAGCTCTGTAATATGCAACACCAATGCTCACGGTTGAAGAGGTGCGCACATTAAGAAAACCAGTGCATAACGAAAGCAAACAAAAACATGTGCCCTTGAGTGTTTATCCTGAATTCAGGAAAATACATTAAGCAAGTCAAATAGAGGAAAGGGACAAGAGAACAGTGATGCTAAGGAATAAGGGGAACAGGGGCCCAGCTGGACAGCCATGCTGCCATCCAAAAAAACAAGCGTGGTGGATGGGGAGAAGGCATAGACCTGAGCTTGTCTGAGGGGCTGGACTTCTGCCAGGAAAGAGGGGAGTAGTTTCATGAAGTGAAAAGATAGGGACCCCCTCTGGAGCCAAATTCTAGAGATGATGTTGAATGGTGACGAACCATTCAATGCCTGCTCTTGGCTCCCCCCCAATTTATTTTATTCCAAGTCATTACATATGATCAGCAGAGAGTCAACCAACAATTATTTGTCTGTGGGTGTATATTTTAATAGCTTTAAAAATTTGCAGAGCTTAAAATGATGTAACACTGCATAAAAGAATACCAGGGCTTTTGCTTTCCACGAGACTATGCTAGAGCAGGAAACTGGACTTCAGAAAATGACTGGCTCCTAAGCATAAACCTACAGGTATTTAGAGAACATTTCCATAATTCTCCAGAGACTGTGCTGGGGTCCATGGGTCGAAGCTGTACCAGCGTCTCTACCTTCACATCACAGACTTCAGAACTCCCATATGCCGTCACTAAAGTCCAGCTGAAAGGTGTCTCCAACACAGCATGCACCTGAGCCTCACTACCTGGTTTTGCAGAATCAGACCCTGACCACGACCTCACAATTTTTTTTCCTCTCATTGAATTTATTTGTACATTTTAGATATATAGTATAGTTACATTCATTATTGGGATCTTGAACCTTTACGACCTCACAAACCATGTGCGGGTGGTGCCATTTGGTGATTAGGGCTTTGCAACCCTAGTATTCATACAGAATAACACAAGCACCACTGAAAAGCTGCATGTCCTCTTGGGACCTCAATTTTCTCATCTGTAAAGTGGGGGTGATGATAACTGCCCTCCAGGGTGTTGATGAGGACTAAGGAAGATCGCAAGCACACAGGGCACTGAAAAGTGTCTGGTGTGTCGTAGCTGGTGAAGAAATGTTAGGGGTCATCCTTTGGCTCTCAGTGGAAAGAACCCCCTGTGGGGATGGAAGCCAAGAAAGGAGACAAACAGGTCCCTGGAGACCCCTCCTAGCCCAGGATTCTTGCAGCCTGGCTAGCCCAGGGTATGCTGCTGACCATGGTGCAGTGCAGCGGGGCTCTTGGGTGTGGCTGCCCCAGGGTGGCTGGCAGGTGTCCCCCCATATGTCTCCTCCTGCAAACACTGAGCCTTGGGTCCCAGCTGCCCCAAAACACCAGTGTGCTTATGACTAGGGAGTGTCGAGGGAGATCCTCACACTGGAGAAGAAGCAAGGAGGAAGAGTCAGGGGCCCCAAGGGGAGGGCGGGGGTGGCATGGATTCAGGGGTTGGAAGAGAACCAGGTTAGATATGTGGAGATAAAGCACGGCTTTGAAGACTGACCACAGAAACAAGGGCTATTCAATGGGAAGAGTCATCAAAAGTGAAACCAGTGCTGGACATGGGACTTCCGGGGCCTGTGGATACTGCTTTGCTCTGGTACAAAGCACAGTGCTCTTTGAAGGCCTTGCAGAGAAGCCAGAAAAGCACAGAGAATCAAAATTTCTCAAGGATCAAGGAGGCCTGGTGCAGGCTCTGAAGAGTAGGGAGGGGGAGGTCACATCCCTTCATTTAATTACCAGTGCCACCCTCTGCACCCCAGAGACAGGGCAGGCACTGCGCATGTTTCCACTCGGCCCAGGCAGACATGGAGCTGACAAGATGAGACTCTGTGGGGACGCCATGAAATGTGGCTCTCACATGCAGCCACTGTATGACATAACCTGCCCTGTGTTAACATCAGCACCTGAGACTGTGTCAGCCATGTCAGCCCTGAGCTCATGAAAAAACACACATCACAAAAGAGAAAATTACCCCAAAAATAAGCCCTGCACCCTCCAGCATGAAGCTGCTAGACAAGGACCAGCTAATTCAGGAGCTGCTGGGGGCCACACCCCCAATGGAAGCAGTGCCACAAAACATATTCTCCTCTAGTCCACACAGCTTTGGCCACACTGAGGTCGCAGGCTGCCTGGACTCACATCCTGAGAAGACATGAAAGCTGGGCACGTGGGTACTGGCTACTCCTGTACAGTGCCAGCTGCGTGGGGAGGCCAGAAACAGAAGGTTCATGAAGAACAGTGGACAAGGCCAATGATGCCGAGGGTCCCTAGCCCCATGAGGCCAAACTGGTAGATGGCTGGTCTCAGAACACTTCCTTCTCATCCCATCAAATGGCGGCCGTCACCCCACTCACCTGGCTAGCACACAAACACACTCACACCTGCATACTCACACATACACATGTGCATATAGCATTCTCACACAGACAATGCAATGTGAACACATGCACACTCACATTCAATCCAGGTGACACACGTACACACACACATGTGCACTCATGCACACTCACGTATACATGTAGCATACTCAGGTACATGCAACTCACACTCATGCATACTCACGCATACATCTATGCCCTCACATGCACACACACATGCACACTCACATGCACATCCAACTGACATGTGTGTGCTCGCGTGCATGCACACACATGCACGTGCACATTCATGCAACTGACAGTATGTATATTCAAATACATACATGTGTGCATGCACGCACATACTCAGACATATACACATGCATCTACAGATGTATGTGGCTCACACACATGCATACTCACATATACCTATACACTCACGTGCACATATAACACACATTCATCACATATACTCACATGTACACATTCACATGCACGTACAACTCATACCCACAGACAACTCACACACATACACATAATACATACACACTTACACACACACAACTGCCCATACAATGCACACATGCTCTCACAAGTGTACACTTTACACTTATTCATGACCCCACACATACTAGTGCACACACACACACACACTCCTCCTTACACTCACACGTGCTCACTGTGCCTCCACACACCCCTAACACCCTGCATGAAATGTGGCTTCCACCCCACCCTGCTTTCTAACCCTCCTCGCCCTGACTGGCTACCCACCTCGCCTCCATGCCCTGCACACTCTGCTGGCTCAATAGTCATGTGAACTCAGGTCTGGATTATCCCCTGCTTCCCACCTGCTCCAGGTGAGTGTCTTGGAAGGTGAAGCCCAACTCTCTGACCTGTTGCCTTGGCAGGGTGGAGGTCCAGGTGAACCGGACAGCAGAGGACTGCTCTGAGCTTTCCCGAGGTCTGGGACGTAGGCTCAGTACCAGGCAAGCCCTTCCCATTCCGGGGCTCTTACCTCGTTCACAAAGACCCAGTGGCTGTCCTTGGAAGCGAGGTTGGTCTCCACAGCCTGCAGAGAGAAAAGAAGCCACATGAACGGAAGCAGGCTGGAGCCGGCAGACACTCAGGGTGATTGCTGAGACACAGTTTATAAACATTGTTCTTGGAGAATTTTTTCCTCACCAAACACGCCATCCCCCTGAGGCCCGCTCCAGCTGCCTCAGCCTCGAGAGAGCTTGACTGAACACAGACATCTGATCCCCACATTCTTCCAGCTCTCCTGCATGGCCTGGAGCAAGGTAAGAGAAGCAGCGCCTGCAGGCAGTAGAGGACCACAGTGTGGGCAGCCTACCTTCCCTGAAAACCCTTCTGCCTTTCTGCAGGAGCACTTGGGGACACCGCTCATCAGTGCCCAAGGCTGAAGAATCACAAAACTGAAGCGCTGGATTTACGGAAGCTTATCCAGCGGTGCTGAGTGACACGGGAAGTGTCTGCTCTGGGGCTTGGAGCTGCCTGGGTCCTGAGTCTTCCCAGCTCCAGCTCCCGGGGAGAAGCCCACCCTGTTCTCTCGCTGTGCTCAGTTCTATCTGTTATAGCGCTGGCACCTGTTTGTTCAGATGGTTAGCAGCTCATTTATTACTCATCTGTCTTCTCTGCCAGGCTGGGGGCTCCAGAAGGTCAAGGCCCACATCTCTTAGGTCACAGCTGGGTCCCCAAACATCACACTATCACCAGCAAATAGCAGGCGTTCAATTAACGTTGCTAAATATATGAATGAAGTGGGAGGCCAAGGCAGACACACCCATTACTCAGTTTCATTCTTGTGTGTATTTACCAGTGCCTTTCCCTCCTTGAAGTGGAAAGCTGACTGAAAGAGCTGGAAGGGACTGATGGTTTTCCACCAGGCCCCATCAGAATTCTCATGGTGAGCACGTGTAAAGAGCTCACGGAGTGCTGGGCACCAGCCAGGCCATCTATGAACCCAGGAGAGAGCTTTCAGATGGCAGTTCGGCTTTATTTATATATTATTATTTTGTATCTTATAATGTAATTTTTATTTGTTTTGATTAGAAAAATTTAAATGCTCAAAATCATCTCATAATGTATTACCACTTTAAAAGATTGTGCTAATGTAATGAAAATGTCCCTTTGGTCCCTCCACAATCATCCCCCCATAACTTTTTGGAGTGTCATCTTCCAAAATCTTCTACATCACAACTATAAGTGCCTGTTTACCCAGGCATATCAAACAGGTGTTTTCCTTAAAAGCACGTCAGGGATGACATATCAGCTAACATTCTCATATTTGACTTATCAATATTTTAAGAATATATTTCCTGGTCAGTACTGAGGGCATAGAGGGAGCAGAGCCTGCACCAGTGACCCTGCCCACATGTGGCCCAGTGAAATCTCAGGACCTGCCAGACCCTGTACAAGGCAGTGCAGGACCTCACTCCGTGGCAGTGGGCACACCCAATGGTAAGGGCAGTGAGGTCATGAAGGTGGAGGGCATGGTCAACCCAGGTGAGCTCCAGCCCCCGAACCTGTACAGAAAGCACCCTAAGGACACCAAGAGTAGGCACAGACACTTCCCTGAGCCTGCTGGGGCTGAAGGATGCAGTTTCTGCTTTCCACCCATGAATGAGAAGACACCAGGCCCTGAGAATACAAACCGAGGCAGGACTGGAAGAGGGTGACCTCCACCTCACTGTCACGTGTCCATTCTGGTCTCCTGTAAAATGGAAATGACACCGCCCCTCCTGTCTGCCAAGGTATGGAAGTCATCACTCTCAAAAAGAAGCAGAGATAAGAGAATGGCATCCATCATATCGCAAGCATTCCCAGGAAGCAGCGATGGAAAGGGAGTCACTCGTGTCCTGTGTGTAGGGTCCAGCCCCACCTCCCAACTTCCTCACAATGCAGCTTGGATCCTGGAAATCTCTATGGTCCTGAGAGTCCCTCATCCCCTTTTCTTCACAATCATCATCCACGAATCCTCAACTGCCAGTGATATCAATCAAATAGACCTGGCTGCTGCTTCCTGCCCACCTTCAGGAGACTCAGAAGATGGGGCACCAGGGATTCCAGGGGTTCTGTGCACTCCATGGGCCACAGCCTGAGACACTGGCCCCCTGATAGACAAGCTCAGTCAACCAGAGAAGCCACATAGACCCAAGAGCTGGTGAAAGGGAGACTCAGGATGGAGTACAAGCCACCCTGCCTAAAGCTTCTCACCTCTGAATGCACAGACATCCATGATGTCTCCAGAACCCAGAGGCCGCTGTGAAGATATAGGGGAGGAAGAAATCTGGAAACACTTTGAGCACACTGCTGGGCCCTGGCTCACCTGGATTCCCAACCTGTCTGCATTACCTTCATGCTCACCCAGAGAGTCCAGTGATTTGCTCGTTTAATTTGCACATGAGACAGAGCCACAGGAGGAGGCCCGAAGTCTCAAAACCCTGGAACTTGAGCTCAAGCTCAACAGTGGCAGCTTCACAAAGCTGATCTCAGCACCAGAAAGACACATGGGGAAAGAGACTGGAAAGCAACACCCCTAGATAAACCCAAAGACCCTCAGAAAGGAAGGGGTGAGGGGTCTGTCAGAACAGACCCTGGATGTGAGTCAACTGGGTCACCCTACTTGGTGGAGGACACCACTCAATGTGGACTGGTCATTGGCTGGGACACTGTTAAGTCAATGACCAGTTAAAGTGAGCAAGGCTGCTTAAAGGCCAGGACAGTGCAGGTGTCTTTACACACATGGAGAACTGTCCTATGCAAGACACTGAGTTTCTCTTTACAACCTCTGACAACAGATTTAAAACCAATGGCTACAATAACTAGGGAAGTCAATCAACTCAGTATTTGTGAGATCCTCCTGATTTTCCAAGGAGTTCAAAAGAAAACAGGTGGCCTCAGAGTCATGGGGTCCTGTCACAGGAAGTGCCTGAGCTCTGTCAGCTTTCACATATCAACAAAGAGGGTGATCACTCTGAGGGATCAGCCTCTTCATGCATCAACATCCACACCATGGTTCTCAAGTCTGAACAACCTCCTAGAGGGCTTATAAAACTTCAGACCCCTGGCTCCACAGCTCAGGATCCTAATCTCCTGGGAACAATGATACTTCTGGGATCTGCGTTGTATCCAATCTCCAACCCTGCCTCTTAGCCCTAGTAGCCAGGATCCCAGCTCCAGACTGGGTACCTCTGTGCATTAGAAGGTATAGACACACCTGCATAGGTGGGGGGGCCACTTGCTGGAGCCAGCACTGTGAATGATTTGAGCCGATAGTAGGGAGATCCCAGAGAGCAGGTGGAAGCTCAGCTCCCCTAAGGAGTCTTCCCGCCAGGTGTCAGACTCACACCAGGAAGATATTAGCAGAGGGAATTGATCAGAAAACCCCGCAGGAGAACTGGCCAACTTCCCTGTCCTACTTTCCCTCACCAATTAAGCAGGAGCTAATTTGTTAAGCCTCTTTTCCCCACATGGAGATAAAGAGAGCTTGGCTGCAGTCTTTTTCCAGAGGACATGGTTTGCACAGAAGCTGGAAAAGGTGACAGGAAGGAGTAGCTACTATGGGTTTTGAGAGAACCTGCAGGCCTCCCTCTGTAGTGCCTGTAGAAGGGCCTAATGCTGCAGCCCAGGGGGCGGGGTTCCCCCAGCTCTGCTGATTCCCCTCCTAAGTGCATCCTTTCCTTTCCTCTCCCAAGCTGTGTCTGTGCCAGGATAGGGTGAGTCCTCCCACCCCAGCAAGCCCAGTTTGGAGGTTTACCTGAGTGGCCCTGGGTAATCTACTTCACCTCTCTGAGCCATTTCCATGCTCCCTGGCGTCTGTGTACCAGTTAGGCTGCATGGTCTGCCCACGCCTCCCCCCATCCTATGCATGTCTGATGCCAGGGACTCCCCACATGTTCATTCCAAACCACCAACACCTAAAACTCTGGATGCCTGAGCCCTTGGCATTCATGGTGCCCAGAATTTACACGACTATCCAGGACTAGGGGTGCCTAGTGATAGATCCCAGCAACTTGCTCCCTGCTCGGGTCTTCTCCTGTGATCTCAGTGATTTCTAGAATTCCTCTGCAGAACGGAGCCAAAGTGATCTCTCTTGGCTTCCTTCACTTCCCGGTTCTGTGTCCCCTTTCCAGGCTCTGTTTCTTGTTTTAATTCCCCTGGGAATGCTTTTTAATAAGCCATTTTCACATAAATCCTCCTGTCCAAGTTGGCTTCTGGGAGTCCAAACTGAATACCTTCTGCCTGAGGTTGCAGTAAGAGTTAAATGAAATTACACAGGAAACCACCAGCCCAGCAGGAAGCACACCTTAGATGATCAGTCAGTGCTAAAGTCCCCATACCCGCTTCCCCTGGAGCTCCTGACTGCTCTTCTTTGATGGTTTCTTCCAAATGTGTGTAAGTGCATCATCCCTCTCCCCGCCTCCTCCCTTCATCCAACATATGGGGCACACGAGGCCCAACAGCTGCCCTAACACTCCATATCTGGTAACACTGGAGGTGTCTGCACAGAGAAGTGGACCCACAGGCTAAGAGGGCAGCTCTTGTACCCTGCATGGAGCTGGCACCTCACACAGCCAGGGAGGGGACAATGAATCCTCAACATAAAGCAGTGGTTAGATGGGAGCTCCAGCAACCACCAAACTTCCCATGGGGCTCTGGCAGCCAGGACTCAAGTCAAGGTGAACCCAAAGGGGTCACTCGCTGGTGTGGCCTAAGCCTCAGCCAGCAGAGGTCAACCTGCTAAGTTGCTATGAGCCGCACAAGGCCCAGGCCCACCCTCAGGGACCATGAGCCTAGATCCTGTAACCAACAGAACCTTTTAGAAGAAGAACTGAGTATGTGGAAAGGACTTCCAAGGGTCAAGCCAACTTGCCTGGAACAGAGGAGGTGGCAGGTGTTGGTGGTGTAAGTGGCCCATGGAACAGGCTAGGAGGGAGGACGCAGGCAGCCAGTGTAAAGCACAACATGCACAGATGTAGGTGCCTGTTATATGACAGTGCCAACAAATATGGACATACATATATTGTCACCCACAATGCATGTGCTGTCACAGGTAGCCTCTGGGGTAGACAAGCGGGTACAGAAGGGTATCCCCCTGTATAGGAGCAGTAGACTTACTATGAACACCAGTGGCTAATGGTATCAGCAGTGGTGGGGTACATGTGACATGAAACACCAACATGCCATCCTGTTGGCCCCCTGGAGACAGAGGACATTTGATTTGTGCCCTGGCCACCCTGATCTACAGCTTCCATAGAGAAGAAGGTTGAGGCCCACCTCCAGCTCCTGGTCCCCAGCCAAAGGATGGAGAGAAGGACAGGCTGGGCCAAGGAGGGTCACAACTGCCCTCTGTGGCATGGTGATACATGCCAGAACTGGACAGAAGCAGAGAAGTTGGGGTACTGAGCACAGTGAAGGAAGTGTCTGCACCTTCCTGTGTCCCCAGTGTTTCATGAAGCAGGATAAGTTTGTGCCATTTCCAAGGGCACTGAGAGCCTGCTTATATTACATGCCTCATTAATAGAATACCTCAATACAGTGTCCCCTCTGTGCCTCATTTGTTCCTCACCACCAGGCCAGGAGTGGTTTTGTTCCCCATCACAGACGGGAACTGAGACCTCACTCTAGATCAGATCTTGCAGAGGACCCCTGGTTAGTACTCGGCACAGACCACATTTGAACCTAAGTCCAATCGACTCCAAAGTCTGTGTTCTTCTCATACTTGGTCATGCTGCTCTGCATATGCTCAAACAACTGTGGGAGAAAGTGCATGAGCCTCCAGGCCTGAGCCCAGCCCCAGGACAATGGGAACAAAACAACCTTTTTTCTCATTTCTGAAAAAACACCATTACAGGCAGCAGTGTCTTCTGTCTCCAGGTTAACTTGTTCCCAAAGCCTGAGACCATTATGCCACCTGGTTGTTAGGGGTGAGTCTGCTCAGCTTCATCTTGGCCCACAGGACTAGGAAATGAATGGGGGAAAAAACCTCCCCATGGACGCCTTCCAACTCTATCGCTGAGGATTTATTTTACAAAGTGCAAATGCCACAGATTATTTATATGTGCATTAATTATTGGCCACTTATCTGGGCACCACCCTCCCCAACACAGGGAGCCAGAGATAATAAAAGCTTGTCGGCAACTAGCATCTTTTTAAAAATCCCAACTCTGACATTTGGGAACATTCTCCTCCCATGGAGCCCAGGGCCTGGCACTTTCCCAATGACAGACACCAAGCTAGCTTTAAAGCCCCTCGGCTGCTTTGCAACAACGTGCTATTTAGGAACAATTCTCCCTGTGCAGTGTCACCCTCCAAAGCATGAGGGAGTACAATATCCCCTCCTGTGCAAAGAAAACCAGCAAGAAAATCAGCAAAGCAGCCACCAGGAGGCCCGAGTTTTGGAAAAGGTGCCCAGCACCCAAGGCAACCTGAAAGAGCAGTTATCATGGGCTAATCTTTTTGGGCAAAGGACCCAAGATCCTGGCTCAGCTACTTTTGTCATTTACCTGTCTTTTTTTTTTGGGGGGGGGCACCTGTTTGCAGTACATAATGATTACATTTATCTTGGGAAGGAAGTACATGTACATAACAGATCGTCACCATTTTGTTCCTCGCCTTTATCAGAAATATGTCCTCAAATTCTTGCCACAGCTCCTGCTCCTGACTCTATCCTTATTTCTACATGCCGCTGAGGAATTTGGACCCAAGCTGGTAAATTCTCCGTGTCCTCCATGGATCCTTTCCCGGAGCCAGCTCTTCTTAACAAGTATAAATCATCAACTCCCACTTCCCATTTTTCTGTGGAAGACATCTCTAAACTCAGAAACATGCCCAAGGCAGGCACAGGGAACTCCGCCTCCTGGGCACAGGGAAAGGTAGCTTAGCTTGGGGCCAGATAGAGGAAGAGGAAGCTCAGAATACCCATCATGCTGTAACTGGGGGAAAAAAAAAGAAAGCAAACATAATTATCTAAATGCTATAAAAGTCAAATAAATCTCAACAGTTTCCAGTCAATCAGGAGACCACCCTGGTCTCCACCCTCCCTGTTGCCCAGATTCAGAGATAAACATCCAGAGTCCAAACCCAAAAGAGGGAAGAAGTAGCAGTTTATACCCTCTGGGGGAGGAGGATTCATTAGAGATCATCTGTGGATCCTTCAGATGAAATAGAGACAGTTCCAGAGCTGCACAAGAAGAGCAATTTACTGTAATAAAAAGTGAGAATATGCTACATGTGGACAATTTATGAAGAAACATTAATATGAGCAGAAAAATGAAATAGAGTCTGCTCGCAGGCACGATCTGTTTAATAAGATCAACTCGGAGAAGTGAAGCCAGGCAGTGTCGATGAGTATCGGCTGATGGATATTCAGGTTTTAATCAATGATCTATCATTTTCCCACCACCTGGAGGGCACAGAAACCAAATCAGGCTGTCCATGTTATCCGCACAGCTACTTGGGCTGTATCCTGAAGGGAAGCCATGGGAGCCTGGCTTTTCTATCCCATTTCGTCTCACAGATGAATAAGCAAGGCATTCAGGCCTTCGGCCACACGGATGCTGTCACACACTCCCTTTTGAGAACCGAAATCTACAGTAGGACAAATCACTTCTGAGCTTATTTATGTCCCGATCTGGCTCGGCGAGAGCAGGAGCGGCCACCAGCCTCTGCAGCGTGGGCTGTGAACCAGCAAATGACTCAGTTCCCCTTTATCCAGGGCAGGCGATGCAGACCTTGGGGACAAGTGGCTGCTCAGAGCCATTTCTCATACATCTGCTGCTCAGCTCATGCTTCAAACGATTTTTAGATACAAGCAAAGCCAAGTCCAACCTGATTAGAAATGTTTTCTTTTCTCTTCCTTCCCTGGGGTTTTCCATGTTATACCAGGACTTGGGAAAATGCTGCTGGCATCCAAAGCCCAGCTCCAGGAACTCACAGCATCATACACTGCAGGCAGAAGGTGTAGGGACACCTTGGAGCCAAAAAGTCCTTCTTGGGATTGCTGGGTCACATCACACCCGCCCATTTAGAGCAGTCAGCCCCTGAGACCCATGCCACAGTGGGATATCTACTGGGAGAAAGATACCACCTCAAGCTGCTCAATTAAAATGTCAGTCTTCAAGGTTAATACCGTGACCCCTTCAAATCATGTGCCATGTGATCCTGCAAGCAGCTTCCACACCCAGACCTAATTCCTTTGCTCAACCCAAATTGTTTTTAAAAGATGGAAGCGTTTGAGTTCTTTTTTAAGGCAATAAAGTTGAAAGTAGCAATTCTTTACCAAGCTGATAAGAGCTGCTGGGTATAATTTGTATTCTTTTTTATGGGCCTGACTTTTTGGAGAATGGAACAAAAAGAAAAATATATTCTTTTCAGTTCTGGAGACAAGAGCTTTTTCTTCTCGGGGAGCTAGGGAGGAGCTCCCTAGCCTGGGAATTGACAGGAAACAAGTACCTGATTTGGGACTTGAGAAAGCTGGGGAGGGTGAGCAGGGGCAGAAAGAAAAAAAGGGCAAGCCAGGGCACTAACTGCTGCTCACATAAGCAACTTTGGGGTTCTTGGGGAGGCAACCACCATGAGTAAGGAGCAGAGGATACTACAAGCTCAGTGAATGTTGGGTGGGGAATGGGAGCCATCTATCCTTTCAGCATCAACAATATAAATTTCTTTACAGCCTATCTCCAAGGACAATGCCCTATGCCAGGTACTGGGTCCCAGACTTTTAAAAAGCTTCTTTTTTTGCCCAAAGCCCTGGAGATCTGCAGTGAAACCAAGAAACTTGGCAATTGGCCTCTGGCAAACAGAAACAGAATCAGCAACCACGAAGGAATGTGCTTAGTCCTTAGGGATGGCTCCAACCTGCCCCATCTGAATCCAATGCCGATGCAGAGAAGCTGGAAGGTCCCTGCCCACAGGATGCCATGCTTGGAGAAAACTTGGCAGCTAGAGGTCTCCCAAGGAGAGAGGAGAAGCCAGCCTCGAGGGGAGGAAGGACACAATGGTTCATTCACACGATTCGCATGTTGTCAATGTGGATTTGGTTCTAAAGTTATTAGCTAAAGCAACAATCAATTATAAGCAAGATTAACTGTGAAATTCATTAACTCATGTATAAAGTATGGCACAGAAAATCTAATTTATATAAAGGGTGCTGCATCCATTCCCCTAACCTTTATCATTTCCGTCCTTGAGTGTACTGATTAAACCATCAGCAGTCACCTGGCCTATCCAAACATTCCAGCCACTCTGGAACCTCTTCCTGCCCTTCCAGCAAGGACAGGAGGTGTGTGAGCTGATCTGCACTCCAGATCTTCTCCCTGACCATGCAGGAGGCACTCAGAGCAGTGTGCACATCTTTCCCATGGTTCTCGCCCACTGTGTCAAGCTCCACATTGCACTGTGCCTGCTGAGCCAGAGGTGGCACTGTCCATCATGAGAGCCAAATGTGAACATGATGCTTCACTAGAGTCAGTCCTGCTACGGCATCAGAGATGGGAGCATCACTGACATGAGCCATGACTTATCACCTGACAAACTGCCAAACTCCCCTCTGCAGGGCCTCATACCAGGCAGAGTGGCCTGGCTTTCATCCTTCCCAGATTGTGTTCCATGGGGTGGAAAGATCTTAGCAGATGCTAACACTGTTGCTTGTTAAAAAAAAAAAAAAAAAAATCTGATCCAAAAGCTCAAGATGCCCTGCATTCCTGTCCCCACCATGACAATCACAAAGCACACTACCGGAAGAATTCTGTCACTGAAACTCATCATACATGACTGAATTCAGTATTTAGCAAACTTATTTCCCCAGCATATTAGATTTCTTTATTCAAGAAACATATTCCACAGGTCACTGAGGTGACAACAGGAACAGAGTGGAATAAATGGAACTCCAGAGGTTCGGCATTGGGAAAAGGAATTTGGGATGGGAAGTTCATAATCAGATGTGGGTTCCAGAGGGGCCATGTGGAGGTGAATTTCACGAGCACCACAGCAACATTTAGGAAATAAGATTAGTTACAATGATCTAGAAAGGTGACAAGGACCATAGTAGGGCAGTGGTTACCAGGCTGGAGAGGAGAGGATGGAGTTAGAAATGTTTAGAAAGTAAACACTGGGAATGTGGTCCCCAGTAGGAAGTCAAATGAGCTTTGATGGAGAGAAAGGAAGCTGACATGACTTCTAGATGCAACTACATAAAGACAGGAATTAGATCCAGCTCAGTAGAGAAGATGGTGATCTCAGATGCAACTTTCTGGGGCATCAGGAAGTGGGAGAGACCCATCTTCAATGTTTGAGATACATGAGTCATTATGTAAATAAGCAGGAACAAGGTGAATGGCTAAAAGGATAATGCAGGTAATGCAGTGATCCTTAGCCTGGAGAGTACTATGTCCTCCAGGGCAAGAACCAAGAATGGCGCCTTGGTCCACAGACACATTTGAGTTGCTCCAGGTATAGGACAACCCCTGAAGGACAGCAACCAGGCAGGGAATGGCATGAAGATGGGAGCCATCCTTCCCTTATCCCTTTGAACCACAATCACTGTTGCCAAGTCATTACATTCCTGAGGACAGCACAATTCACATCCGGGTGCCTCACTGTCAGTCCAGAGGGATTTGCCTTGGTCCACAGACACATTTGAGTTGCTCCAGGTATAGGACAACCCCTGAAGGACAGCAACCAGGCAGGGAATGGCATGAAGATGGGAGCCATCCTTCCCTTATCCCTTTGAACCACAATCACTGTTGCCAAGTCATTACATTCCTGAGGACAGCACAATTCACATCCGGGTGCCTCACTGTCAGTCCAGAGGGATTTATTAAGAAATGCATCGCGCGCACACACACACACACACACACACACACACACACACACACACACACACCTCTACCCATTTCCCTTCCCTTCCCTTAACTGGTCCAGGACAGTTCAAAGTCTCTCTGGAAGAGTTTTGCTCATCTTGTAAATATCCCATTGTTGGAATCAGTCCACTGCTGTATCCAAATTGTGCAGGCAACTTTGGTCCTCTTCTTGCATATCCCTTTACCTTGGCTTTGTTAGCAGAAGTCAATTTTATGAGTGGAACACAGAGCTTGATCAGCCAGGGCAAGTGTATGTGAAGAACTAAGACATAGTTCTTGCGTTTCCTCTTTGCTTTTATCTTCTCTGGGTTCTATTCTCCTCATCTGAGAAGTCAGACACTTGGGTCTCAACATCTGTCAAGAGCCTGCAGGCAGTAGGTTCCCAGTGGTGTGGAGGTTTGGGAGGAAGGGGAGTGGTGCTCCCATGGGGGCAAGTCAGAGACAGTGTGGGACTCTCACTACTCGGGATCAGAAAAATCTTTGATCTGGGGAGAGGCCAGCATCCTCAGTACAAGTGTATTGAGAGGGGGACCATCAGGTCAGGGAGTGATTGGGTCATGAGGGATCTGTGTTCCTAAACTGATTAATGTTCTTATCACAGGACTGGGTTCCTGATAAAGGAAAGATCCAGCCCCTCTTTTTCTGTCCCACCTTTCTACTCTTCCACATCGTGTCAGAGGATGACGCAGCCCTCATCAGGTCCCAGAACCCTGATCTTGGACTTCCCAGCCTCAGCAGCTGTGCCAAATGAAGTTCTTGTCTTCATAAATCTCTTGGGTTGTGGCATTGTTAAGGCAATGCAGAAAGGAGTAAGAGCGAATCCTCCCAGTGCACCGGAGGAGCTGAACATGTCCACCGCATCCACCAGTGTTCTGGGTCTACTTCTCCAGCCTCTGCCGCCTCTCTCAATAGCCAGCACCACCTGAACAAAGACCTTTTATTTCTTATTAACTCTGTTTGAAAACTTTTCACAATGGGGAAAATAATACTCTACAAATCTGAACATCAAACAATGGCAAGACCAATGTGCTATACAAGAATATAACCAAATATTTTTTAAAAGAAGAATAGGGCCAGGGATTTAGCTCAGGGGTACTGACGCCTACTTCACAAGCACAAGGACCTGAGTTCGATCCCCAGTACCAAAAAATAAATAAATAAATAATAAATAAACTAAGTAATTTCAAAGCACAAGGGGAAAAAAATCATAGAAAATAGTTTATAAACCTATTACTGTATACTAAATCATGATTTTTAAGGCAATGCTTTTGAAGGCTTTGATTTTTTAAAGGCTTTCTGTTGACAAATGGTAGTTCTGGCCCTCTCAGCCCTGCTCTCATGAGACAAATGCTTGTATCTCTTTAGCCATTTCTTCATGATTTATTTCCATATTTCTGATCCTACTTAATCATGTCCTGACTATAATACTTCTTTGGTCCATTTTAGACATTAGCATTATCTATTACCTTCCTGATATGGTAATGAGGATTTAAATCTCTCCTACAAATCCTCAATTATTCATTCCCCTTTCTGATATTTCTAACTTAGTTGTATCACAATTTTAAAATTAAATCTGCCTTCTCATGTTTACCGCTGCTGCACTCTTCACATTAGCCAAGTCATGGAGTCAATGTAGATGTCCACTGATAGGAGAATGGGAACAGAAGCTGCAGCACAAATGCACCATGAGATGCTAGTCAGCCTTAAAACAGGAAGGGAATCTTGCCATTTGTGGCAACAGGGATAAACCCAGAGGACATATGGTAAATAAAATAAGCCAAGTAGAAGAAAACATACTGAACAATCTTACCCACATGTGAACGCTAAAAATGTTGATCTCATGGAAGAAGAAAAGCAGTAGAATGTCACTACCAAAAGTTGGGGGACAAGGAAGTGTTGACCAAGGAACACATGATAGCTAGAAGGGAGGCATGATTTTTAATGTGTCTACAGACCAGGCAAATACAAAATAAGAGTAGATACTTGACTCAGGGTCAGGAAGTAAGGTAGAGGGGCAGAAAGGACAGGGGAGATGGGGAGAGAAATGGGGAATGCCTGCTAATGGTTATGGAGCTTCTCTTTATGAGACAAAAATGTTCTAAAGCTGATTGTGTAATGGCTGCAGGGGTCTGTGAACATATCAGGACCCCCTGGGGGGTACAATTTAAAAAGATGAGTGGTGGAATAGGTGAATTATATCTCCATTAAGCTGTTTGTAAAAAGAAAAAATTAAACAGTGTTGAGTCTGTGATGAGTATACCATTTTCTACTAAGTGGTTTTCTGCCTCAGTCTATTCTCAGTTGCTATAATAAGATGCCTGATGCCAGGTAATGCATAAATAAAAGAGGTTGATTTAGCTCACAGTTCTAGAGATAGATGCAGCTATGATCATGGCAAAGGCATCATTTGCTCTGCCACAAGGCAGTGGGCATCATAGTAGAAGCCCACATAAGAGGGAGTGATCACATAGCCAGACAGGAAGCACCAAGGCCAGGAACTGCCCATGGCTGGTGACCAAGAATTCCTCATATGGACCTTTCAGGGAGATTTACCCAAGCCCTAACAGGTATACTCCAGCCACCTGCCTTCTGGGAGCAGACCAGAAAAAGAAGTTAAAGGTCCACATGACTCACCCTGCAAACCTCTGCTTATTTTCCTCTGCCTTCTGCTACTTGCCTCACCCTATTTTCTGGGTCTCAGTACTAAGTCTCTCAGAGGTCTGTAGATATAATCAGTGTACTCCCCAAAATCCAGTTCACTACCAAGAATTAAAAGTAGGGCTGGGGATGTAACTTAGGATTACAGCACTTCCTTACATTAAAGTCATAACATCTTACATCTGCTAGATCAGTAACTTTTCCTCCACCTACTTTCTATTTTCCAAAGTCTAGCTGCACGCTGTCATTCACCAATGTCTCTCCTCATGTGCTCTTGGACCTTGTGAGCTATAAAAAAGTTAAACCTTCACTGTGGTTTTAAAATAGTCTAGGGGAGGAAGAGGTAAACACGGACAGATAACCAATCAGAATTGCCTAAGCAATCAGAAGTCCATAAATCAGGAAGTCAATCAGAAGTCAAGTGGCCTCTTGTCAGCTAACTAGAGCAGGCCTCTGTTGTTGGCATCTGAGAATACTGATCAATAGAGGCTGAGCATCCTTATGGGAAATGCTTGAGACCAGAAGTGTTTCAGATTTCTGAGATTTGGATTTGGAATATTTGCATAGTTTGGGTCAGGCCTTTGCTCTCAAAAAGTTGGATTTTGGAGCAATTTAGATATTTTTATTTTAGCTTAAGGATATTTGCTCTACATGAGCACATGGTAAAGGACAGGACAGGGATGTCATGCTGATGAGAGGGGCAGCTTGACAGCAAAGCTAGAAATAAAGAGAATATTATTTGTCTGCACCATGCACAGAAAACTAGCAAAGAATCTAAATTCCAAAATGTCTTATAGAGAATGCATTTTCCTAAGCTTTGGGAGGTGGAAGCACTGAGTGGGGCTTTGGGATGAGGGAGGAATATCTGCCTCTCTGCTCACATCTCAGCCCGGTAGACTGCTAGGGGCTGTGCGTTCTTTGCAATCCAGCAGCTGAACAGGCACGATTTCCTAGAGAATTCTCGATCAAGTCTACAAGCCCATGTCAGGTGCAGGCCTGTTTATCACTCCTTAAGGGAAGGAAGGATGTCAGATTCTCTTCCAACAGCTTCATTGGATGGTCTGTTGAAATGAACATATGGCAGGCAACCCTGGGTAAGGAGACGAGGGCATCCATCAGTAACCTGAGGACCGACGTTCCATCAGTCGAATGAGCATGAGGGCTGGGGATTTATAATAGTCTGTTCAAAGAAATAGTTCAAACACACTGGCTTGCTTTGATCAACACATCTCTGTAGAAGGATGAATGATTTAAAACTCTACAGAACAGGGGATCTGGGCTCCTGCTACAAAACCATAGGCTTCTTAACTATAAATGCCCTATCCACAGTACAGGTGAGTTTGGGGGCAAAAGGGAAGTCACAGATTATATTTCACTCCCCAGTTGGACCAGGTTCCTCCAGAGACAGGGGTGAGGAACTGAGGGTGACCACGATCTGTGGAAGGGGAGCAAGGAAAATGCGCTGGACAAGTAACAGAGCTATTGTGGAGCTGCAGACCTGGGCTGGTGGAAGGTTTGGATAGACTTAAAAGGCTACTAATGTCCTGAGAAGTCAACCAAGAGCAAAGCCTACCCTTGTCCTCCAAAATAAAAGTAAGTATACAATCACTCTGAGTCCAGTGGGCCCAGGATATATTCCAAGTTAGAGATGGGAATAATCCCAAACTGCAAGAACTGGAAAGACTAAAGTGGCCTGTCACAGGCCAGCTATAGGCAGAGCTGGAGTCTGGGGTGAGACTGAGTCTAGACACTCATCTACAGACACTGGCATAAAATCAGATGTTCTGCTCAACAGAACCATTTCCCACACTGACTTCTGTGCAAGTAGGATGAAAAGTCCTTTTTTTTTTTTCTTAGTTACTTTCTTGTGAAATATTTGATGTTTTTGAGAGCAAAGAATGCAGGGAGTATGAAAAGGGCAGTGAGGTGCTGTATTCATGGCCTGTCTACTGCCAAGACACAAAGCCTGAGCTAAACAGCTCTAGGAGGAAGGGTTTCTGCTGGCTGAGGGCTTCAGCATTTCAGTGCATGGTCGGCTGGCTGATGTCCATGGTAAAGAATCATGGCAGAGGAAAGCTGTTCACTTTGTAGAGCCAGAAGCAGAAAGAGAGCAAGAGAGAAGCAAGGAAGAAGAGATAACTTGTCCATATACACCCAGAAGTGTGCATATTCATCTCATAAGTGTCTTTCAACCAACTCAACAGTCAAGGTTAACCACTATGGATGCCCACCTGACTGGGCAGCAAGAGGTCCATACAAGCAGAAGGGAGGCAAGTCTGGCTGGTGTGGCTCCTGGCCAGGACTGGGCTAGAGGGGCAGGCAGTCTACCTGTTACTGGAGGGCCAGTGGGGAGGAGTGATGAGGGAAGGCAAGGACTCAGGGGACTCCTGGTATGCTAAGGCAGGAAGTGCGGTTTGGGGAGGCCTAGCCTTGGAGGGATGGCTTTGGGGATGCGAGCTCTGGAGTGGAGTTTGGGGCGTGGCTTGGTTAGGTGTGACTGGGGGCATGGCTTAGAGGTGGGCCTTGGGAGGGGGCCTGGAAAGCTGCCTGGAGAGGAAGGAGAAAATCCTAGTGCAAGGAGCACCTGTAACTCCAGGAACTGATTATTGAGCACCAATCCCAGCTGCAAATAAGTCCTGAGGACCCTGATGGGGTAAAGCCACTTTGGAACTTTAAGGCTTTTCCTGGCTATTTTCACAAGGATGTTTTCCTTTGCCTAGCTGGAAATGGATGCCAGGGCCTCAGTCACACAAAGTGAGCACTCTTACTGGTGGACTGTAGCCACAGTTCCTAGGAAAGATGAATTCTAAACTGAGCTCATATCATAAGGAAGAGAAGGCTGAATGTTTGATGTCTCAAATAGCTAAGCACCCTGCATAGATTATCCCCCAACAGCCACCCACCAGGGTAACATCATGTCTTTCGCCAGAGAAGAGACCACTGAGCTGAAGACGTTAAGTCTACTACAGAAATTGGGGCTGAATCAGGAGGGAATCTCAAGTCTGCTGGTGGCTACAGACCCCTTAACTGCCTCCCAAAGGAAATCGAGGCAAGAGGCCACTGGAAGAGGCCACAAACCCATGGCTAAGTGGGGAGCTCAGAGAAGAACACATGGATCTCCAACCTCTAGACCAAGGCAGCCTGCAGAGCCAGTATACACATGAGTGTCAGCCTTGTCCCCCACATGCCAGGAACATGGGTGCAGATCCTCTTTTGAGTGTCAACAGGCAGCTGTGTGCCAGCCCCAGCATTCAGCCCACTAACCCTGCAGAGTTGCTGCCAGGGCATAGAAGACACCCAACCCAATTGCCAAGTGCATGGCACTGACTGTGTTCCATGTGTCTATTCCTTCATCCCTCAGCAATTCCACAAGACAGATACTATTGCTAGATCCATTTTACAGATGAGTAAACAAACCATGATCCTTCTATGTGTCAAAGGCCGCAGAGCTACAGAGTTGTAGAGCCCAGGTTTGAACCTGGCAATTTGTGCCAAAGCCCAAACTCTAAACTCTCTGCCATACTAAGAACTGCTCTAGCTTTGGCCTGCCTCATAAATATCCACAAGGCCTACACTGTGTCAGGGCTGATTCGAGAGCTGAGAAGCAAACATCACTGAAATCGAGCTTGATTTTTTATTCAGCATAGACACAGATGGGGGCTCTGAAGAGCAGGATGTGCAGGGATCTCTACAAGTGCATAGTGTGGCACCTAATGTGAGCCCAGAGAGTCAGGGACTGGGCAAGGCTAGAGCTACACCCTAAAAGTCAAGTGGAAACTATCCATCAGGATACCCTAAGAAACACCGAATTTTAATTCTTCCAAAGCAGTTAAGCTCTTCCTTGTGCCAAGTCAAATCCCCAGGAAGCTCCAAATCTGGATGATATCATTTTGGCTTCATGGAGAAAAACTCACATTGAACTAGAATATCACATTGTTTATGCCTTTGGCTATCAGCCAGGGCTGATAGAAGCAGCAGCCATATGAATCACATTTGCATTGTTTGTAGAACTGCAAGAAAAGACACTATCCATTATGTTGTTTCATGTCCCTTATCTAGAAACTCATGTGATAAATGGCTCCCAAAGCACAAAGCTAAAAGAAAGGAAGATAAAAAACAGAAGTCTCTCTCCTGATGGACTGTAATTCTTTGGAGTGAGCATCGAGGACTAAGTGTTCTGCCTGTTTCTGCTTGCCTTGCCTACCAGGAAGCTCAGAACTCAGGACAATGAGAAGAGCTTCTCTTAGCCAATGCTTCTTGACACAAGGATTCCTTCACCCTTGGTCATCTGTAACCTTGCTTTAACAGATTTCTGGTTTATTTCCTTGAGCCAACTGTGGGAGAGGCATCTGAGATATTTCTGGTGAAAAGTGTCTGTGGCCACCCTTCAAAATACATGTGGCCCTCCCCAAATCCACCCCACTTTCATGCTCCTTCTTTATATGACCAATGCGTTTTTATCCTCACTCACAAAGGAGTCCAAGGAAGATAACACAGATGAAGCACTGATATCGAGCAGGCACTTGATAAAGGTTTCCTCTGAGTGCGTCATTTCCATGCTAGACTCAGTGTCCGTGGAGGGAAGGCTGTGCCTGTCCGTGATGTGTTGTCATTCCGCATCCCTGTGCCTCAGACCAAGCTCAGCCCTTAGGAGACACTCAATAGATGAGCGGTGCTTGGAACACAATAGTCACATGGTAAATATCACTCAAGTGAATCAGTGGAAACCAACAGATCTGACCAGACAAGATGAGACAGAGCTGAGTCACAAAATTACTCTCCCTTTTAGGTGGATGTGTAAAGATAACACCACCTCTTTATTTCCCAGAACTTCCTTCACAAGCCTCCACCTTCCATCCTTGGACACCAAGGAGACAAGCATGTTTCTGTCTGGGTCACTTCAGGGCCAGCTGGTCTCTCTGGTGGGCGCTCAGTCTTCTGGATCTCCTGCATCCCACTTCTGCCCCTTCTCCCAGTGCTGTCCAAGTGAACGCTGGGTTCTGCTGACCCAGTGGCTATGTGGAAGGGCTCAGAGCTGAGATGTCTGGTCTGGACTTTCCCACTTATTCCAGTCTCCCCAGTATGCACCTTTTCTACTCTATATTTAGAAATCACTGTAGGTATCTCACAGTGCATGTACCTTTTAATGTATTTTCAAAGAATAATTAATAGCACGAGAGAAAATGCTTATTAAGAGAATGAAAAGAAAAAAGATGATAGTGACAGAAACAATATAATTGATTTCATAAAAAGAAAACAGATACTTTGAATATATGCATATCTATCTATATGCTTTGAATAGATATATGTATATATGAAAGGAAATAAATAAAAATATTAACAATAGTTATTGCTATATGGTGGGAATTCAGATGATTTAATTTTTAAATGTACTTTTCATATTTTTCCAAATTGCCTACAATGAACATGACATACTTTGAAATATTTTTCTAGATTTGCATTTTTATTGAAAAAGTGATCTGTGTTCAATGTAGGAAATTAAACTTTGTTACCACTGGGAACAGCTCATTATGAAGCCTCCCAGATGTTTTTCTACACCTATATAAATAGACGTGTAGAGGGCATGAATTTCACAGGCCACAAATCTAGGTGGTGAGCAAGAGAGGACATCTTTAGATTTCTGTAACTGCGTAAGTTTGTTTCTATCTCAAGTCACTAGTCCCCCTCATGGCAGAAACTTAATTTAAGCAGTCGAGAGGATGTTCAAGCAAATAAGAACTTTCTCAGTCCAAAAAAGATTTCCCTTGTGAATTTAAATTTTCCTCCAGCATGGGCTTATTCCTGAAGGATTCTTGTTCTAAAAGCTTGACCCCAAGTGTGCCAGTGTTCAGAGGTGCAGGCACAATCAAGGGGAGTGCCCGAATGGGAGCTGATTCGGTCACTGGACTGCCCTGAGAAGGAACAAATGCTGGTGTCACAGACAGAGCCAGTTCTCACAAGAGGGGGTTGGTGACTGCTGCATTCCTCTCCGGCCATGTGATTGTTCCTTCTTGCAGTAGGCCATCACCAGAGGCTGAAATGGAGGGCTACTTGATCTGGGACTAACAACCTCTAAAACAGCGAGGTTTTTTATAAGGTGTATTTCACCCTCAGGTATTTCATCAAAGCAACAGAAAATAGACTGATACACCCCATTCCTTATTCTCCCTGAAACTGCACCTTCATCTTGGGGACCATACGTAACATTAAGGTGTGCGGTGGCCATGGTAGGGGCCCATGGTGCTTACTTATCTACCCATACCAGTTGGAGCCATGTGTACTTTTTCTGTGCCCCTTGACTTGCAGATCTATTTTGAGATATCCACAGTTCCAAGATTTGCTTGTCAATCCAGGCCAAAGGCTCCAGGAGCACCCCTTTCTCAACTGTGAGGTCCCCCTGGTCCAACAATCCTGAGCCTTGATTTCTCAAAGAGGAACATGGAAAAGTTCAGGATGCTCCCCCTTGCTTCCCTAGAAGGGTGTTCACAGGCTGTCTGTGAAGACATGCTCCACCCCCATGCCCTGCTGCTTTCTACTCTCTGCACCTGCAGCCACCTGGATAGTGGATGTAGGTGTGGGTCACCACCTACCCTGAGCTCAGGCAAGGTCTTCAGCTATCTAGGGCCTGTGATCCAGACCTCCGCTGCCTACCTGGGAGGACCTCAGGGGTACACAGCCCTTTCAGATGCTGATGCTACCTGGGGAACAAAACTCTATCTGCTCAGATTCCTCTTCCTACTGCCTGTGTCCTCTGCATGGGTTCAACAGGCAGTAAGTCTCTATGTCCAAAGCATAGGATATAAACCCAAGGCCAGGTGTCCTCTGACTCAGACTTGGAGACTACGCAAGCCTTCTTTTCAAACCAGCACCTCTATCTATTATAGTTCATATCAGGATGCCCCTGCACAGCCTCATATGCTCAAAGGCAGGGCATCTGAACACTGATTAACTCAGGGAGCACCATAGCTAAATGTGGTGTTGGAAGGTACAGTGTGGTCAGAAGAGGCTGGGCACTGGGGACATGACTTGGAAGGGTGAATCAACCTGCCTGGCTCTTCCCTTCACTCTCTGCTTCCTGGCCACCATGATGGAAGCAGCTTTCTCCTGCCAGACCCTTCCACATGTCTTCCTGCTATGGAGCAGGCCAACTATGGACAGAAACGTGAGCCAAAATAAATTCCTCCTCCTTTAAGCTGTGAGTGTCACTTACTGTATTCCAGCATTGGGAAAGTCACTAAGATAACATTATAGATTCTAAATGTCTATTTTGAGATATGAAAGCTGAAAATTAACTTTTTTCCTGGGGTCCCGTGTCCTACCTGAAGACTGGAGGTGGAGAAGGGTTTAATCAGGTATTTGCAGAAATGAAAAAGAAGTCTCTTAATACTTAAAAACATTCAATGCTATATACATGTCTGAGTACATGAAATAAAGATACATAAATACTTTAATAACAGTATAACTGGAATTATACCATACCTACTTTCTACAGTGTAATTTTTTCACTGAACAATATGTCTTGAAGTTATTGGGCTAATACATTCTTTGTAACAGCAGAACAATATTCTATTATCCTATTTTGTTATCTAATCATTTGTTTCAAAAATAGAGTCATTTCCAATTTTTCACTCCTTAATGCTGCTGTGAACATTCTTGTGCATATCTCTTGCTCTTTGTATCAACTATTTCCGGAGGATAAATTCTTAGACATGAAATCATTATCTCACAGGATATTGTCAAATAGCTCCCACAAGCAGATTATATATGGGAACTTTGCAGATAACAAAAATAACATTTCAATTCTATGGGGGAAAATGGTGCTTTATTTAATAAGGCGATTTAATAATGAATGCTAGAATAAATCAAAGATATATACGATGTGTTTCATATTTTTAAAACTATATGTTGGGCAGGTTAAAGCTCTAAAGGGAAGAAACAAAATGACTATAGTGTGAAGAAAAAAATACCAAAATCTGAGTATTACTTCATCTTGGGGTGAGAAAGAATTTGTTAAATAAGATTATTCTTGTTTGTTTGTCGCTTGTTTTGAGACGACATCTCACTATATTGCCCAAGCTGGCCTTGAACTCCTAAGCTCAAGCCACAGCCTCCTCATTAAATTGGGACTCCAGGTACATGCCAGTGTGACCAGCTTCCAACCATTTTTAGTCTAGTAGAAGACATCACAATGCCAAAAGATTAGAAAACATATCTGCTATGCAGATGACACACATCTGGTTAATACAGTAAATAAAGTTTCTTTAGAGTTAGTGAATGAACAAAAAGAGATGCAACTTTGATAAAGAGATTAAAAATCTACTAGATTTCATGTGATGGGCACACAATCCCCCTACACCTAATCTGGAGCCAAGTTTATTTCTCCCCTTCTAGGTATGTATTTATTGGGCTCACCCTGTCTTGCTGCCCTGAGGTCCCTGTCTCAGCCACCCAAGGTGTGCCTGGCAGGGACAGCAGACACATGGTCCTAGCCACCAGCCAACCATTGTCAGCCACCCACCTGACCAGGAGCAGGATTTCCCACCTGAGATTGGGACAAGCTGGCGACTCACAGAGCCTTGAGCTCAATGAATAGTTGTTTCGTTAGGTGACCAAGCTCTGGTGGGGTTTGCCACACAGCACATACCAGTTACAACAGCAGATAAATAAAAATATGCTCAAGCTCACAAGCAGAAAATTGAAATAAAACTTTTTTTTTAACCTATCAAGTTGACAAAAATGAGAAAGAATGATGACTTCAGTTCCAGCAAGGATGGGAAGAAATACACATTTCACTCATCACTGCCAAAAGTGCAAATTGATGCACTTCATTTGACAAGTACTTTGACGATACTGACTAAAACTGACAAGACAGGTCATGCCCCGCCCCCATCCTGATGCACGGTAAGCCATACTCCAAAATATTAAATGGAAATTTCCAGAAATAAACAATTCACAAGTTTTAAATAATTGTTATGTTTTAGTATATTGTTATGTTTTCATGTTAGTTGCTGTTAATCTCTTACTTTATCTACTCTATAAATTAAACTTTTTCATAAGTATGTATGGAGAGGTAAAAGCTGTATATGCAGGGTTTGGGGCTATTCACAATTTGAAGTATCCACTCAGGGTTTTGAGTCATGGTTCTCACGGACAAAGGGTGACTACTGTGCAGACTTTGAGACCAGAGTCCCACTTTGGGGAATCTGTCTTACAGAAATTAAAAATTTTAAAAAAAATTCTGATCTACTTAGAGAACTGCCTATGTTTGGGAAAGGAACGACATCATCAAAGAAAGAGAGAAACTTAAGAGAGAGAAAAGGATAGGAAGGACAGGAAATAAACCCTGGGATAAATACACACATCTCTCAATAGAAAATGTTTAATAAAACGTGGTGCAAATATATTTTGTACCACTACTATAAATATCAAAGGAGTGAATCCGAGCTGTATTGATTCATCTAGAAGGATGAATATTGTTTACTGCTAGTTTTTTAAAGGAAATTACAATGAAACCAATATAACATGATTCCATTTATATAGATGTTTTAGCAAAATAATACTGTTATGTTCTCATTTAACTAATTTTTTGTAAATACATCAGTAACGGATAGCACAGCAGATGATATAAACAGAGGTGAGTCTGTGGCTTTTCAATTTAAATGCTGAGGTCCTCATCTAGCCCAACCACCAAGCGTCCTAACCACGTCCCCCTATCAGTGATGCTGTTGAAATGGGTACCCCAGCACATAGCACTCAGGTTCCTACAAATGTTTGCCATGAATTACTATAGATTATACAACACATAAAATTGTGAATATTAAAAGGAGACCCAAAAGAGAAACTGAATTAGTTATAATAGATTATATTATATTATTAATTAATAGTACAAATCTTTTTCCTATTTCTGATATATATACTCCATTATAAATAAATTTCAGTGTAATTGAAAATGCTTCATTTTTTTCAAACTTTTGTTTAATCTTTTGGGACACAGTAATTTAGAGGCCTGGTTCCAGTTTCTTTTTATCTTAATATTTTATTTTAATGAAGAATCAGGTCTCAGAGTTTCATGTGTCTAACTTGAAGAAGTTCTTTGGTGGCACTGCTTTCTTAACTTTAAACGCTAAAGAATTTGTCAAAAAGTTGCCTGGTATATTTCCATCCTCACAGATATTAACCAGTCCATCTTGCAAAGACCTCCAAACACACAGAAATGTCATATTTTTAGAGTTATTTCAGCACACTGAAACTCTTCATTCTGGCAGATTCTCATTCATGGATCAGAAAACTATTTCCTAGGTTTTTTAATCTATGCCGATATAAGGGTTTTTTAAGTTATTACTTATGAGTGACAGATACTGTTTTCAGCAACAGCCAAATAATAATAGATTATTTCCAAACACCCATTTTAAGAAATGCTCTCTCAGAACAAAAGTTTCTTTCAAAAAGCAATTACTTTTTTGTGCATTGTTAAGCCATCAAAGGGACAGATTAAATATGTTTAATTTTTAAAAATGTATCTGCCAGGTGGTACTCAAATAATATTGTCTCATCATCACAAAAGAGGTCAGCAAATTGGAAACATTTGTCTTTTTATGAAAGAAAAACACCTTAGCCTTAAGTTTGAGTTCTTTAAGTACTTTCCCATGAGATCTTTGATGATGGCTCTGGGTAGCACAAAAGATTTCAAAAATTTCTCCTCTTTTCATTACAAAGTACACTAAAGAGCCTCCCATCAAAAGGTCTTTTTTTTTTTTATCGAAGTGGTCAGCCCATGGTGTCCCTGCCAGAGGAATGTTATGTGCCCAGTGCCCTGGGCATCCTAGCAGCCAGTGAGTCCACACACCAAGCCTTCCTCAGTGTCCACGGCACTCGGGCCCGAATGCTGACTCATATGCCATATTAGGAAAGCTCTGCTCCTTTGCTTTTTGATTAAAGAAAATAGAAGTTTAAGTAGTTTCCTTTCACACCCCAAGGAATTGATGGTGCAACCCACTTCAGAGATCGCTGCTCTAAATAATTCATTTAAGAAAATGCTCTGTGCCATGAGTTGATAAAATATTCAGGCAAGAAGAGACAGAAACAGAGACTTGAGTAACAGTCACTGGAAGCAGCCTGTCCCTGGGGCCTGGGGACAGGGTCAGCCCTGGGGAAGGAGACATTAAGGGAAGACCCTGGTCAGTCTTGGGCAACCCTGCAAAAGAACAGTGTCTTTGATTTCACTTGACTCTGTGATGTTCCCAAGCCTGGTGTTCCTAGGCACCCAGCAGATAGATGTGAGACATCTCCCAGAACCCCACTGTGCTCCCCGGTTTGGCCTCAGAGCTGCCTGGTGACAAGAGAAGCAACGGCAAAGACAACCATGCTAAGGACACTACAGCTACAATCACAAGTTCTAGTATCACCTTGCTGTGTTGACTTGGCGAACACAGCAAGGTAGATGACAGTAAGCCCAGAAGGGGCACTGCATGGCTCAGAAGACAGGGATGGAGGATGACAAACCTACCCCCAACCCATCCCCACCAGCATGTCCACCACCAGCTGAGAGGTTTCCCAGAAGTAAGGAAGAGGGAAAACTCCTCTGACCAAAACCTGCATCTCTGCCACTGCATGGAACAGGAAAACACAAGGTGAAATCAGCTCAGCTGTAGACCCAGGAAGTAGTGCTTGACATTAACGCCCACTACCTGCATCTGCACATTTTCACCTACAGAGATGAGCAAACACACATCCAGCTGGGAGCAGGGCTTAGTTCAGAGGCTGGGCTGGAGGCCAGGTGCAGTAGGGAGAAACTCTCATCTCCACATTAGTTTCCTTGTTGCGATGGCCATTATGACTTCATAACTCTTTGTTAAATATAAAAGAAAATAAGCAGAGTACTCCCCAGCTGGGCATCCAGTACTGTAAATGAAGCTACAGCTTCAGAGTCCTCTACAGAGGCCCAGCCATTGTGCTGAGGGTGATATGACTGTCCCCAGAATGTCACACAGAAAATGTTGTGACTTTCTATGTAAAGGGCCACGAGAAGCACCCTCGGATGCTTCAGTCAACCTCACAAGATCATCCCTAAAATTCATAGTGATGAAGAAGGCCACCACGTCCACTGAGGGACTGGAGGCTGTAGCTAGGCAGTGCATAAAAGACTTGCTGCACTGCTCACGGAGGGGGAAGAAATCCACAAGATACTAAATAGCCTCTTTTGCTCTTCTTTTGTTTTGCTGTTCACCCAGAAATTAAAGAAGTGCATCTTGCAGATGTTACCAAACAACTGGAAGAATGCTGACTAGCACGCTGGGTGACACACAATCTGATAATACATCTACTAAACCAAAGGAAGATTTGGAAGGCATATTGCTCTGCCGAGTTCAAGAGAGCCCAGCAAAGGTGAAAAAGGAAGTTGTTCTAAAGGCAGTGTGCTATCTGGATCTGGGCCCAGGAAGAGAACATTGTGGGAAAGCAGGTGAGATTTAAATAAATTCTGGGGTTTAATTCACACTGTTAGTGTCTCAATTTCAACAAATATAATAGGGTAATGTAAAATGTTATAGATCAACATCAGGGGAAACTGAGTGTGGGACAGATGAGAACACTCTATTTTAGTAATCTAAAATAATTCCAAGTAACAAGTTTATGTTTAAAATAGAAAGACAATTTCCAAAGATAAAAAGCAGCAAGACTGAGGAAGAAGACGAGGATAAGGCAGATGGACATAAAGTCCATGCATTAGTTCTGGTGCAAATTTTCCCCTTTTCCAGAGGTATTAACTGCTCTATACACATATTTTCTTTTTTGCTTGTTTGTTTAATTGAAATCATAAGGATATGTAAGATAAATTTCTCTATATAGTAAACCTAGTAGTAGGACATTATTGACCTGTCTTTATAAGGTATTTGCAATAGCCATTAATATTAGATCGGCCACAGCTGGGTGTGGTGGTGTATTCCTGAAATCCCAGTATTCAGGAGGCTGAGGCAGGAGGATCACCATGAGTTCAAGGCCAGTCTGGGCTACATAGTAAAACCCTGCCCCCCCAAAAAAAATTAGACCACCTGATACAGGGCTCTAATTGGCATAGAAATCTAAAGCAGGCTATGTAAGGACAAATTACATGTTGGACGGTAGTTTTGCTTTTGAGATATGAAATGTTAAATAACTCTTCTGTAATGATAATACCAGCTTGTAACTGAAAAAAGATGCAGTGGTTTTACTGATATTCTGAATGTAAGCAAGTAAGTATAATCTTTTCAAATCTTTAAAAGAAAACAGGTGCTCTCTAAGGAAAAAATAAACTTATGTGATCTCTTCCCAAAATACCTTGACCATTCAGAAAGGTAAGATTATGTTTCACTGTTGTCTTAATTTCTATTTTTGATTACTAAGAATTACTTTTATAAACAGGAAAAGGAATACATACAGATGCTCTAAGCCCATGTTATACGCAAACGGAGAGGAACAAAATCGCCTACACATGCTGCTTCAGCCCAGGTGGAAGGGACAAAGGAAGAATAGTTCCTGCCGCAAGGGAGGACCACTCCTCCCAGGAGGGCCTAGGCAGGTGCAGGGCCAGGGAGGGCCAGCCTCGACCCTTCCTGATGATCAAGGTGTGACAGTCAGAGCAGATTTGTAAATTTTTATAAAAACAGTATCTGTCATTAAACATTCCAAACAACTTTTACTTGAAAACTTCTATCTCTCCTTCTCACTTCCCAGAAGTAATCATTTTTAACCTCTCTCGCAGCAGCCTACTGATACACCCCATGTATATATAGGGACATAAATATAACTGCAACATAAACAGGATCAGATCATACATACCATGGTATAATTTGCTTCTTTTTTTTGTCATGAAGCAATAGATCATGGGCATTTTTCCACCTCTGTCTATATAGATCTCATTCATTCTTTCAGAAAACTTTATTGTATTCCATTTTATGGATAAATCTTGAATTGCTTATCCAATTGCCTGTTGCTTTTCATTCGGTGTTTCCAGTATCTGCTGTTATAAATGGGACTGCCACCACATTTGGGCTCTCATGAGCACAATCTTTACATTGAGCCCCATTGGCCTTCCTGGCCCCTCCAGGATAACAATGATTCTTTAACCTTGAAATTCGATGTCTTCAGTTTTAGTTGGAGATAATATCAACTTTACTAGAATAGCACATGAATTAAATGGGTTTATAATAAGAAGAAAAAATAAAGGAACAAGATGGCGGGTGGTTTACCAGGAGCGTGAGTGAGTGTGTGTGTGTGTGTGTGTGTGTGTGTGTGTGTGTATGTGTATAAACAGACGGCAGACAGGCAGACAGTGCACACACAGAGGGAAGGAGAGACAGACAGAGAACTTAATAGGTAGGAAAACCAAGGAGAAGGCATTCCTACCTAATGAGGCATGAAAGGAATTTTATAAAATGATCAAGAAACTTAGGTTCCTTCCCTTCCACCTCATAAACATAGACAGAGCCATATGTAGTCGCATACTCCTGTAATCTCAGCACTCCAGAGACTGAGACAGGAGGATTGCCTCAAGTAGAAGGCCAGCTTGAGCTCCATAGTGAGACTCTGCCTCAAAAAACAAAACAAAGCAAAACAAAATAGAAAGACAGACAGAGAGAGAAAGAAAAGGAAGAAAACATAGTAGCAATAGGAAATTCAGACAAACTAAGGCATTTGCAAAGGCACCAGACCAGAGCCAGGATGAAGAGGAAGTGGGGAGGAGACCCTACAAGCCTAGACTGCCAGATGCGCTCAGGAAATGACAGTGGGAAACAATTCTGCCACTTTACATGTGGGAGCCAGAGAGGGTGAAGCATCACATAATAAATGTTCACCAGCCTTTGGCCAGGGAGAGTGGCAGACACCCAGAGAAAAGCAAGATACAGCTCCATATCCCAAGACCCTTGAAATCAACGCTCTGTAGATGCGGGATCTCAGGGGAGCCAAGCCTGAGCAGACTGTGATGTGAAGCCCTGGCAGGGTGAGCGGAGAGAGAACACCCACAAAACCCTGCGAGACAACCAGACATCCACCCGCACTGGCCTTTGAGCCATTCTGTAATTGACCTGCATGCTTTTTCCCGGAGTGCCCCTCCTGAGCCTTGCGCAGCCTGCCCAGCCAGTCATCCCCCACCCCCCAGGCTTACAGAGCAAAGCCCCAGGACTGGTCCCACACACCTGTGCTGACCACAGGTCACAGACCACATCAAGCCCCTTCCTAGGTCACCAAGAAGAGCACATCACCCACACCTGGGCCTGGAGTGTGTATGGTGGCCACCTGTAGTTGGGAGTGTGCTCTGCACCCCATTCCACACAGAAACAGTCCCTGGTCTCCATCCTCCTGTCCACCATGGCCAGCGCACAGGAGAGAACACAACTTCAGCTAAACCAAGCCTTTAAGAGAGGTGAAATTTGGATTGATGAGGGGACAGGTGCAGCCTCCGTCCTCACTTGGCTGGGGTGCCAGCCACTGTCCTGCCACAGGGACAGAAGCCGCCTCTGGGCTCTACCAGGGAAAGGAGTCTATGGTCTGGAATGTTCTGTATTCATGTTTGTTGAGTGAATAAATAAATGTGACCAGAAGGAATCAGATCATCAGGTGAATGAAAGGACAAGCGGAATTCCATTGTACAGAGTCTCAAACCTGGACAAGATGTATACACAATGGAGGTTATTGAGCCACAAAGGAGAATGAAATTGCAGGAAAAGGGGTACAACTTGAAACCACAATGCCAAGTGAAATAAGGCACACACGAGAAGTTAAATATTGTGTGGCTTCTCTTCGAGGAGAAATCTAAACTATAACTAAATAAATGCATAAAATAAGGGAGAGATAGAAGGACACAAGAAAACAGTCTTTTGGAAACAGGGAGGGCACTGGGGGAAGAGGAAGGAAAGAGGGAATGCACTACATAAAGGGAAAGGAAACCTGAACTACTAACTCACCCCTTTTCTGCCTGGACTTAACACTATTTATTACCCAACCACAGCAGACACCGGCACCCTGTGGCCAGGAAACGGTGCTAGCACAGACCTCACCCTGCTGCACCTTGGGGCACCTGGGCTGCCCTGGTCCACATCACATCCCCAGCCCACGGCCAGAGGACAATCGCTGGCCTGTCACCTCAACAGCACCCACCACAGTGTCATTCCTGCCCAGAAGGTCAAGACAAAGCCCCTATCCTGCCCTCAGGCCTCTCTCAGCCTCTCCCTTCCCCAGGAAATAAAATGCTCCTGACTGCATGCCCAAATCCAGCCCCTTTTCTAAGGGACACCTCCTTCTATGAGACAGGTCATAAACACCCAACTCCCCAGCAAACCTCCCACAAACTAGACACAAGATTGATTCTCCCTCCTGTCCCTTGTACCTTGTAGTACTGTGTCTAAGGGGCAGTGGAATCTTCTAAAAACAAATAGGAGAGGTGAGCGAGGAAGTGGGAAAGAGCATGGAAAAGATGTCAGGAGTTGGGCAAATAAGGAGCCAGTGTTAGGGCATAATCCTGCACCTGGCTTCAGGGGCAAGCTTCTGCACTAGCCTAAAACTTCTCAAAATCCAGGGAACAACAAAAGGACCCATTATTTTTAGCTCCATCTAGAGGAAAAACTAGACATGGAAATTTACCATTTTAGAAATTCTTGTCTTGTATTGATCCTTTTCCATGTTTGCTAAGCTCCTCAACTCGTCTGTGATGGAAAGGGTGCTTTGATGCCTCTCACAACACACTGCAAAGCCTTGGAGTGTATGGAGGAGCTGCTTCCTAGAGGAGAGCTGTTCTCCAAAGCTGGGCTCCTTCTCCAATAAAGCCTTCTACCAAGACAGCAAGTGAAGATGGAAATAGAGACAGACAAAGGGAGGAAGGGAAAGAGTGAAGGAGGGATGGAGGGAGGGAAGAAGGAAGGAAGGAGAGAGGCAGGGAGGGGAAAGGAAGACAAGAGGGAGGAAGGGAGGAAAGATGGCCTTGCAAAGTGAACAGCATGCCTATTCCATGGGCTCTCTTTCATGTACGTTTCTTTTCTTTCACTTCTCTTGCCTATCACCTTGGAGAGCTGCACAGTTTCTAGGACATTTTGTAAGCAGCTTCCAGACTACGCACAGTGAGCAGAAGCCCCCACTGTACTGAATCCAGGGGCTCTGACACTCTACTGCCACCCGTTTCCCTTGCCTCAGGGTCCTCAGGCTTTGTGTCTGACCCTGTCACAGTCTCTGGACGGAAATGCATCTCCAGTGTGCATGAGGGTCAGACGAAACTCCCTCCTGGCACAACACACACACACACACACACATACACGCACGCACACACAGATGCACTCAACAGAAACATAACACTGTCTGGTTTTAATATTCATCAGCTTCTCCACCTAGAGCTTCTAATTCTCAGTGTGGGACAATGTTTTCCTATTTAGCATTTTCCCCTAAGCCTCATTACCTCTCTGTGGTAGGAAATCATTGTGGTGCTTTGGCTGCCTTAGCAGGAAAGGAAATTAATTTACAAAAGAGGGAAAAATCATCTCCAAATAATGAATCCTTCCAAACTTGGAACTTGGCACTCCACGAACAAGTCAGATGAGAAGGGAAACTGTGATTTCTCAACAATTGACAAGAGTAGGTGAAAGTGACCTGAAATTAACAAATGTACAAAATGGTGCAAAGAAGAGAGCCAATGGGAAGCCTTGAACTCAAGACATCATGCCACAAAAGGACATTAATGAAGATAATCATTGGCTGGCTCTCTTAGGACTAGGAGGGAACAAGAAAAGAGGGGGTGGTGAATGAAATGTAAAATCTAACAGAAACACTTGTATCATCCCTTTCATGGCAAATCAACAGCTGCCAATTGCTGCGGGGAATAGGTAAGGCAAGTGATTCTACATGTCACTATTCCTGCACCCCAACTGTATAATGAACTGAGAGCAACTTACAGAAAGGACAAATCTTCAGAAACTAGCTCTATCTGAATGCTTTCCTACAGGAAATACAAATGGCCTTTTTATCCACATTCAATAGATGCAAAAATATACCTTTTAAATTAAAGAAATCAGCTCATGAAATATGGATGGTTGATCCTTGATTTGTCTGAGAGAGCAGTGCCCAGATTTGACAATACACCATCACATGGTTCCTCACAACTGTGTCCTTGAGCATACACAGAAAATGGCAAACCCAGGTAACACTTGGCCCTACACACTGTCAGCCCCTCACAAACCACAAACTCACCAAGGCCCCAACATGCATATCAAGGTAGTGAATTATACTAACGCATGCTGAAGAGTGTAAACTCAAACACTTCCTAACCGTGTGATCGAGAATAAGTCACCTAAGTCTCCACGCCAGGGTTCCCCATGCATTGTAGAAGGGAAATGAGACCTTGGATACCACTGAACACACTCATTAAACTCGTTTTTCTCCTCTTCCATTCCCTACAGAACAGCCCTAAAGGTTCAGCTTTCCCAGTTCAGGTATATGGACTGCCTCAACATGTGTCCCTGCCACAGTGAGGTGGACAAGTGGACCCTTTGGTGATGCCCAGCTGCTGGGTGTGAATAAAAGACCTCCCTCCCCAACTCGTAAGGCTGGTGCGGGAAGAACCTGGTCACCACAGGAACTGGGACTAAAAGGCTCAGCTGCCTGTGCCCCAGATCCCCAGCCCCTGGGGAGGAGTGGTCAGCATCCAGGAACAAAAGCTCGAGCCATGAGCATCACACAGAGCCCCGAGAGACCTGCAGAGCCCCATCCAGGCCAGGAAAGAGGCTGCATGGAGGACGAGCCTACATGCGGGGCCTCCTGTGTGAGCCAGACAGGGACAGCAGGAGGGAAGGCCAGGCTGGGCCCTGGCCAGGAGGGTCTCTGCATCACAGCAGGAACAGGAACTCTGCCACATTGAAGATACTGTTCTCCTCCAAGATACAGAGCCTAGTGAAGGAAG
The DNA here is from genome assembly GCF_012274545.1 of Fukomys damarensis. Taxonomy (NCBI): domain Eukaryota; kingdom Metazoa; phylum Chordata; class Mammalia; order Rodentia; family Bathyergidae; genus Fukomys; species Fukomys damarensis. Next base: position 67,812,180 of record NW_022900913.1, read on the forward strand.
AAAAAGGACTTTCCAGGATCCAGCTTTTAGAATGGTCCCTCTGGACAGAGCAGTGGGAGCCTCTAGCTTCTCTTTATCCATGATTCATTTGTTCACTCAGTCAATTAGCCAGCAGCTTTCCTGAGCACCTGACCGCCAGACACTTTGCCCCTCTCCTCCAAAGACACGGGGACAACACAGATGACTTGACCTTGGGGTCCTGCAGGGGGACTCCTCCCCTGGACCCTCCACACTGCTGCCTCTCAGCCTCCACAAAAGGGGAGACGACCCTGTGTGTCCCACCTCGGTCCCTTTCTCCTTCTCAGTGTGACAGGCACATTAAGGTATGATGTGCCCAGTAGTTTGCTATGTGCTGGGCTGGCAGGAGTCACCTCCAGGCAGCTGGAAGAAGGGTCTCAGGTCCTCCAAAAGGAGGCTAGCATCCTCCTGTGGTCATTTGGGATCCGTAGGGCCCGTACTATGGGCAGCCTCACCAGGTAGCCTCTTTCTTCCAACACTTGTTATATCCATGTTTATTACCCACGTTATCTGAATGTGTACCATTATTTTAATACTAACCGAAATCATTTCCTGAATCAGACTAAGCCTCTGCTCCTGCTGCTGGACAAGTCCTGCGTTCTATACACTCACAGGAAGTTTGTCCCACAGAGGCCCAGTGAACCTTGATGTCAAGTACCTCCCTGAACCGTCCCTATCCCAGCAAGTTCCTGAGTGCCAAAACTCCCAACTCTCCCCTAGAAATTCATATGCTACGTGATGCTTCAAACTTCAAAGAGATGAGTTTCATAAATGTCACATCTCTAAAAAGGACTACATTAGATGCACAGGATTTCTACTCACACAAATGGGAACAGGTGAAGGTTAAAGTAACAGTGTCGTCCCCCAAAGGAGCATCTTGGCCTTCTTTGGACTCATGCATGGCTCCTGATGACATGAAGCTGCCCAGACATTCAGGAAGAGACCCCTTCTCAGCTCAGGGCTCAGCAAATACAAATCCAAAGAGACCCACAGAGCCTCAAGACAGTGCCCTTTCCTCTCTCAGCAAAGGGTCAAAACAGGGGAGGAAGGAGGATCTTCAACCTGAAACGGGCCCAAGAAGCTACAACCCCCACTGAGTTCTTTGGTGTAAGCAGCCAAAATTGATTCTAATTACAGTGGAGAATAATTGGGGAATTTGGGAACTCACAGAATCTCTGCCAAAGGCTGGAGAATGAAGCTGGGATAGGAGACAGCTCTGAGGGTTTGGAAAACAAACTAAAAATAAAAATAATAATTCTGGAGCCAGAAGAGTATGGCCAGAGTTTCCTCCAACTCCCTGTGAATGAATTCTCTGATTCTCGTATTTTCAAAAACCCAGAGAAAAAAATTGATTGGCCAGGTTGGGACTTGTTGCTTCTTCTTTTGTATTAGAAGAAATAGCTTCCCCAGACTGTAAACAGGAGCAAGAGGATGCTCCCCAAAGGAGATCAGCCAGCCAGGGCAGGAGGAAAGGATGGCCATGTCCTCAGGGCAAATGAGAATCAGCACATCTTGACACTCAAGAGACTGCCTGGCAAGGTCACGCCCTACCTAGAAGGCCCTGGATCCAGGGTTGATGGGGCAGCCCCCCAAGGTCTCCACACAGGCTGCTATCTCCCCACACCCATCCAGAAGGACAGCCACCTTCTCCACCTAACCCTTCAAAGAGCTTGGAGAGAATGGGAGGGAAGGAAGGGTTGGGACATCTTTCTTATCTAGCTCCTCAGGAGGAATTGGCCACTCAGATACAGACTTTGCAAACTTGTCTTCCACCTTTGACAGACCAGCTAGAAGCAAGGGTGTTATGGTTCAGATACAGAACGTCCCCACAAACTCTCATGAACTCAGAGGTGCAGTTTTGGAAGGTGATTGCATCATGGGGCCCTATACTCATCCACATCCACAGATGAGTTCAGCAGTTGAGGGTGCTGTCAGGAGGCAGGACACTGGCGATGTGACCTCCAAGGGTTTATCTCCCTCCCCAGCTCCTACCTTCCCTCTTTGCTTCCGGGCCACCTTGATGGAGCACCTGTCTTCTCCCAGTGTCTTCTGCCATGCTGTTATCCCTGGAATCCAGCCCCCATACATGGACAGAGATGTCTGAAACTGAGCAAAATAAAGCTCTCCTCCCTTCAGTTGTAGGTGTCAGGTATTGTGTTTCACAAATGAGAAAGTGATGAAGACAAGGAACGGGACGTTCCCAATCAAAAAGAGAATGGAGCACATGAAGCTACTCTTAAAAGAGCTCAGAAAACCTGCCACTAGTCCAGATAGCAAAGGCAAGGCCTGCTTGGCCCAACCCACAGGACCAGGAAGCCGCGCCTTCCCCTGCCTGTGCCACCGCTAGGAAGGTAGCCCCGTGGGTGCCCCTGGAAACACCCCCCCCAGACCTTCTGATTGTACCAGTCTTTGGACCCACTTTGCAGAGGCATAGGTGACCATAAAGGTTATTTTTCTTAGCTCCCAACTTTGAACATCTTTAAAGAAAGGGAGGGGGAAACCTGTAGTAGAACTGTGTGGAGTTCAACCCTGCAGGAGGTGGGGGAACTCAGTCTGGGCCTTGCGACCTGAGGTCAGTCTGAGTCATGGGGGTCTGCCATCGGCTAGCTGAGATCAGGGGACTTGGTTCTACACATGGCTGCGCATGTTGTATACTATAACAGCAGAGATATAGTCTGAAAGAGGCCCTTCAAATTCTTTTTCTTTCTTTTCCTCATTCCACTCTGCAAATTCTTTCTTTTTTCTGTCCTCTTTCTCCAACTCAGTCTCTTACTCCACCATATTATCCTTCATCTCCCTTTCTGTTCCTGCTCCTGCCCTAACTCAGATTTCTTCTTTTATCATTTTTTCTTTTTTCTTTATGTTATTTTCTTCTGTCATTCTACCTCACTCAAGGGTCAATAATTTCAAGGGAAAGTGAGCCCCTATTACTGTTAAGGGGATATATTCCTGTGCTTATACTTGCACTCTGTCTATCCCTTTTGAATTTAGCAGTTTCCTAAAGATTGTGTGGTCATTCTATGTCCTCTGGCTTCACTTGAAACCGTCTCTGATTCTTTTACTTATCTATTCTATTCCTCTCGTCATAACTCTGTCTAGGCCCCCATCCTAAATGGTAAAGATGCTATATTGAAAAATTTATTCACTGGAAACATATTTTGGGCTGCTTCTTGATTTTAATTTAATTCACATGGTTTTAAGGTGCTAGACTAATGACCAACACAAGTGGTCAATTTGCAAGTGGGCTTGATCCTATTGTGTTGCTGATTGTATCAATTGGGATAAAGGATTGTAATTGATTTAATGAGCTGTTTTCTCTGATGTTATGATAATGAGAATGTCTACGAGTCATTAGAGACCCAAAAGCTAAAGCGCAACTATATCAGGAAGATTTAAGTAATAACCCAAAAATTAAACCAAACACAACCCAACAACAAAAATAAAAATGAGAAAACACTTAAGCAAGATACAAAGACAGACTTCCAGTTCACCAATGGCAAACAATAGGGCAAATGAGGAAGAAAAGGCTGATAGCGAACCATCAGGACACCCTGAACTCAAAGCACAGGAAGTAACAAAACAGATCAATCAGGCTCTAGAAAAATTCAAAACAGAAATAATTTCCCAGATAACTATAGAGATGGTGAGCAAAATGAAAGTCATGATTCGAGACTCTAGAAGAGAAACTCAAAAAAAAAAAAAAAAAAAAAAAGATGAGCTCAGGACCATGATAGAAGCCATGAAGGCCCAGCATAAGAAATGGAAACAATAAATGCCCAACATAGGAAAAAAATGGAATCCATAAAACAGATTCAAACAGATATCCAGGAGATTAAAAACTCTATTGAAAGTGTTCACAAAAGAATAAAAGAATTCAAAGATGGAATCTCAGATATAGAAGATAAGATTGCAGTCAGTGACCGTGAAAACAGAGGTCTCTGAAAAACAATAGGGGATCCTGAGAAATCAATCCAACAACTCCTAGATGATGCAAAGAAGAACAACATAAGACTGGTAGGAATCCATGAAGTAGCAGGAGAAAATACAAATGACTTTAAAAAGCTGTTCACATGGGGAGAAAGGAACCCTTCTCCATTGTTGGTGGGAGTTCAGACTGGTGCAACCACTATGGAAATCAATATGGAGATACCTCAAAGAGCTGGGACTAGAGGTTCCATTTGACCCAGCCATCCCTCTGCTGGGTATCTTTCGAAGAGAATTAAAAGAATCATATCACAGTGATATATGTGCACCTATGTTTATAGTGGCACAGTTTGTAATAGCTAAAACTTAGAAACAGCCCATTTGCCCAACACTTGAAAACTGGATAAAGAAGATGTGGTTTTTCTATAAAATGGAATATTACTCAGCCATTAAGAATGAGAAATTAGAGTCATTCATAGGAAAATGGATACATTTTGAGGATATACTCCTAAGTAAAATAAATAAGTCACACATGTATAAATACTGAATAGTCTCTCTGGTGTGAAAAACTATAATAGTACATAAGATCCTAATGAGATAATTGACAATGTGAAATAGGAAGAAAAGGGCTAAAGGTGAAAGGAGGGCAAGGGTATGGGGAAAAATGAGAAAGAAGACCTGTCATGTACAAGATCCCAACGATGAATGTAACTGTACCGTACACCTAAAATGTACCAATAAACTCAATGAGAAAAAAAAAAAAGATAGCGAAGGCAAAACCTACCAAGCAGACAGCAAAGCCCACACAGCCATGTGATGACCTGATGACCACCATCCCATGCCCAACCTGGATCCCGTGCAGTTCCTCTGGGAACATGACTGCCATTAGAACTGTACCTCCATGGGTGACATTGTGGGTGATAGTCTTTCTCCCTGTGACATAATCTCCTCAGACAGGGACCCCAGTGTTCCCCCTGGGATACTTAACCTGAGCGAGCACACAAAATAACACCACACCTGTGTGCTCTCTTGAGGCCGTTTGCTGTCACCTCTCCTCACTATGCGTCTACTAGACTAACCATGGTGTGTCTAGACATGTGTGTGCTGAGAGTGTTTCCCATGAAACTGCACTTGAATCAGCAGACTAAGTACAGCAGGTGCCTTCCCAATTGTGGATGGCCCTCGTCCATTCAGCTGAAGCCAGAAAAGAACAGAAGGAGTAGGAGGGAGTTTTAGCTGCTTGACATGTTCAGCTGAGCTGTTGGTCTTTTTCAGCCTTTGAAGTTGAACTAAAACATTAGCTCTTTCAGATGAGAACCTACACCATTGATTCTTCTGGTTCCCCAGCTTGTTGATGACACATAAGGGGAATTGTTGACTTCTATAATTTCATAAGCCAATTTCTTATAATAAATCTCTTTGCTATTCTCTGCTTCTCTGGAGAACCCTGATTAATACAACACTCTAGTGACACTCTTCCCCTGTCATGGCCACACTAGATTCTCCCCTGGTAAATCCTGGGTTGCAGCATGACCTGGAAAATAAGGAGAGTAAGACAAAGCTTGTCAGGGCCTCTCCATGGTGTGCCAAGGACTCTGACACCATTTCTTTGGAGCTGAGCTGGATGCTGGGCATCCACTCTTCCAGTCAGGAGGCAGCGTGCTCCTCCCATCCTGGAGAGATCCAAGGCCCGGCCCACTCCATCTCCCACCTCATCTCCACCCCAGGTAGCTGCAGATGCAGTTCTTATCATTACTACAGATCAGTTCAATCTATTCTAGGGTTTCATACACATGAAATCATACATAATGTACTCTTTATTTCTGTCTCCTTTGCTCAATGGAATGTTTTTGAGACCCAACTCTGTCATTGTGTACAACAGGTTTTTTCTCTCATTACTGAATGCTTTTCTATTACCTGAGGAAATCAATTTGTTTATCCACCTGTTGATGGATATTTGGATCATTTCTAGTCTTCTATTATTACTAAAGCTACATAAAACATCCACAGTCGGCCCTTTGTGCAGATGTGCATTTTTATTTCTCCAGGGTAAATGTTTAGGAGAAAGATACTGGGATCATAAGGTCAGTTTATACTTAGCTTTCTAAGAAACAAACAGTTCTCTAAAGTGGTTGCACCACCTTTAATGTCCTCTAGTGAAGGTTTCATATTGCTTGCCTGTGCAGAGAGGTGGAGAAGTATCCAGGTTTTGCGTGCAGATGAAGAAAGCGAGGAAGGCCGTGACCATCTGTTCAGCAGGCCTTTCTGGCTAGTTCTGGACCCCTCTCTCTGATCAAGTCTTCTCCATCTCCCAATTCCATGCTTCTGATTGCATCTCCAGTATGAATGTGATACACATCTACACATCATGGCTATGCCACATGGAGAGAGAATTATATGTTTCTATCAGCCCCAGGTTCCAAGCTAGGCCTTATCTTATTAACTTATATGTCTCTACTCTCGATCCCTGTATGAGTAAGGCTTCCTGTCACCAGGACACAATACCCAACACCCACAATTTAAAGAAATAGAGGCTTAATTTGGCTTATAGTTTCAAGAGATTCAGTCCATAATCATCAGGATCCAAGAAAGAAACATCATGGCAGAAGGGCATCGCTGAGCAGAGCTGCTTAGTTCTTGGCCACTGGGAAACAGAGCAGGGGAACCATGCCACAGAGAAAGAGTAAGGGACCAGATCCCCAAGGTCAGGCCTCCACGACACACCCAGACACACCCAGAAGTGTGCTCCACCAATACACCAGGCACATCCCAAAGCCAATCAAGTTGACCCTACCCTAACTGCCACAACCCCATGCTGGATCTTGCACCATCCTTTGCATTACCAGTTCCTGGTCTATGGAAAACCCAAGGGATGAATGGAGCCTGGTCCTGGTTTAATCACTTCTGGTGCTACGAAGCCTCATTGAATTGAATCATGCTTTCCATCCTTGAGTGCACAACTCTGAGCACTGCCCCTTCTCAGGAAAAACAATTTTTTCCTATCTTTTTAGGAGAACTTCCAAACTCATTGTGGGTGGCAGGGGAAGGTGGAGGGGTTTCTTCTACTACTACTACTACTTCTACTGCTAACCCTGCCTTTATCCCAAGGAAGAGAGTGAGAAGCTGGCCTGGTCCTTCTTCCACACACAGGCTGGTAAATAGCTCTTCTGTGTGGCTGCCCTGGTCCTTTAGAGAAGGATCCCAGGCCTGTATTCCATGAATCCCAGAAATGACCCCACCTTGGATGAGTGGCAGGACATTTCTAAGCCCAGATTTTCTCCTCTGAACTGGAGAGTGGTGATAACACATTTACAGCATCACTCTGAAGGAGGGATGTGATCATGTATCTGAAGATGTTCTGAAAACCCTGAATTGCTCCCCAAATGGAAGGCACCATTGTCATGCAGCTCTAGGTTCTCATCACACAGCTGTCCAGCACCTTCGCAGCCAGCACCAGGCTCATTAGCTGTACTGAACAAGGCTTCATGAGTCTGCCAGCTTGGAGACTACAAGCAGACTCCCTGTCACCACTCACCAGTGATCCTGAAGAGTGAGCTCAGTGAAGTCCAGACCAGCTACAGGGTGTCCCATCTCTCAGACCAAGGCAAAAAGAATCACATAGCCCAAGTCCTCAGACTACAGGGCACCCTGACCACAGCATCTATCCTGTCCTTCCTCTTCCCTTCCTCCATTCTCTCCACCAAGTGTCCCTTCTCAGCATCCCCAGGCCCACCTCTGTCGCTTGCAAGCCTCTCCACATCTGCTGGCTGAACCTTGGTCATTGCTCCTGACAGTCTCTCTCCCAGTTTTCACTTTGCTTCTCTACTTAAGGACAGCCTGAAGCTAAATCAAAAGGCCCAGCTGAGCTCAATGGCACTGCCAAATACCTGGCAATGCTCAACTTGAATATCACACTCAGAGAGGTTATATATCCCACTCAGCCCTCTCAGCTCCCCAGATGGGCATGGAGGTAAAAGACAACACTACTGATGCTGTGTCCAGCACAATCTGGACCTCCAAGCACCCAGAGAACTTGCAGTAGGGAACCTGGAATGCAAATGGTCGCTCCGAAAAAAACCCATATGCATCCAAGGCTACCTTTGCTCTAGGGAATCTAATTATCTCAAGCACAAGTCAGGGCTCTTACAATGTCATAGCTACTCAGGACGTGGGGACTGTCCCCAGGAGGTCAGCCACAGCTAGCAAGCAAGGGAACTCTTCTTTGGTATCCTCTCCCTATCCTCTGTCAGCTCATGGCCATGTCAGATGCTGTGAAGAGGGGTTGGAGGCCCACAGGAGCCAAGTGACCAGTCAGCACAAGGACTGGTGGATGCACAGCCATGAGAGAGTGGTCTTGTCACACTGGCCAACCTCAGTTTGGAGGAGCAGGCAGAGGCTCCTTACTCAGTGTGAATTTGTGACACTGCCTTCAGCATGCTAATTCCTGGGTACAATGAACACCATTTTCAGACTCTGGTTCTCATAAGAAGACCATAGTCTCTGCGCTTCAGCTACCTTTAAGAACATGTCCCAGAATCTGTGGTATAGTTACAGCATGGGGAAGCCAGTAGGGAAGGATCCCTAACACAGGCCTGAGATGGAGGTCGTCCCTCAGGCCCCAGCCAGGCTGGATATGTCTTCTTTGGCTTCTACAGATCCTTTTTCTCATTACCCATGGGGACCTTGGAGCATTACGTTTGAAATTATCAGCTCTGACCTATGTTCCCCGGCCAACGTGGGTGCTATATGCACAGGAATCAAGTCTTACTCATCATCATGTGTCTGGCTGGTCCAGAGCAGGGACTTGATAATTTGAGTTGAACTAAAGGTAGGCACGAGTGTTTGTAGGAAAGGGAATCTAGCAATTTACTATGAAGTGCTTCCATCAGTCTCAAAATCCCTCTCCTATTTCAGTAACGTCTGATCCCTGAGTAATAAGCCATTGCCCAAAAAAGTTCAGTCCACAGAACAGACAGTGTTCCTTGCGCCCAGGGATTAGCAGGCTGAAAGCAGCCCTACCATCAGTGGCTTGACCCACCGATATCCACAGCTGCATGTGCTTTAGGACTAGAGATAGGGCCCAGCTGAAGGTGGTGGGTGATGCCTTTGGAGGCTGCATCTCTGGCTGGTGCTATTTCCAACCCCTCTGTTTCCTGCACTCCACAGAGTAAGCAGCTTTGCTCCACTGCACCCTTCTAACAAGCTTCTACTTTCGAGCCAAGCAACTGTGACCAGAACCCTTTGAAACTGAGCAAAATAAAGCCCTCCTTTCAGCTGTGGGTGTCAAGTACTTTGTTCCATAATGGGAAAGCTGAGCAATACAACACTCATTCATAGGGCACTGTCCTTACTCAACAGGTTGACAGATCACTCTGGAAAAACCCAATCCCAGGGCACTTGTCAAAAATATTATTCAGCCAGTCATTCAGTTTCATGGGTATCTGAGCCTATGATTCCATGTGGGGCAAGCAACAGCCTGGTTGAAAACTTAAAAAGCAGATGGGGAGAAGGAGACCCCATACAGAGCTTTGAAAGTCTCCGATGTATTCTCAGAAGGCTACATGGATCTACACGGCTAGTGCATGCCCTGGAAAGGCTTCAGGTGGCTGACCTGGGGGACTACACAAACAGTAAAGGATCGCTAACAGAGGCATAATCTGCTTGCACATCAAAAGCATGTATCAGCAGACACCTTAGGAAAGGAGGAAGCCTTGAAGGCACTTGAAGTAGTAGCTGACTAGTCACTAGCTGCCTACCAAGAAAACTGAGTAGAAACCTCCATGGGCACGCACTATGTGTAATACAGACTTCGGAGAACTAGTGGAGAAAGTGGCTAAATATATATATAACAACCTCAACAACAAGAACAGCGCACACACACGGCAACACACCCCGAGGAGGGAGAAGGATCTGATTTCCAGAGTTACCTCATCTAATCACCTAAAATACCAAAATTTTAATAAGATTTATGACATGTTCAGAGAACTAAAAATGTATTTAATAGAAACTATTCCTGAGAGGGGGCCAGATGCTGGAATTTGCAAACAAAGACTTTAAGTCAGCTATTGTAAATATTTTCAAAGAACTAAAGGAAATTAGGTTTAAAGAATTAAAGGATGACAGCAGTATCTCATCAAAAGGAGAATTTCAACAGAAGGATAGGCATTTGTAATCTTTAAGGACAAAATAAAATTCCGGAGATGAAAGCAGCTTAGCTAATGTGAAAAATTATCTAGAGGAGCTGAGCAGGAAATATGAACTTGAGAATTAATACATGAACTTGAACATAGATCAAATAAGATGACACAGCCTAACAAATAGGAAAAATAAAGAAAAATGAACAGATTCTGAAAAACGTGTAGGACACCATTAAGCCCCACAACACAGTACCATGGGAGTCTCAGAAGGAAAAGCCAGGCAGAAAAGAATATCTGAACAAATAATGACCAAAAGCTCCCCAAAGGTGCTAACAACTGTTAATCTACACATTTCAGAAGCTCAATCAAAGTCAAGTACAATAAGCACACATCTAAACATATTGTAAAATTAAAGACAAAGAGATTTTTGAAAGAAACAAGAGAAAAATCATTCATCATAGACCAGGGATAGGATTGTCATCTGACATTTCATCAGAAACCATGGAGACAGAAGCAGTGAGGTGTCATACACAATGGGCTGAAAAAAAAGGATTGAAAACAAAGAACTGTATAGTCAGCAAAACTATCATCCAAAACTGCAGGAGAAATTAAGATATTCACAGATAGACAAAAATGAAGATTATATGATGTTAGCATATCTTGCCTACAAAAGATACTAAAAGAAGTCCATATATGTGTTTGTGTGTGTGTACAACTGAATTTACATGAAAAAACAGTATCAACAAAAGTAATGACATATGTAAATGTATTATTTGTATAACTGTCCTATTTGATTAAAACATAAGTGGAGAACACAACATAGTACTTATAAAATTCTGTTGATTGGTCTAAAGCTTATACATATGCAATGGGTATGGTACTGATAGTATAAAAAAGGGAAAGGAAACAGCTAAACTGGGACAAAGTTTTTGTATAATTTAAATTTTACTAATTATTATTAATTGGAAATAGACTGTTTTAAGATGCTAACTACAACTCTCAAGCCAACCACTAAGAAAACAGCTCAAAATATATAGCAAAAAAACCAGCTAGTGAATTAAAACATTACAGTAAGAAATATCTATTAATAGAAAATAACACAGCAATGGAGGAATAAAGAATAAGGTACATAGAAAATGAATATCAAAATGGAAAATGAAAATTCTTTTATATTAATTCTATTTTCTATTAATTACATTAAATGTGAATGCATTAAAGCTTCCAGTGAAAAGGCAAAGATTGGCAGAAAGAATTTTTTAAAAGACCTAACCAGATACAGTCTAGGAAAGACATATTTTCAATTTGAAGATACAGTGTGTTGATAGTAAAAGAAAGGAAAAATGTTTATCATGTACATGGTAAGCAAAAGACAGCTGTAAAAGTGTACCACACAAAATAGACTTTCAGATAGTTTTATTGGAAACAAAAAGGGACATTTCATATTGATAAAAGGGTCCACACACTAGAAAGATATAACAACTATAAATATATGTAACAAATGGCACTGTCCCAAAAACTGACAGAATTGAAGACAGAAGTAAAGACTACAATACTTCATTTTCAATAATTGATAGAACCAGACAGCAACAATTAAGTGGGTTTAAACCATGAACCAGCTCTGTCTACCACACATCTATAGAACAACCCCAGTCCATAAGGGGAGGACACTGTTCCTCTCAGCACACATGGAACCTTCTTCCGTAACAGACTATAAAGCAAGCCTCAGCAAAATAAAACAGATAAAATCATATACAACAAAAAGAAACTTGGGAAATGCATGCATATGCAGAAATAAGACAACAAACTCTTCACTAGCCAATAGGACAGAGGAGAAATCGCCAAAGAAGTTTAAAAATACTTTACAATGAACAAAAGCGAAGCCTAGCCTGGCATGCCATAACTTCTGGAATGCATCAAAAGTGGTACTTTGAGGGGAGTTTTTACCTGTAACTGCTCATATTGAAAAGGAAGAAAAACTTCAAATCAGGAACTTAATCCTTCCCATAAAAAACAAAAATAAATAAAGAACAAACTAACCTCAACACAAGCAAAACAAAGGAAATAATAAAGATTGAAGTGAAAATCAATGAAAGATATAATAGAAAAAAAAATAAACACAAAGTTGGCTTGTTGATAAGATCAACAAAATTAACAACTTTTGGGTAAACTTACTAAAATGGAGAAAATATGCAAACAACCAGAAAAAGGAATGAAAAGGGGGACATCATTACTAATCTTTTAAAAGGATTGTAAGAGAAGAACTACAAATAACTGTATGGCCGCAAATTAAAATGGAAAAATTCCTAGAAAGACAGGAATTACTAAAACTGTCTCAAGAAAAACTAGGATGTGTAAATAGAACTATAATTAGTAATTTGGAAACTTTCCAAAAAGAAAATTCAAGGCCCAGGTGTCTTCCCTGGTGAATTCTTTCAAATATTAGAGAACTAATGCTATGTTTTCATAAACTCTTCCAAAAATTGAAAGCAAAAGGAACAGCCCCCATCTCATTTTATAAGGCTTGTATTATTACACAGAAACTAAATCTCATACAGACACATAAGGAAACTGCACACCGATATTCCTTATGAATATAGACACAAAATTTAGCAAAATACTAGAAAACTAAATCCAGCAGTGTAACAAAAGGATTATGCATGATGTTCAAGTGAGATTTATCGCAGGAATGCAAAGTTTGTTTAAAACCTGAAACCCTTGCAATGTATCATATTAACAAAATAAAAGATGATCTGCACATAATTACTTCTAAAGATACAGAAAAGTATTTAATGAAAATCTAAAATCATTTTGTGGTTTTAAAACACTCAATAAATTTAGAATAGAAGCAAACTTCCTCAACCCAATAAAGGGAGTCTCAGAAACACCCACAGCCACTATCATATTAAATGATTAATGACTCATTTCTCTTCCCCTAAGAGCAAAAATAAAGTAAGCACATCCACTCTTGCAACTTTTTTTTTCTTTTTTTCCCAGTACCAGGGATGGAACTCAGAACCTTGCACTTGCAAGGCACGCGGCAGAACCAATGAGCTAAAACCAGCTCTTGCAATTTCTACTCAACATGATACTGAAACTTCTATCATGCCAGTTAGAAATAAGAAATAAAGAGCAAGAAGTAAAAGATATCTAGAAATGTGAAGAAAAGAAGAAGTAAGACTATATTTGCAGACATCCTGAGATATCCATGAAAAAAATTGAGAGATGATAAATTCTATAAGGCTGCAGAATATGAGATCAATATATAAAATCGATTTCATTTATAGATAGTACCATTAAGATAGAATCTTTAACAAAACAATGAAATTAACAATAACACATGAGGGAATCAAAAGCTAGGAATAAAGTTAACAAATCTAAGTAAAAGCAAATGCAGGGATTTCCCAGGGGCTACCTTCCCTAGGAGGTATTTAGTCTCAGACATAAATTCAAAAGGCAAAACAATAATTATTTCAAAAGTAAAGAAATCTCTAAAACCTTCATGACCCAAAGGTAAGCAAAGATTTCTTAAATAGGATTCAACAAATAGTAAGCATAAAATAATGATCAACAGTACATCATTAAAATAACTATTTCTCATTAAAACACAGATCTCCAGAGAGTGAAAAGAAAACAAGAAAAAAAATGACAAGATATTCACAATATATATGTCCCCCAAAGACTGGATCTCAAAATACATTTTTTAAATGTTCCTGCAAATCAAAAATAAAAACACAAACATCCCAACTGAAAAAGTAAACTGGGTCTTTGCAGCAAGAATATGAAAACAAAGTTCAAAATGTTTTGTACTCAAGGAAATGGAAAGTAAAACTACAATAATACTCCATCCACTTTCTTCAGAATAAAATCAGAAAGACTGATAATAGTAAGTGTTTGTTTAAAAAAAATAGGGTATCTGAATTTTCCCTGAAATGCTAGTGGGAACAAACATTGCTACAACGCTTTGGGGTAATGTCAGCCAGCATCTTCTGAAATGGGGAATATAAATCTGTTTTAGAATCTTGGAATCACATGTAGCTCAAAGAAATGGACACACATACACATTAAAAGACATGGACTAGAACATTAAAAGCAGCTGTGTTCATCAGAGCACTCAACTTAAAAAAATAAAACAAATGAACATCAGTGAGGGAACAGATTTTTAAAAAATTGTGGAACAGTCATACAATGGACTTTTACATGGCAACAAACAAGAACCCAACCAAGAGACACAAATACATGGGAAATCTAAGATATTACACTGCATGATAGAATCCAGGTGTTGGGTGATTCCATTTACATGAGAATCAGGCACAACTAATCAATGGTGGTAAGATGGTGGTTACCTCCCAGTGAGAGATAGGCGAGAAGTGACTAGAACAGGAACCCAGGGGAACTTTCTGGAGCGTTATGTTCCACATTAAGATCTAGATGACAGTTGCACAAATGTGTGCAAACAATATGTCAAAATAAACCAAGATGTACACTCAAGGTGCATATTTTTATGTACTTTACCAAACTGTGATTACAAAGTACTCTTAAAAGAAATCACATCATGAAAGATAAATCTAAAATGTGTTAAATAACATAAATAAAACAAATTACTTTAAATTTACATACACATTCAAGGATGCATGCACAGGCACACTCACACACACACACATACACACACACACCTGCAACAGGACCCCAACAAGGCTCTATCCCTTCACTATCCACCCATGTCCTGTGGATCCTGTAACTTGACAAAAACATATAGAATTTCTTGGCTTTTTTTTTTTTTTTTTTTTTTGGTACTGGGAATTGAACTCAGGACCTTGCAGGTGCAGCATCATTGAGCTAAATTCCTGACCCTGGCCATCTTTACTTTTACTGACACATAATTTGGGTGATTCATAGTGAACATGAAGTTTACTAAACTTAATTTTTCTCTAGAGGTTCCATTTGACCCAGCCGTCCCTCTGCTGAGGATCTTTCCAAAAGAATTAAAAGAATCATATCACAGCGATATATGCACACCCATATATATATAACAGCACAGTTTGTAATAGCTAAAACTTGGAAACAGCCCATTTGCCCATCAGTTGGAGACTGGATAAAGAAGATGTGGTTTTCTATAAAATGGAATACTACTCAGCCATAAAGAATGAGAAATTAGAGTCATTCATAGGAAAATAGATGCATATTGAGGATATACTCTTAAGTGAAATAAATAGGACACATGGGTAAATACCAAATAGTTTCTCTCGTGTGAAAAACTATAATTGTACATAAGATCCTAATGGTATAATAGGAAGAAAAGGGCTAAACATGTAGGGGAAGTGGGAAGGGTAGGGGAAAGGAAATAAGGGAAAAGAAAAATGTATGAGAAAATGGAAATAAAGTGTTTGTAAATGGAGAGGGTAGGAGGGGGTGAAGGGAGGGCACGGACAAGGGGAAAAAATGAGAACCAAGACCTGTCATGTAAAGGTACAAGATCCCAATAATGAATGTAACTGTACTGTATACCTAAAATGTACCAATAAACTCAATGACAGAAAAAAATAACTTAATTTTTCTCTTTTCCTCCATATACTGTTAGGACTTATCATCTTCATTCTGTTCTTTTGCATTTTTTACTGAATGTTTTTATTATTACTTATCACTGCAGAAATATAACAACCTCTTAGAAATCCAGTGCAACTGGGAAGAGAATTTTCTTCAGCGCTCCCACCCCAGAAATCATAGAGTTCCATGCCCCCTCTAGTCACCGGCCACTTACATATTTAATTTTTATGTACTTAGAATCACCCCATAGATACAATTTGCATTTTATAATTGCTGTAATATTTTAATGTTTTCCCACCATCTTTACAGTAATCATTTTTATCAGCTACCGAACTGTCTGTTGTTTGGCTACCCCATAATTTACTTAGCTCTGCCCTTATTGAGCACTTACATTGCTTCCAAGTTTCCAGGATGGTAGACAGAACTCACACACCCACATATTGCTCATATAAATAATACCAGTAGAATGAATTCTTATAAATGAGATTACTGAGTCAATCATTGGAACATACAGTATTAGTGACTTAGGTATGCTTAAAAATGGTTTTTTTAATTCACACAGTCACTAGTTGTGTATAAAGATAGCATTTTTATCACAACCTTGGCAGTATTACTATAATTTTTAATCATATATAATAGATATGAGGAGTGTGTGAATCTCATTTTATTTAGCAATTCTTGGATACTCCTGAAGCAATTCATTTTTCTGTATGTTTCTGAGATCTTTGACATAAACTGAAATTCTTTTCTTTGGAGCTCAGTCTCAGGTGCATTCTCTGTGCCCTTTTAAATTTGAGCTCTAATGCCTGCCTCACTACATTGAATGGCAAGATAAATATTTCCATTTTGACACAGGTATGCCAAATGCATTTCCCACCATCATTTCTTCCTTTCTTTTTGGCCTTTTAAAATAAATTTTCAATTTTTGTAATTTTCCATCTATTTATCTTGTTAATTTTTTTACTTCTGGAATGCTTAGAAAGTCATATTAAAAAATGTTATGAAAGTCATACTCAAAAAACTCTTGGGTAGTTCCCATGACTTTTAAAATATTTAATTCCTAATAGAACTCTTATTAAAATTTTTTTTCATGAGATATTTCTCAAATAATGATTACATTGTGTCAACAGCATTTATTACATAATCCTTTCTTCATGTTTATTTATTTTTCCTTTATCTTAAATTATTTATATATTATAATCTTCCTCAGATTTTGCCTATTATTGTGGTGAATCTCTGTTTTGTATGAGAATCCCTCTGATTTAATTACTCTAGGCTTACGTGTTCTAAAATCTGTGATTGCTGGTTTCCTCCATTATTTCTTATTTTCTGAGAATTTCTATATGAACCAGCTTTCCATTTCCAGCTTTATTTTCTAATCATTTTGTAAAAGTTCAATAAAAAACTGGCTTAGATTTTTGGTAAGGATTGAACTACAATTACAAATAGAGAACAGGCATACAAAACATTTAGCTAAAATACTGCAGCAGGCATTATAATAATTCTCTGTGATTATTCTACTCTTTTTTTTTCTTCCAATGAAATATGATGAAATGCGAAAGGTCACTGGCTCTGGAGTATGTTTTCTGGGTTTGAATCCAGCTCAGCTATAAATTAGCAATATGTATCAGTCAGTGCTGCCAAGTGATAAATAATCATAGTTTCAGGAGCATGAAACATTGACAATGTATCTCTCACACTCACAGCTTGCTGGGTTAAGAACACACCTGCTCCACATGGTTCATTCTTGGGTTCAGATGCAAGTCAGTAGCTACCTGCAGCATGTTCTCATCATGGCCAGAAGCAGGAGGCAGGTGGAAACACATCTAGTATCTCAATCAGAATTTGCAGGTTTATCCTCTCCCACATGCCCTGGCCAAGGCAAGTTCATTACCAGGTGCAGCATCAGTGGAGTATGGAAGTGAACTTATTGACCAGTGGTTAGGAAAGGAAATTAACTGTTGCTGTATGAGAAGTAGTCTACCATACCATGTGACTAGGGAATCTCATGTCAGCCCGTGCCTCAGTTTCCCTTGTAAAATAGAGATTTTCACTGCCTGTTTCATGAGGTGGCATCAGTACTAAATGGGATATCAGGAAACCCTCCATAGAATGCTTGATAAGTACCAAGAGCACAATAAATGCGCAGCACTATTATTGTTTTTAATTATTGACCAAACACTGCAACTGAACTTTTGAATTCAAGTGGAAGAGTTTCATCTATTCCATGTCAGATCTTATCTTGTTACCTCTGAGATATTGTTCCAGTTGTTAGAGGTATTTAGGGTCCTCATCTATCTGGCAAATAAATAAATCCTGAGAGAACTATGTGCACTTGGCTCCCACATATCAGCCTGAGAGCTTGTGTGGCAACTCTTCTGACTTCCTGCAGTCTCTGTGTCAGATCCCATTAGGATCACAGATGGTGGACCCTGTCCCCATTCTAGGCATTCACAACAATGTGCCCACATTCAGTTGCAGTCTGATGGGCTAGGGATCCATCTTCCCTTATTTTTACAAAAGCATTGGAGTTATCCGGAGCTTTTTAAATCATCCTTCCTGAGGTCTGGGATGAGCAGCACTTGCCCTCCCTTCCAGTCACAGGGCCACCTGTCACAGGAATCCTGAAGTTCTACTTGACCAAATGCTTCTGCCTTAAAACCCACATTTAGGGCTAAAGCAGCAATTACAGTGGACCCTCAAGTTCCAACTAGCCTGATGTACAAACTACTTGGGTTACGACCAGAATTTAAGTTTTAATATATGAACAAAGTATTGAGTTACAACCCGAATACCAGCCACTTGTAATTCCAGATGGTCTCAGATGCAGATTTAACCCTTAAAAAGTTTTGGAAAGAACATTACAACATCCTTTCCTGTATGGGGTTAACTGAGGAACCCTAGGCCAATGTCTCTAAGGACAGTAAGATCTGCTTATATACAAGAGAGAAAGACTTTGAAGATTGGGTAGAGGAACTTGAGCCTTGACTGACCAACCTGAGTTATAACAAGCCCT
Organism: Fukomys damarensis; assembly: GCF_012274545.1. NCBI lineage: Eukaryota > Metazoa > Chordata > Mammalia > Rodentia > Bathyergidae > Fukomys > Fukomys damarensis. The sequence goes on from NW_022900913.1 coordinate 67,830,819, forward strand.
CAGGAATGAATTGAGTTCGTAAATTAAAGGTTCCCTATAACTCCCCCCCTCATCCCCTGTCACATGGAAGGAAAGCAAACTGTACAAGTTCTCAGGTGCTTGATGAGAACTAGCAGATGGCTCATTTGTGACTGGGATCAGCTCAGAGGGTCAAGGCAGAGTTTTCAAAGAGGGGACCACAGGACCAACAAGCTGATCCCATTTTGCAGTAGTTACCCTGAAATCTGAAATTTCAGGGACTGAATTTTCTTAGTCCAGACCAATCACCAATGGCTCTCCAAGTAGCCCTCTCTCAAGTATGCCTCCAAGAGGCAGGGGGACTGGCCAGGAGATAAAAAAGAAAGCCAGTCCTCAGGGGCAAGTCTCTCATGGGTCATCTTTCCTAAAACTAGATTAATTCATGCTCTTAAAAATAGACAATAGTGATTTTCCCTGTGAAACATTTTATCTACCTGAAAATATATTAACATTTATATGGTTTTTCTTTACAATTTTTTAAAAACCTGTTATTCATAAATACTGTGACATACAGGAGGACACCTAGAGGCCCCAGAGAAGCTGCCCTACATGGTGCCAGCTCCTCCTGGGTTAGCAAGTGTGTCTAATAAATGCTAACACCTCTGTGCTGCTGCCTTGTTTTCCTAAGGATCCGAATATGTTTACACAACGCTCCTCTCCTTTTTACTTCTCATGAATGTCATTTATTTTCTCTAATTTGATTATTGGTTTTCTTTCCTTCTGTTTCAAATACAAGTAAAATGACCAGAGATCAAACTGGGATCATTTCCTGCAGCAATTAATGTATACAAGGCTGTGTTCTGCTGAGTACTTTGATCCAAATTAGTCACAAACCAGCATGGGACTTCATCAATACACAATAGCCACCAGCATGGCCTGGGATCAAACAACCAGGAAGCACTGCCTCAGGGGGTGCAGATGTCCTGACAGGATGCAGGCAGATAGAGTCAGGGCTCATGAGATGTGTGCCAGGCTCTCTCCAGGGAGAAGTGGCTCCTTCCCAGCTCCCACTGACCCAATAGAAGGCTCAACATTCTGGATTCTTTGGGAACTCACCTAACCAGCTATTACTTCCTGTGTGGAAACCTGGCTTCCTATCTGGCTTTCCAGTTTGACACCCAGGAGACACAGCCCTTCTTTCCTCCAGTTTCCCTGCAGCACCCTGAGGAGAAGCCACAGCCCTGAGCTGCTCACCCCCTTATCTCTGTCTCCACTGTTCCTGAAATTGCACCTTCTTGGCCCAACAGCCTTCCAAACACAACAGGCAAAGACAGAATGCAAAGTTTCCACAATATTGAAAAACATCCCCCATGGTACAGGTTGGCTGCAGTCATAACAGGAATTGACTAACACGCTGTGGAGCCTTAGGTGATCCACAGTCACCAAAGGGACTGTTTTCCTCCTCTTGCCCCAGAGGGAAGGCCCTTCAGAAGGATGTGGATCCCAGTCTTTTCTCTCTGACAAAGCCCAGCTCCAAGGGAGGGTGAAGCCTGTGCACACTTCCCTTACATGTTTGATCTGGGGTTCAGCCCCTGTGCTGTGGATGTGATGAATGTCTACATTATAGGGCTGACATAATATTTGGAGGACGGTTGCTGTAAAAACGCATAGAAAAGTGGCTGGCACGTCGTCCATGCTCAGTGAAGCTTTTCCTTCCCGCCCAAGGCCTTTTTAAGACAAAATGCAGATGCCTGAGGCTGCACAGAATCTTTCCAGGCAGGTCACAGAGTGAGGAGAGAGGGGAGGCAGGCAGAGGAGCCATGAGGAGGGAAGAGACCTGTACCTGACCTAGGGTGTACATTGCACCCAAAGGACCCCAATTCTGAAATGCTGCACCAGTTACCAAAATACATCTTTGGTGGCAATGTTTCAACTCTGCAGGAAAGAAAAATATGGCAAAGAAGGAAATAAAATAGCAACTATAGCTATGGGACAGTTTTAGCATCATAAAATAAGCTGAGATCCCCATTGCCACCGCCACCACAGACCTGCATGCTCAGACAGGAGAGAAATACCAAACACACCTGCAGAGTTGGGAGCTCTTGGGCCTGCATACCTGCACTCAAGGCTGCCCCATGCGGGACACAAGGCAAGGGGGGCACAGGCACTCTCCTTTCCTGCCCTGGATTAGTCCTAGCCTGCAGTTCACCTCCAGAAATGCCCAGCCAGTCCTTGTGCAGCCAGAGGTCTCCAGACAACTGAAGACTTCACTGTGAAAGAACCACAAAGCTGCTGAGCAGGCAGGGTACCCAGCCAGACCCCGGAACAACTGAGAGCTCAGGAGCCTGGCTAGATAGCTCCATTCAATCCATGAAGGGTGGTCACCGTGTCAGATATGAGAACAAGTGGCCATCCCATGGTCCATGTGAGATGGACCATGTTGCCCAGATCACTTTGGACAACAGGACCAAAAGAGGCATGGAATTTATGCAGCTCTCTGAGAGCAACGGCTAAGCTCCCAGAGCCCCCAAATGTCTGGGGTTATCTTTGTAGCTTTTGTTCACTGTACAAAGTATTGCAGTCCACACAGCCTCTTCCCTCTCTACCCTGTGATCAAAGAAATACCCCATGGCCACATCAAGTAGGGGCTCAGCTCAACATCATGCAGATGCTGGTTCTCCTCCACTCACCTCTGACTCTGCCAGACTCGAGGACTCAGAACAGCCAGAAAGCGAGCTGTCCAAAGTCTAAGAACACAATATTTACTTAGAAACATTTTCTCCATGGGGACTAGGATAACTTCACACACACAAAAAACGTATCTAATCAACTGGTATAATATAAATAAAGCATAATCAATTAGAACCAGAGGCAAAGGGAATACAATTGTACAAACATAAAAATGAATGTGCCTGGCTTCCCAGCAGTGAGAGTAAAAAGGGAAAAGCATTGTTTCATAGAACACGTCGCCAGGGAGGAGACGCAGACAGTCCCTAAATCCTGAAAGACATTCCTCTAAGCTGTATAATAATTTCAAGGGGAAAAGCCAGGCACTTATTAAACATCTACTGTGTGCTACGGACACTGGGACTCGTGACACACAGGGTCTTCCTGGCTCTCATTTAAATGAGAAGCACACAGCCCACCATGGAAGGCCAGTTCCAACTCCCCTCCTCCATCCCGGCCACCTATGCACAGGACACAACCTCCCAGCTTGGGGACACACATCCTCCTGTGTACCTTTACAGTGACCTCCAAGGATAAGGGCCCTGTTTTGCAGATAAAGTAGGCTGAGAAAGTCTACAAGTCTCACAAAGCCAATAAATGACAGAGCCCTATTCTATGACCCCATATGACTGCTTCTAACAGAAACTTTAACAATACCTGCCACTTTGTATGCAAGAAATTCCTGTTGACCCAGCTATTCCCCTCCTAGGTGTCTTCCCAAAAGAGGTAAAGACATATTACAGTGATCCACACATAGCCATGTTTACATTAACACAGCTCATATTAGCTACATCTTGGAAGGGGCTTATATGTCCATCAACAGAAGAGTGGATAAAGAAAATGTGATACTTAATACACAACGGACTAGAAAGGATAAACTTGAGTCATTTCTAGGAAAAAAATGATGCACCTTGAGACCATAATGTTAAATGAAATAAATCAGACCCATGAGCTTCAATATCACATGGTTTCTCTTTATGAGAAACAAAAATAAAAACAAAGAATAAAATAAAAGATAGATAATGAGAAATAAGGAAATAGATCTTTTGCAAATGGGAAGGGGAACAAGAGATGGAGAGATGAGGGAGGGAAGGAAGGGGAAAAAAGAGAATGAAGATGTGTTGTGTACATGGACCAACTTCCCACAAGGAATGTAATTATTATGTACTGCAAACATAGAAAAAAGCACAGATCTGCTAGTAGAGCCCCTGGTTAAAGCCTCCCATTGCTGTCCATTAGACTCGAGGAGAGAATGAAGCCACTGCAAGCCCATTACCTGCCAAGTGCTGCCTGGGCTCCTGGAACATTGCACCCTCCCTCCTCATCCACCTGCCATTCACCTGTACCTGGGTACTGTTCGGCTCCTCTACCAACAAGAGCCCAGGTCACTGGTGTGAGTCTTTTATTCCTGTCTCCTTTGCCACATTGCAGCCCAAAGGAGAAGTCAGGCCTGGCTGGTTCACCCCTAGACCTCTGGCTCTTAGGACACTACAAAGCATAAGGCAGGTGCCGCACATGTACATGACGAGGAAGCAGGCAGTGATCACTTACCTCTATTATGCTGGAGGCATCTTCTCTTTGTGCATGCTTACTAGGATAACCTCTATTTCCATAAGAGGTGAGGAACTGAGTTTCTAAGACCAGAAAGGACTTGTCCAAGGTCACATGACCAGTGCTATCTGATTCTGAATCCTGTGTTTTTATCCCACTCGTACGGCTCCCAAGCTAGGACAATGTGTGACAGATCCCTTCCCCTCCACAGCTCCCCTCTGGATAATGCCTGGCCTGAGGAGACATACCTCTCTGCTCCTTCTTCCCCCAGAAAACACATTCGTGCTCCACCTGGGGCCCAGGGATAGGAAAGGATAAAGAGAACAGCCAAGAGTGCTGACCACCCACGCACAGAATAAAGAAGACAGATCTGCCACTTGACACTTGGTAATGTTTGGGCATTCAACATGGAGTCCTGGGATAAAGGCTTCAGATCTAGCTTCTGCTACTTCATTGGGACAGGAAGTCACTCAGGGAAGTCACGTGGCTTCTCTGAACCCTGCTGTTTTCCTCTGCAATAGGTGAGAGAAGATTCCACAGTGAAGCTCATTTCATGTGAGAACTCAAGACACTGTGAACACATAAGTGTCTCTCTTGCTGCTTGTGACAGAGGCCACAGGAAATGACACTGTCTCTTTCCTTCCTCTGGCAGGGCTGCAGCTTGGGCAGCCTCAGTATGGAGGGATCCCACAGAAGCCACAGGACAAGGCTGTGTCAGGGTGAGTCTCAGTAGGCTCTGCTCCAGGGCAGCCCACTGGCTCAGAGAACTGAGACAGAGCCAGCAGGCTCCACGTTCTTGCCCAGGCTCGATGAGGAGCAAGCCATCACAGCCAGAGTGGTGAATATAGCCGAGCTCATCCAGCTCCTCAAGCCCACGCCTTCAGTGAGAAATGCAAGCTGCAAGGACAAGCACTCGGAAGACTAAGGCAGGAGGATTGCAAGTTTGAGCTCTGCCTGGGCAACTTAGCAATTTAACAAATCCTGCCTCAAAATAAAAAATAAAAAGCTGGGGATGTAGCTCAGTGCAAAGGCTTGGATTCAATCTCTAGTACCACCACCCAAAAATTCTTTTGTTTTTGTTCTCCTGTGTCCCTTGAAATATGCAGGAAAGGATATACATTTTGGTCATCCCAGGGACACGCCTGTGTGGACAATCAGCCCCTGAAGAAAGGAACCAGAAGCATCTGGCTGCAAGGATGTGGACTTCCTGAGGCCCTCAGGCCTCTCCAGCTTTGACGACAGCCCTGAAGCTGCCAGGATCCTTGGCAAGGGGCCTCCTACCAGCCTCTTTCAAGTGGAGGTGCCACAGCCCCTCAGCTCTGTTTTCTTGCCCTGTGTTCTCTGACAGCCTGGCATCCCCACCCCCAGATGCCCACATCCGGAATCTTGAGTGAGTGCGGGTGCTGTTGTAGACACTGAGCTGAGGCATGCATAGGCCCTTGTGTTGCAGCCTGAGTGTGAAAAAACAGCAGCCCGGTCATCCATGGAGCACATGATGCATGTGAGGTCTTACCCAACAGTGAGCGAAGGACCAAACAGGAAGCTATAGGTGGACACAGAGGATGAAACAGGAGATGGGACAGAAGGAGCAGTGGTCATCAAGAGGGCCTTGGAAGGGACGAAGAGGGTTCTTGCCACAAAAGGACAAGTGGGTAACTGTTTGAGGTGATGAATAAGTCCATGGCTCGATTGCAGAACCATGGATAGTTCCAACCAGTCTGAACACAGAAACATCCTCATGGACAATGGAATTTTCAAACAATAACAAAGATTTAGGATTTTACTCCAAGTGGGAACAAAAAGAACCAGAAGCATTTTAAGGACAAATGATCTGGCCTGCTGCAGGGGTTGGCCCGGATGCTCCATGAAAAATGGACTCCAAGGGCCAAGGGTAAAACTAGGATGTCATGGCCTGGGTGGGAGTTGGGGTGGATGATGCTATCACTGGCAGAGGGGGAAGAGAAGGCACTGGTATAGAGCCCAGCCCTGGGAAGCCGTGCTGTTGGGGACAGGTCAGGGCCTCTCTGGGCCTCAGCATGAAGACAATCACAGTGCTGCATGGGCTTCTGGGAGGAGCACAACAGTGAGCAAACACACACAGGACATCTAGCTCCTCACTACCACCAGAGGGACTTCCCTTCCCCTCCAATGCCATCACCACAATTTGGGAAAAATATCTCCCCTGCGTGGCTGCTGTCAACAGAAAGGGGCCTGGCCTAGAAGAGGCCTCAGTGTCTCAGCAGGCGAAAACAGGAAATCTCAAGAATCTCTTAAATCAGGACCTTAAAAACGGTCATAAAGAAAGACAACCCGGCACTTTTATGGCTCCCCAAAAGCACTTTAGAAACCTACATGGCGTATCCTCCGAGGCCCTCTACAGTGGATCCAGTTAGCCAACCTGAGGCCCAGAGAAACACAGATTTCCGGAGAATGAGAGGCTAGGACATGTGGACATGTCTCCAGAACCAGGGCTCCACGAGGACAGCCTCTCCCCAGGGCCCAGCACAACCTCTGCTGCCCGATGGGAATGAGCCCCTGGGCCTTGCTGGTGGTAAGCAGGAGCTGCCCAGGCCCCATAGTCCTAGGGACTGGACCCAGTAGCTCCCTGAGGCCACACTCCATAGCTTAAGGGCCACCTCTTGCCAGCCTTGGACCAGGGAGGTAGAGTATGGGGCTGGGTCTTGGGGGCTGCTAGAAGAATGTCCCTTCCTCCCTCCTCACTGTACAAGAATTTTCTCCCTCAGGGGAACCCCATACCCCAGTATGTCCAGCTAGGTTCTTTCCCACACTGCTCTCTGCCCCATCTCTCTATCGTCAGGGTGTCAGCCCCTCTCCTACACACCTGCCGTGCCCCAGACCCTGACTGGATTCCAGGATGCCACTTGTACCCAGCCCACCCCTCCACTCTCTCCATCTATCTCCACAGGGACAGGCTCCCACATGCCCACACAGAGACTCTCTCTTGAGGCTCCTTGCAAATGTTCTGGGCCCTGAATCCCCAGCCTGATTGCCTCAGGAGAAACACAAACCAGACAATGTGGATCAAAAGAAGAAGGGACAGAACAGCCTCTCTCCTTCCAATGAGCACACCACACGCAGCAGCCCAAGTTCAAGGACCTCCTTCAAGCCCCAGCACCTTAAGTTCCAACACCCACAGGCTACACAGCCATCTCAGGCCAAGGAATCCTCTACTGGGTGGCTGGAGAGCAGCCCAAAAGCAGGCGACTCCTGGAAAGGGGGACTTTTCCCAACACTGCAGGTGGGTGGGATAGGCCCACATCCAGGACCTGGATCTGGAAAGGATGGCAGGATCCTCCTGCCAGTGAATTTCACTATAAAAAGAGTCTCAGTCCTGGATAGATCAGGGAGAAAAGGTCCTGTGGGACATCACCATGACTCAAGCAGGGAGAGCAGGCCTGCAGAAGGGAAGGGAAGGTTGTGCCTCCATCAGCAACATATCCTGGTTCGTGCCTCCTGACAAACCCAGACAGGCCCCTGTGCAGCCCTGCCCTGGGTCCCTAGCTCCATGGGGCCCAGCATGGAGCCCTCAGGCTCAGCTGCTCTGCAGCTAAAGCAGTTGGCCTCCATTCACACCCATGTGAATGCTAAATACCAGTCATGTGGTATCATTCACACCCTGGTTTGTCAACCTAGTGCTGATATTTTGGGCTGTTGGCTGTGGTGACCTCCTCAGTGTAGCGCCCCTGCTCACCCCCACCCTGACACATACAGGTGACAACAGAAAGTGTCTGCACACACCTGGACACTGCCAGTTGCTGCTCCCAGGTGAGGATCATAACACAACCCACTGAATCCTCCCTAAGGAGCAGATATTTCTACCCCAACTTGCAAGCAAGGAAACAGGCTCAGAGAGGCTCTCTGGACTGGCCCAGGGCCATGAAACAAGTACAGAGCTCAGGCTGCAACTTAGGCTTTTCTTTTTGTTTTTGTTATTATTATACATGTTTGAAGCACATAACAATTACATTATTTGTGGGGCACTGGTCCAGATATGTGACATGTTTTAATTGTTTTTATAACACCTTCCCCATCTCTTGTTGCCTTTCTGTCTGCAAAATAGCTCTTTGCATCCATCTTTTATTTTGTTCTTTATTTATTCTTTGTGTTTTTCATGCTGTATTTAAGCTTGTGTGCCTGACTTATTTCACTTACACTATGGTCTCAAGGAATATTCATTTGCCTATAAATGACCCATGGTTATCCTTCTTTATAGCAGAGTGATACTCCATTGGGTGTAAATATCACATTTTCTTTATCCATCATCTATTGACAGACATATAGGCCACTTTCAAGATTTAGTTATTATGAATTGTCCTTCTATTGCACAAGAAATAATATCAAGACTCAACAAATGGGATGATATCAAATTTTAAAACTGCACAGCAAAGGAAACCAAGAGTAAAATCAAGAGTGAAGAGACAACCTAAAAAATGGGAGTTTTTTTGCCAGCAATATCTCAAACAGAGGACTAACGTTTAGAATACAGAAAAAAACTAAAAGAAAAAATTGACTGACCCCAAAATAAAAGACCAACAACAGGTAACATAAATGAGTAGGCACTTCTTAAATGGAGAAGTACAAATTGCCAAAGACAGGCTTTCCACTCCATTGTCCAGGACCCTGTCCATGATGCAAAGATCAGTCTTTCCACCATAATCCACAGGAAGTATCTGAGATTTCACTGACAAAACACATGTAGCCTCTGTAAATCTATTAGGCTGTGGTTTCAGAGGCCAGAGGTAGGACTTGGCACATGGTGCACAGAGCTCAGAAGGCCAGCCCTGTTAGGGAATTGATCATGTTAAAGTATGCTGTGACGCCGCCTCACAGGCTGCATTCTCCTGGTACATCTTGGCTCCTAAAATGACCTCATGCCCTTATCTCTGGTTTCCCTCCCCCTCAAGGCCACAGTGGTCCAGGAAAGTTGAAACCTGTGTCTGCAGGACTGGGCCCATAAAAAAAATCTGGCCTGTGATAGGTTAAAAGTAGCTCACTCCTCATAAATAAGCAATAGCCCACCCCAAAACTGATAAAAGGACTTTCCTTTCTTTGTTCTTCTCTCTCCTTGTGCTTCTTCCTCCTCCTCCTCCTTCTCTCTCTCTCTCTCTCTCTGTCTCTCTCTCTGCCTTCCTGCCTCCTGCTCGCCTCCCTACAATAAAGATCTCCTGCCAGACCTCTCAGTGCATGAGTGGCCTAATTGGGAAGGGGCACCCGAAAGGGCACGCGAACCCCCTTTCAAGCCCTCCTTGAAGGAGTCACTGTCACCAACATCTTAGGGCTCAGGATGGCTTCTCTGTGCCTGAGGAGCGCCTAGAATGCCATCCCTCACCTGTGCTCACCACCTACAGATTAGCACCCCATCATGCCCTGTGAGGACCTTTGCTCCTTGCCCCATCTTCCTGGCCCTCACCAGTGGCTGGAGGGGAATCCCATCACCAGACCCGGCACCCCATCATCTCCCAGACCTCCTGCCTAGTCCATGGGGGTAAAAGCAGAAAATCAATTCTGCTGTCAAATTCCTCTGACTCCCACAAGGTCAAGTTCACAGAGAGAAAAGCGCAAGGCCTAGTTTCTTAGTACAAATCTTGACAAATTTTAAATATGTGGTTTCAACTCCTGAAGCATTAATTTACTCCCCCGAAGAAGAAATATAATAATACCCACCTCACAGGGATGTGGTAGAAATAAAACAAGATGTTGGAGGCTAAATGCCTGGCACAAAGTCTATTGCATTCAAGGTGCTTGAAAAATCATTCGCTTAATAGAATTCTGAAACGCTGAGCGACTAGGAGAAAAGTTCTGTGCCTTTTAGGTGTTAAATTCCAGGTGGACTGGGGGGAGCACAAGTGCACACAAAGGAGTCTGTGTTAAGTCACTCTTCTGTTCCTGGAGCAGCCCAAGTTTAATGGAGAAAAGCGTGGAAGGTAATGAAGTTCTCCCAGGCTCCCTTTGTCTTCCAGGCAATTGTCTACAGAGAGCAACCCCAGAACATTTCCAAATGAGTCACCCTGGGAGAGCCTTGGTGGGCACCAAAGCAGTCAGTCCAAGAGAAAAATGAGAATAATCATAACACAGGTTGTTTACTGAGACATTCGTTCATGCATCCTACTAGGGAAATGGCATTAGCAGCAGAGACAAGCCTGGTGTGGGGGCAGCTGGGAAGAGCACTGCCTAACAACAAGGAAAAGGTAGCGCTTCCAGAAGCGCACCATCTATGCCACATCCTGCTTCCAGCCTACCCTTGTGCCAGCCACCCTAGGAAAAGGGAAGGGTCTGTGGGTGTAAAAGTGAGTCAACTGCAGGCTTGGACCTCATGCTGGGGATGATGGGATAACATCAAGAGAGAAAGCACGGTCTACCATCTGCCCTCAAGGGCTAGACAACTCAAGTGGGTTTGGCCCCTGAGCAGCTGAACTGAGGCCAGTGGTGCTGCCTGTAGTCCCTTGGATGCATGTGGATGCAAGGAGGCATCTGTAGGGACACCTCAAGTAAAACCACCCTGACCAGGACTACTGTCTGCTTGTACAACTTGGAAGGTATTAAAATGTGGACCCAGGATTTGTTAGATAAGTGATTTAGTTATTTACTTCCTCACTGAGATGCAGTGCCCAACACCCACAAATTAAAGGAGATGTTCATTTTGTCTGACAGTTTGTACAGGGTTCGGTCCATGATCTGCTCCAAAGGTATGACAAAGGGGCAACACAGAGGATAAACAGCTCTGGGTACAGCAGTGGGAAGCAGACAGAGACAACAAAGGAGGTAAGATACTCCCTTCCAAGCCACACCCTCAACCAGGCTTCACCTCCTAACATCTCAGTTAGCTCTAAACTCACCACTCAACTGATGAGAATCACACCCCATGAGCCAATCACCTCTCAGAGTCCGACCTATCAGCCCACAAGACTTGAGGACATATCTGTACATAAACTGTAACAGTGAGACACACAGGCAAAGAAATGACTGTCACAAAGAAAGAAGTCTGTCCTCCACACAGGTCCCCCAAACAGGAGGCAGGACACATAGGCCACCTGGAAGAACCATGGCCACTTAGTGGCAGGGGGAATTGAAGACAGTGTGGATAGGAGCCTATAACTGTCTTTGAGAGAAGAAACAGGTAAGGGCAAGTAAGCAGGTTAGAACTGGCTACTGTGGATGTCAGGAATTATCTACTACTGTGAACTTATCTAGTACTTAACCTTGAGGTGACCAAGGCAGAGAACAAGGCTGGGCTAGGGAGAGTCCCATAAAGGGGTAGTTGAGGGGTACGGGCTTGGCCTATGAAAGGTCTACTACAGCTAGATCACTGGCTATCTCCAGGAATTAGCAGGTCCTAGGAAGGGGGGTCCCTGGTCAGCAAGGTCCCAAAATGTCAGTGTCGTCATAAAATGCCAAAAAAATTAAAACAACAACTATTTAATAGGCAGAAAGGAAAAAAAAACAACATTATTTTAACCTCACTGCTGGGGACTGAATGTTGGCATCCCTGCATGACGAGTGTGTTGAAATTCTGCCCTGCCTCCATGCTGTTTGGAGGTGGGGCTGCTGGAAGGTGATTAAGTCAAGAGGGTGGAGTCTCCATGATGAAATGAGTTTATTTAAAGAGGCCCCAGATTGCTCCTGTGCCCCTTCAGTCGTGTGAGGAAACAGCAGAAAGATGAACCAGGAAACAGGCCCTCCCCTGTCACCAGATCTGTCTGCACTTTCACCTGGAACTTCCCACCCTCCAGAACTGTAAGAAATAAATAGTGGTTGTTTATAAGCCACCCAAACAGACCAAGATTTATGTCTGCAAATTTCCAAAAGCATGTGACACTGTTGATCAAATTGCCTTAGGAGGACCCCACACAAATGAATGGCCCTGAAGGGTGGGCACTGGTAGCTTCTCAGTACCCATGGTTTCCCTGTTTCCTCCACTCAGAAGAAACATAAAAACATCTTTTCACATGATGCTTAAACCCAAGAAAGAAATAGCACATTACAGTGATGTCAGTAAGCTGGAAAGTAAAATTAATTTTATTCTTACACTGAATGGGAATTTATTATGTCCTAGCACAGGTCAGAGCATATAGAAGGCTGGGGGAACAGCTGTGATCAAGACAGAGATCACCTGCTACTGTGGTTTGCAAAGTCTCATGTGTTAAAGGCTTGGTCCCTGTAGCACTATTGGAGGTGAGTGGACCTTGAAGTTGTCAGACCTCATGGAAGGAAGCAGTCATTAGGGGTGGACCCCCGAAGGCACTACTGATACCTCAGTCCCTGCTTGTCCTCTTTCTTTTCTCCCTGGCCATCAGGAAGTGAGCAGCCTGCTATGCCACACACTCCTGTCATGATACACTGTGTAGCCATAGGCCTCAAGCAACAGAACCAAGAGACCAAGACTGAAACGTCGAAAACTGTGAGCCAAAGAAACAGTAACTTCTTCTAAAATGATTACCTCAAGCATTTTGTCACAGTGACAGAAAGCTGACTAATGCATCTGACTCATTTGAAGAAGAACATAGTGAAACAAGTGATCCAACAAACAACTGAATAAAAGGTGCTAAGAAAGAGACATAAAAAATAAGTCATGGGTGTGCTAATAGCATATCATTATAATATGATGACTTTACCTCTTTTGGGAAGGAGAATAGCTGAGTCAAATGGAATTTCTAGTTTCAGTTTTTGGAGAAATCTCCATGCTGATTTCCAGAGTGGTTGTACTAGTTTACATTCCCTCCAACAATGCAATTACAGTGTGTGCATCAACAAATGAAGGAATAAAGAAAATGTGGTATTTACACATCTTGGAGTACTACTCTGACATAAAGAAAGATAAACTTGACCCATCTGTTGGCAAATGGATGTGACTTAAGAACATAACGTTAAATGAAATAAATCAGGCACAGAAGCTTAAATATGACATGGTTTCTCTTATATGAGAAACCCAAATTATAAATAAAGAACAAAAAACAAGTAATAGGAAGTAGGGAGATAGATCATTTTCAAAAGGGAATGGGTTCAAGAGATGGAGGAGGGAAAGGAAAAAAGAATGAAAAAAGGAATTAAGATGTGTTTTGTACATATATCAAACTCCATAAGGAACACAATGTGCTGCACACATGTACAAAAAAAAATTTAACTCATACTCTGAGGTTGGCCTTTCAACTGAGATGGGTCTTACCAAAGTTGAGAAGAAAATAGCCAAAGCCTTTGCAGATCATAGGCAGATGTCTGAAATTCCAAGAGCTCAGAGTGTGGGGGAGGAAAAAAAGGCCCTGTGAGGGCAGCGAGGTGGGTAAAGGACCACATGGAGGCCCCTATGTGGGTTCCAGCTGTCTGAAGTTTGAACAGGAAGGGAGATGGTCATGTTTATTGTAACTGTTTATTGAACAATCAGAACCCAGTAGAAGGAAAACAGAAAGACAATTTTCTTTACCTTTAATCATTGTCTCTGGTTCCAAGATGACGCCTATGATTTTAGGGTCACTTTTAGTTTTTATAAAGTAAAGATTCATTTTAGCCCAAATTAATGCTTACCTCCACTGTAAACCAAGGCATGGATGACTGCTGTCCTGGAGAGTGAGGAAGCCTGCCCTCCTAAGAAGATTCCTTTCATACCTTTGCTCACCCCTCCTCTGGCCTGTGGGGGACATGGTCCAGCTGTAGAGAGATGCCTGAAACTGCAGAGCATCTTTAGGAGGCAAGATGCTCAGCTTCTCTCTGGCTAGGTCTGGTTCTTTATGATACTGGTCATCCAGTTAATTGAATAGAGTATAAGGGAAATGGAGAGGTGTCGATGATTTTTGTTTTGGGCTGAAGAAACCAGAAGGCACTAAGGTTATGAGTGAGATCGGGAAAACAGGGTGAGAGGATGCAGAACTCTCTTCCGGATACGTCAAGCCCAAGGTGTCTTGAAAACATTCCGGGGGATGTTAAGTCGCAAAGGAAAGGTCTGGGAGAGGACTAGCATTTGGAGTGGTTTAACACACAAACACTTGATGTCACCGGTCTGCATGAGAGCCAGGGCAAGGAGGATAGAGACAAGAGAAGAGGAGCAAGACTGTCCCCTGGGGAACATGGACAGTGGGCAGGAGAGGGAGCCTGTGATGTAGACACAGAAGACAGTCTGTGGAGCACGGGGGACTCTGGGCTAATGATCGTATCACAGAAGGACAGAGGAGAGGACATGTCGAGGAGATGGTGTCCACCTTCATCAGCTGTTACAATGAGGGCAAAGGAGATGGGGACAAGCGCCAGAATGGAAATACGAAGATAGCCAGCCTTGACAAAGATGTTTTGGGGGGAGGAAGGCTGGGATCCATAGCTAACCATGGTGGAGGTTTGCGGAAAAAAAAGAGCATTAGCTGGAGGGAGGAAAGGGTGGAAAGTATGCATGTGTGTTTATTTCTTAGGTAAAAGACTCTAACACCATTTTTTAGGCAGAGTGGCAATGGACCAGCAGAAAGAGGATGGAAGTTGTATGGTTTGGATATCGGACCCAAAGATCCACATGTTAATGGTGTGGTCTCCAGGGTGGTGCTGTTGGAGGTAAAGGAAGCCAGGAGGTGGCACCTGATGCGAGGTCCCTAGGTCATGGGGATGGTGGCCAAAGGAGCTAGTTCACACATGACCTCTTGGTAGTGCTTCTGCGATCCCTTGAGTCCTCTTTCAAGGATGTTATAAAAGGAGGCGCCCTGGTTACCCATTCTCTCTCTGCTCCAGTTGGACAAGAGACCATTTGCTCCCACATGCTCCTGCTGTGACATGCTACCACCCTCCACCCTCATCACAGGCCACACCAATCTTGGACTTTGATCGTTCAAAACTGTGAGACCAATAAATTTCAGAACCCATGGAGGAAGAGGCTGCAGCAAAGTGGGATGTTGACATTCTCTGGAGTAAAGACAGGGCTGGCACTGATGCGTGTAAATACTATTGGGCTGAAGTCAGAGATGGGAGTGAAGGGCTCTGGACTGGTGTGGGAAACAGAGAGGGAAGAGGAAAAAGACAAACCATGGAATGGGGAGTGATGGAGAAAAGGGTAAAGCACAACTTAGGACAGACAATGCAATGTAAAACCAGCAGCCTGGCCTCTGGTTTCCCATAGAATGTTCAGTGTGAGTAGGTGAGCAGCCCACTGCAGCTCACATTCACCTGGAGAACATCACAAAGGAAAGGGATGGAGGAAATGTGGTACAAATACAGGTGGTGATGCAGGCCTGTATCCCCAGCACTTGAAAGGCCGAGGAAGGAGGATCACAAGTTTGAGGCCAACATGGACTACATAGTAAATTCAAGCCTAACCTGGACTACATAGTGAAATTTTGTCTTCAAAATGACAAAAATAAAACAAATAAGAATGGTCCAAGGAGAGATTATTAGAGACTAGCACTTTGAAGCTTAACTAGGAAGACATGCAGACAAGATTTTGTATAGGGGAAAGGAAAGAGGGAAATGGAATTAACATGAAAAAATAAAAAAAAAAAGAAATAAAGTCTTTGTATATAAGGAAGGGTGGAGGGGTTGAAGGGAGGGCAGGGTAATGGGGAAAAATAAGAATCAAGATATATTATGTAAAGGAAAAAATCTCCAATGATGAACGTCATTATACTGTATACCTAAAATATACCAATAAAATTAATTTTTTTTAAAATGTGGAGTTGGAGGACTCCCTAGATCTCACTGGAAAATTGATTCAGTAGAAGAACAGAGTGGTAGTAGCAATGATTTACTGAACAATCAGAACCCCTGAGACCTGCTATGGTTATCACAAGTGAGCATGTTCAGAGTAGGACCCAGCCCAGGAGAAGGTTAGAGAAGCAGGGAAACTGAAAATGAAAAGGTAAAGGTAAAGCAAGTGACAGGCCAAGCTACCAGTGTCACTTAGATCTAAATGGTCCCCAAAGTCTTATGTGTGGAAGGTGAGTGGATCATGGGGGTGGATAGCTGGCTTGCTGTTAGGAGGTGGGGTCCAGCAGGAAGAATCTGGTTACTGAGGCTGTAACCTGGACTGGTTTATCTCCCTCCCTGGCTCCTCCTTTGACTCTGCCTCCTGGATTCCATGAAGCAAGCAGCTATCCCCCACCAGACCCCTCCACTATACAACTTACGCCTAGAGCCAGATGACCATGCAAGGACTGAAAATTCCAAAACGTGAGCCAAAATAAACTTGCCTTTGTTGAAGTTGTCAGTGTTGGATATTTTGTCCCAGAGATGAGGAAACTGACTAAAACAGTGTGCATACCTTGTAAGACAGGGAATTGTGACTTAGAGAACAATGACACTCACCCAAAGTCAAGCCCAGGGCCTGGTTCCCTGTGCAGCATATGACGTGGGCCACAGAGGTTGTGCCCCACATGCCATCAGACAACTGGCCTATGAATGCCCAGTTTAAAACCGAGCAGACACCCCCACCACGGAGATAAACATTAAGACGGTTCCCCTCCTTGGACTCTCACCCTGCCAAGCTATTGTCCAGGCTGAACTCCTGGGCCAGGGGCTGTGAGCTGCTTCAAGTTTTCAAGCACAGCAAACAGCAGCAAAGAAAAATGAGATTGGGACTCAGAAAGGGGCTTGACCCAGTGCCCTGAACCAGCTCTTCCCACTCCAGAAACAGAGCCTCCCCCTGGGCTTGCAGATGCTGGGCAGTGACCTGGCGTCCTGGCTTGTGGACTATTGTGAATACCACCCACAGTGGTGTTGCCATGTGTGTGCCGGCAAAGGTGAGGTGGATGCCACCCAGAGGTGAGAGCCAAGCTGGACTCAGGCAGACTCTGGGCTGAAACTGTCTAGTATCCAGCTAACAGCTATGCAGAGCCACAGTGCGTGCTCTGGATCATCCCTGCCCTTACTTCACACACTGAAGTCAGAGCTGGGGCTCACAGAGCCCCGGGCTCACCTCTATGATAACCAAAAAACTGGCCAAGCCTAGGAGTCAACCAGTCCTTTTGTGGTGTTTGTGCAAAGAGCTGTTACCCCATACTATTTAGAGGATAATGACAAGGAAAGGGGAAAGCTACATGTTCATTGTAGATAAAACCATCACAGGCCTGACTACATTTTCAAAGTGCAGCTGGTTCAATCTGCAAACAAGAAACCCAGACACAGGGGGCCAACAGTACTGGGAGAGCCTGAGATGGAGAAATAGAGGCTGATCCTGGCTGGTATACCACACACACACACACACACACACGCTCACACACACTCACAAGCCACTTACCATGATGTGTTAGATACTCAGTGCATGACTGTGAAATTGTGACAGTGGACAAAAAACTGGGGTCACCCAGCTCTGACACAGGACCACAGTCAGAACCTTATCTCCACCTTCCAGGAGGGAACAGGCAAGGTGACCTGCAATTTTCAAGACAGTGCATTCTGTATACCAGAATTCCCTACTTTTGAATTCAGTTTAAAGGTTTGTACACAATAGAAATAACCTAATGTGTGACATTTATTACAAAGAAGAACATCCTCAGTCCAAATACAATTGGGCACATATTTTTAAACATTTCCACCCACCCAGACCTGGCTGAAACAACTACAAATGTAAAATAATCCTTTATAGACCATATTTGGCTTCAAAGACTTATTCTAAATGTTTATAAAGAAACAAATTTTGTGTCTCCTGTCTTTTCATTGGTTTTCACAATGAAATGTGAAGATTTTTATGTGAAAGTAATTTTCCAGAGGTAAACTCTGTACCCAATGAATATGGAAGCTTCCCTTCTAACAACACAACATGGGGCTGCACTGCTCAGGAATAAGGTCCTTTGAAGTAATGCATCACTTCTGGGAGGCCTGAGGCTGCCAAGAGCATCCTGACTAGCAGCAGTTCCAGCTAGTAAGATGCTCCTCCGTTCCTGGGCTCTTCTCCACTACAATCATCCTGCTCAAGAGTCTGCAGCCTCAGGACTGAGGAAGGGTTCTGAATACTTCTCACTTTCACTGTGCAAGGGAAAATATGTTTCACAGGTGACCTAGATGTACATATCTGGTTAAGAACCACAGAGAATGGATGGTGAGAGATATAAGTCTAGTTTTAATCTTTGGCAAGTTGAAACCCAATTTTTCCAGCACCACTTATTAAAGCAGTGATCTTTCCTCCAGTGAGGGTGTTTAGTTCCTCTGTCAAAGATGAGGTGGCTGAGTGTGTCTGGAGTTGTTTCTGCATATTCTAATCTGTTCCTCTGAACCTCTGATTTGTTCCTTTGCCAGTGCCATGCTGGTTTTACCACAGTGGCTTTGTAGTATAGTTTCAAGTTGAGGACTGTGATACTCCCTACCTTGTCTTTGTTACCTAGAACCTCTTTTGTTATTCTAGGTATCCTCTTGTTTCAAATGAATTTTTGAATTGTTTTCTCAAGGTCTGTGAAGTATCCTGTTGGAATTTCATTTGGGATTGCACTGCATCTATATAGTAGTTTTGGAAGTGGAGCAAAAGTAGGAACATCCCACCATATTTTCTGCCTGAACATAGCCATAAAATCCGGATAGAATGAATGGAATAGCTATTCAAGGGATCTGACAAGCAAATTGTGGAAGAAAGAGAAAGAAAGAAGAAGAGAACTCAAAATGTGCCAAACCATCTGTAGGTAGACTAAGTTCTTGGCCTCTTATCCTATTGCTCTTTGGTCCTATGGTAAGTATAGCCACAAACATGCCCTAATCAAAGATTAAGAGTAGAATTTAAAGGACAATCACCCTCAGGTTCTACGCATCATTCCACACCAGGAAAGATGAGAAGAGCAAAGTAAATTTTACCAAACCTGAACTGGCATTAGAAGCAGCCCCAGTCAACACACTGGGACTACAGCCTGAACCTAAGCCGCCAAAGCAAGAATACCCACATCCTCCCAAGGATGAGACCAAGAGTCTCATGATATTCAAAAGGTCCAGCCTAAAATCCAACACTGCTCAGAATAAAAACCAACAAAAACTCAACGCACATGAGAATGAACAGCAATCCAAAAGTGACACAGATGTTAGATTTCAACAAAATCTTTAAACAATGATTATAAAGATTTCCCAATAAGACATGAACACTCTTAAAAGCAATAGAAGAAATAAAGTCTCAGAAAAGAAATAGAAGAGAGAAAGAAAAATAAAAACAGGAATTTTACTTTGCAATGTAAAATAGCTGAAATTGAAAACAACAGAAAGACCACCTCATTGGATGGGTTCAATATAATAACAGTGATGATGGAAAGATCAGATAAATACAAAGACACATCGATAGAAGTCAGGCTAAGAGAGAGAAATATTTTTAAATGAACAAAGATACGTGGGAATGGTAGCAGAGGTCTATAATCCCATAAATTCAGGAGGCTGAGGCAGGAGGATTTTAAGTTGCAGATCAATCTGTGCAACTTAGCAAGACCTTGTCTCAAAAAATAAATTAATAAAAATAAACAGAGCATCAAGATTTGTGAAACAAAACAATAGGTTTTATTTGTGGTACCAGAGTCCTAAAAGAAAAAGTGAAAGAAAATATTTGAAGAAATACTGGGTGAAAACTTCCCAAATTTGCTGAAAGACAGAAAAAAAAACTAGATCAAAAAAGTTTTGTAAATTCCAGACAATGTAAACATGAAGAAATCTACGTTCAGACAAAACACAATTAAATTACTAAAAACTAGAGACAAGAAAAAATATTAGAAACAAGCTGGTATATAATTGACTATTTTCCTGTGGAAATCTCTAAAATACATTTTTGTAGTTAAAAGTAAAAAGAAGACAGTCTGATGGAGTTTGTTTGTTTTTTTATGCATGTGGAGTAAAGGAAACTAAACTGCAATAAGCTCCATATTCCAGCTGAAGTAGTAAGTTACTGCTACCTACTACACAGTAAAAAAGTAAGTATGCATATTGTTATCTACAAGGCAACCATTATAAAAATAAATAGATTCAAAATCACAATACACAAATCCAAACAGAATACTAAAAAAAAAAAGTTCAAGCAATCCAAAAGAAAGCAAAGAAGGAAGAGGAGGAGGTGGAGGAGGAACAGAAGAACATAAAACAGAAGGAAGAAATTTTTTAAAAACCAAGAAAATGGAAGATCTAAATCTAAATATATTAACAAATGTATTAAATGCAAATGATGTAAATATATGAAGCAAAAGATAGATGGTTAGAGTAAATTTTGTAAAATAACACACAAATCAATTGCATGCTACTTGTAAGAAACTGACTTCACATATAATGACATAGGTAGATTAAGCATAAAAGATTAGAAAAATATCGCATGTCAACATTAAATTAATTAAAGCTGGAGTAGTTATATTAATATCAGACAAATTGGACACCAGAGTAAAGAAAATTACCATGCATAAAGAGGATCATCACATAACAATAAAAGATTCACTTTTATTATTACCCTGAGAAAATATAAAAATCCTAAATGTGTATCAGCCTAAAAATAGAAAGACAAACATATGAAGAAAAAACTGTAGAAACGGAAATGAGAAACTAATGTACAAGTATAGAGACCCAGCACAATTTTCTCAATAACTTAAATAGACAAGAAGCAGGATATAGAACTGGAAACTTCCATTAACCTACTAGATTGTACTATCTTTAAAAAAGACTTTACACAAAAACAGCAGAATACACTTTATTATCAGGTGCATAGAGAACAGTTTTAATACCATACCCTGTACAATAAAATGAATATAAACAATCAAAAATTAACTGAGTCCTACAAAGTAGATTTTTCTGATCATAATGAAATTAAACTAGAATTTAGTAATAAAAACATAACAAGAAACTTACCCCAAAAGATTTGAAAACACGGTTATAAATACCCATAGGTCAAAAGGAAAAGTCTAAAGGAAAACTAGAAAATACTTTGAACTGGACATAAAAGAAAATAAAATATTTTACTATTGTGAGATATGGGTGAAGCACTATCTAGAAGGAAATTCATGACACTGAAATGTCAAGATTAAAAAAGAAACCATCAACAGAACTAAGAGACAACCTACAATGTGGGAAAAACATTTTTACTAGCTGCTTCTCAGACAAAGTACTATTATCTAGAATATATAAAGAACTCAAAATAATCAGCCCCCCGCAAATATAAAGACCCGATTCAAAAATGGGCATCTGATCAACAGACATCCATCAACAGAACTAAGAGACAACCTACAATGTGGGAAAAACATTTTTACTAGCTGCTTCTCAGACAAAGTACTATTATCTAGAATATATAAAGAACTCAAAATAATCAGCCCCCCGCAAATATAAAGACCCGATTCAAAAATGGGCATCTGAAATCAACAGACATTTCTCAGACAAAGAAGTAAAAGCAGCAAGTAAATATATGAAAAACTGTTCCACACATTACTGGTCATTCAAGAGATGCAGATGAAAACAACACTGAGATTCTACCTCACCCCACAAAGAATGGCTGCTATCAAGAAATCACACAATGACAAATGTTTAAGGGGTTGTGGGGAGAAAGGAACCCTTCTCCATTGTTGGTGGGAGTGCAGACTGGTGCAACTACTATGGAAATCAATATGGAGATACCTCAAAGAGCTGGGACTAGAGGTTCCATTTGACCCAGCCATCCCTCTGCTGGGTATCTTTCCAAAAGAATTAAAAGAATCATATCACAGAGATATATGCACACCTATGTTTACAGTGGCACAGTTTGTAATAGCTAAAACGTGGAAACAGCCCATTTGCCCATCACTTGGAAACTGGATAAAGAAGGTGTGAGTTATCTATAAAATGGAATATTACTCAGCCATAAAGAATGAGAAATTAGATTCATTCATAGGAAATTTGATACATATTGAGGATATACTCCTAAGTGAAATAAGTCACACGTGTGTAAATACCGAATAATTTCTCTGGTGTAAATAAACTGTAATAGTACATAGATCCTAATGATATAATTGACAATGTGAAATAGGAAGAAAGGGGCTAAAGGTGTAGGGAACGTGGGAAGGGTAGGGGAAAGGTAGTAAGGGAAAAGAAAAAAATAGGAGAAAATGAAAAAATGGAAATGAAGTGTTTGTAAAGGGGGAGGTGAAAAGGGGTGAAGGGAGGGCAGGGACAAGGGGAAAAAGTGAGAACCAAGACCTGTCATGTAGAGGTACAAGATCCCAATAATGAATGTAATTGTACTGTATACTTAAAATGTACCAATAAACTCAATGAGGAAAAAAAAAGAATAAAGATCTCAAATAAAAGCTATGTTGTGATCTTAAGGAGACTGAAAAAGAAGAGTGCATTCTTAAGCCCAATGCAAGCATAAGGAAGAAACAAATACAGAAAGATAAGATCAGAAATCATATAAATTGGGGATATAAAAAAGATAAAAAGCAACAGAACCAAAATCATTTATGAAAACAACAGCAAAAGTGATAAACTTCTTTAAAAAAGTAACAGATGGAAAAGAAAAAGACACAAAGTACCAATATCAGGAAAATAAAAGGAGATCTCACAACAGATTCTACAGGCACTAAGACCGTAATAAGGAAATATAAAGCACTCTACATACACAAATAAACCCAACAATTTACATGACATAGACCAATTAAATGAAAACACACACACAAAAATAAAATAAAATAAAATAAAATTCACCCAATAGGATATCAAAAACCTGAATTGCCCTGTAGAGATAAATTGAATGCCTTAGTAAAAGCTTTCCAAAACAGAAATCCTGGGCCAGGGATTTAGCTCAGTGGTTCTGCCACCTGCCTCACAAGTTCAAGAGCCCGAGTTCAACCCCAGTAAAAAAAAAAAAAAAAAATCCTCAGTTCTAGGTGATCTTACTGATAAATTGATAAATTCTGTCAAACATTTAGAAAAAATTCTATACAAATTCTATCTAATGTCTTCCAGAAAACAGAAAAGAAAGGTATACCAACCTTTCATGTTATGAAGGCAGTATTATTCTATTACATCCCAAAAGAGTATAAAAACAAAAAATACAGATTAATGGCCTTTATGAATAGAAACACAAAAATCTATAAGGAAATAGTAAACATTAGCAATTTGAATCTAGTAGTACATAAAAAGAATAATATACTATATATGGCCAAGTAGCATTTGTCTCAGAAGTACAAAACTAATCCAATGTGTAAAAATGAAGCAATAGAATATTCTCTGTCTATAAAGGAAAAAAAGCCTATACAATCACTTCAATTAGCTTTAATTTATGATAGAACTCTCAGCAAGCTAAAATTTAAAAAGGACTTCCCCAACTTGGTATCCATCACAAAAAGTTACAATGAATGTTACATTCAGTACTGAAAGACTAAAAGCTTTCCCCCTTAAGAACAGGAAAAAGTAAAGATATCCACTGTCATCATTCCTATTCTACATTGTATTAGAAGTCACAGGCAGTACAATAAGGCAAGAAACCAATACATATTGAAAAGAAAGAAATAAAACTGCCCCTATTCAAAACCAACAAAATTGTCCACACAAAATCCTAAGTAGTCATCAAAACAATTCCTAGAACCAAAAATTAAATTTAGCAAGGCCTCAGGATTTGAATTCAATATTCAAAACTTAGTTATATTTCTATGGACTAGCAACATAGAATTGGAACACAAAATTTAAAGACATATTATTCCAAATAGCTCCAAAAAAATGAAATCATTATAAAGCTAATATAGCTTGTACATAACCTGCATAAAATACTGAGTTAGCAAATCAAAGACCAAAATAAATGGACAGACAGACTGTGTTCAGATTGGAAGACTCCATACAGCAATGATGCCAGTTCTTTCTAAATTAGTCTTTAAAGTTAAGTCAATTCTGGTCCAGACCCCGTAAGAGTTTATTGAAATACAGACAAGTTGTTTCTAGAATGTATAAAGAAAGACAAAGGAATTAGAATATCTAAAACAATTTTGAAAAGAAAGGAATCATTGTGTTTAATTTCAGAGCTGTTGCACAGCAGCATGGGATTGGCGAAGGGATAAAAACACATCAGTGAAAGAAAATAAAGTCTGAAATAAATCCACATAAATATGGGCAGTTGGTTTTAAGTACAATTCAAAAGCTTGTGGATGAATTCCAGGGAGAAAGGATAGTCTTCTCAACAAATAGGATAGGAATTAAACATCAAAATACACCAAAAGAAAAGAATAAAAAAAAGGAACCTTGAGTTATACATGACACCTTACTTAAAAGTTAACTCAAAATGGATCACGCATCCTGGAAAAGTTTGGCAGTTTTCACAAAGTTAAATGTACGCTTAACATGTTGCTCAGCAAACCCATTCCCTGGTGTTCTCTCTAATGGCATTAATAAGTGTTCACTTAACAAGTGCACACAAATACTTTCAGCGGTACTATTCATAATTACCAAAACCTGAAAACAACCCACTTATCCTCCCACTGATGAATAGGTGAACCAACCATGATAAATCCAATGAACTACGGTGCTGCAGTCAGAGAGGAGGAACTAGTACTGCACATGTCAATGTGGATGAATCTAAGAGGCGTTATTCTGGAAGAAGCCATTCTCAAAAAGCTCCATACCGTCTGCTTCTACTCACATGACAGCCTTCTAAGTGACAAATCTATCATGATGAACAGATCGGTGGTTGCCAGGGTTTTAGGTGGGGAAACACTGGGGCCTTAAAGCACAAGGGGAACTTGTTGATTGAACTCTTCTCTATCTTAACTGGGATGATGACTTCAAAAGTCTTTGTAAGTATTAAAATTCAGAGAACTGTGAGTAATAAAATAAAGAAATAAACATGATACAGCCACATGCAGCACTGTCTCAGCCCTGGGTCTGTCTCCAAAGCCTCAAGTGAGAGCCTCCTAACCTAAAAATAATTACAAATGAAAGAAAAACATACAAAGAGGCAGATTGATGAGGCAGGAAGGGCCAGAGGCCACCCCTTGGGGACACTGTCTGACTTTGTGTCCAAATTCCTTCTCGTGAGCCTGGGACTCTGCCCAGCTACTCTCCCTGAACTTGTGAGTCCTTAGAACACTGATGCTCTCACAAGAGATCCATTTCCTTGTCCTCTTCTAACCATCCTCTACTACTGTCTTTGTTTGTACTTTGCCTCACTCAAATAAGAGCTATGACATGGTATTCAACCTTGTATGTCTGGTTTATTTCACGCAACATTTTATTTTCCAGGTGCATGTATTTTCCTAGAAATGTCTCAAATCTGTCCATCTTTATAGCAGAGTACTATTCCACTATATATAGCTACCATATTTTCTTTAGACAATTGTATAAAGTGCAACAGGTGAGGAGGAGGGGAAGTGGGAATTAGTAGAATAAAAATATGTCATGTACAGGAACCTAATGACCTCAATTAATGTAAACATTTATCCCATAACCTGAGCTAACATTAGTAATATCAACAAAAATTAAAAATGGGATGAGGGAATTGGGGAAGGAGATTTTTTTTAAAAGAAGCACACTATGGTATGTATGTGTAACCAGTCTCCAAGATGATTGTAAACTGCATAAACTAGAAACACGTACTAATAAAATTTAAATTTTAAAAAAATGCTAAAAGAACATTGATCCTCAAACTTGTTTGCACATCAGCAGTTGTGAGAAATTTCTCAATGGAATTTGACCAGGGTTGGGGTCAATTACAAAGTCAGATTCAACTTCAGCAGCATCTGTGATTTTGCCATAGCTTAGCATCCACATTCCAGAAATTTCCCTTAAGTTTGCAGCATCTGCCTGACCATAGGCTTGATTGTTGGAATTTACCAGATATATCCAGGGCATTCCTTTGCCATGGCCACTGTAGCAAAGTACCAGAAACTGGGTATAAGTCAGAGGTCTTAAGTCAACGTGCCCACAGGACCTTGATACCTCTAAAACCCCTAGGGGAAGATCCTTCCCTGCCTCTGCCAGCTCCTGGAAGAGTATAGTGGCCCCCAGGCTCTAAACTGCCTTCCCATCCATCTGGCCATTTTCACTTGTGTCTTGTTATGCGTGACATTCTCCTCTCTGAGTGTATCTGCCCCCAAATTTTCCTCTTCTTCTGCAGATATCACTGACCCTGGTGACCTCATCTTAACTTGCCTGTATGTCCATAGATTCAGAAGTACCAGGGTTAGGTCCTCATGTCTTTTGAAGGGCTACAGTTCAATGTAAAACATCAAGATTTCACAGAAAATTGGAACTGAAAGGTAAAACAATCATGCTAGTATTAACAGCAATTGATCCTACAGAACTTGACTAGCATTAAGTACCTATTCCTCTTATCTTAAGCCACCTTTTTAAATTGCTCAGAAAAGCAGAGCTTCCCTTGAGTTGTTAAATAAGACAGGCCGCATCTCTTTTTAAAGTTTTCGACCCAATGCTCATAGATGTAAAATTTAATGCTTTTCTCCCACTTGCATTCTCCTGTGTTTCAATCTCTGAAATCTCAGCAAAATCCTTATTTTAACTGCCTGGCCTTTTTACAAAATTATCATAGTAGTGAGGGGGGCCTGGGAGGAGAATAAACAAATCTCTCTCCCCTAATTGCCCCCTAGGCTTGGCCACATGCTCTACAGGAGGAAGGAGCTATATTTATTGCTGTAAATCTTTTATTTAAAGGGATCATAGTGAACTGTGAATGCATAAAAGATCACCGAATTAAAATTTTTAGTACATAGATAGGAAAAATGGCATTTCAAAACCATAGGTGATGAATATCATTATGACTTCTTTCACTGGTTTATTTAGTCACTTGGTAAATATTCACTAGTACAGACTGTGTCCATACCTTATATACTATGTGGGGATACAAAGATCAATACAAAAAAGCCATGAAAACTGAATGCCTTGAGTGTTTTCAAGGGACTAACACAAGGTGCCATAGGGTCTTGGCAGAACCCTTTGCTCATTCTGGAGAACAAAGAATAACAGTCCTGTGACCAGGTTGATTCATTTCCCCAAGCAAACGGCAAGCCCCTAAAGGCAAAGACATCTTGCCTCCCTCTGTCTCCCCTACTCAATGCAGCCCAGGATCAGACTAGCCCTGACCATCAGGGGCACCTGGAGGCACCTGTCGCATTCATTTCACGAATGAAAATGTGCACCCACATCCCACCAGGCTGGAGTTGGGCAGTGGAGATGGAGGGGGAGGAGGGCCATGTGGCAGTGGCCTCTGGGTGCCTGTCTGAAGGGACTTGCTGCAGGGAAGCCAGGAGAGAGGACAGGAGCCCCAGGCCATCAGCTGGCTGGGACAGCCCACAAGGCAGCTGACAGCTGCTCATCCAGATATAGCCCTGGTGTCCTGAGAACATGTCAGCATCTTGCTCAAAAACAAGAAGTATTTTTAATTCCCTGGAACTTGTGCCCCATTTAGAATATTACTGCAGTCACTAATCAGGGAAGCCCAACTGCTTGGGATGCCTGAGTATTCAGGCAGCTTCTGGAAGTTACCACGAGCAGCTGGCTGAAGAGTCCCCTGGGCCTGACTGCTGCCCTGTCTCATGGGCCTGGGACATGCAGGGAACTACACTGTCTTTCCATAGAGCTCCAGAACCCAGAGATGTCCAAACCTCTGTTGGGGAGATGTACATTGTAGCAATACTCTACGGAGACCCATCTGAGTGGCAAAGCCTTACAGTCTGCTGGCATCAACCAGCCACCACCAGGATGTAAATAACACAGCCCAGCAATGGGAGAGCCTTTGGCAGGCCCAGGAGACCCCCATGTCCCTGCCCCTCATCAAAACCTGGGCAGAACATACAGGGTGAACATAAGAACAGTGTTTGTCAAGGCTCTGCCTACTATAGAGAAATGCTAAATACTCTCGGCATCCAGCAGCAGAGGACTGTAGTCAGTAGTGACTCCGGAGGAACCCATTTCTCAACGAGGAAATTGAGGCATGGACAAAGTAACTTACATTACACAGCTATTAAGAATCAGAGATGGGGCTCAAATAAGGAAGGATAGCTGTGTTTGGAATTTCCCTACCCAGCCTGAGCTGAAATTCCCTGCCTCAGACAAAGGTGGAGTAACTAAAAAAGATCAGTCGCAACCTCTAGCAAAGAAATACACAGGAAAGTTACAAGGCTCAAAACACAAGTCTCAAGGTCTCAAAGGGCTCAAAGAAAATTACTGCCTGGCCACCTTCTTGACTGCAGATAGCGATTTAAAAGCAACAATTGACTGGTCCAGGATTGAACATCAAGCACAGAGTAGGATGGAAACAAAAGTGCAGGCAACTCTCCATCACCACATAAGGACACATTCAGTTTACTTCTGAGTCACACTCTCCTCCAGGAAGCCAGCCCTGACTGCCCTGGCATCTTTGGGGCCTCTTACGTGGTTAACACAAGCTCGGTACCTATGCCCACTTTAGTACCTAGAGACCGAGCAGTCATTCAGATGGGCATCATGATGCAGCCAATTCAGTAGACAGATGTCCTCAGGAGATGACCACACACGAGATCACGCACATCGCTGAGCACTGGGGAGAGAGCAACAAACAGACAAGGCACGGTGCCTGCTTTCATGGGGCCTACAGAGAGGGAGAGGCTGTACGTTTGATTACAAATCGAAGCAAGGGCCTTGAAGGGCACGCAAGATGCTGAGGGGCAGGAGTGAGAGCAGGGAGTGGGAATTGATGTTTTTATTGATTTCTGAGAAATGAAAAAGAAGTAACAAGTTGAAGATGCATGTATGTTTCAGTGGAAGAGAAAATAATAGCAGAAATGTGTGCAAAAGTTAGGTGGTGTGGAGACCAGGCCACGTGCAAAATTCTATTCTTTGCCTTAAATTCAATGGAAATCCTAAAAGGAATTCGGAGCAGGAGGGAGCAGATGCCATGGGTAGCTTCCATGTTTTGCATCTTGATAAAAATCACTCTAAACTAACACACAGTCCCTTGGCTCCTCCCTCTCCCCCACCCCGTCTCATTTCACTTTGCTTCTCTACAGTGGTAACCAGAATACTATCACATTTCTCATAAAACCAAATACAAAGTTAAGCCTGGTAAGATAAATGTTGCTCACAAAAAATGAAAGCAGGACTTAACTAATTTATACCAGGAGTATATGTTCAGGAATGGACCCCAGAAAACTACAAGGAGGGGAAGAATGTAAGTTCAGACAGACCACATTCATGGCCCTTGCCAGAAATCTAAATTCAGCGTCCTCTTCCAAGCAGCTGGGAGTGGTTCTAATTGCTTGCTCAGCTGTCTAACAGAAATCTAAACTCCACAGTGAGCAACTCTAAGTGGAGTTGAGATGCCGAACTTCTTTCACATAATGTAGCAGAAATAGTTCAAAGGCCAAAGAAACACTAGCATAAACGTGCCAGTTCTCACCCCTCTCATCCTCGACCATCCTGCCAAAGGCAACTCTCTCTGCCGAGCGTTGACAGACACAAGGGCTAATAAAAAAATACATCGCATATGTTTAAATTTTTACAAACACATACAATAAAAAATAAACTGCCGTTAATACCCTTCAAATTATACCCCCTCACTTCCAATACACTTAGCTCCTGATTCTTGCCACTTTCTGAAGCAGTTCCAGAAGTCCTCTCTCATGAGGATCTTTATAAGGCATGATCAAAAAATACAGTGACTGCTGCTGCTGTGTACCATCCAAAGGAAAAGCAGGCTCATAAAGAACATTACACTGTGTCCTTTCACTGGATCTGGCACCGTGTGACTTCTGGCTCTTCCAGAAAGCAAAAATGACCATAAAAAGTTAACATTTTGAATCAATTCAGGCCATCAAGGTGGCCATGACTGTACAACTAAAGACACTCACAAAAGAGCACTTCCAGAGCTGCTGCACAAAGTGGCAAGAATGATGGGATCAGTGTGTTCAAAGCAAGGAGGAAGATTCTAGCAATGTACCATTTACTGTAATGATTTTTTTTAATTTACACATTCACCATATATTTTGATCAGTCTTATCCAAGGGTAAGGACACTAGTACTATTTGGGGGAAACATTGTAGTGCTTGGTCTCTGGAGACCATCAAGAGCCAGCCAAATGCAGGTGGAACTGGCCCCTCACTTCAACAAAGAAGGGCAGAGGCCCAGGGCAGCACTCACACCCCTGGGGGAAAGTAGGCCTGAGCTAGGAGGATCAGCAGCACGGAAGCTCACTGGAGCCCCTTGAATGATCAATCCTGGGCCTTCAAAGGGAAGACCTCAGCTCCCCACAGTGCATCAGCATGAAGCATCATGCCCTGCTTGGTTTCCTCAAAGGGACCTGGAACTATTTATTTCAATATGAATGTTTGATGTATCCCAAAATTCCAACAGTGACATCCTTGTCAAATTCCTACTTTCTCTACACCAGGAAGTGGGCTTTTATCAGATATCAAATCTGCTGGCACTCACAACCTCCAGGACTGTGAGAAATAAATTTCTGCTGTTTAAATGCTACCCAGTCTATGATACCCTGAAGAGTGGCCTGAGTGGTCTAAGACAGCTCATCAGGGTAATTTTGCCCTGGAGGAAAAGAAATCCCATGATCTTTTGGATAATAGTGAAGGCTGAATCTTGGCTAATCCTAATTCCTACACACCTGGTTCAGCCAGATAGTCAAGGGAGGGGAGAGTCAGTGCAAGTGAAAAAACAAAATTTGACTCTAGTTGGCCTTGTGGTACATCCAGTGGGACCTCAGACATATTCAATAGTTTTTTTTCTTTATTTCCTGAATATATTTTGGAATAGATATCTTCAGGAATAATATGAAATTCTCAATTGACTCTCTAATAACTGAGTCACGGCTTGTAAGACAGAAAGGACAAAATGTAAACCATGTCCCTCTTTCTACCCAAATCACAAAACAAAAGCACCACTATGTCCCTAGAGAAATTAGTGCCCTCATTAAATATTTGAAAAGCACAAAGCAGAGGATTCTAATCACATCTCTATGTAACGATCTAGATTGGGAGATGCAAGAGGCAGAATCACAGAGAGTACAGTGGGTTAGGACTTAACCAAGTAGTAACTTCAGTTTTACCTACTGTTACTGATAGGGCCTCTATTAAACCAAATTGATACATACCTAGCAATTGGTACACAGTATTGACCTGTTCATATTTCCCCTCCATTCCAACAACAGACAAAACCAAAACATAACAATAGGAGCAGTTTGTTCTCTCTAGGAAGGTGTAACAATAAACCTTCACTACTCCACCTGAGGCCTTATCAACACTCCAACTGTAGCCCCACAGTCTGTACGAATTTGACTGCCTCACTGTCTAGTAGATCATGCTGCTAGTCCAGTGCATCAACAGCACCACACTGGGACATTATAACCTAGCAGGTACACAGTGTCACAGTGAGACACTTATAAATATTGTAGAAAATAATTTCTAGGCAAGCACAGGAACCTGCCAGAGTCACTTAACATTTTTGGAGTCTGGGTGGTAGGGAATGGTCAGAAAATACTCTGAAAAATAAGGAGCAAGATGCTGTTCCCTACATCTGGGTCATTAACACACAGTCAGGACTGGGAAAGCCTTCCCAGAGAATGAGGGAACATATATCATACTGGCTATACCATTCCAATCTGCTCACTGGATGAGCTGAAATGCTGACAATCCGAAGTTGTCGGCACTGCAGGACGACAGCCCTAGAACTCAGTTCCCATAACACAGGACTCTAAGTGACTATACCACATTGGGATACTTCACTGAGTCGAAAGCCTGAAGCATCTCAGGCCAAAGGGCTCCAGGGTGTGAGGGTCACATTATACCCTATAGTGAGACACTATTCTCACTTATCCTCAGTCAGTAATGGGCCTCGGAGAGAAGGGCAATGAGCAATGGAAACCACTTCAGTGCACAGGCTGATCTGCCATAGACTGGCTTTCCCAGGCCCACTGATTCCGAAAGTTGGGTGTGGCAGGATGTTATGGTTTATGCCTATAATCCCAGGCACTCGGGGAGGGGCAGGAGGATCACAAGTTCCATGGCCATGGTGGACAACTTAGTGAGCCCCTATCTCAACTAAAAAAGTAAAAAAGGCTGGGGATATAACTCAGTGCTCCCTCAATTCAGTCCTTAGCACATAGGGGGAAAAGCAGCTGGGTGTGCGCATCTCACACACTATTCTTCTACTATCTTCAGCCATCAGGGAGAAGGGGCACAGAGATGATCAAGATTGCTCAGGTCCTGAAGCCACAAAAAGCCACCAGAAGCTCCTGGCTTCCTGTGTACCCAGGTCACATTCGATCCTCCCTTTCAACCCACACATCCCCACACTGGCACTGGAAATGGGAGAGACAGGTGCTATATACGTTCAAGATCACCTGGTGGGCACAGGGGATGATTCTAGGACTTCCAGGGGACACTCCCTCCCTTTAACCCCGAGGAAAATGGCACAAAGAGGTAAGAAGTCCACGAAAGCCCTGGCACAATGGCAGCGTGGTTAAGCTCAGTGTGGCAGCGTGGCAATGGTAGGAAGGAAAGGGTCAGCCATGGCCTCATCTCCTAAGCCAGCTGTGGCTGAGGGGATTTAACTGGGTTTGCCCCCCAGACTCCCTTGGTGGCTGCCCATCTTGCTGGTCTGATTTCTGTAGACTTCCCCCTGATACTGTAAGCCACACATGTAGGCGCTGTAAGCCAACAACTCTGTATTTCCACTGGTAAGAGCTGGCTCCACCATCGCAATCACACCCTGAAAGTATCCGAAGAGGGGAGGGAAGCAGGTGCCGGCAGGTGGAGCAGACGGTGGGACAGGGTGAAGGACCATAGTGGGCTATGGAAGCTGAAGACAGCAAAGGAGACAAAAATGAAGAGGGTCGGGAAATGGGGGTCACCATGTTGATGGGCACCACAGGGACAGGAAGTTTCTGGCTTTATGTCTGGATTCTGGCTAGGGAGGAAGAGAGTTTTCAGGGGCCAAAGTCTTGGCTGAATAACCAGAAGTAAACAAGGGCCAGGCTGATAGCATGCATGTTACAGGAGAGTCACAGATCTTCTGAATCCCCGGAGCCTGGCATAACAAATATTTGCTGAGGAGTCTGACAAAGCGTGCCTTCTTCATGTTTATCATGAGAGGGTCAGAAAAGAATGCATCTCACCCCAAGGGCCGTGACTGTGGGGATGGGAGACCATGGACTCTGGAATCAGAGCCCCCAATATGCACTCAGTTCCACAGGTTCAGGGCAGTTGGAGGGTCTCAATTCCAGCACTGGCTCACACATTCATTCATCAAACTTTTACCAAGTGCTTTCTGCTAATAAATTGCAAATCCTGGAGAGAAAGGGTTGGAACCCCCAGGAAGAGTCTATGCCTGCGCAACTGCAGAGCTCAGAGGGGATGGGGAAAGGATCACTGGGCTTACAGATGGCTGCTCCTGTGTCCAGCTGCCACTCAACCACTTATAGGAAGGAAGAGACATTTGTTGGAGAAAAGTAACTCGAAGGTGTGTGAGGCTCCACTGTCTTATTTATCTGTCAGAATAACGGGCAAAAATGAGCTCTGTGGCATGTGGATAAGTATCAGGAGATTCTATCGGCCTTCCTTATTCTCCTCTGTTCTCTGCATCTCTGTGAAACCTGGTACATTCCTGAGCACCCAGAAATGGCCCACAGTTGGAACTGTTGGAGGAGGCAGGACTGTGGCAGACTCTGCAAGCCTTGACCCAGTCCTAGACCACTGCCTTTTGCTGTGGACCAGCAGCCACTGACATGCAAGGCAGGATGGGCCACCCACTGTTCCACATTGTCTACAAAAGTGGGGCTTCTCCAGCCAACCCCCCTGGAACCCATGGGCAGGCAGACCTGTGGCCCAGCCAACGGCCACACTTGCCCAGGAAAAGAGGCAGACATGTGTGCAGGACATCCAGTCCACACTGTCCAATGATGACTCCAGTGGCCTCCACCCTTGAGCCATAGGCACGGATCAAAGTCCTGACAATCCAAATGCCTGCTAATTCTGAGTACATCACAGTGAGAAAGCAGTTGTGTGGGGACTCCAGGAAGGGGAGAGGGAGAAGTGACAAGTGGGCAAATCCTCCCTGGGCTTTACAGAGCCCCTGAGTGAGGAGGGGAAGGGAGAGGCAAGACTCCAGCTGAGATGTTGATGGGTGGTCAGGCTTCAAGCAGAACTCACCACTTCAGGACGAAGAGGCTGGCACACTCCCAGTGCTGGACCTGGGGAGGGGCTCGCCAGCTCTGAACCCACATTGCAAGCTCAGACTCAGCTCCTGGGGCTGCCCACCCACCTCTCCTGGACCTTCTATACTCCCTTTCTGTGCCACCCTCACAGGAGCTCTCAAGGCGTCACCTCCTCTGTGAAGTGGCCCCTCACCTTGCAGGTCCAGGGAAAAGAGCCAACTGGAGTGACAGTCATATCTGAGCAGGCCAGGAGGCTCACCTGTCTCTTTTCAGAGGTGGCTAGGTCTGGGCCATAGCCCTGTCCTCTCACAAGTTCCTTTGTGGCAGGAGCCATCAACCAACCCCTGGTATGGGAGAACACCCCCTGCAACACTCACAAAGCGCCTGGCTGGGTGTGAACTCGGTAAGTACCTACAGCAGGTGTGGGGAAAGCTGAGACTTGTTCTCTGTCCTCCAGTGACCCCATAGGCAGAGAGAAACTAGACCCTTGGGGAGCATCAGCAACTGCTACAAAACAGGAGGCATCCACGTGAAGATGTCTGGGGAACTGCATCATGCCACATATATGGCTTCTCACAATCTAACTGACAGCCATCTCTCACTCCAGCCCTCCTGGGTTCTCCCTTCCAGTCCCAGTCCCAGAATGCACAGCTGGCTTCTGCCTGAGCATGTGACGGCAGGTGTCCATGCCTTCTGCTGGGCCACAGCCTCGGAGCTGCTTCTCCCAACCCTCCATAAGCCATTGCCCTGGGAACCTACTCCCACCTCTGCAGCCCCCAGCCCAGGCAGAAAGCCCCAGTGCTGGGACCACACACCCCGCCCCCACAACTGGCCATTCAGGGCTTCCAGCTGCCCTTGAAAGTTGCAGCCCATCTCCCAGCTCTGCCTAAGGCTGAGTGGCAGGTGAATGGCTTCCATCAGCCACACACCCAGTATCCTGACATCACCCACAGTGTTATATCCTCCTTCCTCATGGTGCAACCATATATTTTCCTGCATCTGAGTAATTCCAAGAGAGCACACACATCTGGCCCACAGTGGACTTCCTAATCTCTAGATCAGGAGGCACAGTTGGGAGGCCTAATTGCAGATGCCAGACTGTAAGGACAACCTAGAAAATGGGAATTTTTCAGACAAGAAGCTGCTTGTGATCCGGGTGAACCTTCTGTCCCTGGGAGAGGGAGAGAGATGGACAGCTGGACCTGAAAGCCTGGGGCTGCCTCAAAACCTACTGAGGGACAAATCGAGACCAAGGCTGGCTTCTGCCCTGCACGGGGTCCTATGGACACTTGCACTCCTATCCCAGAGCTGACAATACCAAGCCCTGCCCACAACCATCTCCTGCCAGAAGCTGCCTTCTGCACAGATACATGCCTGCTTGGTATGATAGTGTTGTCTTGGGCACAGTCCCCCAGTGCCTCAGCCACATGCTCTACTCAGGATGGCCATGATGTCCCCTGGGGATGTAAGCAGCAACCTGGGGCTCCTGGGGAGTCTGGGGGCTTGAGGACAGAGAGCCACTCCTGCTTTCCTGCCCATGACCCTAGCCCCACTGCACCCACCCACACCCTGTCCAGTGGGGTAGCAGGTGACATCTGAGCCCTTGGTTCCCTGATGCAAAAAAGCAGCTTACACATATGGGGTGCCCCAGGGAGGCCCTTTTCCAGCTGTCCACTTGATCCTCCCAGAAACCCCCTGAGGAAATGTTAGCATTCTCTCTTTTGAGGATAAGGAAACAGATCCAGAGAAGGTAGATGACTTGCTTGGGACCATACAGCCAGTGTGGTAACTAATAAGTGCCAATCTAGATGCAAACTGAGGTCTCCCTGATCCAAGCCAGGACTGTAGGTGAAAAAGCAAGCAGATACACAACTGGGGGCCCAGGACACATGTCCTCCTGGGAAGGTACCCCCAGGTCAGGGCTGCCCATGCAGAGCAGTATGGTCGCCAGGCCAGCACATTGGTAGACCAGACCCACTGCCATCTCTGTCATAGTGACTGCAAAGGGAAAACGGTTATCCAAACATGTGGAAGACTTGGGAATGCCCAACCTGAAATAAATTAGCTCTCCTCCAACTGCCCTACATGACAGGCATCATACATCACCCAAAGCCAAATTCAATTTGTACTCATTCAAAACACAAACATGTTTCCCATGAAACATACATACTCCCCTCAGAGGGCCAGCAACACACAAGCTGCAGCAAGATAAGACAATCCAGTCCCAAGCAAAGACACTGAGGAGCAACATTGCTCAAATAAGAAAGAAATCAATGCAGGTGGAGGGGAGACCTCCCACATTTGTGAAGTCATGAACAGGTGCAAGGACAGAGCCTGGCAAAGGAAAGAAAGAAAACAGAGGTGGCTGTCTGGATGCCAGGCATGTGATGTGCCTGGATGTGACTGACAAGACAGCTCCCGGGTATGAAGAGCCAGACAGGC
Organism: Fukomys damarensis; assembly: GCF_012274545.1. NCBI lineage: Eukaryota > Metazoa > Chordata > Mammalia > Rodentia > Bathyergidae > Fukomys > Fukomys damarensis. The sequence goes on from NW_022900913.1 coordinate 67,867,537, forward strand.
ATATGTGCCAGGTGAGCAGCACAGAGGGCCACGTAGTTGCCACAGTATGTCCCCTCTGCACTCACTGACACAGCCCTACACAGCCTGCTGGGGCCAGCTGAGTTCCAACTCTCACTGCTTATTTGCTGGGAGAATTTACTAAAGGCCCTGAGTCTTGGTTTCCTGTCTGTCAACGGGAAGTCATAGGAAAAAGAGCAGAAAGGGCTTTGTAACTCCGCATCAGTAGATCCCTCCCCACCATTTGCAAAGTCCCACAGCCTCTGGCCTTTGGGGACAGCAAGGGATATTGAAGGAAGACTCCCTAGGGAGCTAGGGCCCTCACTGCAGCATCACACTCCAGGCTCCTCCTGGGTTGGTGACAGTGACTGCTAGCTCTGGAGCCTTTTGGTGAATAAACTATGTCTACTGATCTATAACATACACAGAGAAAAGTGCAAATATCCTGAGTCCCCTAAGTGAACAGACAGAGGTGAGGAAATCGAGTATCAGCCCTCAGAACTCTTGGAAACCACTTTGCAAGTTGCTCTTGAGGTCCTTTTTGATTCTCAAATGAGGTTAATTCAGCCTGGCCCAGGCTGCCTGAGAGGAGGAGTGTTGGGAGCCACTCTGCAATGTAGAGATTATGTCCATGATCAAATCCTGGGGTTTGATTGGAGGCCTTGACCTCTCCGACAGGAGCCAACTAAATTAAGAAAAGGCATTCTCTCTCTTGCTGGGATTCTCTGGGTCTCCTGGGGAGAATCTCTGGGGTGCTCTTGGTGATCATGGGGCTGTGAGCAGCAGACCCCTCACCTCAGGAGAAGGGACTGAAGGAGCAAATTTCCTTCCTGCAAAAAGACATTGATGACACCCTGAGATATCAGTTATTTGCAGGCATTTTTGTCTCATTTTCGTTATTCTTTTCTTTTGTGTGAAGCTTGCTTTGAATGGACTTTATTTTTAGAATGGTTTTAAGTTCACAGCAAAATGGATGAGAGTATATAGAGATTTCCATGTTCCTCCCCATCCTCCCACACATGCTCAGTCCCCTCCTGTCACGGTCATCCTGCAACACTATGGTGAGTTGGTGACAACTGATGAGTCCACATGGACATAGCATCGGCACCCAGTGTCTCATGTTTACATTAAGGTTGGTGTCTCGTTTAAATCTGCAAAAGTTTCCCATGCACCCACATGGTATAGTCTCTGAACAAAGCCAAGATATGGTCTCCAGCCAGAGGTTAAACTGGTGTCCCCAGGAAGTTTGGAGAGCTCTGCCCGCAGGTGCATCCAGAGCAGACAGGGCCGCCTGCCTACAAGGGCTCCCTGGCTCAGGAAAGCAGGGTGAGCTACCTCTTCAATCCTGAGCTGTCCAGAGCAGCTCAATCTGACAGAAATAGAATGCAAGCCACATACTCAATTTAAAATTACTCTAGTAGCCACCATAAAAAAGTAAAGAGGAACAGATGAAACTAATTTTAATACCACATATTATTTAATTCAGTGTATCCAAGTGTGATCACTTCGACATGTAATCAATAAAAGTTATTAATAAGATATTTTACATCCCTGCTGTCTTTTCAACTGTCATGTGTTGTATAACATATATACATTTAAATGCCAAATATTCATTAGAAATACTTGATCTGATTTCAGATTTAATAAAATTTATCTTTAGAAAAGTAGAAACCTATTCAACTGGTTCCAAACAGGGCTACAATTTTTCTAATACCCGAATCAAGTGCCTATTTTTTAACGTAAATTAGAATTTCAGATCCTCCAATGCACCAGCCATACTTCAAGCCGTTGGTAGCCACTTGCAGCTGGTGGCTCCCATATGGGTCAGTGCAGGGCCACAGACAAAGCCGGGAGGCCTCAGTGCTCAGCACCTCTCCAAACCCAAAGTCATGAAGGGTGAAAAACCTAAAGCAGTTCTCAAGCTCTTTTGTTGCCCATAGTCTCTGGAGAGAGGCCAGTCTAAGGCCACTTAGTCTACTGGGAATAGAAAGTACCCAAAACTTATTTTTTAAATAACTTGCAATATTGTTGAGAGACTGGCACCCAAACCAGGGTCATACCCTGGGGATACCACGAAACATCTTAATCCCTACCTCTCAGGCACATGGACAGCAGCTCTCCTGGCCTCCCCTGCCAGCCCTGGCCCTCAGGCCCATGCTCCTGGCTCTGCCACCTCACCTTTGTCCACAAGGTCTCCTTTTCCTCACTGAGACACGCTCCTCCCAGCACTAATGCTAATGACCCACACTCCAAAGACAAAATGTGTGGCCAAGATGGGCCGGGAAAACTAATGAAAGCAAAATCATAATGGTCACCACAGTCCACGCCAGCAGCTAATAGGCCTATAGATGTCTATGTTCTGTCCATAAGCGCTTGATGAGCACTATCTCACAGAATGCTCGTAACTCCACAAGCCAAGCACTAACAAGGTCCCACTTCCAAGGGCACCTTTGACTCCCACTGCCTTTGTCCATCCCATCTATTCTACCCTGGTTCTGTCCCCATGTTCTACCTGCTCATTTCCACAGCTTCTCTGGGCCTTCTGTCCAGGCTCCTCTCTTGACACCGTTTCTTTATACCAACTTGCAGATACTGCACAACACTATACACACAGAACATCCATGGCCATGCTCTCCCCCTTAGCCATCTTCCTTATACTCCCAGAGAGCCAGGCAAGCAAAGACCTGGGCCTCATTCCAGACTGTATCTTCTAGCACATCTGTCTCCTACCTAAATCCCATTACCTCCACCCACTTATATGACTCCAGTGAATTTCCCTTTTCATTTCCATCCTGTCTACTACAAGGGCCTCACTGAGGCCAGAGCAAAAGCAAAGTATATTAAAAAAAATAGTAATAATCCCAGCCATGACTGGCCACTCAGCTCTGGTGATGACATCATGGTGGGTGGCACCATTGACAGTGGACTCCTGTGCAAGAGGAAGAGACTACTTGGCCAGACAGGGAGGAGCCAGTCTTAGGACCTCCCATTAGGCCCTACCTCTTAAAGGTCCCACCACCTCTCCACCTCTCTACGCTAGGTCCAAGCTCCCAACACATGAACGCTTGGGGGCACATTCTTACCATTCCCTATGCACAGCCACTGATGTCTTCAGGTGGCTGAGACAGAAGAAAAGCAGTCAGAGTTCCCTGATTGATCCTTCTCCAGAAGAGGATGGTGAGGAGGAAGTGGGTCTCCACACTGTGGCAGCCCTCAGGCCATGAGACAAGTGAAGCAGTGGCTGGAGTAGGCAGCCCAGGATGAGTTCAACCAGACCCCAGAGGGGGCACGGAGTTCCCATCCCCACTTAGCATCCTTCATAATCCTTGCCTGCTTCCCCTTTGCCACCTCCATCCTGCTAGGCCCTACCTCGTTGGTGCCAGCAATCATAGAAGTGAAGATGAGAAGCAGGATAAGAAGGTAGCCGGCACCCAGGCCCCAAGGCAGTGATTACCATGTGCAGGACAGAGTGCACAGGCTTTTCTGTCACTCTCATCTGTCACACATCAAGTAGGAAAAGATCTGTTTTTTTCCCTTGGCAGCATACCTATAACCAACCAGCCCAAAATACGTGTGGCTACAAGTGCTTGCAAGATGCTCTAGATGGTACACAGTGTTCAATCTCAAGCTATCACAAGATCATGGTGGGTCCGGGCTCCACCAGGCAAGCAAACCTGAGCCAGGTGTGGGCTCCTTGCAAAAGATGGTGTCCCAGTTCTGAACCCACTTCTCTGCCTGGCTGCAGTACAGCCTCCCTTCTGGGCACCATGCTGCTCCCTGTGGGCACACAGATATAGGCTCTACCGAGAGCCTCTCCTCATATTCTGCCCATCACTGGCTATTGGTCCAGGCAGGCAGAGGCCACCTGTTCCCTAGCACAGGCAGACAGCACACCTGCCAAGACACATAGGAGGCAAACACCCAAAGAACAGATAAGGCAAGGTTGTGCCTATGATGCCATTCACATCCTAGGACACTTGGCACCAGGCTAATCCCAGGAAAGCTAGCTGGGTGGAGAGCGGGGGTTGGCAGCAACAATCCTGATAAGCAGAAACTCCAAATAGCCCTGGTGCATTGAAATTGCCTTCAACAGAATGCATTTGGCAAGAGGGGCTCCTAATGTGAAGATGTTCCGTGTGGCCAGCACTGCTGGTAAAGGTCACCCTCCAGCAGAAGTCAGTCACAGAAAAGTATACATGAGTCCTGGCCTTGGTCCTGCTCCCTGTCACCAGCTGCGTGAGGTGGGAACACAGCTCGCACACACTGAGGCTGAAAATAACAATGGTGCCCACACTCTGCTTGCAAGAAATGAGGTAATAAAATGTATACAAAGTGCCAGTGCCTGGCACAGATTTGAGCCTCAACAGAGATGGTAGGAGCTCTCCTGTCCCCTGTGTCTGCCTGGGTAAGGCAAGTCCAACCCTCAGGATATGACAGCACCTACTATAATGCCAGGCCATTGCCATCTCAAACTCACATGCACAGACACTCAGGCTTTATCAGTCTCAGCTTTCTGCCCTGTAGCTTTCCCTCAACAGCAGCTACAGTCAAGGGCCCCACCTTGGATCGCAAGTTATTCCTGCCAATGTCTTTCCAAATGGTTTCACTGTAGTCTCAACCACAGCCTTAACAGAAGGGTGATCATCTCGTTGTACACAGAAAAGAGAGTCCAGAGGGGTTGTGCTTTGCCCTTACACATCATAGAGCTAGTAAGTGGTGGGACTGGATTTCTAACTCAGAAAAGAATCCAGTATTTGTGCTCTGTACTAGGTTTGCAAAGAGGGAGCAAGCAACCCATCTGTGGGGAGAATACAGCCCAGCAGACACTGCACTTCTCACTACAAATTAACAACCCAGTGGCAGGATTTCAGCTCACTTGTAAGACTGCGTCTGGCCCACTCTCTCCCACAAGTCCCAGTAAAATTGAACTTTTCTGAAAGCCAGACGCCCACCCTGAGGCCCCTGCTTCTGAGCCCTCTGTCTCAGGGCACGGTCCCTCTGTCCCCAGGACAGCAGGCCACATAACTCCAGGAACACAGCTCTCCTGCTGTCACTGCAGCAAGACTTTCACTTGGACTCACCCCCAGCTTGCAAGGGCATCACACACTCAACATGCACTCATCCAAGCCCAGGCTTTTGAGGACAATTAGCTCATACTGGCATATGTGCAATATCCATACTATTGCATAATTTATATACATTGCACAGTTTGTTGGGGATACAAGTGCCACACCACAGAGTATTTGCATATAGATGGTGGGTTATCAACATATGCTTGGATTTGATGGGTGATATCTGAAATACACATGTACACACATTGCTCTTGCAGACACTGGAATGCTTGCTTTCTGCAACAACTTGATGTGCACCAATCCTTTAACAGTTTGTTAACTTGTAAAATTTACAGTACTGAAATCTCCATTTCTGAACACAGAAGTGATTTTCAACTGCTAGATGAGCTGGGACTCCAACCTTTGCTCTGAGAAGTTAGGGGTCTGGCTCACTCTTGTCCAAATCACTCATATTAATGGTTGTCAAAGAGAGAGCCACTCCCCCAGGTAAGTTAGCTGTCTACCACCAAGTCAATAACAAAACCAACCATGTAAGTAACAAACACCCAATCAGCTACTCCCCTTTCCAGACACTATAGTTGGCACACGAGGCCCAAAAGTGAACCCAGATGGTGAAAAGGTCAACCACACTCACCATGGAGAAGAGCACAGTGTTGCTGTCCATGGTGATGTGCAAGCATCAGCTTTACCTAGTTCTAGAATATTTTATCACCCAAAAAGGAAACCTCCTACCCATTATCAGTCACTCCCATACTCCTCCCCGACACCTGACAACTACCAATCTCCTTTTTGTCTCGATGGATTTGTAAATCCTGGAATCATACAATATTTGTCCTTCATGGTCTGATTTCTTTCACTCACCATAATGTTGTCAGGTTTCATCCAAACTGTGGTGCATATCAAACCTTCACTCCCTTTCATGGCTGAGTAATGTCCCATTGTATGGACATACCACATTCTGTCTATTCAAGCAATTGTGTTGTTTCCATCTGGGGGGCCATCATTAATGGCACTTATCTGATTCTGATTCATGGGACCTACATCACTTAAAACCCAAGGAGCTATAGCCACTCATTCCCAAGATGGAGCTGCTCCTCCTCATGTCCCTGAGATGAACTCCTCTTCAGGTCACAATGGCAGCTGGTGGCTTTGCATTCACACACACTGCCTTTGTTTATATCAGTCACTGCCTTGTGTTCCCCTGGCTTGGGCTTTCTAATTGATTTGTTGATATAAAATCAGCCCTCATGTTATTACAATAGTCATTAGGAAACTGCTCATCAATAACCTGTAACTATTGTCATCACTAGTTCCTTGTTGGCTGCATGTAGATGCAGAAAGAGAGGGAAAGTCAGGTGAGCACTGTGTGCACCACAGGCTCTGTGCTGCCTCCTCCTCCTCCCATGCAGATATGGAGTGACTTGGTCCTCAAACAGCCCAGGAGGAGGAGGAATTAGCATCCCAAGTTCCAGATGAGAAAATTGAGGCTCATGGAGGTGAAGAGACTTGTTGCCAATCACACTAATAGGAGGTTGAGCTGGCATCAGCCACCAGGTGTGTCTGACTCTGTGTTGCTCCAGTGTTGCATCCAATGTGTCCTTGGTAGAATAATTATTAACAGTGACCCAGCGGAGCCTGCACCCATCATATCCATGTACTTCTGCCCTGTTGAACTGGTTCCACAGCCAGCAAGAAACACAGCTCCAGCCTTTATTACTGGCTTGGGGATGGACAACTGTGCTTCCTATCTTCTGGGAAGGTTATAGACTCTTATGCAAAGCAAGGTGGTGGAACTGGGGTCTTCGGCCAGCAGGCTCTCTGGTGACCTCAATTTACCACCCAACTTCAGGGAAGCCAGTCTACCCAACAGACCCTGACCTTCCTGCCAACATCATAGGAATCTGGTGTCTTCCTGGAGTGTTCCAGGAATGATGGAAATCAGACTCTGTGGATAGCAGGCCATCGAGACCTTCACATGCACACTCACAGGTAAGAGTGGAGCCGTTCAGCCCTTGCTGTAGGAAACACGCTCAGGACAGCATGGGTGCCTGGGTGTGTGGGGCATCCCACACTCTGCTCTGAAACATTCTGTGGCAGGACATGGGGAAAGGGGCACATGTACAAGCATCTCATCTCCAAGGACAGCTTGTGACTAAATAAAGGTTGAGCCATCAGGCACAAAACACTAGTAGTTAAACAAAAAGGTCTCAGGCCTTCCAGTGCACTTCCAAATAGGAAATTTCAAAGGTCAAAAATGTCCCCTGAATTCTGCATACTTCCTCTGCCAAGCCCTCTGTCATCTGTCTTGCTTTGGAGCCACCAGACTATGGATTGAAATCTCTACAAACTGTGAGCTAAATAAATCTTCCTCCTTTAACTTATAGGTGTCAGGTATTTTGTCCCAGCAATGAGAAGGAGACTAGGGCCCTCTTCTCCCTAGTATCCCTGTGGCTCACTCTTGCACCCACTTCCTACTTCTCATCGTATCATAAGAGCCTCCCTAGTATCTTGCTGTCACAGGCCCCAATCCCCTCTCCAGGTCCCTCTCTCATCTTTATTTTTCTTCATATCATGTATCACCACCAGACCTGTATTTATGTGGTAATCCAGTTATTACCTATCTCATTTCATGAAAATGTAAGCTCCATGATGGGATGAATTGGTCTCACTCACAGATACATCTCATGGGCTGGCATCCAGTGGGTGCCCACTAAATACTGGCAAGAAAAACATGAAAATTCAGACCCTGAATCTTGAGCTTGCCCAAGTTTAAATAACTATAAAGTGGAGATGCCAGAATGCAAGTCAGCTTGTTCCCTCAGGCTCCAAAGCCTTTGCCCTATTTCAACAAAGAATTGCTCTCTGGACTCCAATCTTTGTTAGAAATGAAATCACTGTCCTGAGTCAAGCAAAGGAGCTAGAGATAGACATCGCTTCTCAGAAAAATGTGAAAAATAAATGTTATGGTAACAATTGCGTATGATCTCATTATTGTCATCAAACATTTATTAAGGGTCCATGAGCACAGCGTGGCTTGCTCGGTGTGCTCCTCAGAGAGAGTGGAAACCAGAACAGTGACTAAAGGAGGCCTATTAGAGTGAGTGATGCTTGTTTGGGAAATAAAATAGCATCAGAGAAAAGAACTTGGGTGTATAAGAAATGAGTACTGACATCTTTTTCAGTGATCCATCCATTCCTCCATCCATCCACCAGCTCATCCTGTTCCTTTCTTCCCAGGGTCCCAGACTGATGAGCCACTGAGCCCTCTTCACTGGTGGTGAGATCTCCAAGCTTCACAGAGCCCCAGGGAAGCAAGTCAGCTCTCTACACCCACAGAACTAACAGTCCATCGGTATCCCACAAGACAGCAGTGGTCACTACGCCCCTTATAGCAGCAAGCGCCAAATTCTCCCACAGAGCTCCAATGCTAAAAGTTGTAACTGCACACCCTCCAAGTCAGGAAGGAGGCAAGTACTGGTGAGAGGGAATTGCTCTATACCATCACACCACCATTTACCCTGTGTCTCCCCATAAAAAATGAAGATTCTAGGTCAACATGTGGGTTCATTGGAAAACTCTTCAGGGAACGGTTTTATTCAAATTTACAACTTCAGAGTTATAATTTAGATTATATTAAGTAAACTTACCCTTCAGAGTAATCAAACAGAAATCCCAAAGCTCCTGCTATGTTGTTAATATTTGATTTTTTTAAACGAGGAACTTATAGGTGTGCTAATGAAGCTAATGGCACATAGGTAACAGATGTCCCTATGAGTCGCCCAGGGAAAAGAAGAACTTGAACGCTGAACTGAAAGTTTAAAATTCTATGTATATGTGAGTGAATACGAGCAGAGTACAGGACATGCAAATATCTGTAAACAGGATCTATATTTCATAAACAAATTAACTAAAGAGAAGCCTAGAATGGAACCAAGGACAGACAACAAAATTTTCACCAGCTGCTAATGGCAGCCATTCCGCCAGCCCCTTCCCTGATATCATCTCAGGGAGTACTAGTGAGACCCTAGCAAAGGTCATTGTTTCTATTACGGAGGTGAAGAAAATGAAGCCACCATGAAGATCCATGACTCCCTCACAGTCACTCAAATCACACATGGCAGAGCTGGGATTCAATCCCGTGCCTACTTCCAAAGCAAATATTCTTCCCATGGCATCACAGTGATGATTTCCAGGAACCTGGCAGGCCTCTCAGCAGATTAAGGGGGCCTCCCCTGGGCTTTCCCAGCATCTAGAAGCTCCCCAGTAGTCATACTCATTGTGTGATTACAATTATAATCATTTTTTTCTCTTTTATATCCTTCACTGGACTATGAATTTCTAAGAACAAGAGCCTTCTGTCTCTTCACCTTTGTGTCTATCGCCACACTGTGCCTTGATGAAGAGACACATGGGTATGTGGGCAACTAAGTGAATAAAAGTGATGGAAGGATGGATGGGTGAATGGATGGTTGGACTGGTGGATGAGGGGATAAGTAGATGAATGAATAGATGAGAAGGCGGATGAACAGATGACTATATAGGTGGATTCATGAATTGATGGATGGATGAATGGGCACATACATACATACACAGGCAGACAGACACACAGACAGGGCAAATGTGCAGGGGACTGGGTGGATGGGTGGTGGGTGGGTAGACAGATGGATAGGTGGGTAGATGGGTGTGCAGGTGGAGGATGGATGGATGATGGATGGATGGACTGGCAGATGAATAAATGAGTAGGTGAATGAGTATGTGAAGAGATGAATAGGTTAACGAACAGATTAAAAAAAGGTAGGTTGATGGATTGATGAATGGATAGGCAATAGACAGATGTGCAGGTGACTGGGTGAATGGATACATGTGTGTATGGTTGGATAGATGATGGGTAGGTGCATGGATGGATGGATGATGGGTGGATAGATGGATGGGTACTGAAATCACAGACAGCTCATTGAATCTAGGTTCTAGTTTTCAAGGAGCATGAAACAGGAGTTTTTCTGGCACTGGACAGACTTGGGCCAAGGTTTTTCACCCTGGCCAGTTGAAAGACAGTCTATAAGCACCCTCTCACCAGCAGCCTTTATTTCTTTGTTGCAGGGATACTGGGGATCAAACTCAGGACCTCATGCTTGCCAGGAAGGCACCATGCCACTGAGCTCCATCCCCAGCCCCAGCAGCCATCATTTCATCCATGCTGTCCTATCAGGTCTATTTTCCTTCCATCACAGACGGTAGTGAGACTTCAGCTCTGAGATGGATTTCTCTGGAAAGGGAAGCTCCACACCAGCAGATGCTATTCTTATTCATAGAACTTTCTGAACACATCCTTAGTCATGCTGAATTATTTGTTTCAAAGATATCCAAAAGGGCTTATTTCCAAAGGTTGATTAATTATGTTGCCTCCCCCCAAAAAGAGGTTTCCAGCATGTCCATTTTAAATTTACACCCTTTTAATTTCATCAGGTGCCCTTTCAACTATGAAAGTGAGTGTGCTGGGGGGGGGTGTCCATGCCCACCCAGGTACCCATGGGTCTCAGCAGAGGGGGCAATGCTAGGCAAGTGCCATGAACTGTAAGTCCTAAGTCAAAGCCCTCAGGCAGCCTAGAGCAGATCTAAGAAGTATTCCTGAGGAGTTCTCTCAGTGCTAAACTTAGTGCATCCGACAGATATTTTTATTGAGCAACCACTGATGTCGGGCCTTGGGCTAAGCACTGGGTAAGTCATAGGGAACAAAACACCCATGGTCCAGAAGGGAGACAGATAATGAGCAAAGAGTTAAAAAAAATATGTTTATATTATAGTATATCACATAAATCTATAAATATTAATAAACAGATATTTATATAGTGAGATTCACATCCAGTAAAAATAGCAGGAGCTCTGAGAGAATAACACACCAATAGTAAATTATGGAAAAATAGCAGAGCATTGATGTCATCAGACCCTGAGTGTGGGAGTGACAGGCTGAGGCTCTGGAGAGCCTTGACTGTGTTTACAAAAGGTGGGGCTCTGAGGACACCTCACCAAATACCTCATCATCAGTTTAGAGATAGGAGAGAAGGGAATCAATCTAGAATATGGAAAAGGAAACCTAAAGAGGCAGAGGTGGAGCTGCCCTAGGTAGATTGACTGGTGGATAAATGAATGGACAGATGAAGAACAGACGATGCTCAGACAAGTGACATTCTCTGGGCCAGGAGGATTCTCCAAGCAGCTGAGCGGTATGGTCCCAGGAATTCCAGCCTGGAACTGTACATGGGTTTCCTTGACTGACAGCTATACATTTGTCCATCAGATGGGAGTCCTTCTAAATGCACTAGCAAATCAAGCTTCAAGGCAGATAATCCAAACACCCAGCTCTTCACCCTGATAGATTGCCAAAGGAAGGCTTCCCCTTGGCAAGCCACCCTCCCACACTCTGCCCAAGCCATGTCCACCCGGGAACTGTCATTTCCAGCCCTGAGGACAGCCAGAGATCAAGATCCAGTCCTACCGGAGGGCCAGTACACTGTCCTATAGCCAGCAGAGGCCAACAGGAAGTAGCTTTATCCTGCTTTCTAATCCCTGTTGGGCTTGGAAACCCTGTTGGTACCACCATGTGAGCCCTTCCCACTGTCTCTTGAGAGGGAATGTCCACCACCTGGTCAGCAGGGAGGCCCTCTCACCCACTAATGAGGGGGAGCGTTGGGATTTCCAGCCCCACAGGGCACAGTGAAGATCTCCTGGAACACACACTCATGACTTGAGTAACCAGACAACCAGCCCACGGCTTCTGCAGATGAGAGGAAAGGCTCCACACCCCCATGCTCTGCCATGTCCCGTTTAGTGGTTAAAATAATGTAGGCTACATTACAAATCAAAATAAGCAACACTGCACTTTATAATTAGCCACAACTTGACAAATTAATTAGTGCAACAGCACAGTGTGTTCCCTGAAGCATAGCTTACTATATTTTGCTTAGAGAATATATGTCACAAATTACAGATGTATTATCCAAAGTGCTCATGCAATCAGAGTGAATTCTAAAGGTGCCCTTTTGGTACCACTTTCTGAGACAGAATGCGAGACTCAAGGCAGATAGAAAAGTCATCAAACCTACCACAACGGCTTAGAGCTACAAAGGTGTTTGCAAAGATTTCCTTCTTTTCCTAGATGGGAACAAAGGCTGTCAAGAATCAGCATCTGGACTCTGGAAAGAGTTGAGGACAATTAGTTACTTGAGCTGGTATGACATGACAGAGACTCCAAGGCTCCCGAGGTGCCGAGCCTAATGATCAAGAGCATGTAGGTTGGAATCCTAACTGCCATCCAGGAGCTGTGTCATGCCAGGCAAGTGTCTCACTGAAATGAATATGGTAATAATAATAACAATTATCCCCACCTTGCAGGCTTCGTGTGAGGGCTGAGTTCCCAGACAGGGTCTGGTCCACAGGAGCAAGTCCATAACCTCGCTGCTATGGCTCCAACATACTCTTTCCTGGATGACCATTCCTCCAGCACAAGGACCTTCCAATTCCTAGCCTTAGTAGATCAGAAAGTCAGAAACCATTTCCCTTTGAGGTTAACTCAAAAGTAGAGGGACACACAGGGCCACTCTATGAGGTACTGGAAAAGGCTGGACACCCAGCTTTCAGGCAGGATGGGGTGGAATGGGGAGCCCTGAGTTTGCTGGTTTACACTGCTAGGGGCTGAAGCATGAGCCCTCCATTCACATGAAGCCCTGACAGTTCACAATGGGCCATATTTGGAAATAGGGCAGCTGGGTCCAGGAAGGAAATATCAGTGGAAGCTAAGCCTGGGGTACAAATCTTGCATCCCCAACAGGTTGATTTCTTTTCCTAGAGGCAAATCTGCTAGGGAGTCAGAAGCCAGAGGCAGCCCATGAGGTGAGGGGAATGAGCCCAGTACAGTCCACAGAGCTGGCTGCTGGTAGAGGAGCCTGGAGCTCCATGCTGGCCATGGTGCTGACATGAGCCTAGGGCTCTGGAGTCCTGGCTTGGGCTCCGGCCTTCCTGGCACTGATTAGACAAACATGGCTGACACTGATGTCTGAAAGCTCCTTCATCTTGTCTTTTTGGCAGGCCAGCCTCCAACATGGTCTCTCATTCTGAACTTTCTCTTTATGATAACCTTGTGCATGTCTGTGCAAGTTCACTTGGTGCTGGCTAAAATGGTCCCATCACTCTCATTTCCCAACACGTCACCCCATCCTGCTCTTCCACAGGCTGAATGTGTAAGCCAAATCCTAGTCCAAGCCAGTGGTGTCCATGTGGCGAGCAGACAGGAGTCAGCAGGTCCCATCAATTCTGCTTTCTCAATGGCTCTGAAATCCAACCTTAGTCTCCATACTAATTGTGCTCCTCAGCATCTACTGCCAAAAGACCATTTAAGTGACTCCCAGATAATCACTCTGCTTTAATCTTGACTTTTCCTTCCTTTCCTCCTCCACATAACTAGAACAAGAATTCACAATGCAAATCTAACCTTGTCATTCCTCATGCCCAAACTCTAACATGGTCATGCTCCTGTTCCCCCACCTCACCTGGAAATTCTGGATTGCACAATAGCCTCCAGCCCAATTCACAATGGCATCTTTGCCACATGAAGCTTCTTCCATTTGGCATTCCTTTCCTATCCCCGTTGGATAGTTTGAACAACTCAACTCCTCTTCATCCTTCAAAACTCCTGAGTTTTTCCCACTGATGTTAATGAATCGTGATGAATCACTGAATCTCTTTCCTCAAGTTTGTCCCAGATTTTAAAGAAAAAAATCCATCTCTTGGATACATGAAAGGAAAAGCTGTTACCTTTCACCCTTCTTAGACTTCCTCCTTAGGAAGAGAACCATTTTATGTGCTTGTTGAGAAGGCAAGAGTTTGACAGACACCTACTGCCTCACCTGTCTCTTGTGACCAGCAAGAGGAAACATAATGGTGATCTCAAGCTGGGTCCCCAGCAGTGATTGAGTGAGGTCAGGTCTAAAAGCCACCTGTCTCCATGCACAGAGCCCAGGGAGTATGCATGAGAGGAAAAGGCAGAAGTCCATTTTAGACTGCTTCGGACAGGTCCTCAATCTGGGAACAAAATGGAGATGTTTCCCTCCATCCCACTCTCACTACGCTTTTGTACAGGTCCAGAACTCACAGGCGTGACAGTCAGAATTTGGATGGAAGGGAAGGACATGGCCTGGAGTAGTCATTATGCGCTGACTTTTCTGTGCCCCCATAGGACACTCCACAGTCATGCCATTGAATGGGTGGTACTCTCTGGATGGCCTCACGGTCCACTCAGAACAGGCAAGGCACCTGCAGCTGTGGGAGCCACAGGCATGGGCAACAGAATTAACATGGTCTCTGGGCCACAGAGTCCTAGTCCTAGACTCTCGTGAAGGGGACACAACCCCGATGCTAGAGTTGGGGTACAACTCTGTGGGGCTGTCTGCCTCCACTTCTCTTACTCACGCCTTTCTTGTCCTCTTCCTCAACCTGCCTTGTCCTAACTCTTGGTGTCGTCTGTGGTGTGCTACGCACAGAAGCTGGGAGCCAACCGCTCCTCTCCCACAACACATGCATACAGAGCCTCCTGGAAGATGCCCAGTGGCAGACTGGAGGGGCAAGTCACTGGCCCTTCTTTCCTGCAAACCAACCTGGAGGGGGTGGGCATGTCCAGGATCCCCATGGGGCCTGAGCAGAACCTGCATCTATCGGCACCATCAGCAGGAGACTCACAGGGAAACGCCAGGTCCTCTGAGCACGAGTCCAGGAGCCATGCCCCGAGCCGAGGCAACCTCCCTGGCCAGTGCTCCCTCTGTGGTGACAACCTCAGATGAAGTGGAGGGGGGACACCTACAGCAGCCAGGACCCCAAGGAGCACGGGCTCTGGAGTTACCCCCTGTGCTCAAACCCCAGACCCCTTGGTCCTTACCAGGTAACCTGGAACAGGCACGCTATCAGGCCTCAGTTTCCCAATCTGGAAGAAATACTGTCACTCAGAGCTCTCAGACAGAATCGAGAGCACTCGCATAAAGCTCAAGAGCCACTCTGCAAACTGCGGGTTCCCAACACTGACACTGGAAGCCACAGGAGGGCACAGCTGCCTGCCGGATCCTGAGTAAAGCGTGATGTACACACTTTTCCTGGACATTAACAAGTTACCAAGGGCCTGTCGGGCCCTCCACGCTGGGCAGATGAACCTTCCCGTCTAGATTCCAGATGAAGCCTGAGGACCCAGCCAAGGGTGCAAGCTTTGCCTAACACCAGCCCTTTCAGGTGGTCTCTGCCCACCTCTTCAAACAGCCCTGCCCCAGCAGCAGGGGCTCAGAGGGCTCCAGCCAAATCCTGCAAAGAGTTCCTCTAGTCTTTCACCTCCTTCCTTCCCAGCAGCTGTTTCAATCTTGCTGAGACAGGCAGAGTTTTGTCTACATGCTTGGAGTCCCTCCTCAGCCAGGGGAGGTCAGGCTGCCCACAGTCAGCTCTGTTTCCCAGGCTCAACACTCCTGGCCCACAGGGATGCAGGGTGACTGACCAGGATGGGAAGGATGAGGGAGGTGGAGAAAGCCCTGGTGCACAGCGTCTATAGGAAGGGGCAAGAAGGCAGAGGGACTGAGGGGACAGTGCAGGCCTTGGGAGCACCAACTGGAAGGTCTGCTCAGCGGCCCAAGAAGCTTCTAGAAGCCTAATGACTTGAAAGCAGGGAGGGTTGCTGCCATCCCCCAAATTCAGACTCATGCCAAAGCCAATGGCTACAGGGCTGTCATCAAAGGACACCACAGGAAGCAAGAGACCTGTCATTTCTGCATCAGCAGAGCTACCCTTGCATTTTGCAGCTTCTCCCCATCTCTGAGCATCACAGAAAGCCCTCCTTCCGCCCTGGCATTCAGGCACTCAGCAAGGGCCTCTAGCCTCTAGCACTTGCCCCATCTCTGCTGGGCATGACTACAGATATTGGGCTATACATCCCATAAAGCTACAAAGATTTTTGAAGGTTTTCACCCAAAAATGACAAATGTTTGCGGTCACAGATAGATTATAGATATAGATACAGATATACATACATATATGCCTGTAATTCCAGCTCTGCAAGGCTGAGGCAGGAGCCCAGACTGGGCAACTTAGCCACTTACTTAACAAGACCCTATCTCAAAATAAAAAATAAAATTAAGAAAATATAGTTCAATGCAAAGGTACTGGGTTTAATCCCCAATATCAAATAAAATCAATTAATTTTTTTTAAGTTTTTAAAGGAATTTTGAAAAAAAAAAATCTGTGGACCAAAACTAAAGAAGGGCTTATTTTCCATCCCAATAAAATTAGATCAGCATGAGGCAGAACTTGCTGACAGTGAGGTCTGGGACCACACATCCAAGATGTAAAAGAACCCAAGGAGGGGTTGGGGTCGCAGCCCATAGCACTCCCATTCTAGTATCCTCCAGGTCCCCCAGGAGGGCATCCACCAGGATAACAGCTCCCCTGCTGGCCTCTGAGCTCAGCCCAGGGCCAAGAAGGGCAGGCCAAGCAGTCAGGCTGCCAGCTTTCACGATGCACCTCAGCTCTGTGCCCACTGCAGAGCTTCAATTTGATCTCTGGGAAACTCGCAGCTCAACTGAACTCAATAAAACCTCTCCAGAACCACATGCTACATTGCAAATAACTCAACTCCCAGATTTTTGACTGCTCTTACAAAGCAATTTCTTCTCAAATCGTCCATTTCAAATGTCAGCCCTTACGCTGAATTTCACCAATCTGCAAAAACTAATGCTTTCCAGAACTTCAGAACACTGGATCTTTACAAACAAAGTGCCTTATCCCTGTGATGTGAATTTGTGAAATCTTACATTTCCGTGTGATTAATGCATGCCAACACAAAATGAAAATAAAATTCTTTCTATATCATTCCTGAAATACTTATTAAATATTACTTACAACTTGTATTCAGGAGCAAGAAAGCAAGTTGTATGATTACATAATACCAGTTTACCTCTATTTTCCATAGCCCACTAAAGCAAGGTCAGCAATCTCACCGAGCCCCACTACAGAACACTGCATAAGATGGCAGGGTTTTCAAGATCAAAAAGAAATGATGCTAGGTTGAACACTCCTGCCCCAGGGTCTAGCAAGTGCCAGGACATAATAAGTGCCATAGAAAGTAATGAATGAAGACACAAAGGCATCATGCATGTTCTGTTGCCTTGAGTGCTTATTTTTAAAATCTCAAAGACTCCCACAATCTGTTTCCTTTCCCTACTCAACTAATCACAGTGCATGCACATAGAAAGCAGAATTGTCCTAAGTATTCTTGACTTGCCAGTGAGTACTTTAGATTGGTTATATTTGATTGCCAGTCCTTCACCAGAGCTGAGAAAGCCTCAAACATTGGATCCATGGA
>NW_022900913.1:67885055-68011151 GCF_012274545.1 Fukomys damarensis
TCTCTCTCTCTCTCTCTCTCTCTCTCTCTCTCTCTCTGTGTGTGTGTGTGTGTGTGTGTGTGTGTTTCTGCTACATATCCACCCATGGTAAATTATAGCCACCTAGTTTTCCCAGGGGTCTCAACACCTTAAAGGAAACCTCGCTCAAAGGAGGAAAATTTGCTAATCACATCAGAAATGTGCTACTGCAGAGAATTCCCCACAGAATCCAGCTCCTTAGGATGTGCAGAAGGGGAATGGGGGGTGAGAGTGATTTCTGGACTGCTAGGGTACCCCATGGAAATCATCTTTCTCTTCTGAGAGGGAAATAAGAACCCTTTGTTTTTGGGTGGAGTCTGGCAAGTGCACGCTCTTGGAAGGTTATCTCACAAGGCCAAGAGCTCACGCTGTCCAGTCTGCCAACTTCAATCTTGCACCCACGATCCCTGGTCCAGAGCAAGAGCATCCTCAGGCCCTGCCTCAGCGTCAGACAGAACTGCACAAATTCATCACATATTTCTTTACTGAATGACTGCTAAACGCCAGGCCCTCCTGTTAACACTGGAAACCAAGGACCAGCACGTTCTTTTTCCTGGGCAGTTTACAACCTGGAAAAACTACTTATCCATGGAGAGCACATGCCAAGTGATTATCATGTCCTAGGTACCCAGTGTGGTAGATTCTCTCATTATCATTTTCCACAAGAAGAAACTAAGAGTCAGGCATTAAATAATTTTCCCAAGGCTGCACAATGATTGATAGCAGGAGTGGGATTCGAACCCACCTCTCTGCTTCTGGAGTCCTCACTTGTAACCACCACCACCCCTGCAGCTTGGTAGGCAGCACTCTGGAAGCCACAGGCCACTTCACCCATAAAGCCCCTAGCAGGGACTGCAGAGCAAAGAGAACATATAATGTGAGGCTCAACAGTGTGAAGAGGAAAGGAAAACTGTCTTGACAAGCAAGACCAGGATTTTTCTTAGGGAGAGAATTGTCTATAGGGACAACATCCGACAATTGCTTAGGGAAATCAAGGAGCCACATAAACCAGTAGCTCTAGAGGAGAGGGGTGCAGCCTCTGTGACAAAGGAGGAAAGTACGGGGGTCCTGAGACAATCGGAGATGGAGGAAGGCTAGGTGCCAAGCCATGGAGGGAGGGTGGTACTCAGCCCAGCAAACTCCTACCTTCAAGCCTGATTGGTGTATGACTGCTTATTGGCCGTGTGTGGCTACTGAAACCAGAGGAAGACTATGATTCCCATTGGCCAAAGGGGATGCTGGACAGAGGCTGCAATGCTGAGCCCTTGGCTCTGGAAGGAAAGCTGGCTGGTGTATTATAACCCTGTGGGCATACAAAGCTCTCTCCAGGTTAGCTTTGGACTTCCTCTGGCCCTAGACATGAGTAGTGGGTTAGGGCTATTTCCCCTACAGCTCGAGGCTCATCATGACCTCTGGGTAGGTTCTTGGTTATAGCCAGTGTGACCACACCACGTGGACAATGAAGAATTTCCCTTTTCATTCTTTTCTCAAAATGTATTCTGCCAAAGAGTTGGATTGATAGATCATATAGAATACTCAAACCCTAAACTCACCTTGATCCACCTGTAGGGGTGTAATCAAGGAAGAAAGTATTTACATCTTGCCAAGTGATGCTTTCAAGAAAGAAAAAGGCCATTTTCTCATTTCTGGACAGGTATCCCCATAAAAGTCTCAATCACTGATCACTTCTATGCAATCTCCTTCCCTCTGTAAGTATGCTGAATCCCTACAATCAGACTGCTGGTCAGGAAATCTGTCTCACAGAGAAGACACAGAGACTCAGAGCTTACGGAGCTTTGCAGCGGTGACTCCACCCCACTATGTCCCTCAGCTAAGGCCGCATCCTCACCCTGCACTGCTCACCAGGCAGGCAGAACTAGGGCCACAGAACTTCGCAGTACCATCTTCTCCCAACATGAGGACAAATGATTGCCTCAAAACTAATTAGCTGCTCACGCTCAAAACCAATTAATCTTAGTTAAGCTCATTGCAGTCTCACCCTCGGTGATTGAAAATACCAAACCCAAGTTCATCATCAGCGATGGCTCCCCAGCAGGAAACCCGCTCATCTAAATGACTCAGCCTCCTGCGCTCCCTGGGTCCTGATGGGAGAAGGGAGTCTGGCAGCCAGCACCCGAGCCATTCATGGCATGGAGTGGAGCCAGACCCAGCTTACAACGACCCAGGCTGGGTGCGCATTATTAAAACATAAGCTAAAAATCACTTATTCTGCACTCAGTGATGAATAGTGTTTGCCCCTTCCTGGGACATAACAGCAGCCCTGAGAAATGATGCAATTACTCCCCAGGAATGGGGACATTAAGGGACTTGTTACTAACAGGGTGGTGCGTACAATTTCATGGTTAATTAGGGCATGGAGGGAGCACCACTACATTGCCCAGCCTAAACAGAGTTCCCAACGTGCCCCTCTCTTTGCCTTCAAATTGTTATGAAATAAACTTGAAGAACTGAAATCAAAGAAGCTCCAGGTTAATGAGAATGCAGCGAAGGTTGCTGGAGATGATTTGGGGTGATCTTCCACAAGCCAGGATCCAGTGCCCTCTCTACCACTCGCACACTACCTCGGTACCCTCCATGGTATAGCAGGAGCACTTGGAGACATGGTTTCCAGGGAGAAAAATGACTTTTAATCAAGACTGGGAAATGGAATTACATGTGTAATTAGATAGAAGCAGCCACAAAACCACAAGCTGGGGAGCCGGCTGTGACATCACGCTCCTGCCCTTGGAGGCCAGCGAGGATTTAGGCATAAACTATGCTGATGAAGGCATTTGGGTCTTTGTTCTCTGGCCAACTGGAACTTCCCAGGAGGAAAATAATAGTTGCTTAGTCCTCACTGGAAACATCCCACGTGGTGATGCGGTGGTTGCATCTTTCCATCGGCTGCTGCTGTCTGCTCTCCTGGTCGTGCCCTCCAGTTCACCATCCTTGTACACAAATGAACATATGTGTCTGTAGTTCTCACTTTCATAAGCAAACTCCCAATCCCAGGGCAGAAGCCAAACCCTTTCCAGGCCTAGTATCAAAGGTCACCAATCAGGGATTCTAATTGGCATTCTTTTCATTTCAAAGTCCAAGACCTATGAAGCAGGATACAAGGTTTGTTTTAATGGAGACACTGATTTCTTTGACCTCTGCAGGATTGCCCGAGAGTCGTCTTAGGGATAAGAAGAGTAGAGAGGCAGCCACTGCTTGGTACTAAGAGTCTACTAATATAATCACCTCCCTGGGAAGCTTGAAAGGCCCTGCAGGTGTCTCCAAAGAAGAAAGACCGCAACTCAAAGCCCTGCAGCCTGATATTCTGAGTTCAAGACCTGTCAGGGTGGGCCAGAGTGGCTGTGCCAGGGCCAGGGACTTACAATGAGGAAATCAAGCCATTTCAAGGAGAATGGGACAGCAAAGGCCCAGCTCAAGGCCCAGGATGGGTCCATGGCACAGCTTGCAGATAATGCTGAAGCCTCTTCCCTCTTTAGCCATAATTCCAGGTGTGCAGAAACGCCATGAAAATCTGAAGCCAAGGTCACTTTTTATTAATGACACATTATACCAAAAACTCAACTTATTCATAATGCAACAGTATGTTACGTTTTAATGTATCAAGATAATAATAACATGGGACACTATAGGACAGTGGTGGCAAACCTATGGCACACATGCTGCAGCGGGCTGTTTGTATCACTGAGAGCTTTAAAAGGTTCACCATCACAGCTGTGGAATATGCTGGAAAGTTCACAAGAACCCTATGTATGTTGTTTCTGATTCTTTCCCGTTTCTGTAGCTCAGTTTCCTCTTTTGTGAACAGAAACAGTGATTCATTTCTCTTCCAGAATTAGGATGAGAACAGAAGATACAAAGAAAGGGCCCTGCTCTATGTGGATCTTCCTGCCATGTACCTTACACAGGCTGCCTATTCTTAGTCCCTCAGGGAGCTTGGCACTAGTATGATGGCCTTGTTTATAGATGAGAAAGCGAGTTCAAGAGAGTCAAGCAATTTGGTCCAGAAGCCACTGGCTAGTAAGCATCAAGACTAAGAAGTGAAGCTGTGTTGACAACATGTCCTGAGCAACAGACTGATTTAGTTCCTAGGTAAGACAGAAGCTGTATTTCACCAGCACCAAGAAAATCTAGGCCACTACCAGAACTGGGGTGACAGCAAATGTGAATATCCCAGGGCTCTAGGCCCGTTGGTGGCTACAGTTGCATAGCTTTGCTTTGTCAACCTCTGGCACCAGATTCCCTCCATGGGTCTTGCTTGTCTGAACCTTTGAGAAATATTAACTGATCTGGGAAACATCTGGAGTCTGCCTACATCTCAAACCTTCCCTTCCACCCTCCTCCTTCTCATCACTTCAGCCACTCAGGCTGTCATCAGCCTCACTGTAACTGAAGACCCATGTGGCCCCTTCTGTAGCTGGTTGCAAAAGAGGAGGCTCCTCCTGCCCTTCACAAGGACACACATGTGCATGTGAAGTACGGCCAGAGAGCACACTCTGATCTGGTGCTCCTCCCGCTCTGCCAAAACCAGCCAGGCAGTAAAGACAATGGGATGGGGACCCACGGGTGAGAACCCACAAGTAATCCTGCAGACCAAAGCCAAGTGTGATTCCACGGACAGCACACACCCAGGCAGCACGGAGAAACCAAGGCAATATACTTGTAAGCAGTGACCCAGAGGACTTGGAAGTGACACTTGATCAGAAATCTCAGTGATTCTGATACTTAGTTTTTTAAGCTTTTAAAATGAGGCACAGAATTCCTCAACTGGCAAAACTTACTTGGAATTCACAAAGATCCAAAGTGTGATTCCACGGACAGCACACACCCAGGCAGCACGGAGAAACCAAGGCAATATACTTGTAAGCAGTGACCCAGAGGACTTGAGAGTGACACTTGATCAGAAATCTCAGTGATTCTGATACTTAGTTTTTTAAGCTTTTAAAATGAGGCACAGAATTCCTCAACTGGCAAAACTTACTTGGAATTCACAAAGATCCAAAGGAGATTCTCTCTCTCTCTCTCTCTCTCTCTCTCTCTCTCTCTCTCTCTCTCTCCATGCACTGTTTAGTATTTAATTAAATAATTTTAGACACTTTGGGGCTAGGGATTTAGCTCAGTGGTCCCACTGTCTGCTTCACAGTGCAAGGTCCCAAGTTTGATCCCTGGTACCAAAAAACAAAACAAAACAAAAACAATAATAGTAATTGTATACATTTTGCATATTTATTTATTTATAATGACTGAGAAAGACTTTAAATGTGTAGCGATGGTGGAAGTGGTATAAGAACACTTGGAAACAAATGAACAAATTCTGATCCACTTCTGACTAGCAAAAAAACAAATGATTATTAAGATGATGGTTCAAAATTAATATGAAAAGGTCATTAATTTTCATAATATATAAACAGTGACTAATTTCAAGATTTAATGAATGGGAAAAAGATTCACAAACAAGATGGCAAGTTAGAATGCTTAGGAATAAATTGATCTAGAAATGCATAAATTATGTCAAGAAAGCTTTCCTTTTTGGTGCTGGGAATCGAACTCAGGACCTCACACTTTCCAGGCAGGTAAAGAAAATGTTTAAACAGTACCAAAGGGAGACATGATAATCATGAGAACTAGTATCACTCTCTTGGGCAGGACTCAATGTGACAAAGATTTTAATATTTCCTAAATTAATTTGAAAATTTAAAGCAATTCCAATGAAATGTTAATAGGCTGCTACGGGGCACCAGACAAGGTGATTTTAAAGACAAGGTGATTTTTTAAAATGAAAAAAAAATTTAAAAACCACACTGAAAAAATCTAGAAGAAAAACTCAGGAAAAAAGAAAAAGAAAAAAGCCAGCAAGAAGTCAATGAAGATCTAATGCAACCATGTATGGAAATATACATATTACAAAACTTCAATAATTAAAACAGTGTGGTGTACATACGTAAAAGACTGTCAGAAAGACTAATGAATGAAAAAAGACTCAAATATATTTACATTAATATAATATATTAATCTATTCAATTTTTAAATATATTATGAAATGGCATCACAAATCAATGGGAAAAAGATAAACTTTTCAATAGATATTAAGATAACTACACACCAAGAAAACATTATATTTTAGATTTACATGTTTTTAATGGAACCATAATAGTATTTTTTAAATCAGAAAATTCTTTATAAATTAATACAAGGAACTAAAATTCAGACACCATAAAACAAAAGATCAGTAATTTCACTATAGATAAAGCAAAAACTTATTCATGAAAAAAGCAAAGTAAAAAACAACAAAAAGCTGGGTCCACTCTGTGTGTGTGTGTGTGTGTGTGTGTGTGTGTTTGCACGCATGCGGATGTGCATGAGCATTGCTGGGGATCAAACCTGGGGCCCTATACACACCAAGCACTCCTAGCCCTGAACTACAGCCCTAGTCCGTGGGTTCAGTATTTTCAATGCGCTCCAAAGATCAAGGGATAAAATCTACTACAAAGAGCTCCCCAAAAGAATAGAAAACTGGACAAGGAGCATGAACACATGGCTCACAGAACTTGAAATACACACAACTCCTGAGTATATAAGAAGCTTAATCTCACTCAAAAAATAGAATGCAAATTAAAACTTAGTTCTCCTACTATTTTTACCCATTGGATTGGCAAAACTCCTGAAGTTTGATTATGTATTCTATTGACAAAACTATGGAAAAACAGGCACACTTATACGTGACTGGTGGGAGTAGAAGCTGGCAGAACCCTTTTGAGAAGGAATTTTCAATATCTAAGTTACAAATGCAAAAAATTCTTTTACTCTGCAATTCCATTTTTAGGAATTCATTTTATAGATATACATGCAAAAATGCAAACTGACCTAATTACAAGATTATTCTATGCAGAACTATTTTTTAAAGCAAAAGACTGAATAGAATCTAAATGTTGTTATTAGGAAGCTAGTTAAATAGGTCATGGCACATCCATATGATCGAACACCAGGCAGCTAGTTAAAAGAAAGGACAATTTTACATCATTTACTAATACAAAAATACCTCTAAAATGCATTACAAAGTAGGAAAGTAAAGAATAGGTAAGTGTATTTAGTATTCCTCCATTTGCATAAGAGGTGAGAGAACATGAATTTATACTCATGTATGCTTATAATTATAATCATAGAGAACATCTAGAAGGACCCCTAAAGATTAATAATGTGTTTATCTACAGGACAATTTCCATTCTACTCATGCTTAAAACTACTAACTTTTGAACCATACGAAGGCATGACCCATTCACAAATTAAGTACATTAAAGTTGTTTCTTAAAAGAAAAACATATGCAAATGTATAAATATAGATACTACAAAAAATAAAGAAATTCTGGAGAACATAGAGAAAGTGAAGGATGATGGTAGAAGAGGGAGTAGTACTCTACAAAGACCAGTGTCAGA
Source organism: Fukomys damarensis (assembly GCF_012274545.1). Taxonomy (NCBI): domain Eukaryota; kingdom Metazoa; phylum Chordata; class Mammalia; order Rodentia; family Bathyergidae; genus Fukomys; species Fukomys damarensis. The sequence goes on from NW_022900913.1 coordinate 67,892,523, forward strand.
TGCAAACACTGGAGAAGCTGATAGGGTAAACCCTACAAACATACGCCATAATGTGTCTGGACACAGTAATTCACGTGCATTACACAACACTCATATGCACATGTGCACATATACATGTTTTATTATTTAAAAATTTTCATGGCAATAAATGCCCAGCAACTCTGTATTAGAAAATCATTTTAAGGAAATTCTTAAGAATACATGCAAGGTCTGAGGTACAAAGTTATACCTCAACCCAAATGCTCTAAAACAGATGATCAATTAGGTCAATCATATCCTCCAATGCTGTACAAGGGCAAGCCAGACAGGTGCCAAATATTCCAGCTGTAGAATATTTAGTGGTACCAAAAGATGCTTATTTTCAGCTGCAAAGATACACACCAACATATTCACTGCAGTTAATCTCCAAGAGGGGGATTGGGGTGGCTTTATTCTTTTTGCATATTCATATTTTCCTATTTTTCTGTAATAAATATGTATTACTTAAGTAATAAAAATCAACAAAAGTCATTTAAGAAGAAAAGCAAAAACTGAGCTTAGCTGATTGATATCTGAGAGAGTTGCCCTAGCAGACATCTCCTCGTCTAGAGTCTTGACTCATAGTTTTTAAATTATGCTGTGGTTAATCCCAAAGGGCTTCCTCCTCCTCCATGGGGCTACTGAGGGCATGGGGGTAGGAAAGACAGAGGGGCATGGTGTTTGAGGCTCTGTTCCGCATCTCAGGACTCCCACCTCCCACCCCCAACCCCTTGAACTAGGGCACTTTTCTGTGTTTAGTCTAAGTCTTAACTTTATAATAGAGTCTGCCAAATGGGCTTGGTGGCACATGCTCATAATCCTAGGACTCTGGGAAGATGAGGCAGGAGGATCACTAAGTTGGAGCCCAGCCTGGGTAACTCAGCAATTTAGCAAGACCCTGTCTTAAAATTAAAATTTTCAAAAGAGTTTGTCGATGACAAAGAACACAGGAAGACTGTACCACGAAGCTCTGTCCTTATGCCGAGTCCAGACACCAAGAAGCTACCCAACTCCCAGTACCCTGAGAGTGCCTTCTAGGAACTCAAGTAACAAACCTGGAGGGCCATTCCCCAGGCAGATGGAGAGCACAGATGTATGCCAAAGCTGAGGCCAGGGCTGACTGCGAGGCAAAAGGGTACCTCTGTCCTTTAGAGAGGGTGTGGATTTAGGGTCAGGGCCACGTGTCAGGCAAGGTTAACCAGAATGGGCATCCTAAAATACAAAGTCAGACTGGGGAAGGGGTCAGGGTTCCTCTAACCAGCACAGGCTGGAGGACAGCACAAGATGTTTTTGACAACACACTGAGTCTCAGCCATCAAAGAAGACCTGGTGCTGGATGGTCAGACTCAGGCTGGGATTCCCCCAATTCTAGCAGCTCAAGACCAGCATCCTGCTGGGCCCTCTTCTGGGTGAGGGTCCTCACTTTCCCTACAGCTCTTCTCCACATGGCCACAAAGACAGGAGTCAGATATACCAATCACTGTGTCCCCTGGCTCATAAAGTGCCTAACACTGCATCCAGATCTGAAAAGTCATCTGTCTAATAGTAACACAACTGCGGCTATCACTTGTTTTCTCTATTAGGCTCTGCAATAACACCTACAATCTTCTTTAAGCCTAGCACCAAGATTACGAGCTGGTGGAGAAGAGTCATTACAAATGGCCCAGTTTCTCTTCTTCACTCCTATTCTGTGCCATGTGCCCTGCCAGCCACTTCTATTTGGAGATGAAGTCTATATTTCAGTCTAGGACTGGAGACAAATGTTGTGACTTTCTCCGGCTGATAGAATGAGGCAGATGTGATGGTGTGCTGATTCAAGTCTATATACCTCAGGAGTCCTTCACATTTCTACTCATGCTGTTGCGACCCTGCCACTTCCATAAGAATTAGCCTGCTTGGGATGCTGCAGGATGAGGTCACATAAAGAAAAGTCACTCAGCCATGGACCCCTAAACCACCCAAGTCATTACTGGGCCCACCAAAATCAGCTAAGGCTGGCCAGGCAAAACTATCGAGGTGACCTGCAGAGTCATGAGAAGATGTGATTGTTGTTTTAAACTCCTCAGGGATAGTTTGTTACACTGTGCTATTTTGGCAATAAAAACTGGACAGACGTGGACACCATTGCTGTCACCAAGCTCAAGTGGAGAAGGGAGAAACATTCTGCTTATGGGCTAAATGTCTGTGAGCCCTCCCCGCACCACCCCACCATCATCACCACAATTCATCATCACCATGTGACAGTATTTGGAGATGAGATCTTGGAGGTAATCAGCATTAGAAGAGGTCACGAGGATGAGATGTCCCATAATAACATTAGTGCCTTCATATAAACAAATAACAGAAAACACTCTGTCTCTCCTCCCTACAATGAGGTCACAGCAGGAGGGCAGCAGACTAGGAAGCCAGCCCTCACCAGAAAGGAAGCTTGCTGGCTCCCTGAAGTCCAACTTCCATTATCCAGAGCTATAAGAAAATATGTGTCTGTTGCTAAGCCCCTAGTCTATGGTACCCTGTTACTGCCTAAGAGAAGACCTGAGCAAACAAAGATGAGATCGCACAGCTGCTAAGTGACAAAGTAAGAATTCAAAGTTGTGCTGGTTAGTAACCACTGCTTCCTCCCCAGCCTTGGGATGATTGCCTCCATTTCCAGGGAATTTCTCAGCCACACCCCAGGGTCTGCGCCCTACCTTCAGGCACCCTGAAGTACTACATGTGTGAGGCATATGGGATTCCAAGGCTGGAAGAAGACTTAACTCCAATTTCCTGGTTACACAGATGACAATGCTAAAGACCAGATAATGCACACATCCTGGCCAAGGGCAAGCTGTTTGTTTATGCCAGGAAAAGACTGAAGCAAAGGTCTCTGCCACCTGGGGAAGAGCTCCTCCATGCAGTCCCCTGGGCTGGTCTGCCTTTCACAAAGTCCAGTGGATGCCCACTGGAAATTTTCATCTTGTTTCCAACCCCATTGTCTCCAAAGTCCCAGGCTTGAGTTCTAGGAGCTGGAACACCTGGGACTTGCTCATGAATTTCTACTGCCACCTGCCCTTTCGCCATAACCCTCTCCACAGACAGATGGTAAGATGTAAATGGATGCCTCAGCCTCCAGGATGTGTTAAGAAAATGAGGCTGCTTCAGCCCACCAGAATCCTAACAGCAGCAATCTTGTGGCCATGTAGGAATTGGAGCCCCCCAGCAACTTCTCCAAGGACACATGGTAGATCTTGTAGCAGAGATTGTAGCTTATGGAAACTATTTGATTGCGGCCATATGTACAGTAGCCTGGTAGCTACTGCCAAGGCCATGTAAACCACTCAGCAATCAAGAGCCCCTAGGGCTTGGGGCCATCTGCCACACAAAGACAGAGCCCCGTTTGAGATGTCACGAAGCATCAGAGGATGCTGTGTGCCTCCCTCAAAGTTGGAGCACTGCCCCAGCCACTGAGCTATGGTGGAAGTGGGAGAAGGTAAAGCTTGCAAAGTACATGGCCTAGGGCTGCAGTATCGAGGACACTCTAGGGACATATGATGGACAAGGATGGTCCTGGTCCTCAGGAAGGTCCAGAAAAGTAGTACAAATGCCCAGAGGCATTTGTATAGAGGTAGACATATACACAGACGGCAACTCTGGCCTGGAGAAAGAGGGGGAAAGAAGCTTGCAGACAGCTTGAGGGCATTTTGAAACCTTTCCTGCAGTTGTGTCTCTGCAGTGCAGGGTTCAAGGCAGGAATGAGGTGGATGAGATCAATGTTTTCTACAGTAGCTAAGTGTTGACTTCAGGGGCACCAGGTTCTTCAGCATCTGGGTCTCTACCCCATCATGGACCAAGAGAATGGCTAAGGTTCACACCCTACTGCTGCCACTACACTGCTTACAAACCAGCTGTGTTCTTCCTCCTCTCAATAAAGATAATGTTCTCCATGGGGTTCTTAGGCCCCTGTCCACCCCTTAACCTTTCCGTGTCTTTATTCTCAGGCTCTCACCTGGGCTCCAGGCACCCGGCTCTCCTTCAGCAGGGGTGTGGCACATGATTTCCCTGGCTAGGAGTCTCACCCCCAGGTCACTTACCCTAAGCAGCCTCCTCTGTCCCTCCAGGCTGGACTGGATTGATCCTCTCCCGGATTCAAATCTTTCTTCCACCACACTGCAACATGATCACATGATACTCCCTTTGATGGAAGCGGTCAGTCCTTTCCCATGTGTTAGTAAACCCTACAAGAGCAGGAGCCTCATCTGCTTCTGCGTATACTTTCATGCTCCATAGCTAACAGTGCCAGGTGGCCAGCATGTGCTACCCTAACATTTGATGAATGAACAGACGGATGAGCAAGGCAAGTGTGGTTAACTAATTGTCAACTCAACTAGCTTGGGAGCTGCCCAGGGGATTGGTGGACCACACTTCTGGGGGTGTCTGGGTGAGCCATGGAGGTGTGACCTTGGGTACTCTACCTGGACCTTGGCCCCTTTCTCTACGGCATTGTTCCTCTGCTTGGCTTTCCACATGCTCTGAGTTGAAGTTTTCCATTGCCAGGCCATTCATCATGATGTTTCTGTTTTGGAGCCAGCCAGCCATGGATTGAACCCCCTGAGACTGAGCCAAATTATCCTGTCCTTCTTTAAGTTGTGGATGCTGAATATCATGTCTCAGAAACAGGAAAGTGATTGAAAGAACTGATAGAAAGAATTGTAAGTAGGAGTTTTGCTTGGGAATGAAGGATCCTGTACTTGCCTTCCCTTCTTAGGTTGGATGTCCCCAGAAGCATAACTTGGACCAAAATCTGAGCATAGATCTTTTTTCTTTCTTTTTTTTATGGGTACCAGGGATCGAACTTGGGACCTTGCACTTTCAAGGCAGGCAGCAGATCCACTGAGCTAAATCCTCGGCCCAAGAAAAGATTAATTTATTTCAGATGTAAGATCAGGTAGAACTGATAGGAGAGTGAGAAGGACAGTGAAGAGAGGAAGGGTGGAGGGAAGAAGGGAAGAAGGAGAGAAAGAGAGGAGAGGAGAGGAGAGGAGAGGAGAGGGAGAATCAGGGTATATATATAGGAGCACCCTGGACTGAAGACAGGGGAAGGAGGAAAGAGGAAGGGAGGAAGTAAGAGGTTATACAGATATCTGTATGTGTGACAGGTCAGGTGGGAACAAGAACTCAGTCCTTTTCCACTTGGCTTCTGACCTGGTTCATGGAGATTCCAGTCCCATGGTCCAGGCTGCCATAAAAGCTCTCAGACCAACTTGACACTTTTTAACCACTACTGCTTCCTCATCAACCCAGAGTTACAGCTCTTCCAGCAAAGAGGTCTTTTTAGGTAACTCTCATCCCCAGCCCAGGCTTCCAGCAATATCCAGCCCATACGATCTAACTGAAAAGCCTGAGCTACACCTTGTACGGAAATGACTGCCCAAGCCAGGGTTTTCTGGCATCCACTTGCCTTGATGTCCAGAGCCCATGTAATTCCTGCCAAATGACAGACACCCAACATGTTCCAGAGCTCTTGGGAGAGGGTTTAAGACCCAAATGGTCCCTGGTCCTCCACTGAACTCCAAGTGCAGGCACCACCCACTCAGCCACTCAGCCAGACATGCAGTAGGTTCTGTCCTGAGCACCTGCTGTACATCTGGCACATGCTTGGCCCCAAGAGCACAGCTAGGAAGGCATAGCAAGACCTGTGCCCACAGAGCTAGAGTACAGCGGAGGACACGGGTGAGGGTGGGTGGGCAAAAGTAACCTGATGATCACTCCTTCAATGGAAAGGTGGCAAAGACAAAAGCAGTCTCAGGCAAAGGAAAAGAACTGGTCTTTACTGAGTACCTACTGTGCAACATGTATTCTGGCACATGCAGGGATTTATGATCAATCATCTATAGAGCCATTGTTCCTCTGGCCATGGACAAGCAGAAGGCAAAGTACTATTTTACAAAATCATTCTCCAAAAAACAGTAACTTATATTTAAATTCCTGACAAATTGTCTCCTATTGACAAGCATTTTTCATTTACTTTATTTTAACCAACAAAATACCATTTGGGGGAAAAGACATTAGCCTGAGACAACCTCAATCAATGATACCTTGGATGCTGGTAAGAGGTTGCCTGCTGGAATCGTTAAAAGAGGAGGCAAAGATATTTAACCTCTATTTAATAATTATTCTTGGGTTTGACCTCGGAATTACAAGCTGGGTATATTGTTCTAAATACGCCTTTTACAAATCACTCTAAAATGTAATACCCTACATAGCTACATTTCGGAGCTCATGAATGTACACCCACAGAATAAATGAAAAAAGCCACTCTTCTAATATCATGCAAATGAGCACAGTGGTTGATCAAATCTCCAGAGGCAGCATTTTACACCAGTCCACAAAGTGTTCTGTCTCAAACCAGCACTGTGGACATGCAGACTCGAGCCCAGGAAAACCAGGTTAGATGCCACACACGATAGCTCGAGGATGACAGAAGCCCAGAAAGGCTTTGAATAAAATTGCTCCAAGAAATAAACAAAGAAAGGAAAAAGCAGTATTTCTAAATTAACATTCTATTTTCCATAACATGTGGATTTAAATATGAGTGGGCAACCAAATTAATAAGTCAAATGCTACAGCAAGGTATCCAGCACTTGCATCGGCCTGCCTCCCTAGGAATTTGTATGCTCAAGTTGACCTCCTTCCCCATAGGATCTTCTCACAGGGAAAATCCTCAGGAGCTACTCTGAATTCCAACATTTATGGGAAGTGGTTTTGGGCACAGTGGGAAGCTCACAGTTCTACCCATCAAACAGACCTCACCCCACCAATGAGAGTGCCTCATAAGGATGCCCTATTTGGAAGTACAGGGTTCCCATCCTGCTGATGAGGGTTCCATACAGAAAGGATCTGGAGGCCGATGGCTCAAGGGCACAGACACAAAGGGGACAACAGGACTGCATCCCCACCTGCCTCATTAAGAAGGCTGTGTCACCAAGCCAAGCCAGGTGTCAATAGGCGTCAGACCCCCACCCAGCCCAGCACTGCACGCCTAAGCTATCCACCCAATTTCAGCACTGAACAGGATCATGCATTCATAGTGAACAGAGCCCCAGGCTCCCTCCTCGTCTTAGTCACATTCTCCTGCCTGGGACAAACTACCCAAAACCCACAAATTAAAAGATGAGAGCTTTATTTTGGCTCACACTTTCAGTCCATGGCTCCAAGGTTGAAACAGCATGGTAGAAGGGCCTTTAGAGCGCAGAGCTGCTCACATCATGGCAGCCAGAAAACAGAGAAAAAAGGAGGAGTCAAGGAGGGAGATGCACCCTTCCAGGTCAATCTCCAGGAAACTACCTCCAAAGCACCCCCACTGTCTAACTTTCCAAAAGCCCCACCTCGAACACAAGTGATTTGGAGGATACTCCAGACCCAAACCCAACACTCCTTTAGAGATGACCAAGCCATTTGCCAATAGAGCTGGATGGAGAGGGATGAGCCCTCAGCACCAGCCACCAGCAGATCCACTGACTTCACAGTGCATCCCTCCCCAGAAGGTCAGGTCAGAGTAGCCCCTACTCTTCAGCCTGCCACACCTCAAGCTCTGCCTTCCCAGTACGCATGGTGCTGGCCCTTCTTGAGGGCCCTTACTTCCCCCTCTTCTACCTCCTGAATGTTGCCCCTGAGGGCTGCATTCCACACCCTACACCTACAGCAAGGCCTCTCCCCAGGGAGTTTTTGAGGCCCTGCTGTCTGAGCACCTGAAGGCATCTCAGGGTTTTGTGGCCCCAAAGAAGCTCAAGAGAATCACAGGCCACCTCCCAACTCCCTCTGTCAGTCAGGACCCCTTCTGCAGGCCATGCAAAGAAAGCCCCAGGTGGGAAGCCTTGGCAAAACCTCCTGACCCACCTCTTTTCAGGACTTCCTTTCCAGTCTGATAGCAGCCTTCAAAATGGTGGCCCTGCCTCTCACCAGCTCCGCTCCCTGCTTCCAGTTTCATGGTCTTGGAAACACAGTCATGCATCCATTGACATGCTGTCCTGCCACTTTCTCTTAGGCAAGGAGAGGCAAAGCCCCCATTGTTATTCCTGGTGGCCCCGGTCACCTGAGGCCTCTTGCAGGTCCCCTGATGTCAGACCCACCTGCTTCCCGAGAGCCCATCCTGCTCTGTCTCCCATGCCAGCACACAAAGTGTCACCAGTGTCACCATCACGCTCAACCAAGACTCTTCCTACAGGAATCCCTCAGTGCTCTATTCCTTGAAGGCCAGGTGCCCTCCCTCCCTCCCTCTGGCATCAGGGGAGACCCCAAAGTGCTGAGCCACAGTCCTGGCCTCGCCACATGCCAAAGACGTGCCTCAGTTTCTCCATCCGCATAAGGAGGGTAGTAACATTCTAACAAGGAGGAAGAAGCTTCACTGTGGTTTCCGTTCCTGCTGCCCAGCACCCATCTGGGGCTCTAGTGCAGAGGGGCTCTTTTCTTCACTGAAGTTCCAGGGTAGAATTCACCCTCCCTGAGGGTCAGGCCAACATCTCTGGGACTTCTCCTAAGGTTCCGTCTATGCTTGGCCTCCATCCCCTCCCTGTCTGGTTTCCCCATGCTTCTCAAGCACCCAGGCAGCACCTCCCTTAGAAACCACTTGGGCCTGAATCCCACCTGGCAGAGCTGTCCCAGAGTCCCTGTTTGTATGTCACGTGCCTGGCAGATGGCTCCCAAGGCCATCATTACCGTCCACCATCAATCTCAGGTCCCATCCCATCTCCTCCGGGACCATGGGTCCTTGCAGTGAGACCCTGACTTTCATGTCCATGTGAAGTCCTGTCCCAGGCAGGTCCAGTCTCAATGCCCAGGCCCATCAAGACTCCACCTCTGGTGCCCAGAGCTTCCTTTCTCCCTGCTCACGGGGGGACAGGGTACAAACAGGCACAACCATTGTCCTCTCTCTGGAGCCTCTTGGAGTCCTTCAGGTGGGAGAGGGGTCCTGCCTGGAGTGGGGGAGGCTGGGAGGAATCCAGGGCCCAGTGCAGCAGGATGTCAAAGCCCCGCCCAGAATGAGAAGGCTGGAGGCCTCCTCTGCCACATAGGCTGACACTAACATGGTTTCAGTGTCGAGGGAACCCCTCTGCCCTTGTCAGAGTGGGACACAAAAGGCCCTGCCCTGGCACGGACTCTCCAAAAGCAAGGAGGAAAGAAAGACTGAAGCCACTTCAGTATGGAAGATGTAAGTGCACGTGATTCACTTAAACTGACAACATAAAGACGTAATACCCATAGGCTTTAAACAAAACACAATAGCACTGCGAAGCATAAAGGGGATAGTGGGGAGCAGACAGTGGAAGACATGGGCCAGGACAGGGATCTGAGAGGACCCCCAAATCAGCTCAGCTTCTTAAACACCTACAGTGCCCAGACTCCAAAGAGGTTGTTAAAAAGCAGGGCAAAGGCCAGGGATTTAGCTCCGTGGCACCACACCTGCCTTGCAAGCATGAGGTCCTGATTTCAATCCCCTATACAAAAAAAAAGCAGGGCAAACTGTACAAAGGTGTAACATACGTCCTAACCTCAGTGTCACATTTAATAGAAATGAATTGGAAATCCTTCCAAAAGCACCAGGCTGATTAAATAAATTATGATACCACTTATCATTCATTTAACCAATCTTCTATATAAGAAATACTTTACAGCTGTTAGAACTAAAAATCTAAATTAATATAAGTTTATAAGAAAGGCTTTGATGATATATTCTGATGTAAAAAAGCAGATAAAAGGGCCGGGGATTTAGCTCAGTGGTTCTGCCGCCTGCTTCGCAGGTGTAAGGTCCTGAGTTCGATCCCTGGTACCAAAAAATAAATAAATAAATCAGATTAAAGAAGATAAAAGTATGAATGGTTATTTCATGGTTTTAGGATATTTTTTTTTATATATATAAAACTTTGTATAAAGTCTAGAACACATGTGGTCCGTTCTCTCCCAACCACCTGGCCAATGCCTCTTCATTGTTTAAAATATTACAATGTAAGAGATTGTTTTTATAAATAGTTTTACTAGAATACATGCATATTTATTGATTTATGAGTTATCTATGGCTATGGTCAGGCAGAAGGGTAGAGTTCATCAACAGCAACAGAGATTGTATGTGCTACAAATTACACCTACTCCTTTTAAGAGTTTATCTAAACCAATGGTACACACCTATAATCCCAGCACTCTGGAAGCTGTGGTAGGAGGATCACTGTGAATTCAAGGCCAGACTGTGCTACATAGTGAGTTTGAATCCAGCCTGAATTACATAACAAGACTCTATCTCCAAAAAAAAGTTTAAAAGATAAAAGAAAGAGTTTGTAAATTCTGTATGTAAAAGAATAGATACCAAATGTTAATTATGTTTATTTCAAAGTACTGAGAAGTTGGGTCACTTTATTTTATTTTTCATCTACACCTGCATATATAGTTACATTTTTCTACCATGCTAATGTGAAATCTTCTAAAAGAGCACATGATTTAGAAAAGCAATGCTTCGGTACATTTACTTCAAAAAGAATTCCATTAGTGTTCACAACAATCTTCCCCATTTTATACCTGAGAACAGAGGTTGAAAACACTGACAATTTGCTCAGAGTGCATGGGAGACACCAGACCAGTTGGTATGACCCAAAGATCTTAGACTGAGCACAAAGTTCTGAATGGATGCAAGAATGGGGACACAGGGACCCCCCCCAAATCCACAAGTCCTCCTTGAGGAGGCTGGTCTGGGCATGCTGCATCACACACAGGACTGAGCAGAACTCTGGTGTGGCCTTGAGTCTACAGAGCCCTCTCCACTGCCCGGCCAGTGGTAATGGGTGTGGTGTTTCTTCTATGTCACCAAGGTGGGCAGGCACCAGCCATGCCAAAGTTGGAGACCAAACCAAACCCTCCCTGAGCTCCAGCAGGTCCTTCCACCTCTGCCCACCATCCCACCCATCTCCCTCAGGCTGCCCAGGATTCACACCTGTCGTTCCCTTTGCACAAAACATCCATTCTCCCAGCCACCTGGCACATGCCTCTTCATTCTTTAAGAGAAAGATCATACAATAAAAACTCACTGTCCATAGGAAGTTTGAGATTGATCCCTTGCCTTACACAGAACACAGTGTTCTCAAAGTGTATTCCTCGGCCAACCACACCACCTTGAAACTCGCTAGAAATGTACATGCTTCCATCTTATCCTAGACCTACTAAGTGGGAAACACCAAGGCAGGGCAACAACCCCTCCAGCGACTGTGCCTGCTCAAGGTAGAACCTCGCTCTAACTCTGTGGCCAGCCCATGCCCTCAATCAGCCTTCTGTCTGCCCAGCCTTCTACCCTCCATCTCAGTAAGGCTTAGACCCAGACAGCTCATGTCCCTTGCTGTGCCTGCTGTTGACCCATTGGCCTGACCTCCTACCTGGTGAGACTCTCTGGACAGGGGCTATTTCTGCTTCCTTCTCCCCAGGACCAAGCACAGAACCAGCTCCCCACTCAGGGCTCAGGAGCCCCTACAAAATTGAGTCAACTCACTTCATGATTACTTCTGTCCCCTTCTTTGGAGAACTAAGAGTGACCACAAGGCAGTCTCAGCCTCCTCTGGCTCCACAAGGTAGCAAGAACCAAATGCCTGCAGCCCCATGGAGCAGAGGTATTTCAGCCGCAGATGAAGTAATCCCTATTCACGGCATCTGTTAATCACTCAAGATCCTTCTAGATGCACAGGGCTATAGAATGAAAGGTGTTATTAATGAAACCATCCCGACTGGGAGGCAGCTCTGAATAGCAGCCCTCCTTCCCAACAATGCCTTCCCTGGCAAGCTAATCCCCTGCCATTATTTTAAATTCTTCAAGTGCTACAAAAGTCATGTAGGTTGTTTTCCCGAATAGTCACTTAGCTGACAAGCATTTTTTAATTGACAGAACATTCTGAAAAGACAGATTAAAGAGTAGGGAGAGCAGTATTAAGATGGCGAAATGGCCCCCACACAGCAGGAGGCTAAATTGACTGAAATGTAAGATTCGGAACAGGAGTTATTAATCATCCCCCCAACCACACAGCTCCTCCCCAGAAGGAGGGAAGCAGAGAACTTCCTCCACGGGAGGCTGAAGTCCAAGGATGAGCCTAGAGGGCCTGCTCACCTCCCACAAGCTCATACCCAAGCTGAAAATCCAAAGTCAGCAGCAGTAACAAAATCCTTTCTAATGGCTAAACTGCAGATATATGTCCAGAACTTGTCAACAGGTTGTGTGTGTGCTGGGGGGTTACAAAGATCACTGCAATGGGACACAGCCCCACTGTCCAAATGAGGAGACAGACAGGTACCCAATAGCTTGCAAAAGGCAGAGAGAGCTAAGGTTGAATTCAAGTTGGCTGAACTTTGGGCTCTTTCCTGCTGTGAGGCCACCTCCTCCCCCTTAGGGTAATGTACCTTAGAGTGACTGCAGAGTGGCAGCAGGCTCAGACAGAGGACACCCAGAACCACGACCCAGACCCCAGTGATGGGCTGCCCGGCACAAGCTTCCCCTGATGCTGGCAGGACCCAGGTCTCTGCAGTGTGTTGTTGTCATACTCACCCGAAGTTTATGGAGCTGCAGAGCCTCAGGGTAGGATCCACCCATCCATCAGCCCTCCTTTAATATCACTGGAGCTGATGGGCACCCCCCTGATGGTCCTCAAACCATGGGCGTGCTTTGAACAGCTAATGAGGCATGCAGGATGCCTTCGCCACTTTTGTTTTCAGATTTCCTGGGGTGAGATAATGTGGCTGATGAGGCAGTGCACAGCTGAGCCATCCCAAGCACTGATAAGGTGTTAATAAACCTTAGCAAATGCTGATTAGAGGCGGCTCCAGAAGCACAGAGCTACCACCCTGATCTGCTCACATGCGGAGCCTGGCCAATTAAACTGGGAGCTTCTGCATTTGGAACTAATCCCAGGAAGGCGGATGAACAGAATGTCTCTCCAGCCCAAGCAGCCAACCACAGGTTAGGCTGGCCCAAGGTGGGGCCCCTGGGTGTCTGGCTGACTCTTCACACTCAGGATAGTGTAAGCAAGGGATCCTAGCAGACCTCACCCCACAACGCCAGAGGCCACAAACAACTCAGGCCTCAGGCAACTTTAAGGAACCAGGGATTCAAGACTATAGTTAAAACTTCCTTGAACATCCTTAGAGCTGACATGAGAACTTTGAGGGTGAGAGTTTCAAAATTAGCAAAGGAATGGAAACAAATGATGGGTTTCCCCACACAGCTTCCCTTCTCCTCCTGAGAACTGCAATGGTTCTGCCTCCTGCAGAAATGCCAAGTGGCTCTGCCCTTCCCTGAAGGTGGCCACAGCAGGTGAACCCCGTCATGGGACGCAAGAGCCCAGCCTTGTGCTATTCCCACTCCAGGGCTCCCCCATGGGGTCAGCTGAGCAGGGCTCCTTCCCCTGTCCCATCCAGTATGCTTACTTTGAATCCTGAAGACTTCGAGACTCTCCTGGGGCCCAACACTGGCATGGAGCCGGGCTCTGCTTCCCAGGGAGCCGATTTTCACAGGGAGAAAAGGAGATGGATTAGAAGAGTGCTCATGCTTAGACATGGGTATGTGTCAGGCTCACTGTTGCACTATCTTTTGTCTGCACATTTGTGAGGTATGGAGAAACATCACCATTCACAGGCAAGGGGACAGAGGCTTGGACCAGGAAATGCTTCAGCCAAGGTCACACACTTCTCCACAGGAAAGACTACACCAAAGTCTGTTGTTGCTGAAGTCAAAGCAAGTATATTTCTACAATGCCATGACTTCCCCACATTCACCATGAGCCACAGGAAGTCAAAAGGAAAGAGAAAAGAGCTTAATAAAGATACACATCTAGAAAGATATATCAGGCTGAAAGCTGACAGAGCCATAGGAAGAAAGGCAGCCTCCCCATGCTGAAGAGCTTCAATATCTATCCTGTGCCTTCAGCATCAGCCCCAGGTCGAATTCTCACATATTGCTTGGCACGGAATTAACAGCTCACCACCTCTCTGATTCCCAATTACAAAGCACACCCTGCATGTAGCTAGGGATGCATATTTCACTGGTCAACAGATTGGGGTAAATGTTTCCACTTTGGGTGCCTGCCTAAAGGAGCTAACAGCTTCAATAAAGGTAAAGACACCTAATGCCAGCTTCAGTGGCTTCTGATGCTGTCACATAAGCTCAGGCTTAATTAAAATGAACTGTGTGAAGAACATCTCTGGGAGGCAGCTTGCTCTGAGGATGTCACCCAAGGACACCGCCGTTCCTAAGAAGGCAGATAGTCTAACCCCAATCAAAACAAACCCACAGTGAAATGTGCCGCTGTGGTGTAGACAGTACAGCTGCTGAACAGGGAGGAGCAGGAAGTTCCCTTTCTGCCACAATCACTGTTCTGTGTCACTCCTGTGTCACTCCTCACCCCCACCCTGGCGTCCAGCAAGTCCTCCTCCCGTAGCCACTGTCAGAAACTCCAATCTGGCCCTCTTTCAATTTGACATGAGTGACAATTTCCTGGAGATGCCACAAGGAGGGAGCATGTGTATGGACAGCGGGGGTGGGGGTGGCAGTGCTACATACTGATGGCTCCCTAATGACAGGTGCAGGTGGGAGGGGCTTTGCGCACCTGGGCCAGGTCTATAACACAACTGTTGCTGTGCTAGATGCCTGGTGGGCTAGGCCTAGAGGTGAGCAGGACTGTGAGCTGCCTCAGCTTTGAAGGGAGAACTGGGGGGAACCATACTGGGGTGTACTCCGGATTGCAGAATACTGCCCCAGGAGGGCAGCAGTCCAGAGTGCTGCCCTCCCTGACATGCTGAGCAACCAGGAAGCGTCATCAGTAAACCTGTGCTGAATCTCATTCTCCAGGGGGAAAATGCCCAGGAAGTTACCAGGCAAGAGCATCTTCATTTCCTGTTGGCCAGGAGCTCCCTCTAAGCATACACAGAAGTCTGAAGAAGGGATCCGGTCACCCTTGGAGCCCAAGGGAGTGATGGGGAGGGCAGGGGTGTCAGGCCACTCTCTGGACCCTGGGAGACAGGCCCACCTAAGACTCCAGGGCACTGAGTATGTAGAAGGGAGGCAGGGAGCTGGGTAAGGAGCTGTCGTGGTATCACCTACCCTGGTGCAAGATCTGAAGAGACGTCTGTCTGGGGGCACAAGGAATGAAAGTCATTCCAAGGCCAGAGAGCCAGCACTTTGTCCATGCTTACCACACCCCGTACTTTGCTCCGCCCCCCATCTGCCTGTTGCTTCTCTCACAGTTCAGAAACATCTCTGGTGGTCCAGATCTCCTTGGGCTGGGCAAACCACAGAATAATTGGCACCTGAGGTTGAAAAGGGCATTAGGGTATTGGCAATGCCCCCAAAAGCCACAGAAACCAAAGTATAGACCCTCAGTGACAGCAGGGTCAAGCTGCATGGTCCACACCATTTACCTACCCCACTTCCTGAAGAACAGTCTCTTTGCAGAATCAGGTCTTTCCCCAGGAGACATCCTCCCAGGGAGGATAACTATTCAAATGAAAGTAACTGCCTCAAATGCTGCCCTGCCCAGGCTGGGATGGGCACAGGCTTCAAGACCTCTTCCTGACACTCATCTTTCCAGGGGCCTGCACCACATTACACCTTCAGGACCCAGGGGAGTCTGCAGGATAACCTGGTCCCCAATCCTCAATGGTCATCGATGAACACCCATTAGCCTTCCCAGAAGCCCCAGAGCTGCAAGGAGAGCAGGGGTCCCAGTCATAGGGCTCAGAGAAGACCCAGGCACCTGCTCACTCCTGTGCAGTGCTGTCCCTCAGCACTCTCTGTGCATGGGGTGCCTTTCAGCAGGTGTTCATTGGCTGAGCCTGGCACTGGAGCAGGCCCTGTGGACACATAGATCAACAAGAGTACGCAGAGGGTTTTATCAAAGCTTTTTTATGGCGGGGGTGCTAAGGATTGAACCCAGGACCTTCACACTGAGCTACATCCCCAGCCCTTTTTATTTTTTATTTAGAGACACCATCTCACTAAGTTACAGCTTTTATCTAGACACCCAGTGTTACAACTTTTATCTAGAGCCTTGAGGGCTCAAGGTGAGGCTTCAAGGTAGCTGGATTAAGGGTATATGATAACTAAATTGGGTTTGAATAGTTCTGGATGTAGGCAATGGAAGCCCCACCTTGGGTGGGAGTGGCACCAATCAACAGGCTTATAGCCTGGATGAAATATAAAGGGACAAAAAGAAGGCAGCCTGGTATTGCCTCCTGCCTTCTCTGCCATGGACTGTTTCTCCTCTACGATGTTCCTCTGCCACGCTGCCCTACCTTGAAGCCAGCTGACTATAGACTAAAATCTAAAACTATGAGCCAAATAAACATTTTCTCCTTTAATTCTGTGTGTTGGGTGTTTTGTCTAAGCAATGAGAAAATAGCCATGACACTCACTCAAGCTGGGTTACAACTTGTCATAGTCCTGCCTCAGCCTCCCAGAGAGCTGGAATTACAGATATGCACCTCCACATTCCACCACAGATTTTGTCCTTCCCCTGACTACTCTGGCTAATATAAAGGTACCAAGAAAGAGGCCAACATTTGGGAAGAGTCCTTTCCATGCACAGCCCCTTGCTAAAGTCACTAAGGAGGCATCAACTTCTGGCCCTATATTGCTGGGCCCATTTCTGCTCTTCATGTGGACCACAAACTGGCACAGGGCAGAGGAATTTGAAAAATACAAAGTGGCATCTCAGTGTGCAGCCCTCGGTTTATCAGCTTCCAGGATGCTTTCAATCACTTTGGTTGGTTTTAAAATTCCAACAAGAAGAATGGCTTGAATAGAATAGAGAATCAACACACACACACACACACCAGGTCCAGCCAACCACACCCAGCCTGGGCCCAGAGCACTTACAGAGCTCAGAGAGAAACAGGCTCAGTATCCTGGGAGAAATGAGGAGATCCTAGTGCTACCCAGGGTACCCGTGTGGTATAAATGCCCGGCTCAAGTGCAGCAGGCTGGTGGCACAGGCCTGAGTCCCAGCTGTGCTTGCCATGTACTTAATGCTCAGCAGCCTCCTTATATTCTCTGAGTCTCCATCAACTGTAATCTCCACTTTCCTCATCCCCAACTCCCTCTCAGGTGGACCGCAACTGCATGGAAGATGACAGCCTTACAAAGCAACACTGTCTTCATACCCAAACCACTTCCTTACTCCAAGTCTTTCCTTGTACTGAAGGCACAAGCCTTCCTTTGGACTAAACCCAGACTGACATCCTTGGTACAGGTGCACCAGACATTTTGGAGCAACCACTGTGCGCCGGGTTCTGTGCTTAATTAAAAGGTGTGAGGTGTACCCAGGGAGGTATGGCAAAGTGCTCACCTTGGAGGAGCTCGCACTTGGCTCAACAAGACCATGATGGTTCATAGCATGATGGGGAAAGGGAAGCCCAGGCTGTCCTGTGGGAGGCTCCCAGCCAGGGGGAGGGGGAAAAGGGTCTTCATGGAGGAGGTGGCAGCAGAGTGGATGCTGGTGGATGAGAAGAAGCACACCGTGGTGGGAAGTGGGAGATAGATGCACCTGCAGGAGCAGAGGCCAAGGGAAGGAGGTGGTGGCCAGGACAGGACCTGGGTTCCTTCGATGCTGCTGACAGGTGAGGGGAAGGTGAGAGGATCAGGGTGGTTTAGGGAAGTGGGAGCCCCTAAGGAGCCCAAAGTCTAAAAGAGCAGGACATTATTCCCTCACAGTCAGGGCACATGGAGGGGTCTATGCAGAGGAGTGACAAGGTAAGTTTAAGAGTGCCTGGTGACAATCCATACCTCAACAAACTTCCCTCCAAAATAATCTATGATGACTCAGACAAAGATGAAAATGATAAACTAAGATGTATGGCTAAGCAAGGGCCAGGTGCCTGTTGAAACATCTTCAATCTGTAACACCTGAGGAGCTAAAAGGAGACTCACGAGCAAGACATCACCTGGTCATTTTTCAGGCCACTAGGTTTCTTTTCTCAAGACAATAACAAGTAATTTCCTTGTCTTACCCAGAGGAATCAATAGACACTCTTTCATTTTTTTTTTTTGTTCTGCTGGGCAAAGAAATATAGGTATTGGTTCAGGAAATATAAATATGTTTTAAGTAGCGAAGATAATTAAAGACAACACTGTATAAATAAAGTAAGATGAATTCACTCCAAATTAGCAGGGAAAATAATTACTTGTGAAAACCTAAATGACAAAATATAAAGGCAAATGAAAGAGCAAGAAAACAAAACTACAAAAGGAAATGACAGAAATAACACCAAATATATTTTAGGATGAAAAGCATAAATCAAGTACGTTTCCAAGCTGTGACAAGAAACAAAAGCCAACCACAGACTGACACACGGTCCACACCTGAGATAAAGTGACATTGAGCTGAACCTCACAGTGTCTGTCTCTTCTAATGAGGTTTTGTTATTGCATTTCCATCAATCCATGCTATTTCATGACCTCAGACCTTGGTCTACACAAGATACTTTAGCTCCTTTACTAGTGTGGGAAAACAGGTGATTTACTCATCCTCAGAACACACACACACACACACACACACACCACTGCAGGTGGGAGAGATGCAAATTCCTGCTGGTGTCTATACCATGCTCAAGAGAAGTGAGATCTTCCTTAATTCTATCATATCATCCACCCAATGCCAAAGCTACACTATTTGGAAATATCAAGTGAACCAATAAAATTTTCCCACAAATCCTTAGCCACATGTGTGGCTGTGTGCATCCTCAGAATAAGTGATAAAAGACTGGGTGTGGTGGCACACACCTGTAATCCCAGCCTGTAATCCTAGCACTCAGGACGCTGAGGAAGGTGGATCGCTGTGAGTTCGAGACCAGCCTGGGCTACCTAGTGAGCTCCAGGTCATTTTCAACTACATAGTGAGACCCTGTCTCAAAAACAAACAAACAAACAAGAATAAGAGATTTACAGAGAGCAACAACCTCTATTCATAGTTCTATAAGATGTGATCAAAACATATGGTGAATATTTGAATGAGCACTGTGAGGCCCTCTAAGGTGCTCCACATAGCCAGGTGCTCAGGGCCACCACCACTGCAGTGGGGTGGATAGCATGTTTGAGAGCAGATGTTCAAGGGAGAGGCAGCCATGTAGAGTTTCCACAGGGAAAAGAGTGGGCTTCCCAAAGGGGTCAAACTCAGCACCCAGTGAAGAGGGCCAGCTGTGTAGATCGATTGTCTATTTGCCTGGCTTGAGAACTTCCTAAATTAAGAAAGGACACTTCCAGTCTGTCTGAGTGAATCACAGAGGCACGACCTTGTATACTATGTCTGGTCCCTGACCCCTTCATCTCTGGCTTTTCTTCTGTCTCTGATTCCCTCTGCCAAGAGCTGGGCATCTTTCCTCCACCATGATGCTCTTCTGCCATGATGCCTTGGAATCAGCCAACCATAGACTGAACCTCTGAAACCATGAGCCAATATAAGCCTCTATTTCAGTAAGCTGAAGGTATTGGGTATGAAATCCCTGGGACAGAAGGTTGACAAATAGAAAGGATGACATTAGAGGAGCTAGGGTTTGAAGAACATTGTCAGACTGGATACACTTTTACCCCACCACCCCATATGTCCCAGATGCTGTCTGGCTGTCCCCATAGAGCCAAGATTCCTGTTGGAACCCCAACTCCTGCCCCAGGTCGGAGACCTAGTGTGCACTCAATAAAGTCCTGAATGAATGAGAGAGAAAAGCAGGAAGGAAAGGAAAGAATCACAAAAATCAAACCAAAACAGTTCCTTCCTCCAGACACTATGAACTTTGGGGGCCATGACACTGGGCAGTACATGGATAGACACTTTTAGTAGTTACTTATTTGTTTTAATGAATTCTAATTGGTAAAAATATTCACTGCTAGCATATCCAATCCATGATTTCATGGGAAAAAAAAATTTTTTTTTTTTTTTGGTACAAGGGATAGAACTTGGGTCTTTGCTCTTGTGAGATAGGCGGCAGAACCACTGAGCTAAATCCCTGGCACTCATGGAAATTATTATTGGACATGAGGTAATATTTAAGATGGGAATTGGTTTAAAGTAAAATGGTGGAGAACTAACAGGTGTTATGCAGGCAAGAGGGCAAAAATGATGGCAGTTAAGGATCATGGACAGAAGATCAGACTGCAGGCCTGGGGCATCTGAGGATCAGTGGCTGCTGCTCTCAGCAATAGCCTGGCCAACCCAGTATATGAAAGGTTGGGGACAGCAGAGTGCAATGAGGATCCCTCCCCTGTATGCACTATCAGAATAGTGGCAATATGGCACTTGTGTACTTGTGCTTGTGCTTCTGTAACAAAGACTTTAGCCTGAGCAGCTGTTGAGCAACAGAAACATGTTTCTCACCATCTGAAAGTTGGGAATCCAAAATCAAAGAGCTGGAAGACTGTCTGGGGAAGGCCTGCTTCCTAGCTGATAGATGACACCTTCTAGGTCTGTCCTCTCACATAAAGGGCAAGGGAGCTCTCTGGGGACTCTTTTAGAGAGGAACTGATTTTATTCCCCAGGGCTCCTCCCTCTAACCTAAGCACCTCCCCAAAGCCCTATCTCCTAAGGCCACCACATCAGGGGTTAAGTTTCAAGATACAAATTTAAAGGAATACAAGCATCAGACCATGACACCCCCACCACTCACCAGGACCCTGTGCCAACCTCCTACTGTCCCTAGGACCTACAGTACAATCCCCTCCCACATCCTCTAAAACTGACCCATAGGCCCAACCTCAGCATTCTCTCCTTGATGGCCTATCAAGGATGCTTTTGTCTGTTCTCCCTCTAAATGGCCTGCACAGTGAGCCCCAACTCAGTCCTGTGACCTCCAAGTCTTTCCTGATCTGGTCACCACCAACTGTTCTATGAAGCCAGATCCAGATTCTAAGGCACACCTCACTCCAAATGCCCCCATCGTCTCCAGCCGCTGGGCCTCTGCATAGCCCATTCTTTCATGTGTCCCATCTAGACTCGTGGCCTGGGACTCCTTTTCCACAAAGCATTCCTGTGCCCTGTAGGTGAAGCCATGTGTCTGCTTAGTACATCTCCATCTGGATGACCACCCACACGTACCTCCATTAAAACACACATTGGTGGCTACGATTGGTGACTCACTTGTTTCGAAGGATGGGGCACTCTTTCCCCACCTTGATGTGACCACTGGCCAAGCCAACTCCACCTGTAGATCAAGAGCTCCTTGCAGCCCTTCAAGAATACGTACTGGGAGACAGATGTGGGATGGGAGGCTGGTGAATGAATGGATGGAAAGAAGACAAACCAAGGATGAAAAAGAACCTCATCCTCAGACCCACACATCCTCACATGAATCAGGACACAGACACTAAGTGACAGTAGGTGACATGAACGATGGGTCCCTTGGCTGACCTGCAAAGCAAACTGAGGACACTGAGAGGATCCACTGAGACCACTCCAGATGTCCACAGAGCCAGCATCAGGCCTGGCCACTTGGATGCCAAGGGTCCTCTGAGACGTGAACTAAGAGGGACAGCAAGCATAAGGCAGTCTTCATCACTCCCTTGCAGGCCGGGCCCAAGCACACACAGGCTGTCTCCCAGGAAATGCCTAGGGACCGACTTTCAGCTCCACTGTCAGAAAAGGGCTGTGATCACATAGCTTATCTTTCCCAAAGGCCAGGATACAGTGACAGCTCTGAGGATATGCTTAGTAAAACTCTGGAACAGTTTTAATGGACAGCCCAATCGATCTACGCCTGCCCAGACTTTTTGCCTCCTTCTAGTTTCCTGCTAAAATGAACAGTGCTTCTTCAGGGCAGAGATCCCAGAGTATAAAATCTGTAAACTACAAATGTCCTCCATGGACAGTCAGCAGCTGGATGCCTGGGCACAGTCAGGAAGGAGGAGAGGGGTCCTCTATCTACAGCAGCATCTCCACAGGCCACCCCTGCTCTCCACCCTCCCTGTCCTGTAAACAGGGGTTTCAAATCGGCTTAGAAGTCTTCCTGGTTTTGAAAGACTTGTCTCATGTCCTGTCTCCCCTGAACGAGGATGAGATCACTGGACAGGGCCTTACCTTCAACAGCCCTAGAGGTAGTCACAATGCCTCATCCACGACATGGGGCCCAGGGCCAGCTGCGTGGCAGCAGCCCCAACCTGCAATGAACCCCTAACTCTGTGTGCACACTCAATGGCAGTGAGTACAGCAAGGCATCCTTGGCTTATGCAGATTGACGGGCAGCCACCTGGACCAGGCCCACATCTGGAGCTACAGAGATCCAGCCACCCCCATCTGCCCCCACAGGATTCAAGCAGCACCGTGCTAACCCTTCTGGCAGAAAGCACCAGGAAACTGAGCAACATGTCCTTCACTATTCACACCCTTAATACAGCACAAACAGACTCCCCTTAGCATGTGGTACCTCTGCAGTGGCAGCCCAAATCTCAGAGAAGTGAGTGGAAACAACTTGTGTCCAGGAAGCTCAGTATCAACTTCAACTACTATATGCAGATAACACACGGCTGTCTGTAGTGGCCTGGTGACTTACTCAGAAAATGGCCTGAACAGGTGCTGAGTGCCCTTTGAACACAGTTCCAGAATAGGATTTCTCCTGGAGTGTCAGGGCTGCCTGCAAGTCCCAGGGCTCCACACCAGTGATTTATCACATGATCTCCAATGCTCCCTGGCTCAGTCAAAGCAAGCGCATGGGCACCGGCTGGGAGGGAGAAAGGCATCCATCAGATCAGGAAGTGAGGGAGACAGGAAATCAGGACGAGCTTGTTCCCATCTACAGCAGCAACTCCAAAATGGGGAGAGAATTACACCACCCAGGGTCCAAATGCCAGTGCCAACTCCGCATGCCCTTGACTAGTCCTTCAACTTCTCTGAGCACCTGTGTCCTCCCCTGTGCATGGTGATCAAAAGTACCTGCACTGTTGCGCTGCTGTCTGGACCTGACGAGGTAAAAGGTACAAAGTGCCTGGGGCACATCCAACTTCAGATGGATGGGGCCACATCCCCACTGAACCAACGGTCACAGAGAAATTTCACTGCTCCTGGTTCTGAAGTGTATGTCATTTCCTTGCTGGAGACTTGGCTAATCTCGCTGGTAGAGGATACTGAAGGCAAGAAGAGGAGAAACAACCAGCAAGGGAGTGTGAAAGGACCAGCTAGTAGAGAATGAAGAATCACATCGGTCTGAAAGTCCATGTGAAAGACAGCAAGCAACAGGGTCAGCACTGGAGAGACAGAGTGTAAGATGAAGCCCAGGGAATGACCACTGGGTTTGGACCCAGCCAACAGCAGTGCCATAGGATCATGGACCCCCTCCTGATTGGAGGGTGTTTGAGTTTCCATCTCCAACAAACTCTGCAACATAGACTCCAGGGCAAAGTTTTCTTCTGTGAGGCACAGAAAAATGTGTAGAGAGTGGCCTGGGAACCCAGGAAGGGAAGGAACCAGGAATGGGTGCTATTAGGAGGCTTCCACAGATGACAGGAGCTTCTCCTGCAGGGATGTGGTATAAAACATAGGTCTCAGGATTATGCCACTCCAGGGACAGAGGACAGGGTCCCTATATACCAACTCCAGGGTCATCTTTGGGTGGGGGCTGTGCCCAGTCAGCTATGAATGTATGTAGGGTGTGGCCTTAGGCACAGGGACAAAGACGCATGGGCTCCGTGAGAGTAAAGGAAGAGGTGGCGTGGTGAATGCAGATAAGTATTTTGAAATTCTGCAGAAAAGTGAGCAGAGAAAGAGACTGGAGATGGAAATGGCCAAAGTATAGGTAATGTGCTAAGCCCGGCATATCTGACCCATCTGAAAAGGCAAATTAACAATGCAAGGGTACCACCCTTGAGTACAGGACAGAGACTGGTTTCCGGTATCCAAAAAAAGGGGCTGCCCTTAGGTAGGACACACAGCATTCCTGCAGTGAATCGGGATGGAGGACAAGGCTCAAGGCCACCAACAACAGAGGCCACCAATGACAAATGCACACATCAGCTCTGCCCTCAATGTTCCCATTTACTAAGTGAATTACAAATCAAGGTGTTCTGTTGTTTTGTTTGTGGTACTGGGATTCAACCCAGAGCCTTTGCACCCCTCGTAATTTTTTTTTTTTTTTTTTGAGATAGGGTTTCTAAGTCATTTTGAGCCCAGCTGTGCTCAAACTTTCAATCCTCCTACCTCAGGCTCCCAACGTGTAGAGATTACAGACAGGCACCATCACACTCAGCTAGTACTTATGTTTATAGGAGCTTTTTTTACAATCACAAAATCTTGCAAGCATCCCAAGAAATCCTCCAGAGGTAGGTGAAAAGGCTGGGACATCTATACCATGGGGAATTATTTGCGACTTAAGAAGAAATGAACTACCAAGCCACTGCTGCTGCCAAGGGAAGACCCAACCTGAAAAGTTTTTAAACTGTCTGAGTACTGATATCCAGCATTCCAGAAATGGCAAAATTATGCTGACAGTAAAAAACTCAGGGGAGGGAATGATGTATGGGAAGAACACACAGAGTTTGTAGGGCAGTGAAGCCATACTGTGTGACAGTACAATGTTAGACATATCACTGCACACTTGCCCAAACCCATGTAATGTGCAAGGGCTTTACTAAGAATAATGTGTGGGTACTGGCCTCAGTCGGAACAATGTACCTCACTGATGCAAGATATTAATAACAGGGAAAATTGAGAAGACTAAGTAGGTATATGGACTTCTCTGTGTTTTCTGATCAGCATTTTCATAAACCTAAAACTGCTCCAAAGAGTAATCTATGGTTTTATTTTGGATTGGTTTTTTACACTGGAGATTGAACTCAGAGCCTTTGCACAGAGCTACATCCTCAGGCCTTTTTTATTTTTTTTATTTTGAGATGAGGTCTTTCTAAGTTACTAAGTTGCCCAGGCTGGACTTAAACTTGTATTCCTCTTGCCTCAGCCTCATAGACAACTGAGACTGCAGGCATGCACCACTCCACTCAGGTTCTGATTTGTAAATTCAAAATAAATCATCAAAACCTAAATATAGACAACATTCTGGAGGTGTGAGGAGCATGAATGTGTGACAGGGAAATATGGGGGTGCCCAGACAAAGTTCAGCCTCAGCCTGGATGTTTTTCTCTACCACGTTCAAATGTCCATGCACAGCCAGGTACAGAGAACCCACTCAGATTCATCCTCTGTCCCCTCTCCACCTGAGTCACCATGACTAGCTTCTAAGTGGTCCTGGGACTCTGCAGGCCTCAGATGGCCTCACTATCAGAGGAAAGTCACCAACAAGGCCTGTAGTCCCCTCCCCATGTGTGCTGCTGCCTATAAGATGGAGCCCAGCAACCTCTACACAGCATACAAGAACTTTCAGTCACCACGGTTGCTCTGGTGCCATACCACAGGAGGCACACTGACCCCTCTACCCTTGCTGAACCCAGGCTTATGTCCTCTCCTCCTCAGCAGTGCCTTCCCAGCATGCCCAGATGGGCTGAGCAGAAGCAGTCAGCAGCCCATGCTCCTGGGTTCCTCCTTCTATTCCTGCCTTTATTAGGAGGACACAGCTGCCTTTCCCTCCACTAGACCAGGACTGCTTGGAGAATGAAAGATGCACATTATCATCTTGTCACCATACCTGGCACAAAGCCAGACATACACTGGGAGCTCAAGAAATTTGTTCAGTGACTTAGTGAATGTAAGTGGACTCAGATATCACCTGGTCCAACTGGCATTGAAAATAGCATCTTCGTGGGTCACTTCTAGAGCTTCACCCCTTGGAGATGTCTTCTGTGAGAAGGGCACAGAAGTTGTCACAGAGAGTGACAGGAGGACTTGTCTCTGTGTGCCCAGCTGTTTTCCCACCTGTGACAGCCCAGCAGGGCACAGCACCACCTTGTGCCCTGTTGAAAGGATGCAGCCAGAGAAGCACACAGTAGGTGCTCAGCTGCTCCTTTCACTTCTTCCTTGCTCTGATGAGTTCGCTCCTATCAAGAATGTGCTCCCTAAATCTTGTTTCTGGAACAGATGGCCCCAGAGGAGGAGGACAGCTAGCACTCAAGACTGTTTTTTCCAGTGACAGTAAAAGGCCAGCCTCCACCCCAGAATACAAAGGTGCCGTCACTGAATCACGAGGAATAGAAGTTGGGTTGTTATCTTCGTCCTGGGAAAAAGAACTATAAATCAGCCACCACCAGCTTCAGGAATCAGGCCACCCTGGCCATCACCACCAGTAACTTGCTCTCAGCATGCTTGCCCTGTGCAGCTGCCCACTCTCCACCTGGCCCCAGTGCTCCCCAAACTCCCATGTAGCTCCACTGGGCCCTGTGGTGACTGCTGCTTTCCTGCACTGTGCCAGCCCACAGAGAGCTCCTAGGGTGACAGCCAGGGTCCCCTGCCTGTGTCTGGAGTCACAGCCTTCCAGGTAGTTCATTCCCATACGTGTCCTGAGCGTCTCTTGTGCTCAGGCCTGGTGAGGTCCCAGGGAACATGTCCCATGTGGCATAAGCAAGGGAAGTCTGGGTACCAGGTAAGGTTCTTGAAGGTAGGAGACATCGGGCCCAAGCTCTCTGGTGATCACATCACGACACTGGGCCATGAACAGGAGGGGTCCTTGCCTGCTGCTGGCCAGACCCTGTGTCAGGTCTGCCCGGCATCCAGATCTTGCCTCAGCCCACTTATTCTCCAGCTCCCTTCTGCTCCTCAAGCTCTTCAAAGCCTTGGGCCTTTGCACATGCCATTCTTTCCACCCAGAAGACTGTTCCTGACCTTAGGGCTGGCTCATGCTCACACTTCAGCCTCGGCTCAAATGTCACCTCCTTCCAGAGGCCTTCCTGCCTACCAGCTACTCACTGTCACATCTCAGTTCCTCGCTTGCACAGAACCATCACTGTTTTGTAACTCTGTGTACTCACTCGCTCGTTTGTCATCTCTCCTTCCCACAGCACAGAGTTCCCCAAAGCTAGGGTCTTGCCCATCATTTTGAGCCCAATTCCAAATTTAGCATCAGCCATGTAGAAGTGAAAAGCATTTGCTGAACAGGTGAATGTCATCTGCCAAGCCCTTTTGCTCCTGTCATGTTGCTGGATGAATGAGGGAACTGATTTGAAACAGGAATTCCTTTTCCCACTGTTATAGATGAGGAAAGACTGCCCAGGGAGATCGTGCCACAGTCCTGCAGCCAGGTGGCAGGCTGGGACTCAGCCACATCAGAGGGACCTGCAGAGTCCACAGGGAGCTGTGGAAGAGGTGTGCAAGTGTGCACATGGGTATGCATGTGTGTGTGACTGTGCACAAGTGTGTGGGGGTACATAAATCTGAGTATGTATGCGCTTTCAGTTGTCCCTGCCTCAGCCTATGGACAGGGCTGCAGCCCATGGGTCCTGAAGCCCTCAAAAGAGAAAGGTGCTGTCTTTTTCCCATCAGGCCCTGAGCTGAGTGTATGCAAGTGTGTGTGTGTGCGTGTGTGTGCACGCGCCACCACTGTTTCATGCTCCTGTGCTTTTCTGCATGTGTGTTTCAGGAGAACGAACACACCAGGGTCTCTAGGGATGAAATTAGCCACTATTTGGGGTTAAAAACTGAATTCATCTACACAGAGGAAGCCTCAGAACCCAGAACCTCTCAACAACTGTACACACTTCCTGTCTAGGCCTCTTCTGTGCACAGCCATTTCTGGAGATGCAGTGTGTGTGTGTGTGTGTGTGTGTGTGTGTGTGTGTTTGTGCACGAGTGCGTGTGTGTGTAGGCAGTGTGCATGTCTGGTGGTGTCCATGAGTGTTTCCTGCCCCCCACTCCAGACAGTACATTCCTGGCTGTACAGAGGCCAGGGAATCTGTCTTGTTTCTTCCTCTGGTCACTTGCTGGGTGTCCCATAAACACACCCAATTCATTTGTTCACTAACAGCAGGGTGCTCAGGCTCACACTTCCCTGGATCCCTGTCCACACAGCCTGGCATCATCCCTGGATGAGACAGCCACCCAACCCTACCTCCCCTGCCCCCAGCCCACCTATCCCCACAATGAAAAGGCGGCCCCCCGGTCTTCAGGGGTCTGCTCTGCTGGAGTGCAGTCTCCAGCCCCTCCCATTCCACCCCACCCCTCATCAGCCAATGCAGGACACGTCCCTCAGCCAGCTCAGAGCAGCCCCTGTCTGCAGGCCCCGACACTGGCCGCTTCTGTCCTCACCAACAACTGCGGACTGTTCCGGGCCACCAACGCTTCCGTGCCTTTGTCTTCAATTAAAGGCACAATCTTGCTGGACCAATTAAAGAAGCACCTCCTCTCCTGCAATTCCTAAATTTCCCCAGAGCCAAATGCAAAGTGTATACAATTACGCAGCCCATGGTTTGATAAAGGAAGGCTTACATCTTTAATAATTCTCAATGAAAGAACATCCTGTGAAGGAATTGTTTAATTAAAAGACAACAACGGAATAAAAGGCAAATAAAAAGGAAGAGAGAGAGAGAGGGAGGTGGCAACTGTTAATTCAGAGTTGAATAAATATCCTCCACCTGAGGGTCCTTAAACACTTTCTTAGAATCCATATTAACTTGTTCAGCATGTGAATGAATTACATCATTAAACATGTTTGAAAAATGAGGAACTGTTGACTTGTTTTACATCTCTCTGCTTAAAGGACAGTAGATGTGGCCCCGAGACAGCTCTGGAACATAGACGCCTTCTGCCGGATCAGTGCTGGGACTGGCACATGGGTCAGAAGGAAGACTTCTTTTCCGGGGAAAAGGGGTAAATACATTTTCCCTACTCCTCTCACTGTGTCCAAATGATTCCGATGTGATATGGACATGTACTAATTCTCCACAATGAATGTAATTATAATGTATCACAAACATGTACTGATTAAAAAAAAAGAGCAAAAAAGAAAAACAGCCCCAAACATAAAATAGACACAAGAAGAGTCCAAGCAGCAGAGAATAGAGGCAGGAGCTACAGTTCTTGGGACCTGAGAGATGATACAGTGACAGGGTCCCTGGCTTGTCTGTCTGCCTCAGATATCCAGCACTTGAAGACTCGGATCCAGGAGCGAGGTAGTCTCCCAAAGCAGAAGACTTCAGGAAACAGACACTCTGGGATTCTGCTCTCACCCTCGCCAGTGGAGTCCAAGGTGAGACTCCAGATTCCCACTCTCACAGGCAGGTCTTCATCCAGAGCCAGAAAAGGCTCCAGGTACAGTCAGAACTCCCATCACCACCATTTGGAGACAAAGCCATATACACACATGAGCACACACAGCAGCAGCAGCAGCATGGAGTCCATGGGAAGCTGTCGTGATGCAGTCATACCTCTCACAACAAAGAAGGGACAACAGTGACCTCAGTATAGAGCCAGGATTCCCACAGAACCCTAGCAATAACAAAGAACCCCAAACCACAGGACAGCCTAGACTTCTACCATTATATGGCAAAAAATGAGACAGCAACCCACCCCCCAGAGTGGTACCAGAAGAGCCCAGCTGAACGGAAAGTATAAGTAAGATCCAGGGCCCCAAAACATAACACGCCAAATATCTAGGTCTCACATGAAAATCACTCGTAATGCCAAGAACCTTAAGAATGCAAGTTGAATCTAAAGAGAAAGAGAGATAACAAGCAACAGGGGGACAGTTTTCATGCAAATGGAAAAGGACCAAAAGGTGGCGCGAGGGGGCTGGGAGGAGGGAAATGGAGATGTGTTCTGTACATGCACCAACTCCACCTGACGAGCACAATCATTATGTACTGCAGCATGAACTGATAAAAATACATTTTTTTAAAAAATAGAGAAAGAGAAAAAAGACTTCAATACTAAGATGATGGATACATTAAGAGCAATCTGACAATGTTTCTTAAGCAGCCACCATAACGATGCTTGGATAAGCATAACGATGCTTGGATAAGCATTTGCAAATATGTTTGAACGCATGAAAGTAGAAAATCCCAAGAAACAAAAGACATAAAGAAGAATCAAGTGGAAATTTTAGAACTGGAAAATACAGTAATTGAAAAATAAAGCTCAGAGGGTGAAGGGAATAGAAGAAAGAATCCACGAACTGAAAGACATAATACCAGAAATTACCAAGCCTAAAGAATAGCAACAAAAACAGACAAATTTTTTACATGAACCATGGGACTAATAGCCAATCTAATGTTAATGACATCAGAGACCTTGAAACAGCAATGGGGGTTAAATGGTTAAAAATGGTTAAAAGCTTCCCAAATTTGTGAAAACATATAAACCTACAGATTCAAGAACCTGAGTGAAGAGGAAAATTCAGAGAAATACATTTAAGACAAGTCATAGTCAAAAGGCTTCAAACTAAAGACAAAGAAAAAGTCATGAAGCATGGAGAGAAGCAGCACTTAAAGGGAAGAAATAATTCAAATGGCAGCATATTTCTCATCAGAACCATGAAGGCCACTAGGAATGGCAGGGCATTTTCCATTAGAAAATGACATAACATTTTTCAAGAAATGACCTGTCATCCAGAATCCTACTAGGTGTGATTACCATATACAGTGAATATTTCAATTTTTAATGTATTACAATAAAAGACACATTGCCAAAATACTCCCTCTGATTTTGAACACTCTTATCCATTCCATTGTTCTTGCCACTTTCTAAAGAAATTCTAGAAAATTTCTTTCCTAACTTTATGAGGTGTGATTAAAAAAAAAAATACAGTGAATGCTGTTACCATGTGCCATCCAATAGAAAGGTATACTTAAAAAAATATTATAGTGGGATCTATCCACCCTATTCACTGGATCTAACACTACAACTTCTCACTCTTCACCAAAGTCAAAATGGCCATGAAAAGTAAATGTTTTTGAATCAATTCAAAATATGGAGAGAGTATCATGAGTACAATTAAAGACACTCACAAAAAAGGACTTCCAGAACTGCTTCAGAAAAGTGGCAAGGACGATGCGATGAGTGCGTTCAAAGTCAGGGGGAGCATGGTGAGTGAGATTAGTGGCAATGTGTCTTTTACTGTAATAAATATTTTTAGTACTGGGGATCGAATTTGTGCTTGTGAGGCAGGCAGCGGAACAACTGAGCTAAATCCCCGGCTGTAATAAATATTTTCAATTTAATCATCCACCATAGTTTTCAATCACATATCATATAGCCAATAAAAGTATCCTCCAGGAATGATGGGAAAATAAAGACACTGTCACTTGAATAAGCTGTAAGAGAATTTGTTGTCAGAGGACCTGCCCTAAAAAAAGATTAAAGGAAGTTCTCTAAACAGAAAGAAAATGATTCAACAAGGTGCCTCAGAATATCACAAACAGGAAAGACTATGGTAAGAGAGAATGGAAAAATACAATATGCTTTTCTTCTCTCAAAATTTCTGAATTTTGTTTGAAGGTTGAAGAAAAAATTGTAACGTGCTAATAAACATAGTCCTCTAAACCTATGTAAATATGCAAGACAATTATATATTTTAAATAGTGAGGGTTAAAAAGTACACTTCACTTGATCTGGTAAAATGCAGATGCCAAGAGACTGCAATGAGTTTGTGCATATGTTTGAGTGTTATGAGCTGTGTGTGAGAGAAATCACTTCAAAAGCCAGACAAAAAATACACTCTACATACTTTGTTTTAAATGTTCAAGTAACCCAGAGGAAAGCAGGAAAAGGAAGAAGAGAAACAAAAACATGGAGAAACAAAGAGTAAGTAATACACAAAATAGTACACTGTAGCCCTAAATCAATAAGGACATTCTAGAATGACTGAAGGGTCACTCCACTAAGACAACACAGCAAAACTTTACATGTATATTCAACAACAGAGCTGCAAGTGTTAAAGTAAAATTGATAGAACTGAAAAGATAAAATCCACCATTATAGTTGAACACTTAACACATCTATTTCAACAAATAATTGAAAAACTAGACAGAAATTCAGCAATGATAAAAGTACCTAACAATACCATCAACCAGCATGTTCTAATGCATACTTCTAGAGTATTTCACACACCAAAAGCAGAACCAAGATAAACTATATTTTGTTCCACAAAAATTTATATTTTAAAAAGTGTACTCTGAACACAGTGGAATCAAATCAGAAATCAATAATAAAGAAAACTAATAAAATATCCACTTAGAAACAAAGAGGAAGTCTCAAAAAGAGCCAAAATAATCCCCTTAATTGAATTAAAAGGAAAATATAACATATCAAAATCTGTGGGGCAGAGCTAACACAGTACTAAGAGGGAAAATTAAAGCATTAAAAGCAAAAGAGGAAAAGTTTCAAAGCAATAAACTAAGCTTCAAGCTCCAGAACCAAGACAAGCCAGGTATGGTGGTAACTGTAATGCTAATACTCTGGGAGACTGAGGCAAGAGGATTGCCTGTTAAAGTTCAGCCTCAGCTACTTAGCAAGACCCTGTTTCAGAATAAACAAAAAATTTAACAGGGATGGGATGTAGCTCACTATGAAGGCTCAGTCGCCAGTACCACCTAAAAAAGAATATAAAGAAGAACAAAATTAACTCAAAACAAAACGAAGAAAGAACATAATAAAGATAAAACCTGAAATTGATGGTATTGAAAACAGGGGAAAAAAAAGTTATTGGAAAACATCAATTAAATTGACTATCTCCAGCAAGACTGACAAAGAAATAAAGAGAAAACACAAATTGCCAATATCAGGAGTGTGACAGTGATATCACCGTAGATCCAGCTGATGTCAAAAAGATAACAAAGGAGCCAGGGTTTAGCTCAGTGGTTCCGGCACATACCTCTCAAGCTCAAGGACCCGAGTTTGATCCCTGGTACCAAAAAGGAAAAAAAAAAAAAAAACAAAGATAACAAAGGAACATCAGGAACAACTCTCAACTCTACAAGTGACAACCTAGATGAAATGGACGAATTTCCTCAAAAACAAACCATCAAAATTTACTCAATATGAAATAGCTTATCTGAATAGCACCATAACTAATAAAGAAATTGAATTTCTTTTTTTTTTTTTAGAAAATTGAATTTCTAATTTTAAAACTCCCCTAACAGAAACACTTAAGCATAGAGGGTTTCACTGAAAAATTCTATCAAATGTTTTTGTTTTGTTTGGTTTGGTTTGGTACCAGGGATGGAACTCGGGTCCTTGCACTTGCAAGGCAGGCCACCAAACCACTGAGTTAAATCCCAGCCCTCTATCTATCTTTTTTTTCTTTTTATTGAGTTTATTGATACAATCTAGGTATACAATACAGTTACATTCATCATTGGGATTCTGTACCACTATCAAATGTTTTAAAATTAATTAACAACAACTCTACGTGATATCTTCCAAAAAATAGAAGTACTCCTTCCGTCATTTTGTAAAACATTATTATTCTGATACTAAATACAAAAAAGAAAGATAAAACATATAAAACAAAGTTAATATGACTAATAAACATACAATAGATGCATAAACCCTTAACAAAATACTATCATAATGAAAGTCAGTAATATACAAAAAAGATAAATATGAGGGCCGGGGATTTAGATCAGTGGTTCTGCCGCCTGCCTCACAAGCACAAGGTCCTGAGTTTGAACCCCAGTACCCCCAAAAAAGGAATAAATATGACAAAGTGGGCCTTATTCCAAGTATGCAAGGATATTTCTATTTTGAAAATTAACTAATGTAATATTTCACAATATTAACAGGCTAGAGAATAAAATCACATGGTAATATCCAATACATAGCAAAAGGTTTTCACAAATTTCAAAATCCATCCCCTCAACCAAAACTGTCATAAAAAGTAATATAAGGATCTTTATCAATTTGACAAAGAGCATGCACTAACATCACACTGAACAGTAAAATAAAATAGGATGCCTTCCTCTTTCATTTCTTCTTCATTTGACAGAAAACAAAGTAAGAACATCTGTTCTCACCAATCTTATGCAACACAGGACTAGAAGTTTCAGCCAGAAGAATAAAGCAACACATTGAAATAAGTCATACAGACTGGAAAGCAGAAAATAAAATTGATCCCATTTGCAGATGACATGATTATCTGCAAAGGAAATCACAAGGAATCCAGAAAGAAATTAAAAATAAATCAATTTAGCCAAAACCACATGATAAAAGATATACATAGAAAAATCAATTGTGCCTCTGTATGAAGCATCCCCCTCCCTTATTTGTTGTTTAACCTCCCATGGTTTTAGTTATCCATGGTCAATCACAACCCATAAATATTAAATGGAAAATTCCTGAAATAAACAGTCCACAAGTTTTCAATTACACATTGTTTTGAGATGAGATCTCAGGATGCCCCATTTCACCCCACCTGGAACTTGAATCAATCATTTGTCCACTGTATCCATGTTGTATACCCTACCCACCCATAAGTCACTCAGTAGCCATCTCTGTTATCAAATTAACTGCTGTGATATCTCAGCACTTGTGTTCAAGTCATTTTTATTCTACTTAATAATGGCTGCAAAGCAAGAATAGTGATTTCAACAATTTGCACTGCCAAAAAGAAGCTATGACGGGCTTTCTGTAAGTGAAAAGGTGACAGTTTTCAATTTAATAAAGAAAAAAGTATATTTCTGGGGTTGATAAGATCCATGGTAATAACAAATCTTTTATCTTGGAAACTGTAGAGAAAGACAAATCTATGCTAGTTTTGCTGCCTGACTTCAAAGTGCAAAAGTCACAGACCACAGCCACAGTGAGTATGTGTGCTCAAAGAAGGAAAAGGCAGCAAGTGTGTGGTTAGAACATGAACAGGCAATATTCCAGTTGGCAGCCATGAACTGTACCAGAAAGCGTTGTTATATTTGATATATTTGATTATTATTCAGTGTTAATCTTTTACTGTGCCTAATATATAAACTTTACCATAGGTATGTATGATTGATGGTACCTGAAATATCAGAGGTCCACTGAGGTTCTTAGAATGTATAACCCTCAGACATATGAGGACCACTCTAATAGCAAGGTACATACAGACACGTGGACACAAATTAAAAGTATGGTATCTTTTACAATTAGAAAATAAACAGAGGAACAGAGGGAGAAAGGGAAGGAAGAAAGGAGGAAAGGAGGGATAGAGGGAGGGGAAGAGATAGAGATGTAAAAATAGTATAGGATTTGTATGCTAAAAGCTAAAATGCTCATAAACAAAATTAAAGGTGATCTAAATAAATGGAGAAACATACTTGTATTATGTTAGTAGATTGGAAGCCTCAACATAGTAAAGGTGTGACTTCTACCCAAATTGATATACAAGTTTAATGTAATTCCTATCAAAATTTGAAAAAAAAATTTCCTGGGCCAGGGATTTAGTTCAGTGGTTCCACTGCCTGCCTCACAAGCACAAGGTCATGAGTTCAATCCCTGGTACAAAAAAAATTTTTTTAGAGATTATTTCTAGATATTAACAAGATTAATCTAAAATGTGTTTATATGGGCAAACGAACAAGAATAACTAAACAAATTTAAGATCTAACACAGAGTGAGAACTAGCCCACCCAACTGAAAGCCTTATGTGGATACCGTAACCAAGACTGTGCTACTGATGGAGGGAAAAGATATAGATAAATGGGGGAGGACAGACAGCCCAGAAGGGACCTACACAATATGCTCAATTCATCTTCAGCAAAACTGCAAAGTGATTCATGGAGGAAGGAAAGCTTTTTTAACAAATAGTACTGGAGCACTGGATATCCACGGGTGGGCACCTTAAGCTAGATCTCACACCTTAAACATTAACACAAGATGGACCACAGACTTTAAAAACCTAAAACTATGAAACTGTTAGAAAAAATAAAAAACTCCCTTTGGATGTAAGCCTAGGTAAAGAGTTCTCAAACCTGACTTCAAAAATAGAAGCCATAAAATTGAAAATTTATAAACTGGACTCATCAAGATGAAAATCCTTCTCTTTGTGAAAAGACAAACTGGGAAAAAGCATCCGCAAACCACCTATCTGACAAAGGCCCAGTACCCAGTTTATAAAGAACACTCCAAACTCAAAAGTGAAAAACGATCCACTTAGAAAGTGGGGAAAGGGCTTCTCATCACACAGCATACACAGATGGCAAATAAGCACATGGAAAGATGTTCAGCATCATTAGGTACTAGGAAATGCAAATTAAGACCACAATTAGATATCAGCACACTCCTATCAGAGTGGCTAAAATAAAAAATAGTAACAACACCAAATGCTCTCGAGGATGGGGAGAAAACGGACTGCTCGCATGCTGGTGAGAACAATGGTACAGCCACCCTGGAAAACAGTCTGGCCGCTTCTTTTTTAAAAACAAGAAAGAAAAGAAATACACAACTACCATATGACCAGCAGTTATACTCCTGGGCATGTATCCCAGGGAAATAAAGACAAAATCACTTGGAAACCTTTACACAAATGTTTATAGCAGCAGTATTTGTAATAACCAAAAACCGATGAGGGGTGGCAACAGATGTCTTCTAATGAGTGACTAGTTAAACTGTAGTACACCCTACCATGGAAGATTACTCAGCAACAAAAAGGAATGAACTCTGAATCCACACAGCACCCTAGATGAATCCCCAGAGAAAAAGTCCCTTCCACAGGCTACACGCAGTGTAAAACCACTTATGTAAGACTCCTGAAATAGAGAACAGATTAGTGGCTGGCTGAGTATAAGAAGCAAGGATGTGAGGGAAGTGGGTGTGCTGTAAAAGGGCAGCAGGAGGGATCCTGGTGATGATGGAAATTGAAAATACCCTGTATTTCACTCTGTCAGTGTTGATATCCTGACTGTGATATTGCATTGTCATTTAGCAAGATGTTAGCACTGACAAAAACTGAATAGAGTACATTGGGTCACTGCATTACTTCTCACACAACTGCATGTTGTTATATCAGAGTAAAATTTCTAATTAAAAAAAGTTGAGGACTGGGAATTTAGCTCAGTGGTCCAACCACCTACCTCACAAGTGCAAGGACCCAAGTTCAATGCCTGGTAAAAAAAAAAAAAAAAAAAAAAAAAAAAAATTGAGAGCAGAGAAAATTTGAGTATTCAGGTTGCAATCAGCATGCTGAAGGTTGCTTGCATGAGCCCCTAGAAACTGCAGAAACCAATTGCTAAGCCTAAATGGATCTTGGCACTAGAGGGAGAGGCAATAGAAGTAGGACAGCTCTTGCCGATGACCACTTCTCTGAGGTATCCAGAGGATAAAGAAAATTTTCCATGAGTTTCTATGTGGCCATCATCACATGCTGCTTATCTCAACACCCTGCCCTGAGACACGTGAGGCAGCTCTGTGAGAGGCAGATGAGAGAATCAGCACATTCTGCTGTGCAATGGTTAAGCTTAACTGTCGAAGTGTTAGTTAAGAGACTCCTAGAGAGGTGACTGGATCATGGAATACTACTTGATGTTCATAGTGGAATGTGCTGATAAGAAGGGGGCCAGTTGGAGGTGGGGGTCACTGGGTGTGTGCCTTTGGAGGATCTCTGCCTGGTGCTCTTCTGTGCACTACTCTGCGGCAGCCATAAACTAAGCCACTTTGCTCCATGCCCCTCTGCCATGATGTTTCTGGCTTGGAGCCAACTGACCATGGACTGATACATCTGAAATCATTAAGTCAAATTAAACTTCTCCCTAAGTTGTACATGTCAGGTATTGTGTTCCGGCAACAGGGAAGCTGATCAATACATGAGGTTACAGCTCTGGCTCTAGCAGGACAATGACTATGGTGCTGGGTCACTCCAGAAGGTCACTTTGAACTCTGTCATAAACTCTGCCAAGGTAAAATGGCATCAAGCAAGCCTCTAGCTCAAGATATATTTGGGGAAACTCTACATTTGTAAGATATTCTGAGGGAAAGATGCGAATGGCCAAATTCATTTGGGAACCACTGCCTTCTACAGGAATTGCCTTCTCAGCAATTCTTTGTGCACACAGCATAGACACTGAGAAGTCCCAACATAAAGGATCGAGTTAACTTCATCAAAGTCAGCATTTTTCAATTTGATTGGTCAGAGAACCCTACTGTTACACAACATCCTTTTTATTTTTAATCAACATACAGTATTTGTTTGCATTCATAGAGTACAGTGTGATAATCCAATCTGTGCATACAATGTATAATGATCAAATCAGGGAGGTTGGCACTTCCCTCTCTTCAAATATTTATCACTTCTATGTGTTAGGAACCTTCTTCTAGTTAGTTTGAGGTATATCATGAATTGTAACCTACGGTACTATGGAACACTAGATTAATGTCTCCTATATAACTATATTTTGGTATCCTTTGCTGATATGTCTCTATCTTCCCTCCCCCCACATACTTCTTAGTCTCTAGTGACCACTATTCTATTTTCTTAGTCTATGAGCCTGACTTTTTTAACTTGCACAAATAAATGAAAACATGCAATATTTGTTTTTCTGTGTCTGGTTTCTTTCACTTAATATCACCTTTAGTTCCATCCATACTGCCACAAAGAATTTCATTCTTTTATGACTACTTAATATTCATATATATAAATTATATATATAAATGCATATATATACATACCATTTTCTTTATCCATTCACTCACTGATAGGCACCTCTGTTGATTCTCTATCATGGCTATTGTGAATAGGGCTGCAATAAGCATAGGAGTGCAGGTAGCCCTTTGTTATAACTATCTTCTTTCCTTTGCACATACACTCAGCAGTTGGATTAGTGGATCATATGGTAGTCCTACTTTTAGTACCCTGAGGACCTTACATGCAGTTTTCCCTAATAATGACACTGCCATCAACAATGTGTAAGAGCTTCCTTTGCTCCACATCTGCACCAGCATTTGTTATTTTGATAACAGCCATTCTGACTGAAGTGAAATAATATTTCTTTGAGGTTTAGATTTGCATTTTCCTAGTGATCAACAGTGTTATATACCTCTTGGTCATTTCTATGTCTTCTTTTGAAAAATGTCTTGTTAGAGTTATAAATCAGATTTGTTTGTGTTCTTTATGTATTCTGGATATTAATCCCTCATTAAATGAATAATAGGCAAATATATTATCACACCCGGCAGACTGTATTTCAACTGTATTTTTTTCTTTTGCTGTGAAGAAGCTTCTTAGTTTGATATGGTCCCATTTGTCTAATTTTGCTTTTGTTGTCTATGTTTTTAGGATTTTATGCAAAAACAATCTTTGCCTATACAAGTGAAGCATTATTTCACCTATTTTCTCCTAGTAGTTTCATATTTTTAAGCCTTACATTTAGGCTTTTTGTTCATTTAAATTTTTTTTTATATGGTGAGATGGCAATACTCTAGTTGTATTTTTCACATATTTATATGCAGTTTTCCCAACATGTAAAATAAAACATCTAGTAATAAACTTAACCAATGAAGAAGATTATCTCTGTAATGAAAATTATAAGACATTGACAAAAGGAACTGAAGAGGACATCCCATGTTTATGAATGGGAAGTATTATTAACAAATATTCAAGTACCCAAAGCAACTTACAGGATCAGTGCAATACTCATCAAATTACTAGTGACATTCTTTATGGGAAAAAATTCTAAAATTCATATAGAACTACAAAACACCTCAAATACCTAAAGAAATTCTGAGGAAAAAAACTGGAGACATCACAATAAATAAATACTAAAGTCAATAAGTATTACAAAATTATAGTACATTAATCAAAACAACATGGTACTAGCATTAAAAAAACAACAACACACAGACCAATGAAACAACAGAGAACCCAGAAATTAATCAGATGGCAAACTGATTTCCAACAAAGCCTCCAAGAACATACAATGAGAAAGGATACTTTAGCTATTCAGTAAAGGGTGCTAAGCAAAGTAGATATGTAACTCCCTCTTAGATTATAAAAAATCCACTTCAAAAAAAATGATAATCTACTCCTAACCTCTACCAGATTCAAGAGACTCAAAACAATGGTCACCCACTCCTACATGGGCCCATGCAGTGGTGAGAAGCTCACCGACTTATGAAGCAGTGCCCCCATTAGTGGATACACAGATGGGCATGAGTCAAAGACCAAGAACTCTGCTGAAAAGCAGCTTTATACCTAATTTTTTTCTCTGCTACAAGAACCAGTGTGGGATCTTATACAAATGGGTTAACTGCACTATCTCCTCATGCATAAACTGTTGCTAATTATGCCTGCCTATGGTATAGGGATTCACTAATAATATTGATGACAATGCCTACCTTCATTAATCACCCATGATGGGCCAGGAAATGTGCTTAGAGATCTCCATCACCCTAAGGGAAGTTATTAGCATCCTCATAGTACTCAGGAAGAAAAAGAGGCTCAAAGACAGCAAGGACCTTGGCCAAAGAAGTTACCAACAGACCTAGTAATGCTGAGCTGGGCTCTGAACCCAGACTCATCTGAGATGTTTGTGCTCTTCAACAAGGCAAAGGTAAAGCATGATGGATACTCAGAAAGTGTTCTGCACCTTCCCAATTCTAACCTTCCAAAGCCCCACTAAGAATTATGCCTGATTTAAGGGTTGCCTTGATGTACCCATGTCAACCAGCAGCACTATGGCTTTCATCAACCAGGGGTGGCTCAACCCCACCAAACCTGCGGGTAACCTCCATAGCTGTTCCCAGCAATCCCAGGCAGCCAGACCCACCCTGGTCTTTTTCCCATGGCATAAGGGTCACAGAAGCAGTTGCCTTAATCCACCAAGGGCTATAACAAATAGCGCCAAATGAACATTGAGGTAGGCATTTCCATATAGGAGCCTTCCTGAAGAACACATTCTCAGGAGTGCTATGAGAATTGTTAATTAGAAAAGAGAATGCTAAATTGCCATCCCAAATATCTGCACCACTTTGAATTTTCACTAACAACAAGTGAAAACAAACATTTCCCCACAATGGCTACATAAAGCAAACAAAAAAATACCCACAATGTGTTCCTAAATGAGAAAAAGAGGAAAATGCATATTTTGACCTAAGCTTTGTCTTTTAATAAAGGGTAAACAATAATTACATCATAACAGATATGTGGGGAAAGATGGACAGATAGCAGCACACACTGAATTCTCAGTAGGAGTTATCTCTGAAGGATAAAAAAGGATAAGAAGTTTATAAGACTTCCTATAAGTTTGTAGGCAGAAGAAAAACCTTCAAGTGACTTCCTAGGAAAAAGAGATAGTAATAAATAACTACATGTGAAACCAAAAAACTTTTCCAGATATGAAGAAGATGCAATCCAGTGTTTATATTCTAGCATGGCTTATCGGCAGAAAGCATCCCTTTGTTTTTAAAAAAAAATTTTTTTTTAGATGAAAGTACTGCACAAGATAAGCAGCCTGTTGATCTAGCTTTGCTAGCCACAACCCTTGATTCCAGCCACATCCGGGTCTCTTTTTCCATGTACAGGTCAGTATTGTTACCACACTGTTATTCCACTGAGAAATGAGCACATGCTTACTATTAGCGTGACTATATTTTAAGTCACCCATATTTGTGCTTCCCTTGCTGGGAATTTAGCTCAGTGTTTCTGCCACCTACCTCACAGGCACAAGGTTCTGAGTTCGATCTCCAGTAACAAAAAAAAAAAAAAATGTTCTTCCCTCACATAGCCACTATTAACATTACTGGGTTTATGTCCTTCCTGATTTGGTTCTATGCAAAGGTCCTTATGCAATGCAGAATCCTACACAGTTGCAATGAAATAATATGTGCATCTCATGTCTTGCATTTTCCTGTACAACCTTCCTACTTATCTGATGCAATTTGGCAGGTGCATGTGGGACAGCTGTGGTACTCTTTCACTAAGTAGTGCCATGGTTTCCTGAACCACACTCCTAAAGTCAGCTCTTCAGACTACCACCCTTTTTTTAATTCCACTGTTTTAAATGACTTCATACAGAAAGGTTTCTTTGTAATTAAAAGAGATTCCTAAAAATGGACTCACCAGGTCAAAGGACACAAATGTTTTCACAGTTCCAAATACCCATGACTAAATTATCCTCCAGAAAGTTCCCTCCAGGGGCACAAAAGAAGAGGCAGGGGTTTGCATCACCAACATCTCACCAGCATGGGGTGTTGCTTAACTGAGTGGTGAGAAATGGCATCTTACTTTGATTTCCATTGCTTTGATTACAACTGAGGATTCCCGGGTTTCCCATATGTTTGTTAACAAGCTGCATTTCTTCCTGTGATTTGTTTCATCGTGTTCTATCCACATTTACACAGTGATGAGTTTATCTAGGTTCTTCTAAGCTCTCAGCTTTCTCACACTTCTACTGACTCCTCTAGATCTTGGCCACTATCGTATTGAAGAGCTAATAGAATCTGTAGTCCCTGTTCCATGAAGCAGAAAGCAAAGGTCCAAAGTGAGTAGACTGGCTTTTTTTCAGTGTCAAATAGCATGAACTAGTACAGCTAGGACCAAAACGTGCCTTCAATTACCAGGGGTCCAGGTAATACAGTGCTTAGGGGTGCAGGCAGTGCAGTGAATAGGGGTGCAGGTCTGTAACCTAGCTCCACCCTCTCCAGGGGTAAAATCAGCTATCTCTCCTGGGGCAAGTAACTAGAGACAAATGAGCTAAGGGGTATGGAGCTGGGGGCAGTGCCAGGCTCACTGTAAAAGCACCACAGATCATTCTGGAGCACTTGTTGATTGCCTTGTGGTGGAGCCCCCTGCTGGGCCCTGGGAATAGAGGGATGAGACAGGAGCTCAGTCTGGCAGGGAAAGCAGATACATGGCAGACAGCCAACCATTGTGCAAGGCCCTCACACTGAAAGGGCTCAGCTGAGGACCTTGGTCCCTTTACTGGGGCAGAATCTGCCACTCCATTTCAAATTCATCTTTCTGAAGTTTCACATCTGAGCACAGTCCAGCTCCTCCAACCCAATGTCATCCATAAGGGTCACACACCCAACAGAATGGCTCTCATCAATTTTCCCACATCCCATCCATCAAACCCTCCTTCTCCGACACTCCCCTGGGCAGGCAGAATGGTGACATTTTTGAGCACCTACATCTGTAATTTTCTCTGCCCAGAGGTCCGGCCATCCATCTGCAGGGTCTGATCCCTGTGGCATCTTCAAAGAGCTACACCTCTGGGGTCTCCACACACAGGGGCTGCTGGTGAATGGATGTGTCACAGAAGATGCCCTTGGTATTCTGTCAATCCTGCAATGCAGCTGGCTCTTGGGGAGGCACAAGAGGATTTAGGAGCTGACTGTCAGCACCTCCAAGTACTAGGCCCAAACAGGGTCAGTTATTCTGACTCTGCAAGGCATCAGTGCAGAAATGAGGCCAGCGCCTGGTGACAGGCATGGGCTGGGAATACACAAACCCTGGGTCACAGTGACCTTGGCTGGCTGATGACTCTGGGCAAGCACCACCCTCCCCAGTACCTTATCTCTGAAGCCAGAATGAAAGCAAATCTGGCCCAAAGGCTTATGGTGCCAATTATTGTGACCATATCCACAACTGAGGCCCCAATTCTTCCAACAGCATTCACACTGCTGAATAATAGCAGCGACCAATTACTGAGCACTTTTCATGTATAGGGCAGTATTTTCAACATGGCCCAAGTGTTATCTCAGTAAATTCCTGGCATGACCATATTCAATCATTTAGCCAGCTATTTGCTGAACATTTTTCAAAGTGCTGGAGATACAAGCATGAACAAAACAGATGAACATCCTTGGTCTGGTGAAACTTAAGTGAGCTCAATACATAAAATGTACAATAAGCAATAAAAGTCATCAATGTTGAGAAAAGCATGACAGTAGAGAGGAGGGTTAGGAAGTGTGCAGCTGAGTGTGAATGTTCCAGCAGGTTGGCCAGGGAAGGTCTCACTGGACAGGCAACAAGGACATCTGGATTACTAGTCATACTCACCCTTATCTGTAGGTAGAGGAGACTACACAGCTTGACCCACTATGGCCAATGGGACGCTAGCAGATATGATGCAAAGAAATGCTTAAAACATGGTGGTATAGGGACCATGCCAAAAGAGAGCATCCCTTGGGTTTCTGCTGCTCTTCCAACCCCTACCCAGCCAAGATGCTAGAAGCAGAACCCAATAAGCCAAGTCCGGATGAGGCACCCAGCCAACCTGCAAGGGTGCATGAGACCCTGGATACAGGTGAGACTTTGGGGTTGTTTGTTACACAGCATCACATAGTCACTGGTGACTGACAGACTTTAAGGAAGTGAGAGAAGGAGCTATATGACCAGCTGGGAGTAGGCTTTTCCAAGCAGAGAGGACAGCAAGTTCAGAGATCCATGTTCAGGAGCCATTGTTGCATGCTTGAGTGACAGCAAAAGATCTAGGCAGCAGAGACAGAGAGACCAAGGAAGAGGGTGGCAGAAGGCAAGGTCAAAGAGAGTGAGTGGTTGGATTGATTCTTTACAGGCTGAGTGATCAAATACTTTGTCATTCAAACTAGGGCACAGCTAGCTTTTTGTTGAAATAAAATCTACACATAATAAAATGCATTCTTTTAATATACAGTTTGGAATTTGATGAACTCAGTCATGTAACCAAACTTTATCCAGACATAGAACAGTTCGATCACCCACAGAAATTCCCTCATGGCTTCTGGAAGTGAACCCCCTACCGCTAGCCCTGGAACATACCGACCAGCTCTTTCCTGAGTAGTTTGCCTGTTCCAGTGCCTCTAACGAAAATCATGGAACGTGAGTATGGAGCACCTTTCACTTGGCATATGCTTCTGAGAATGAACCCATGTTATTGTATTATCATTAGATTGTTTCCTTTTTGATGTTGATTCATATTCCATTGCATGGATATACCACATTTGTTATCCATCCTACAGGTAAAAGACACTGGGCTTTTCCAACAGGGAATTGTCATGAAGAAAGCCACTGTCAGCACTCACATAGAGCAAAACAGGATGATTTTTAAGTGCATAATTCTTCCAGGACAAGAAGTATAAGTGGGGACCACTGCATCCAAACCAGGAAGCATGTTCACACAG
This sequence comes from Fukomys damarensis, assembly GCF_012274545.1. Taxonomy (NCBI): domain Eukaryota; kingdom Metazoa; phylum Chordata; class Mammalia; order Rodentia; family Bathyergidae; genus Fukomys; species Fukomys damarensis. The sequence goes on from NW_022900913.1 coordinate 67,937,456, forward strand.
CTTGGGGGCTTGAGACAGGGACTCCCACTGTTGTTGAGACAGGAAGTTGTGGGAAGACGCTGAGCACAGCTACAGTGTGGCTGGCTGAGAATTTAGCAGGATCACTGTGACTGCCTCAGAACACCAAGCTGCAGAGGCCCTGGGCGGAAGCAAGAAGGTAATCCATCCTCTAAGCCTAATGGCTTCCACAGAGGCTTTGGCAGTGGCCTTCAAGGCTGTGGGCATCGGTGCAGCAGGGGCTGAGGCTGAGGCATGGGAGGGCAAGGAATGGATTACTATAACCAAGTTGGGTCCGCTGGTCAAGGACATGAAGACCAAGTCCTTGGAAGAAATTTATCTCTTCTCTTTACCCATCTAGGAGACAGAGATTATTGACTTTTTCCTAAGCATATCCCTCAAGGATGAAGTTCTGAAGATCACACCGGTACAGAAGCAAACTCGTGCTGGCCAATGGACAAGATTCAAGGCATCTGTCGCCACTGAGGACTACAATGGTCACACTGGTCTGGGTGTAAAGTGTTCCAAGGAAGTAGCCACTGCCATTCACGGTGCCATCATTCTGGCCAAAATCTCCACTGTCCCAATGCAAAGAGGCTACTGTGGGAACAAGATTGGCAAGCCTCACACTGTCCCTTGCAAGGTGACAGGCCACTGTGGCTCTGTGTTGGTGCATCTGATCCCTGGCCCCAGAGGCACTGGCATCATGTCAGCCCCTGTACCCAAGAAGCTGCTGATGATGGCTGGTATTGATGACTGCTACACCTCTGCCAGGAGCTGCACTGCTACTCTGGGCAACTTTGCTAAGGCCACCTTTGATGCCATCTCCAAGACCTACAGCTATCTGACCCTGGACCTCTGGAAGGAGACTGTCTTCACCAAGTCTCCCTACCAGGAATTCATTGACCATCTTGTGAAAACTCACACCAGAGTCTCCGTTCAGAAGACTCATGATCAAAGAGTAGCTACAATGTAAGGGTTTCTACAGAAGAAAAACAAAAATGAATGAAATCTGAAAAAAACAAAATAGAGAACAAATGAGTTCCTGCTAAGGGGGAGCCCTGACAGGACCCCACAGCATGTATATGCCCATCCTGGAAAGGCCCGGCCAAGGGCAATGCCAAGAGCCTGGAAGGAAGGAGCTGGGCCTTCCATGGGGCAGTGCAGGCCAGTTCCTGAGACCAGCAGAGGGGAAGGAGCACGAGGGACAATAGGAGCAATGGCCAACAGTACACAAAGGATGAAGCCAGCAACAAGGACTGCTGATGCTGCTGCCACTCTGCTTCCAGAGGATGACCTTCTGAGGCCAGAGACCACTAGAGGACACAAGAAAAGATGCTGAGGCCATCATCTACCCCCTGGAGCCTGGACGAAGCCCATAGCTTCCTGCTACCTCCAGATCTCCACAGCTGCTGGCTAGATTTGCCGTCTGTCCCCTGAGGAAAGGGCCCAGTCCCAGGGGTAAGAGCCAGTCACAGGAACAGGAGCCCACATGGACAAGCAGTGATACTGGGGCAGGGAATGCCAATTCCTCAGCTGGTTCACCGATAACTTCGTTGGAGGCAGGGACAGGCTCTCATGTCACACCAGTCCCAGCCACAGTGCTTATGTGCTTATAACAATGGGGAAGGGCTCAGAAAACACATGACCTACACCCCAAGGGTAGCAAGGATAAAAGGCAGGGGTATGGGGTACACTGTCCACCTCCCTCTGACCCAGCCATGGCACAGAGGAGACAGAAAATCATTATTCACCACTGCTGGGCCAAGTCCTGCACACAGGGAAATAAATTAGTTACCCAATGACAGTTAGTGCCAAGCACATCCTCATAGCATTTCCACCCAACAGGAGGGAGTCACCACAAATTGTTCTTCTCAAGCCTCAGGATACAGCCGTGCTCTACCTCCTCACAAGCGTGGCTCTGTGGTGTGGCCCTGAAGTCTATTCCAACTATAGAAATGTGAACGCACACGCACACACACACACACACACGCACACACACACACACACACACATGCACACTACAGTATAACAAACAGGTGGGGGTGAGTTCAGCCCATTGCACTTGCCACACCCCACTATCCACCTGCCTTGCTCTTTTCAACTGCACAAAGTTAACAAGAGCAGGTTTAGGGACAAAGAGACCAGGGTTCAAACCCAAACCCAGCAGGCAGAAGGAGCTCGCTCCTTTTGCAAAGCTGCCAGATAGGCTGGCTCAGAGCCCAGGTGCACCTGAGGCCCTTGCCCACTACATTTGCCCTGTGAACTCCCTGGGCTCTGGGGACCAGATCTCAGCAGGTGCAGGGTGCCAGAACTCTCGTGCGAAGGTCGAATATAGCCTGCTGCACCTCTGTCCTCCAACTTGTGGGGGCACAGCTCACTCCCATCTGGGGTTCTTTCTAGGGGTACAGGGTGACCCAGACAGGCAGATGCCTGTGATGCTCAATGCATCCTCAGGCCCAGTGTAGCTGGCAGCAGACGGGCTATGGCCAGAGAACAGCTCCATGCCATGCACCAAAGACAAGCCCACCAGGCTGAGTGCCAAGTACCAATCATGGCCTCTTTGGTGGCCTGGCCATCCCCACACCTCCAGACCCTAATGGTAACAGGGCTCTGACTTTGTCCCTCCTATTTGAATCCCACACCCAAGCAGGTACCACACCCAGGTACAGCAGAATTCACCCTGACATCTCACTCCCACACCCACCTGGGGCCTGAGCCAGTGCTCTGGGCTGGTCCACATGTCCAGCAGCCAGGCAACATATTGGAAGGCAGGTGCCTGGGGCATGAGGTGGAGGACAGGAGGCAAAAGATGCAGCAATCAAGAGCAGGGAAGCAAAAGAGGCCTACAGCAGGTGACAGGGCTGTGACAGGTCCCCAGCCCCCACATGCCTGCACTCACTGCTGAGATTAATGTGCTTGACAAATCAATCCTACCCACTTCTGACTTCATTGCTTATTCACATAATTAGATCCAAGTTGGGCTCTTTTTTTTTTTTTTTTTAAGTAGTGATTTCCAGTTGCTCTGAACATCTGGATTAGGCTCTGGTTGCTTTTCCCCAGTAGCTGAAGGAGCACTTTCAATTTAATGGGCTGTATTTCTCAAAAAAACACTGCCCCAAATACTAAGTGATAGGGTATTGAGGGAACTTTAATATGGCAAGGAGACAATGGGGAGAAAAGGCCACCCCTGATCCAGAGGGCTGTGGTGAGTGCCCTCTGCACAGGTGGGAAAACTGAGACCTGGAGGATGGTAGCATATTCTGCCCAAGGTCATACCAACATGGAATGCAGTCTGGTCTCTGCACCATGCTGTCTCCCAGGAACATGGCCAGTCTGCTCCCCATTTTAGCCTCCTGTGGTTCTCAGGCAGACACAGACTGGAGTCCTAACTTCCCAATGCACAAATCTCAATGGTGCAAAGCAGAGCCCAAGGGGGTAGGGGTCCTTCCTCAGCAGTTTCTGGGCACATGAAGTCTGCACCTCCCACCCAGCAAGCACAAACTAAGCACCTTGGGCATGCCAGGCACCGGAGGGGTGGGGGCAGACATACTTCCTCTCTAGCAAAGATTAGGATCTAGTGAGCGAGACCGATACTAGTCAAATAAGAAGATGGCTAGATCATTGCAGAGTGCAACATTCTCTCAACAAAAAGCTCGGGGTGTCATGCACCTGTCTGTCTAATGAGCCTGAGGACAGCGGGTCACCCAGGGAAGCCTGCCCGGAAGAGCAGTGCTAGGCGAGACGAAGATACGACAAACTTAGGAGATCTGCAGGGGGGACCAGAACAGTGGGGGCTGCTGCAAGGTTAGCAGTCCCTGTGAGAGAAGATTCTGGAAAGGCCAACATCCCTAGCTGCAAAAGAAGGTGACAATTCCCACCACTCACCCAATGTCCGTTTCTCCCCTGACCCTCTGATCTGCTCCAGAAAATTTCCCATCAGTCGAATCCACGGAGGAAAATAAAACACTACACAAGGTTTTCACCAAACATTGTCAGAAAGAATTGACTGAGGAATGGAAGCGGCCACAATGTCCAATAACAGGAAACATTAGGTAGGTTATGAAACATCAATTCTTCATCTCGGAGCAATCATTAAAAATGATCATTACCAAGGCTTTGCAACTACACAGGAAATGTTCATACCAGGATGCTAGGTCAAAAAGGCAGAACACAAAATTACATCTAGATTATAAGTGCTTATGTTCGGAATCAGCGCACATGCAGCCAGGGAAGAATACAGAAAACAAAAGCAAGGCCTGGGTCAGGCACTGAGTCTATAAAATTCTTCCTGGTGCTCATATAATGCTCTTTAAAACAGCAGAGCAGGTGCACTGCACCTGGGCACAAGAGGAGGGAGGCGTGAATTCAAGTTGAAGTTGTTCTTAGGCTGCAGGCTTGGGCCATGCTGTTTATTCTCTAATTCCTGCTCCTTGATGAGAGGGTGAGGGGATTTAGTGAGGTCAGAGGTGTGGCTAGGGAAGCCAGGGAGGGAAAAGGAGGGACCAAATGGTGGCCAGAAGTGGAACAGTTCTGGGGCTGGGCACACTCAAGACAAGGCCACAATTACCTACATCGCAGAATTGAAAAGACTGAACAGGAGGAGACACAAAATGTGTCTGGGTTGTGGGATGATTCAAACAGTACTGGTTATCAACACTGCTGCTTGCTTGGAATGGAGCTTTGTCCACCAAACAGTCCCATCATTTTCCTCTGGGCCTGGAAACTTCCACAAGGGAAGGTGTTCACACATGTGTGCATACCCACATATACACACACAAGTGCGTGCACACACACACACACGTGTGCAGCTGACACTGTGGCACCCCACCCCATCTGGCCAAAAGAGCAGAAGCTCCTTGGACAGGGCCAGGACCAGTCCTTGTCCACCCCTGTGTCAGACTGCCTGCTTTTCTCCTCGGGCTGGGCTCATTTATATTTCGATGTTCGCCTCGCTTCCGGTCTTCATGATCTCCCACTTTCCATGACTCGCCTGTCCTATGCTCACCAGAGAGGTCTCTGAGCACCCCAAGCTCTCAGCAATACATTTTGGAAAAGGTGAATGGTGCTGCCTGTGTCTAGCGGTCCTGGTGTTGATCACTAGGCTTCCCAAATTATTTCAGAATAGGCCCTGCCTCTGTCCTCACTGCACAGGCTGCCCTCCCAGAGGGCCCCTCATCCCCACGCCATCCAACCCCAGCCTCACACCTCCCATGGGAAAGAAAGCAGAGGGACACACCCTTCCCTCACCAGCCCCTGCTTCTCTGTTCTTTTGGACCCTTCTCGGTGCTACCCCTCCCAGTGTGTTCTGTACAGTGTAGACACACATCTTTCATAGCAAGCAATTGCTCCCTGCTGCACCCTCCTTCTAGGAGGCTTTCCCTCCCTGACAATCAAAACAACCATTTCCCTAACTGCAGTGAGGGCCTCTGCCTGGCTTTGTGTCAGGAGTGATGACCAACAGTGGGGGGGGGGGTCCCCCAAGGTGGGAAGCAAATGCCCTCCCTGCCCAGCATGAGTGAAGTGTTCTCAGCAGGGGACTTCGGACCCAGCCCAAGAAGATTCATTAACTGACTCCAGGAGCCTCAATCTCCAGGCCATCAGACAAAGGCCACCCTCAGGGTCACAGTGCCAAGTAGGATGGCTCTCCAGAGAGCCAGGCCAGCTCCTCACACCTCAGCTGCACAGGACAAGCATCAGCACTGCTTCGTGTCCAGATGTCAGGTGGGGATCAGGCCACAGAGAACCTTCAGCCACCAGGTCACCAGGGAGATTTCTACACACATCATTGGCTGGCCTCACTCCCAGGCAACATCATGTTCAGGCCAGGTTGAGCCATCCTGGTTTTCCAGAGCCAGACCTCCACTGGCAGATGGCTGGCATGCACATCCTGCTCCATACCCTGTCCAGCAAATGACACCGCCTCACCAGGCCTCAGTGTCCTCAGCTATAAAAAATGACCCTGAAAAGAACACTTACGAAGGTACAAAGCAAACTGTAAAGAGCCCAATACCAAGACACACTCAATAAATAGTGCTACCATGCCTTCATGGACCACACCATCTCTATCAAGTTCTCCCCTGATCCAAGTGGCCTCTGCAAAGAGCTTTGTATGTGGAAAGGCATGGCTCAGCCTGTGCTAGTGCTACCCCCAGCCCAGTAGGGATGCTGTGGGGTACAATGCTGTGGGGTACAATACCCACCTTAAGGCTCAACCCCACTCAGCAACCACCTACTAGGAAGGAAGGCACTATGGCCAGGGAAGGGGGAAAGGCTGCGGACCGGGCAGTGCCAGTTCCATCTCTCAGGAGCCTGGGTCTTGCTATTGCCCCCTGTAGGCCATTGCTGGAATAGCCAGTCCAGCACCAGGCTGCGTCCACGTCCCATCCACTGCCCTTGTTCTTCCTCCTTTTCCCCCACTGCGACATTGGGAAAGGGGGCTACCCTTGCACCTTTCATCCTAACAAAACTCAGGGCAAGCCATCTAATTGGGGACTGAATGGTGGCCAGAGTGGAACAGTCCTGGGGCTGGGCACACTCGAGATGAGGCCACAATTACCTACATTGAGAGCTGAAAAGACTGAACAGGACAAAACGTGCAGCCAGCAACACCTCCAGCCGGAGTATCTACGTGTGTCAAGACAGAATCAATCCAATAACTTGGCTTCACAATCAAATATAATTTCATCCATTCACTTACTTTCTTACTGAGTAAATAGTTCCCAGAGCCCCATCTGTGCCAAGCATGTTGTGCTGGATATGAAGAACACAGAAACAAATGTGGCCCAGTGTATCAGTTAGCTACTACCACAAAAATGCTGCATAACAAACTACCCCAAATGCAACAGCTAAAACAAGCATCATGGGTTATCACAGAGTGTGAACTGGTGAGAGCAGGTCAGCTTCTCACTGAAGCTTTGTGGGTCAGCTCAGTGACTGATCTACCCCTAGGTCTCATTCTCCTTGCCCAGTGGCTACAAGGCTTGTTCTTTCCTCATAACAATGAAAGTGATAGAAACTCAGATTACGGGTGGAAATATCCAGCATCTCCTATGCTCCAGGTTCAGTCATCTCTACCTACGAGCCATTGGCAAAGTAAGCCAAAGGGCAGGAAGTACAGCCAAGGCCACAGAGAGAGAGGGGCACAGAGACATGAGGGTAACCACACCTTGGGCCACACCTGCCTCCTTCCCAAAGAGTCCCTTGGCCAGACAGGAAGAGCAGGGTGTCCAGAATAACAGTTCCCAGTGGATCTCCCCAATCACTGAGGTCCCTTGGGATGCAGGATCTTTTCTGCCTGAAAGGTTATCTGTTCCCTGCCTCATTTCCTCTACAAAGTAGACAGACAGGAGTTCTCAGATGTTTGACGGGGGAGAAAAGAGGAGAACTGGGGCTCAAAGGATTTGCTAAAGCTGCACTCTACTACTTCAGTTTTCTGCATTTGGTGAGAGGGTTTGTGTATTTGCACTTGGTGAGCGTGTTCACAGGAAAAAGAAAGTAGATGCAGTATTCACACTTTCCCCAGCTAACAGATACCAGAGTTTGGCTGGACTAATCTCATGTCACTTGAGGAGGTCAAAAAATTCAAACAGATGGGAAAAGGCCCTGAGAAAGACGTACATCCTTAATTCACAGAAGGTACCATCTTTTGGAACAAAAAGAGAAATTTCTGGATGACATTCAATGGCAAGGAGACTGTCTTAATGATATGTCCCAAGCATACGGTGAGGTGCTATCTTCATCCATGTGATGGTCAAGGCCAAGAAACCTTGATCCCTGCTCAGAGCCCCACAGCTGGTGAGTGGCAGAAGTGAAGGTGCATGTAAATACTTCTGTTGCACGACCTCTGCTATAGTAGATGCCTGCAATGACCCAACACAGGAATCATTTGGTTCAGTCAGGTGAGGACAGAGCACCCAACTGGATGCCATGGCTAGAAAAAGAGGACTGAGTTCTGGGACCTGGGACCCCAGGCCAGGCCAGACCCAGCCCACAAGAGCCAATGGGCTAGGTGGAGAAGCCTCAGGCTGTGTCTACAGGTTGGGAGGTGGCCCAGCTCTCCTGCACAACCTCCTGGACCCACCTCATTGGCTAGTCGCAGGGCTATGATCCTCTTCCAAGTTCCTCAAGTGAACATCTGTTTTTCTCAAAGCTGTGAATGTCACGTCAAGAATTTCCAATTACCTTCCCCTTGGTTTTATTTAGCATCAGTGTATTGGAGGCATAATTAGTCGGAGATGAAAACCTGTATTGTTCCCTTCTCCTCAGCAATGAAATAGGTTTCCAAATGTGCTAATAGAGAGGATCCTTCTCCAAAAATGACAAAGAGCAAGTGGAGAATGAAAGCAGGAGTGAAATACAGATTACTGACAGTCACAGCCCAGGAGAGAGTTGTGGAATATGAGGATGGTTTCTGCCACGAGTCTCCTGCCGTGAATCCCACCTCTGGCTCCTAATGAGGACAAGCGTTCTCCACAGCACAAACATGATGCTGACAGAGGTGAAAGGCTGGCTCCACTGACAGGGGTTCTAAGGAAACATCACGGGATTACTGATGTGAGTATCCAGCAGCACTTTCCCCGAGCTTGGCCACACACGGAGCTTGGCAGCTTGCACAGAGGAGCACAGCTTTCACATTGGCCAGGGACCCCCAGAATTGGAAAGAAAAGTCATGAGCAAATCTTACACGAGTGGATGACACTCCTAGAAGATGGAGACTTGTGTACCAAGACTCAGATTTTCTCCTTGAGCCCAGCCCTTGCCAGGGACTCAGCTTCTTGCCTCTGACTTGTCCAACACTTGTCAGAGTGCACCTTCAAGGATCTTACTTGGATACACACAGTGGTGTGTTTTCTGATTTATCAGTTGCCTCTCTGCACAGAGCAGCCAGAGGGAAACAGGCCATGTCATTGTCCTCTGATGTCTTCTCTTCACACTTAATAAAACCACACTCCTCCCTCGGACCATAGAGCTAGCTCTCCACCCTCACTGTATGGTCCCTCCCCTCCTCTCCCTCAGCTTGAGCCATGCAGTCTTCTTCTGTTCCTACCTCATGCCGGGCTTTGCTCCCACCTTGGGACCCTGGCAATGGCACAGCTGGCCACACAACCAAAAGCGGCCCAACCACCCACCGCCTGGGCCTTCTCTGCATCCCTCATGGTACTCTTTGCCCCTGGATATTATCTCACTTGTCCCTCTTCCTCTCACCTAAATGTAAAGTCCCAGGGATGTGCAGACCTCACTTGTCGTAGTCCCCACTAATCCCAGCACTTTGCAGGGTCTCTAGTCACTTTTCTGGTCATTGGGACACAAGAGCTGACTCCCACAAATTAAAGGAGGGAAGATCTATTTTGGCTCATAGTTTGCAGAGGTTTCAGTCCATAGTCCTGTGGCTCCCAAGCAGGGCAGCAAGATAGAGGGGTATGGCGGAAGAAAAGCTACTCAGGGAATGGCCACCAGGAAGCAGAGTAGAGGGAGGAGCCAGAAAGGGAGATAAACCTTTCCAGGCTACACCCCAAGGACCTCTTCTGACTAGACCCCACCTCCTAACAGCAAGTTAGCTGTGATCCCCCATAACCCAACACCTCCCACAGATCCCACCTATGAATCCATGAGGTTCTTAGGGGACATCTAGATATAAACCATAGCATAGGGGAGCTGACACACAGTGGGTGCTCAGTAAATACTCACAGGCTCTACTCCAGTGGGGAGCAGGGGCTGGCATGCCAAGAGGAGCATAAGGTGTGTGTGCCTTATCTTTAAATAGATGAAAGGCTGTTGTGGGTGAAAGAAAGCAAAATTGCTATGTTGCCTGAGAATGCTTATCCAATGCCAATCAAAGATATAGGACAGATTTTGCCTAACAAAAGTAGGAGCTTTCTCACTATGGAGCTTCCCAGGATCAGAATGGATTCCACAGTAGATGGTGAGTTCATCTCTAAAAGTTTGTAAGCAGAGGCTGCTCCTGGAGCTCACATAGTGGAGAGATGACAACCTCCTGATTTCTGCGTCCACAGCATCTATGTTGGCTTCTTCTGACCAGTGGCAGGACAAAATCCCATCTGAATACTCCTTCCTCCCCGCCCAAGGGGACTCACAGAGCTGCTGCAGTTCCTCAGGCTCACTGGGATTTTCTAGGGGGGAAAAAGCAGGGACAAAAAGGGAAGCAAGAACAGATGTAGACTATTAAAGGAGGTAGATCTGGAGAGTTGGGGAGACCGTGGCTTGTGAGACACAGAGGGAGAAAGAGACAGAATGAGCGTTCTCAGCATTCAGGGTAGGAAAGAATCCCCTTTAATACTCTTCAAAGACTACCATAAAGAACCGCTTTAGATGTCAATCCTTTGTTCCTAATGTGATTCTACACAGACATGGAGACATGAGGCACCACTATGTATATCTGGATTACAAATGAAGGAGACAATAGATGAATAAATAAATGAAAGAAAGAACAAATGAGTCAGGTGTGGCGATGTATGCCTGTAATTGCAGCACTCAGGAACCTGAGGCAAGAGGACCACTGAGAGTTAGAGACCAGGCTGGGCTTCATAGTGAGTTCAAGGCCAGCTTGGACTACATAGCAAGACTCTGTCTCAAAAACAAGCAAACTATAAAATAACAAATGAGTCAAAATTTGAAATCCACTGGTTAGCCCTGGAAGTCCCACGTCTCTCCTGCCTGTGTTAGAAATAACAGCCAATGTCTGCCAGCTAATGGCTTGCCCTGTCCCAGTGCCTTCCATAGACAGATGCTCCCCACTTATAAGGATTACACTCCAATTAACACAACACAGGCTGAGGTGTCCTACATCTGTGGCATACTCAGTAAACCTATCCTCCCAGACATCCTAACATAGCAACACAGCACACCATAAATTTCAGGATGTTTCCCCTCGTGATCACGAGGTTGACTGGGAGCAGTGGGTACAGAACCACATATCACTAGCTCCATAAAAGACCAGCACTCACCACAGAGGTGTGGTTTCTACTGAATGTACACTGCTTTCATAGTATGATAAAGTCAAACAACCATGAATCGAGAGCCACTTCGTAACTCCTTTAATCTGCCTCTACCCCTAGAATCTATCAGAGCAATAGCCAAACAGCAACACTTCTGCTCTCTCTTATCTCCCCAAAGATACACAAGGAAGAGCCCAGCCAGGAGAAGCTACCCCTCCCCAGCAGCTGGAATGGGCAGGGCTGCATACCTGGCCAAATTTAGAGAGAGGCCTAGGGGCTAAACACAGTGTGCAGCAGGGAGATGGTCACCCACACAGGGTGGACTTCCTCGGGGCTGAGAGTGTACGGCTTGTCCTCAGCCAGAGGCTAGCACAGTCTGACACATGCGCAAAAGGCAACCTGCAAAAACACTGGTGGATTTGACCTATGTTACACTGAAGCCAAGGACCCCTCTGTTCACGGTGAGAGGAGCAGCCTTGAGACACAGCTCATGGCCAGGGGATAAGCTACCTGGGGGAAGCTGAGGCTTACTTATCCGGAACAGCCCAGGATGCTGCCACCAACTGGACTGCCCCTTGGAGCTAGTCACAGAAGGGCAGATATGACCTAAAGTATGATCCTCAAGGAAACTCTGAATGCTCTCCTTCCAGCCTGTGCACCACTACCAGCACCACCACCATCAACACTACAATCATCTCTATTACCACCACCACCACTGCCGCCACTGCTACCACTGCTACTGCCACCAACACCACTATCATCTCCATTACCACCATTACTACCACAAACGCCATCACTACTACCACCACCACCTTCACCAATCCCACATCACCACCACCACCACCACTGTTGTCATCACTATCATCATCAACCGCACAGAACACAGCTCATTTGCCTTCAAAGTGAATTAGATCCCCCATGAAGAATTCCAAATAATGTATATAGATTTTCTCCACTCCTTAAGTGTGACCTGCCATAGTGAAACCCTTCCACAGGGCAAACACAGCACAGAAAGAGAGAAACAGTGAGTGCCTTCACAGTGAAGAAACCTGACAAACGCTCTCAGCCAGGGGGTCAAGGTCAGCATCGGCGGTGAGAAGTCACACTGGCAGTATGTACCTTCAGTAAGATATGAGGAGAATGTACTTTGCCCAGTACTTGTTCATTCATTATAAAAAATATACTACACTATTATAAGATGTTAATTATAGGGGAAATGAGTGTGGGGTAGATAAGAACTTTCTGTAAGTCTAAAATAATTCTGATATTGTTTGCTCAAAAACTAAATGACTCTCGAGTCTCACCTTGAGGTCTATAGAATATCATTCTAAAGTAATTCTCAAAACAGTTTCCTCCTCCTAATTATCTCTGCTTTAGCTCACCCACATTTTGGCACCATCCTTCCTCCCTGGCCCAGGTGTCCCATCCAATCCATCCTGTTCCTCAGGCCACCAGAGTTTTTTCAGGACACTGAGGGAACACGGCACACCCATGTTGGCATGGATCCCACTGTCTCAAGGATTACTTTCAGGTTGCAGCATGGCACACAGCTTCTCTCTTGTGCAGCCTCTCCTTGTACTCTTCCTCTACGTGCTGTCATGCCAACATGACTATGCCTCTTCCTCTAGCATCCATGCTCTTGCTTCCCATGCCCAAACTGACCCCTGATGCTTCCTCGCCAGGGACATCTTTTTCCTGCTGCTTTTCTGGCTCACCCTTCCTTGGCTCCCCTTCGAAATGCAGCTCAGGAGTCACTTCCTACAGAAAGCCTTTCCTCACCCAGGACAGATGTGGTGGCGCTGGGGGGTACCTCTGTAGTCCTGCACTTACATCTACCCTGTATTGTCACTGGCTGTTTACTTTTCCAGAGGACAGGCAAGCCCCGCCACCTGTGTCTCTCAAGCAACAGTCTTCAACAAGTGTTATTTAATGATGAGTAAATGACTGGGAGAAAACAAGTAGGGTGAGAAATCATGGCTAGCAATCCAAGTCTTTTGCTCCTGGGCTTTAAATTACATACTCTACTCTCCAGAGTCCCATTATCCTCACCAGAGTCCTACATAACCACATTCTGTTATATGGCAATAGAATGGGTTACTAGATTTAATTATAACAGGATAATTAATGTCAAGGTATTGCCAGTTTGGGCGTAAATATTAACTATCACCTTCAGTGTAACTGTTCTCTAACTCTACGATTGCAGCTTAGAAATACCATTTTTTTGATGTTCAGTGCTTCGGCAGTGAAGAAGCAATGCTAAGTAGGACAACTGCTTTGCAGACCACTCACCCTCCAGGATGCATACTTTTTCCCTGGCTTGAGCCCGGGCTCCCAGCACAACTAGCCCTGGCATGGGCTGTCTCTCATGATCATGGTGGTGATGGTGAAGATGCCAGTAGTATCAGTGGAACGGTGATGACGGTGATGGTCATGACCACTGCACCTGGCCCTGTAGTTTCTCTCAGGATGTCAGGTGGGTCCCTTGGGAGGTCCCTGGGTCATACATCTCTTCATGGCTTCCATTCCTTTCATGACACAAGAGGAACCACAAAGAGCAAGGACCTTTGGGACCATGAGAGGGGAGGTGGCACAGCCATGTCAGAGGAGATGCTGAGATCACTGGACCAGGCGAGTCTTGCTGTGAGCTCCTATCCTTTCACCACCTCCTCTCCTCCAACCCCCTCAGCATTCTTGCTTTAGCATTCTTCCTAAAGATTATAATTTCATTTTGTAAAAACTTTGCTTCCTATCAATCACCTTCAGAACACTCTCAAACAGTAGCACTATGAATGTTCATACTACAACAGCCAAGTATGTGACACAGTTTCCCCAACTGTCATCTTGTCACCCAGCGCTGCTGCCAGAACTGGGATAGACATGCCCCGCCTTCCTTCTGGTCTGCTGGGTCACTCACACTGGAGAGCTGAACAGCCACCCAAGAAAATGATCACCCCAAGGCCACCAGGCTGTGGAGAAGCCCAAACTAGTAAATTCAGAGAACGGTGAAGAAGAAAACTACCCAAACCTCCAGCTTCTCCAGCCAGCCTCCTCTAGGTCCTGACTCGAGTCACTGGACGGACTCTGAGTCAGACTGCTCAGCTGAGCACTTACCAAATCTCTGATCCACAAAAAACATGGAAGATAACAAAACGATTGCTGGTTCAAACCACTGAGTTCTGGAGTGGTTTATCACACAGCACTAAATAACAAAAACAGAGGTCCAAGAACATGAAAAACAGCTCTCACATCTTCCAGCAACTTTCTGCATGGCCCTGGTCCTACTGTGGGACAGAGACCAAGGTATTAGTGCTCCCAGCCCCAATATCTCCCCAAATATTCATTCAGATTCCAAGACCACAGGGCCTACTGACCTCACACAGCAGGCAGTCCTCATCTGTAACTCACTCCCAGTCCACAAATGAAATAATAGGAGCATTTGGACCCTCTGTGGCTGAGCTGAGACCCCTGGGTTACTAGGGTCTTTAAGCACGACAGAAGTGATGCCAAAGGCAAAATGTTTCTGAGGGGAGGCACCAGTGTCATAAGCATCAACAACAATATCACCATCATCACCATCAGCAGCACCTCCACTACCATCTCATCACTGCCATGACCACGACCATCATCTCTACCACCATCATCACGACTATCATTGCCAGTACCAGCAGCAGCACCCCACCACCACCACCATCCTCATATCATCATTACCATGATCACTATTATCACCACCACCACCACCACCACCACCATCCTCACCGTCACCATCATCCTCCCAACCACAACCATCATCCCCATCGCTGTCATGATCATGACAACTGTCATCACCATCACCACCGCCATCACTGTCATGACATGTCAGCATCATCACCATCGTAATCACTGTCACCCTGTCACCATCACCACCTCACCATCATCACTGTGATGATCATCACCATCATCATCACCATTACCACTGGAATCACTAGCATCTTCACCATCACTACCTCTGTCATCACTATCACCTCCACCATCATCTTCACTGCAACGATCACAGTTATTATCACTGCCATCACCACCACCACCATCAACATCACCACCACTGTATTAATAAGGACATTTACTGAGCACTCACTATGTCCCAGGAACTGTCATAAGCACTCCAAATGCACTGTCCTATTGAACTCTTCATGACATCCCTATGATGTGGTCCTGCCACTCTGCCCACCTTAAAGATTTGGAGCAGTTTTACAACTCATTCATGGCAGTGCCCCGATTCTAACCCCATGTGAACAACTCTGAAAGCCAGAGCTCTTGCCATCTCTGGCTCCTCTCCCCTCCCTGAGCATGAGCAGAAATTAGATTCCCCATTGCACATGTAATCCCAGATTCAGAGAGAGCCCAGCAGTGGGACTACCAAACTCTGATCCTGACAACAAATCCCACACACTAAGCCAAGGCTGAAGCCCTTCAGCAGAAGCAAGATAGGTCCCCATACATCCACTCAGAACGACAAACAAGCCAGGGAGGTGTTCACTGTGTCTTCCATGCAGGTGACCGTCCTGCACAGTGCTCCTCCCTCCTAGGAAGAACAGGAAGACTGAAGTCAGGCACATGGGTCCCTGCCTGCCGCTCCCCCAGCTATGGCACTCAGCTGGGGGCCTCCCTAGCTCAAACAACTTCCCTCTTTGCTTTCCTTTGGAAGCTAAAAATATCAGATTTGAAAGGATACTACCCTTCAGGGAGAGAAAATGCCCTGATCTTTTGTAATTGGCCATTGCTAAGGTTTGAATACAGTCTGTCCCCACCAAGCTCATTTTAGGGTTCAATCCCCAGTGTGAGGTAGTAAGAGGGTATGATTTTAATCCAGTTACCCTGTTTAAAGTTAGGGTCCTTGGAACATGGTTAGGAAGAGATAAGTTCATCAGAGCGGAGTCTCACAGTGAATACCAGTGGTTTTAGGAGAAAGAGAGACCAGAGTTTTTCCTGTCTCTTAGGTGCCCTGTCACCTTGGGACTCTGCCAACCAGAAGGCTATGACAAGATGTGTCCATAAACTTGAACCAGAACCATCAGTGAAAATAAATCTCATTTCTTACTTATTTACTCAGTCTGTAGTACTGTGGGATAGTGAAGTTTGGATTTCTGGCTCCTCTGGAAACATAGGGAGCAGAGACCACAAGGCCCTCTCATGAGGGTCTTGGCAGGGCCTAGCCCTCCTTCTCAGGGCAGGATGTGCCTCTAGATGTTCCCTGTCCTCCTTACACCCACTTGCCCAGCTCCTAGGTGTCCATTTGGATTCATGGTACATAGAAAAGGTTATTCCAAGGGTGGCTACAGCCATTCTTACAAAATCCTTTGACTGTCTTCCAAATCCCCCAGTTAGAGAACTATCCAACAGCTCATGTGGCTGCTGCGACCAAATGGACCCACTTGCCCACTGTGGAGCAGAGTGGACCCTTGGATACCAATTCCCTGCCCATAGATGTAGCTGGTTAAGCAGCTGTTTCCACCTGGGTGCTCCATCCTCTGACTCTGTTCTTCTCCAGTATGAGCTTTCTCTCTGGCTTAGCTTGGCTGCTCTTTAAGGGCAGAGGCCATGTCTCCTTCTCCAGAGCACTCAGTACAAAGGGTCCAGGTAGAGCATGGTGGTCTAGCCACTAACAGGCTGCTGAGAAACACCTTTTCTGTAGAGGATGGAAATGCCAGAAGCTGTCCCTCTTCTGAGCCCAGTGACCAGCCATGGTGAAACTATACCTACAGCTGTCCATGTTCAGATGGCAATGCCAGCTCAGACAAGAAACACCCCTCAAGTTTCCACCCTGCTCCTTAGTGAGGCCTGCAGATGCCCAGGTGGCATCTGAAGCCCTGGAGTTGGGTGTGGGTAGCACTGAGAACCCCTCTCCTCCCCGATTCCCCAGGGACTCCAATAGCTTCTCTAGCTGAGTGCTCAGGTGACACTTCAGCCCTCAGTCCCAGCCAGGCTGCCAAGGGCCATGAATGCTTTGGCCCTTTTTGCTACTCACCTCCTCACCTCAAGGTGCACCTGAATCTGCATCTCCTCATTTGGCTCTTGGAGCTCTGTTTCCTGACCCAGAGTAGATAAGGAACCAGCCCTCCCCGAGACTCCTCTTCTCTGAGACACTGGAATTTTTACCTTGACCCTAACAGGCCCGCTTCTGCAATGTCAACTGTACATTTGCAAAATGCCACTAGCACACAGCTTTAGCTCAAGTCATTCCCATGGCAACCCTCTGGGAAGGTGCTAATATCCAGCTTATGGAGTGTAAACAGGCGCCCAAAGGTGGCCCTGAATTCACAGAGCTGGGATCTAGCTGGGATCTCTTTGCTGCCAAGACAGAGGTCGCTCCTCCATGGAATCAGCAGCCCCACCCTTGTGCAGGTCTCACTGTGTATCCAGCTGGCCACCTAAATGTCTGGGATCTTCTCAGTATGGGAGAACACAGACCAAGCAGAAGAGAGACAAAAAGGGGCACCTGCAGGTCCCCTGCCTGACTCTTTTCATGTACCTCAAAGTTCAAGTCCTGTATCTCCCATGTGATAGAGGCCATTCACCTGCCCTCTCCAGTCCCCAGAGTCCCCAGGGTTTCCTGGATGGGGCTGGGTACACACACACTTCTCCTGGTAAGCGTTCCCTTGCACATTCTACACCATCTGGCTGGTTTCTTCTACCCCCATACTGTGCAGCAACTCCTTTCCCCCAGCTCTGTGACTCCAAGCCTGGACCATGATCCCTGTTCCTGGCCACCTCCCCAAACCACTCGGGCACCCAACAGCGATAGTGGAGATGTGAGGGTAGTGTGCCAGGGAGGGAGATAGGGAGGCCGTGCCATACCCACACACTAACAGCTGCCGTGCCTTGTGCCAGCCAGCCTACCACACTACTTCACACCCTCATAACCCTGTTGTCAACCACTGGCACACTCCAAAATGTGTGCCAGTGACCTCGCTCAGAGTCATACAGGATAGCTGATGTTTCTCCATACCCTCCCCTCCTCTCCTTTCAGACAAGTTCCTGGGGCCCAGAATCATGGTAGGCCCTGCATGGAAGCCGTGCACCCCATGCTGCTGTACCCTGTATTCATTCTCAGGGGAACTTTATGGGTCAGACATGATTATTCCATGGTACAGATGGGGAACCAAAGCTCAGAAAGCCATAGGGTGATGAAGTCAGTGGGAGTTCGTTCAGGTCTGCCTGAACTCTGCCTGGAGTAAGTGTCCCCAGACTCTGCAGGGGCTCTGATGAAAGCATCTGTCCTAGCTGTGAAGGGTGAGGGGGCAGGAGACACAACAGCCAAGCGTGCACAGTGATTGGTGCTGGGCTCAAGATAAAGGGCCAGTAGAAGTTTGTTCAGGATGCAGGGAACCCAGAAAATGTAACACTGTTGTAACAGATAAGAGACAGCAGGCTGGGACACCAGAGCCAGCAAGACCAGCACTGCTCAGTGGCCAGCAAAGGAGCCGTGGTGACTTATCTAGGATGTGAGGTGTTAGGAGCAGTGAGTGGAATCTAGGGACACAGGGGCAAAATGACAAAGATCTGTGGGCTCTCTGCAAACAGGACAGCTGTCCCTTGGCCTACTGGCTCAGCCAAGCTACCTCTCACAGCAGGTGAGCTCCAAATCCACCCACTGGAACAAACTAGAAAATGTTTCTTCCCCATGGTCTCTTTTCCAAGAATTTCTAAGGAAAAAAAATGGATTTCTCAGACTCATAGCACTTTTGCTGAAATGCTAGGGTCTTAAAATCCACAAACAGTAGAACATAATTAAATGTAAATGCAGGGTCATCTTTAAACATTAATCTTCTATAATTAATTAGTAATTTTAAATATTCTGGTAAATGATACTTAAATGACATGGAATTATCCTAGCTCAGAATGATAAAGTCGTCTGCTACAAATTTGCTGTGTTGGAGTGAGAAATATTTGCATAGATCATGTAGGACAACAGAGCACTGTGATTACTTAATTTACCTTTGCTATAAATGTATTAAAAAGCACAGTCTTTATATTCAAATCAAGAGAGATTGACTTGCTGCAGCAGAATCCAAGAAGCAATTGACTGGAAGCAGAGAGTTAGCCCAATTGCATTAAGGATTAAATTGGTCCAGCCACACCTCACATCCCCACTCCCAAGCAATGGGAGGACGACAGCAGGTCCCACACTGTCTGGCTTCCCATCTGCCATGAGCATCTCCCTGCAAAGGCAGCTGCCACCTGCTGCCACTGTCACTTCTTTTCTAGCCACTTCCTTCCCGGCACTGCAATGCCTGACCCAGACTATTCTGCAACCAGCAGCACCATCATGGGCTTGATGAGTGCATGCGTGTTTATAAGTGGGTCTGCACAGGTGTGTGTTTGTGTGTGTCCAGGCTTGAAGAGCTGGACTAGTCTGAGGGTCTTGTTGTAGCAGTGTATGTGGCTGTCTGGTTGTATCCTCATGTCACTCTGCATCTGTGTGTCTGTGTGTATTGTATGTGTGCACACGTGTGCATGTCCATGTGTATTCACAAGTGTACATGTGTGCATTGTGGGTGTGTGTGCAGGTGTGCATGTGCTTGTCAGTCTCCCACCCCTGCCTGCACTGCTGCTTATCACCAATCTGGCCCCTACACACTCCCCATCTCTCTATGTCCTTCTGTCCCCTGCTGTCCCCTGATACTTCCCACAGCTGGCCCAGGACCATCCACCTGCAGAAGCAGCCCAGACCCTGTCCACTGACCTCTCCTGGCCAAGGGCAGCTTCTTAGGCAAATCTGACCTTCCCAGGAGCAGCAGTTTCAAGGGCAGAGCCTGCTTGTAGGCTTCCCTAGGACCTTCTAACCAGCAAAAAGTCACACAGAAGAAAGACCTGGCTTTTGGCCTTTCTACTGGAAGTGAAAAACAGAAAAGACCCACTCAATCCCTTCTTCATGCTGCTGTGGGCCAGGCCTTGTACAGCTCTCAGAAGACACAATGGTGGACACCACACAGTGCCAGACCCTGAGGGCATGACATGCTGGGGTGGAGGCAGATGTCCCTACAACTGTGGGACACAGAGATGGACAACGGCAGGGCACTGGGGCTGGGCAAGCTATACCTGTTACCTTGTGAACTGTGAGCAAGGAGCATCACGTGTCCTCCATAGAGGGTTCACACAGCTAGAAACAGTTTCAGCTTTCTACTCTTTCATTTTTCAGTGAAATGAAAGATACAAGGAGGGAGAGAGAAAATGTAGAGGAAACAAAAATGAAGAGAGAGGCCTGTGAACTGCTAAAAACAGGGCCCCAGAAATAAAGACCAAAAGGTAAAAGGACAAAGTCCCGGAGCACCTGCTTCCCAATGCCCACACACACCTGGGGTAGAGGGCAGCCCTGGGTCACAGCCTCTCGGCCAGCACCTCTGTGCACCCTCTAGCATTTGATATGGTTCCTGATTCACAAGAGGCCCCAGTCAGTATTTGCTAGGTGGGTGATGAGATGGATGGATGGATGGATGGATAGATGGATGGATGAAGGGTAGATGGATAGATGGGCAAATGGATGGATGAACAGATGGATACTGGAAAGAGGAAAGATGGTGAATGGGATCCCCACCAGGAAGCTGAGATGAAACCCAAGATCAAAATCAACAGTAGACCTGAAGTCTCCCCATCAACCCTGACCTGGAGAAGAACAAGAACAGTAAGACATAAACCATAGGCCATAAATATCTAAGAGGCTAAAAAAAAAAACACTAAAAGCAAACCAGTCCTGAGGCACAATTCCCTGCCCCATGCTAGGGAGCCCTTCCTGCTTTCATTTCAGCTTTAGCTCCTGCCTCTCCTGGTCCTGCACACCAACTGCTACAAAGACCCCTCCCTGAGGTCAGCATAAGTTCACACCTGTAGACCTAGCACTGGTATCACTGACTTCAGGATGTCCTTCCTCCACCTGCCTTTCCCTGACACTCCATCCTTGACATCTTCAGATGTCCCTGTCCACATCTCCCCCACTCCAAATGCAGGGATCCATCCACACCACCCCTCTGTCTTCCCCATCAAGCTGGGAGCCCCAGACAGCAAGTGTTGTGCCTGGCACAGAGCTAGGCACAGCACCGGGACTCATGAAATCTGCAGAAGGGAAAGAACCAAGAGCAGAAGCACTGCCCACTAAGCCCCACAAGGCAGCCAGGGCTCCAGAGAAGACCAAGGTCAGACTGAGGAGACAGAGTCCAACCCACTTCCTAACTAGGACAGCCACCCTCCCTCCAAGGCCCAGTGCAGACCACAGCAAGTCCACTGAGAAAGAGTCCACTCCATAGCTGACAGCCTCAGGAGCCCCAAAGACCTGGGACCAGGATCCCAGGGTGCTGTCACCCTGAAAGCTCCTCTCCTAGGGGAGCTCAGAGGAGGTATTGCCATGGTGGGTGTGAAGGATGACAGGAAGACTCCAGAGGAGAGAAGGTAGAGTCAACACTAAGCAATGAACAGCCAGGAATTTTGAGGAAGGATCTGTATTGTGAGCCTACAGTCAGGCCCCAATGCCTCTGTTTGCTGCAGCCCACTTCTCCACTGCCACCAAGGCCAGGAACTTGCCACCCCCAGCCAGTGTGGTCCTTCAGAAAATGGGATCAGAGAAAGGCCATTGGTGCTATGTGCCCTCCAGGCCACGTGTGTATGCACTGGGGACTCTGCTCAGAGAAGCAGCTCCCAGGGCTCCACACTGACAGCCCAGCGGGTCACAAGGGACCACCATATCTATGTCACACAGGACTTGTGGCTAGTGACAATGAAAGTTTAGCCTTAGCAGCAGACTCACATTTAGCAAAGTGTGATGAGCGGATCACCTTTTGAGAAGGGAAGGGAAGCCCTACAAATGGGAAAGCCACGTGACCTGGATGGCTCCCCATGCCATCCCCTGGGGAATGATACGAATGTGCCCTACATGGAGGTAGGGTCCACGGCAGTGTTTGGGTTTGATAAAATCCAGGCCATATTCTGGAAGTGGGTCACCCTTGTGAAATAGTTTGTCCTTGTCACAACAAAGAGGAAGTGGGATCAGTCTATTCAAGAAGCCCAAGCAAGCAAGGCCCACAGGCAGTAAAAGAGCCTCTGGGCAGGGGTGGCACCCAGAGAGCCCTGGCTCTTTGGTCAGACAGGCTGTGTTCACCAAACTGTCCCCTAACCATGCTTCGGAGATATATGAACCCTTGGGCATAGGCCCCCTCAAACCTCAGCCAGACCCTGGGCGCAGGCAGCTGGATGGTGTCTTCATCCTGGAAGTGAGCATGATCACCAGCTACAGAAAGTGCAGGTCACTGTGTTCTCTGTCATTCCCCACTGCAGAAGAGGGGGGTTCTAGAACAGGTGAGTTCCAGACTTGAATTCTGTTCTGTCCCTTAGTGGCCCTCTGTGTGACTTTAAGCAAGTCATTAACTTGGTCCTTTTCTCACTTCCTCCTCTGCAAAGGGTGCTGATGACAGTACACACCCAGGGCCCCAGGAGGTGACAGCTTCCTCCACCCCAGAGTCAGGACAGAGATCAAACCTCGCACACAGGCCCTAGGCAAGAGTGGGAGACATCCAAAGGCCATATGTCGTCCTGGCCCTTGGGCTCTTGCCACCACTTCTGAGGCCTTGTCACCCTTCCCTGACAATGACAGCAGCCCCACCCCATCCCCAGCCTCAAGGTACCCAGCAACACAGAGGTTTTGCAAAAAGCTTGGGGACCCAGAGAAGGTAACAGGCCAGAGTCAAGTGAGTGCATCCAGCACTATAGGAGTTAAAATAATGAACTACTTAGAAACTATCTTTAGGCAAGTCTCAGCAGTGTGTGAAATTTGCAGGGCCTGGAGACAGAAAGGGGCTGCCCTCATCTGGAAGAGAAATGTGGGCATATAGGCACAGAAGGACCAGTTACTGCTCAAGAAGCTATGCCAAATGCTTCATGGTCACTGTCGCCTCCATCTCTAATTTACAGGCATGATGATGGCCTACAAAGGTCAAACAAGCTGACCAAGCCCACATGAATAGTAAGCAGAGCAGCTGAGACCACCCCGAATCTGTCCAACTCCAAAACCAACACTCTTTCCACTCCCCACCTTCCCAGCAGAGCAGTAGCAAGGAGAAAAGCAGCCAGAAGAGACGGCAAAGAATGAGCAGGAAGAGGGAAGGCCCTGGAATTAGTAACCACTGTACCCAGATGCCAGCTGTGTACACAGCAAGGAGAAAGCATCCATGAGCAGACTTTTGTAAGCATCCTGCTGTGCACATTCTGAGAAAGGCCACACGCATAAGCATGCTGAGCCCAAGACTGAATCACTCCCCACAGGGAAACGTGTCCAGGTGGAAATGCCACTTGCCAAGGGGACATCACAACCCAGTGGACCACCAGCGTGCGCCAGACCTGATTAGCAGAAAGGACCAGGGCAGCCACCAACTGCACCAAATTTAGTGTTCCCAGTTTTACATTCTCCAGAGTTGGGCTTTACGCTGGTTCTGTAGGCATGAGGTAACATTCTGAGTAAAATTAATTAGAGGGGAAAATAGAATAAGCAAGCAAAGTGCATCAAATGGCACTAGTATAATTCTGTCATCTCTTCATTTGGCTTTTGATCAGGGGGCCAAGACTCAGAGAAACTGCAGGAGCACCCAGCTGCCCATCATGACCTCTTCAGTCCACTCTGCTCCCAGGTACCCCACATCCCTGTGTATCCCCTCTCCAAACCAACTCAGGCCAGAGAGGGACCTGCCACCGCCTCCTCCTCACCTCTCTGACACAAGATCCCTGGGGCCTGCACCAATCAGCCAGCTCCTTCTAGCTCAGAGCATTCTGGCTTGTTCTCAAATGAATGGATCCTTTGTTAAACCAGTGGCCCTGTCTTCATTAGAAAGTCCTAACCCCTAATAGAGGTGTTTTTCAAAGAAACACACAGTGATTATCTCAAGCACCAAAGAAACAGGCATGCACAAGGTATCATTTGACGACAGGCAACAGATACCTCCTCCAGCTGCTAACAAATCCCACGGCAGACCTGCCCACCTCTGCAGAGAGCTAGAAATTTATTTCATCCCTAGACACTTATACCTGTCAACAAAGAGGAAAATTAAAAGGGAAAAAAAAAACCTCAGAAATTTCTGGCAGTCACTTGTAATCAGGCTTCCCACTGGCCACCCCATAGCCTCTCAGAAGCTAATCAGGCCTCAGTCACCTGCTAGGGACCAATCCATCACCAAGTTATGCTCAGGCCACCCCTGCACGGCCATGTGCCGTGGCTGAATGCCCACAGGCCCGAGCACCCCTTTCAGCTATGCATGAGAGAACTGCATCCTGCAGCCCCCTCCCCCAAGACATCCCCCATACCCTGGCACCAGGCCCCTGTGGCCTTGGTCCTTCTGACCTACCTCATTGATGAAGGAATGAGCCCCCTGCGGGCTGAGCAGCAGGATGGCACGGCGCAGTGTGTCCCGATAGCGGTTCAGCTCCTCTGTCTTCATGGTGGTGAAAAGGCTGGTGAACACGTGGCTGATGTTCTTGTCCACCTTTTGTAAAGAGACATCAAGGCCCAGCCTTGAGGCTTGGTCCAGAAAGCTTTGCAGCCCGCGGATATCTGAGCAATGGGAGGAAAGGAGAAAAAGAAAATGCTCTGTAAGCACCAAGAGACCTTGCAGGGCATATGGCTCTGAGGCACCCCACCCATCCCCCAAACAAGGGCTGAGTCTTCTTCAGTGGTCCATGGAGGCCAAAAACCCCCAATTTAATCCAAATGCTCTCCCAGTGCTCAGCCCAGGGTGACACACCCTGCACAAAAGCACTTCTTCTCTCCCTAAATGGGCCTCAGCCTGGCAGGTCCATTATCCTGGCTACATGGGTGGGAGCTCCCTGGCCCCTATTCCCTCTGCACCTTGAGGCTGACGCTTCTCCACGTTCAATGGAAAGCTGAGAGCACCACCTACCCTGGCCAGAGCAGGCCCAACACGAGGACTTGCCCAATCTAGCCTTGGGTCCCTGCTTCAGTCTTCTGATAGTCACAGCCTATATGATGGCACCCACCCCTGAGGCAAGGGACCCTGTCTTGCTTTGGGAATCTGATTTTCCTTGATGAAACCTCCCTCTCCATGTTCTTCCCAGGTAGGGTAACTCACCCCAAGTCCTGACTGGTTGAGGGATGAGAAAGTGGCCCTCGGGCAGAGTCCCTGCAAAGCAGGCTGGTGGACCCATCACCAGGGATGGGAATGCAGAAGGGCATTCTGGGACGAGGGGTGATCATCCCAATTGTCTGACATAGCCCTGCTATCCAAGCCACCTGGCTTCCCCAAGGAGACCCGAGCCAGAGGAAAGCAGGCCTGAGAGGGAGAGACCATCCTGGCAATGTCACCCATGCCTCCAAGTCCTGTGCCTGAGCCTCTCTGGTCTAAGAACCAATATGTTTTACAGAGGCCAAGTTGAGTTGCCTTTCTGGCACCAGCCAACCCAAAGCTAGGCCTTTGCTTCCCAGCCTGGAACATCTCCTTTGGCCTATCCTGGCATCCATCTTCCAAGGCTGACCCTCGGATGCTCTACCTGGGACTATCTGTCCCACTCTTCCCACAAACTGGGGCACCCCTGGGCAGGTCCTGGCCCATACAATCACTGAGAATCAAAACCACAGCAAACAGTTCGAACTCAGCACAGTCTGTTCCCAACTGGCTCCTCTGCCAAACTGCATATTTGTGTCCATTCCATAAACTCTGCTCATCATAGATGCAAGCAGTGTGCGGGCCACTGTCATAGGGATCCCCATGCTCACCAGTACAAACTGTGAGTCCCCAGCTAGACTGTGACATAGAGAACCAAACATAGTGCCATGGCCGTCATGATCAAGGCACTGGAGGCTGAGCACAGGGTCCCTGTTCCCCAACAAAGGAACCCCAACACTTAGGCTTGAGCATAGACCCTCAATTTCTCCAGCAAATGAACCATGCCCTTTGAGTTTCTGCTTGCTCATCTATAAAGGGGGGATGAAAATGCCAACAATCATTTCCATGGGACTCCGAGGGACAGGGTTCCTCCTGCTTAGGTCCCAGGGGCCTGATGATCTGTGGGCAAAAAGGGTGCTATGGGAGGCCATTCTAGAGGCAACGAATGTGTGCCAGATATTAAATCCCATAGCATGCATATTCCAGTCCAGCCATGACCTAAGACTGTCCCCTGGCCTGGCCTAGGAGCACAGCCACACACCTGCTCAGAGCTCTGCCACCAAGTCAGAAAGGAGGAGGAGCCAGGGAGCACGGACACCAGGGCCAGGCCCAGGTGGCCTTCACAGGGCTCCCCCTATGCCAAGAGCTCTAACCCACCAAGGCCAGCACCAAGGCCTCCTGCCTGTTCAGTGTCCAGAACGCCCCACAGATCCCAGCTGTCCACATCCCTTGAGTCCCAGAGTAGCCATGTAGCTCAGGACCCTGGAGAGCTGCAGCTCCAGGGCCTGATGAAAGAAAAATTGAAGAGGATAAAGAACTGATTCTTTTTTATTTTGTTTTTAACTGACACATAGTAATTATATACAAGAAGCACAATTCATGCATACATGTGTAAGAAGAAAATCAGAGCAATTAGCATATCCATTATTCAGACATTCACAAGCTCTTTGTGGTGAGAACATCTCTAATCCATCCACACATCTAGCAATTTTGCAGTATTCAGCACAATACTGTTAACCATAGTCACTATTCTGGGCAACAGAACACTAGGACTTCTTCCTCTAACTGCAATGTTGTACACTGACCAATCCTTCTCTACCCCCTTCTCAGCCCCTCCACAGCCTCTAGGAACCACTTTTTTACTCCACTTCTCTGAGAGCAATATTTTTAGGCTCCACATTTGAGTGAGATCATTCAGTATATGTTTATTACAGCACTATCTATCATAGTGAAGACACAGAATCAACCTATGAGTCCAACTGGTGCATGCGTAAAGAAAATGTGGTGTAGACACACAACAGAATACTATTAGGCCACAAAAAATGATCAAGTTCTATCATTTGTCACAAGGTGAATAATCCTGAAGGATGCTGTGCTTAGTGAAATAAGCCTGGCACAGATTGATATGGAATCTTCGTAACCTGTCAGAAGGAGTGACAGAGCACGTGCGCACAGATACTTCAAGGCAGAGAGGACCACGGAGCCCAACTAGACATTTCAGCCTGGTGTCAGCCCGAGGCCTGCCCTGTCCTGGGCATGGCACCGCTCACACCTGGCACTGGAAGCTGGAGAATGCCTCGGGCCTGAGTGACACTGTGCCTATGCCAGCAGCAGGCCCCTGTGCCTGGCACCTGACCGCTTCCTACCAATGCTAATGACAGTTTCTTCCTTGGTCTGGAGGGCCCCAAAATACAGCTATTAGCCACCTGTGGCTATTTAAGTTTTTATCAATAAATTAGTTTATTAAATTAATTAAAATAAAACAAATATTCACACCTAGCTACTCAGTTGTAGGAGCTGCATTTCAACCATTCAACAGCATCCTCTGGCTGCTGGTCACCATGCTGGGTGGTGCAGATATGGATCTCAGGAGAGAGGTGATCACAGGAAGTCCTGTCACAGGGCACTTCCTGGAGACACCACCTACTACCCAGAGCTGGGTAAACTGTGTCCCAGAGAGACCAGCTGCCTTCAGGACTCTGGTAAGAGCATCCCTATTCTTATGCCTTTTCCCAGCCACTTTGAAGTCCATTGAATGAATGTGAGTTTTAATTTCTGGTCTTGGACATCCTGGGCAAGCCTGCTGGAGGGGTGCAGAAGCAGGTGGGAGGAATCAGACTGTCCCCAGCAGCTACCCTAGCCACACACCACCAAATTCAGACACAAGTACAAGGCCAGAGCAGAGCTGCCTGTGTAAACTACAGACTCATCAAGAATAACAAATGATTCCTGTTCTGAGCCACTAAATTTGGGGTGGTTTGCTTCCAGCAATAACTAGCTGATAGGCCAAGGTCAGCCTGGTACTAGATCTGGTATTTCTCATAAAAATGGAAATGAAAGACAGTCTGGACCTTGCCAAACGCATCCCACCATTTTGTCCCTTACCATTGTCCCCAGGGAGTTGAGTGTGAGCAATGTCTTATGTCCACTGGCAGCTTCTGCAACCCTGTCCCTTCCCCAGGACACCAATTATCCTCAAAGTTCCATGGCCTTGGCCATGACCCAGATCTGCATATAGCTGACAGAACAGGCATAAAAGTGGGACTCTGAGACCCCCATCTACCAGCCCCCACTCGTCTTAGCATCTTCCAGGGCCACTGTGAGTCTTCCTAGTGGCAGAGACTGTCCCTGTCTGCAGAGTCTCCTTCCGCACATTCACATGCTATGTGCACCGAGACAGCCCACACAGCTCCTGAGTCCGGGAGGGTCACCCGTGTAGCCCTGGGGACCTCATGCACCATATCAGCATGGCCAGGCCTCTCAGGCTGGGAGAGAAGTACCCTTCAGCCCCTTCTCTGAGGTCCCCCTGCCTGAAGCCATGTCAACCCACAGGACTGCTTCCTCTCCTCCTGGACCTGCAGGTGACAGGGGCAGGTGGCAACTGTCTGGGGACCCACATGTACACACAGGACATGGAAAATGAAAGCCCTCAGAGGTGCTGTCCACCCTTAGCTACTGGACTTCCGGCTGTGTTCAGGCAGCCCCAGTGGGCTGAGCCATCAGAGAAAGTTTCAGCCACATCAGCAGTGGCGGGTGCCGCACTCCTGGAATTAGTGATGTCAGCTGAAGGCTGCTTTCCCGAGGGATCTCAGCCCCTGGCTGCAACTGCCTGCTCCCACTAAGCCGAAAAGGTCAATTCTCAGCCTGTTCTCCCAGGAGCTCTTATGCAACTGCTGGGGGAGGGTGGAGGCAGAGCAGCCAGCAGGAGCACAGGCCAACTTTGCAGCCCACCTGCCCATTCTCCAGGAACCAGGCCAGGAAAGCCCACTTCTCCACAGCAGAAGTAGCCCTCCCTATGTTAGAAACAGAGTCCTCGATGTCTGGGGAACTGAATCAGATGCACGGCTTAAGTATCGCATGGTTTCTCTAACAGGAGAAACCCAAAGTATAAAGGAACTAAAGAGCAAAGAAAAAGACAGATCACAGGAAACAGGGAGACAGACCTCTTGCAAATGGAAAGGGATCAAGAGATGGGGGAGAGGGAGGAAGGGGAGGGGAAGGGGGTACAAGAATAATTAAGATGTATCATGTACATGTGCCAACTCCCCACAATCATTATATAGTACAGATATGCACTAATAAAAATAAAATATATTTGACTCCCTCCAAAAAAGAAAAAGAAAGAGTTTGCAATGCTGCCTTACTCCATCCTCCTCACAAAGCCAGCTGTCCAGGACAGGGAGAAACCCTTAAGAGGGCAGACTGGGGACAGAGCAGTGGAGCAGCTGGCACAGAGCTCCTGCTCTTGGCCCAGACCTCCCAGCAAACTCCTGTGCCGATGGGCCAGCCCCACCTCCTTCCTGGAGGCTGGTGCCCAACCAGCCACACCCATCCAACCCCCAAGAAGCCACTGTGGTTGTGGGGAAGGTGTATCAGAAGGGGAGAGGTTCCTAGATCTCAACGGGATGAATTGCAGGAAATGTTCAGAGAAGTTGTCAGACAGGAATTCTTCCCCCTAGAGATGGGAGGGTGCCCAGGGCACAGGGAACTCTTCCTATGGGGAATATGACATTGTGACACCCAAGACAGACAGGCCTTGGACCCACACTGTCCCCACCCAGGCTTCTTCTGGCCCCTGTTTTGGGGTTCACAAAGGCTCACATTGCCAAAAGTCTTTCCAGTCCCCAATCCTGCTCAAGTCCTCCAGCCGAGCTGCTCATGCATACTGTTTCCATGTCCCCTGGGTGGTTTCCCTGTGGGGGGCCCCTCCCGTGGGTGCCAGCCACACCCAGTGAGCCACAGTGTCCTCACTGCAGCAAGACTAACATGCTGGGGGCTGAAAACAGATAAACAGTGATTAAACAGATACTTTCCAATGGTGATAAGGGGTGTAGGCAAGGAGGGGACAGCCCTGGAAATGGATGGGGAAGAACATTCCAGAAAGAAGCCACTGCACATAGAAAGTTCCAGAAGGAGGTCTCTTGGACACAAATGAGGACAAGTTTTGCTCATCCAAAATGGGCTGCAGCTAAGAGTGAATGAGCACCAGGGACTGCCAGGGACAGAGGGGAGAACATGGATTACCTAGTGCTGGCATTTCCAGGCCAGTGGCCTGTTCCCCACCACCACCAGAGTCTACCTCACCCAAGTCACTGTACTAGAAAGCTCCTCCAAAGTCATCAACACATGGCAGACCCTTCTCATCTCTGTCTTCCATGGGTATCAAGAGTGTCCAGCCTGTGACCAACCTGCAGCCCTCTTCCCTGGGCTTTCAGACAATATCTTCCTCTCCTGGTCCCCCCATTTCCCGGACTGCTTCCCCAAACACACTCCTGGGCACATTCTCAGTCAATCCCGGGCTTCCCTCATCTTAACCCCCCATATTTGTTGTCACATCTCTGAGACACTTCAATGGAGATCCATGCTCTAGATTGGCTAGCCCACCTTGAACCACTGCCACCATCCCCACTTCCCAGGTTCCCCACCAACTGCTCCCATGGAACTTCTACAACAGTCTCCATCAGGCACCATGATGTCTGGTTGCTAATGCTTTCTTCTAGAATGTTCTCTCTTAAGATCACATCTGCTCATAACATAGCCTGCCTCTAATCTTCAACAAGTAACAAAAGCTTATTAAAAGTTGACAAATTAATATCCTCAAAAGCATCAGTCAATCAAATTATAAGCAAGCAGAAAACTGTCTAGAGACTTTAGTGATATACACAAAATACTGTGAATCTTAGTTTGGACTAAGAGACATCTGGTCCTAATAGCTTTTTCCATTTTTCTTTTTGTGTTACTATCACTACCACCACAGCCATCACAAACAAAGAAGCTTGTGTTGCAAGGAAAGAAAATCTTTGCCCCTCGGTGGATACCACAAACACACACACACACACACACTCATGCAGGCACCTCCTACCTGGGTGCTCCTACTTTGAAATCTGCAGAGTTCCATTTCTTCATCAAGACCAAGTTGAAACCACATTTTCTTTCTGGAGTCATCTCAGATCCAGTCATCATCATTCACACCTTCCTCAAGTGTAATAACATTAACTATTCTCAAGTTAATTTTACTGGTACATTTAAGGTATACAATGTAATCACTGGAAATTTGCACCTTTACATAATCCATCTTGGTTCTTAGTTTTCCCCATTCCCCTGCCCTCCCTTCAACCTCTCCCTGCCTACCTACCTTCAAAGACTTTGTTTCCATTTTTTTCATTTTCTCATATTAATTCCATTCCCTTCTTTCAATATTAAGTAATATTAACACACAAAATTAGATAATGTGCTATAAGAAGTATGAACTGAGTCTACTTTATTTCCCTATCCAACTCAAGGTTCAGTGTCTAGTGAAGAGGCAGAATATTAAAAGTTTGTGAAAACCAAGTGCAGTGCAAAGGCCTGTGATCCCAGCACTCTGGGAGGCTAGAACAGGAGGACCAAAAGTGTCAGCCCAGCCTGTCCAACTTAGCAACTTAGCGAAATTCCATCTCAAAAATAACATGTAACAAAGGGTAAGCGATAGAGCTCGGTGCAAAGACCCTAGATTCTATCCCTAGTACCACCTAAAAAAAAAAAAAAAAAAAAAAACTTTGTGGATTGAATTGAACCAAACAAGCCCCAGCCTGAAGCCCAGCATGATGGCAGCAGACACAGCATGACACATCCATGAAGGCATGGAAGTGACACTGGGAAAGTTTCTCCAAAATCTAAGATTATAGTTGTGACTATCACTCGACTTCTTTGATAAAGATCAAACAGTCACTGGGTAATTTAAATACTATTTTCTGGAAAGTAATTGAAATGAAAGAACATATTTCCAATTGCCTCCCCTACAATTTCAATTTCCAAGAAAGGCCCGGCACAGAGAGTACTTAGGAGGAATATTTTACCATCTGCAATGCACACCATCTAGGTATGAAGCCTACCACCTCGCCCCAGATGGAGTTCACAATCACAAGACTCCAGGGATTATTGGCAAATTTTGCAAAAGCTGAGAGACAACTTTGATTCTGTAGATATTTTTTATACTTCTTTCCTATCTGAGCTCCCAAAGATATGCTTGAAACCTCTTCCCAGATGTAGCCTGCCCGTCATTCTGGTTGCTTCCTAAGACCCTGGGCAGTTCCTCCCCTCCTTCCCTGCTCACCCCCAAAGGCAGATACCACTCTCACGGTCCCTATCCCAGATGTGGAGCAGCTAGAGCAACAGGGAGTGAGGGGAGCCAGGTCTAGGGGAGGAGGCAGCCACTATTTCTGAGAAAAGAGATCACTAAGACCCATGTGCTGTGGCTCCAGCCACCAGGAGCACCCTTGCTTTTCGCCACAACCCTTGCGGTGCCTCATCTGCCCATGACGTCCAGCTCCTCCCCACCCTCCCTTACTTCCATCCTTTCTTTCTTCTTTCCTTCCTCTTTCCCTCCTTTTCTCCCTCCCTTCCCCCCTCCCTTTCTTCCTTCCTTTTCTTCTCATTTCCCATTCCTTCCTTCATTTTCCTTTTCTTTCTCTTCCTTCCTGCCTTCCTACCCTCTTCCTTTCCTTCTTTTGTTTTTCCTTTTCTTTTTCTTCCTCCTCCCTACCTTCCTTCCTTCCCTCCTCAAACAGCCCCTGAGCCCCATCTGAGGCTGACTTCCCAGCTCTGTCCTAGAAGGTGCAGGGCTGCAGGTAAGACTTGCCAAAGCCCAGTATGGTTCCCTTCCGTCATTTCCTCAAGGCCTCCTCTGCACTGGGATGGGTTTGGTTCACAGGCTGCATTCCATAAATGAATGAATGCATTGCAGTGGATCCATATACATGACTATGGAAGTCAGGCAAAGCACTAGGCCAACCAATCCCAGCTGCCCAGACCACAGTCCAGGTGGAGCTGGGGGGTCCTACAGAGTGACCTCCCACTCCCACCCTCAAAAGCTCAACCTCTGCACTAGCCATGTCTTTCATTTCATGTTCTGGTGATTCACATCTGGTGCCTTGCCGACCACAGAGGGAATGCCCTGATGTGGGACAGGGACCTCAGAGCACCCCATATGCAAGCCAGGCCATCCTGAGCCCATATCCCAACCATCTTTCCTATGGGTTCTCACATGATAGGCCCTGTCCACCTGTCCGAGTCACCCTGGGGTCAGGGACCAGGCACCTAGGGACAGCCCATGCCCAGGGCTATGATAATTATCCAAAGCAGCCCATCCTAAACCGCTCATCGGTCTCTCCTGCACTCCCCCAGGGACACCACGATAAGGCTCCCTGCCTCCCTATGTGACCCAAGGCATGGACTGCCCTCCTCTCAGGATCTGTGAATATAACAAACTCCGCTTTCAGCATTAGCTCTTCCTGACCTGTTGGCCTCACCATACCTAAATAATAATAAGACCTATATTAAAACTCCAGTGTCCAGTGTGGCATGATTCACAATAGCCCAAATATGGAAACAGCTTATGTGTTCACCAACAGATGGACTGAGCCAGGCTTGGTGGTACAATCCATAATCCCAGCCCACTAGGAGGCTGGAGCAGGAGGAGTGCAAGTTCAAACCTAGCCTGGGAAACTTAGTGACTTAGTGAGAGCCTGTCTCAAAATTTAAAAAGAAAAAGAAAAGGTCTGGGATGCATCTCAGTGTGAAGGCCTGGTATTAATTTCCAGCAACAAACAACAAACAACCAAAATGGATAGATAAAGAACACAGTATGTGTACACCACAGAGTGCTATTCACCTAAAAAAGGATTAAAATCTGGAGCACATTACATTAAATGAAATAAGCCAGACATAGAAAGGCAAATAGCACATGATTTCTCTTGTATGTGGAGTATAGAAAAGTAGAACTCACAGAAATTGGGAATTAAATGGTGGTTACCAAAGGCTGGGGTTTACAGAAATGGGGAAGATGTTGGTTGAAGGACACTGACTTTCAGTTTTAGATAGAAGAATAAATTTGGGAGATTTATTGTGCAAATAATAACTATAATTAATAATACATTATATATTTGAAAACTGCAAAAAGTAGATTTTAAGCCTATAACCACAAAAACTGGCAAATATAAGAGCTCATGGCGCTCCCGCCCGGAGCTGCCATCACTCCAGCACCAGGAAGGTAGCTGCCCTAGGCCTGAACCCCCACAACTCCCCTAACTACCACCACCACCACTCCCCCACCCCCGCACGCACTCTCAGACCTCCTGATTGTGCTAGTCTTTGGACCCACTCTGCAGAGGCAGAGGTGGTCATAAAGGGTATTTTTCTGAGTTCCCAACTTTGAACATCTTTAAAGAAAGGGTGTGGGAAACCTGTAGTAGAAGAGTGTGGAGTTCAACTGTTCAGGAGGTTGGGGAACTCAATCTGGGCCTTGCAGCCCAAGGTCAGTCTGCATCATGGGGTTCTGCCATCAGCTAACTGAGATCAGGGGACTTGCATCCTAGCTCTATCTGAGTCCCCATCCTAAATAGAGAATATACTATATTGAAAAGTTTGTTTACTGTAGACATGTTTTGGACTGCTTCTTGAGTGCAATATAATTCAAATGGTTTAAGGATGATAGACTAGTGACTACCGCAGGTGGTCAGTTTCCAAGTTGTGTTCTTGCGTCCTAGCTCTATCTGAGTCCCCATCCTAAATAGAGAATATACTATATTGAAAAGTTTGTTTACTGTAGACATGTCTTGGACTGCTTCTTGAGTGCAATATAATTCAAATGGTTTAAGGATGATAGACTAGTGACTACCACAGGTGGTCAGTTTCCAAGTTGTGCTTGATCATATTGTATTGCTGATTGTATCAGTTGGGACAAAGGATTGTGGTGGATTTGATGAGCTGTTTGCTCTGATGTTATGAAGATGAGAATGTCTGTGGGTCGTTTGAGACCTAGAAGCTAGGGCGCAACTATATAAGGAATATTTGGGTGATAACCCAGAGATTAAACCAAGGACAGCCCGACAACAAAAATAAAAATGAGAAAACACTTAAGCAAGACACAAAGACAGACTTCCAGTTCACCAATGGCAAACAGTAGGGCAAATGAGGATGAAAAGGCCGATAGTGAACCACCAGGACACCCTGAACTCAAAGCACAGGAAGTAACAAAACAGATCAATCAGGCTCTAGAAAAATTCAAAACAGAAATAATTTCCCAGATAACCATAGAGATAGTGAACAAAATGAAAGTCATGATTCGAGATTCTAGAACAGAAACTGACAAAAAAATAGATGAGCTCAGGACCACGATAGAAGCCATGAAGGCCCAGCCTAAGAAAGAAATGGAAACAATAAACGCTCAACATAGGAAAGAAATGGAATCCATAAAACAGATTCAAACAGATATCCAGGAGATTAAACACTCCACTGAAAGTGTACGCAACAGAATAAAAGAATGTGAAGATAGAATCTCAGATATTGCAGTCAGTGAACATGAAAAGAGAGGTCTCTTAAAAACAGTAGGCTATCATGAGAAATTGATCCAACAACTCCTAGATGTTGCAAAGAAGAATAACATTAAGACTGATAGGAATCCATGAAGTAGCAGGAGAAAATACAAATGACTTTAAAAAGCTGTTCACAGAATTGATGACAGAAAACTTCCCAGAGGGGAAGAATGTGATATTCAGATAACTGAGGCATATAATACCCCAACTACTCACAATCAAAAAAAAAAATCTACACCTAGACATATAATAATCAAGATCCCAGAAACCCAACAGAAGAACAAAATACTACAACCAGTAACAGAAAAGAAACAAATCACATGCAAAGGAAAGCCCATTCAGAATCACAGCAGACTTTTCAACACAAACCCTTGGGGCAAGGACAGCCTGGAGTGAGATATTTCAATTACTAAAAAAGAACAACCTCCAACCTAGACTGATGTATCCTGCAAAACTCTCTTTCAAAATGGATGGGGAAATAAGACACTTCCACGACAAAGAAGACCTGAGAAACTACATGAATACCAACCAGCACTACAAGCAATTCTAAACAAGATCCTAGAAAAAGACAATGAAGGTAACAACTCCATGAGGCCCAACAGAGCAAATCAAATAGGCAAGGCAAGAAACTAAAAGGAGATGGTGAAAAAGTAAAAAGAGTCAACAAAAGGCCAATAACATGTCAATAATAATAAGTCAGTACATATCAATTATAGCCATCAATGTCAATGGCCTCAACTCTCCAATCAAGAGAAATGGACTGGCAGAATGGAATAAGAAGCAAAATCCAACAATATGTTATATACAAGAAACACACCTAGTGCAAAACGAAGCCCATAGACTGAAAGTGAAAGGATGGAAAACAATTCTCCATGTGACAGGAGCCCAGAAAAAAGCAGGGGTAGCAATCTTATTTGCAGACAAAGTAAATTTCAAACCAAAACTGATTGTAGTATTAGAGATGTAGTACAGTACTGTATCATACCTCTGTGAATGTAAAATATCTTGTACCTGCTTTATGATACATAGTAGTGACCATGCTTTGTCAGAGCTATGTTTAATGATGTTACTCTAGAATGTTCTCTTTCCAGATGATGATTAAGATGCTAATAAAAAAAATGGTGCCAGGTACCACAACAGCAACAGAACTTTGCTGTTTTCTGGGTATTATTCTTTTCTTTGTTTCTTTCTTTTTGTTTTTTTAATGGAGTGTGCTGAATGTCTATAATTTTTGTTCAGATGACTGCAGAACCTGGAAAAGCTGTCACTGCTATTGCTGCATAACATACTGCTATTGTTGGTCTTTTTATATAAATACACACACACACACACACACATATATCATTTGAATTTTGGGAAATTTTAACTGTGCTGTTGACCTTGGAAAAAGTTATCCCAAGTTACAGTGTTAAGTTGACATTGTACAGAAATTAACAGCCATATTGGTCTAGAAATATTAATTTTTTTCCATTTGTACAGGGGTAATGCACTGTATTAAATATGTAAGGTCATATCTATGTGGATTTGATTACAGAAACTAATAAAGTATTCTCTAAATAATGGGAAAAAAGAATAATATAAAACTACAAAAGCAAGAAGCAATTTAAATATGTTCAGGGACCATTTTCATCTTCAGAATTAATGATTATTTTAATCTTACATCATTGCCTTTTCTCTTTTACTTTCCTTTTTTAGTTTTATTTTAGGATTCCTTATTTTTAATGTTCATACAGAGATTTCTTTAACTGAAATACCAAATAGTTTCTCTGGTGTGAAAAACTATAATAGTACACAAGATCCTAATGAGATAATTAATAATGTGAAATAGGAAGTAAAGGGCTAAAGGTGTAGGGAAAGTGGGAAGGGTGGGGGAAAGGCAATAAGGGAGAGGAAAAAAATATGAGAAATTGAAAAAATGGAAATAAAGTGTTTATAAATGGGAAGGGGAGGAGGGCGTGAAGGGAGGGCAGGCACAAGGGGAAAAAATGAGAACCAAGACCTGTCATGTAAAGGTACAAGTTCCCAATAATGAATGTAACTGTAATGTATACCTAGATTGTACCAATAAACTCAATTAAAAAAAAAAGAGCTCATGCATATGTTAAAAGTCTTGACAAGCACAAGGACCTGAGTTCGATCCCCAGTACCAAAAAAAAAAGCTTGACCTGTGTGTTGCACGGTGTGTGTATGTGTGTGTGTGCATGTCTGTGTGCACATGTGTGTCTCTACATATCAAGGTGTACGCCATTAATACATATCACTTTTATCATCCAAGCCAGAAATAAATAAACCCCCTTCCTGCATGGCAGCCTGGGTCTCAGAGCTCTGGAAAGGACGCAAAGCAGCCCTGTGCCCACTCCTGCAGGGGTGCACAGAAAAATCATCAGCATGGGTTCAAATCCACCCTTGCTAACTGGGTGGCTGTGGACAATAATCCATCTGCTCCCACTTCTTTGTCCCCAAAACAGAGCCACCCCACCTTGCTCCTTACATTTCAGCTGCGAGGTGCCAAACAGTCGCAAGGTGCTGTGGCTCTTTTCAACCTCCATCTCAGTGTGGGAAACACCCCAGAAGGTCCCCAAAGGAGCAAATCATCTCTCTTGTTCTACAGGCTCACGGAGAAAGGAGGTGCCAACCCAACGACCAGATGACACAATAAGACTAAAAAGGTCACCACTCCCTTCTACAATAACGGAAATTTCAAAGTTCTAAAGCAGTGAAGGGGAAGGTCTGCCACTGAAAACTCTCCCAGAAAGGGGACAATGTCTGCCTCTAATGAGGGTCAGTAGTGTTCAGAAAAAATTCCACTCAAGCAGATTTCAGGACCAGCCACAAATGCACATGAGGGCAGATTCGGGGCAGGTGGGGTCGACAGGATGATTCCCTGTGTGTACATTTGTGAGGCACATCCAAGTCAGACTCAGGGGTCCCCACAAGGCCTCCGCCCATTCCTAGCTCAGATCAAGCCATGGGCTGGCCAGAGCACCAAGCTCTATTCCTTGCTCACCAAGCTCTACTCCTTTCCATTTAAAAAACAAACACAAGGAAAAAACATTTTAAGTAATCAGGCTGGAAGACTGAGATTAAAAACAATTTAAAATAAACGTCTACTCTGGCACTTTGGAAAAAACATACCACGCTGCATTAAGTGCTTTGAATTAAGTAAATTACACCAAGTAACTAATTTACATAATGATCAAGATTTGCATTTTACACATGTTATAATGAAAATGGGTTTATAAAATAATTCTTCACCAACTTCTGTTCCTAGTTGGGTTCCAGTATTTTTGCAGAAAATCCTGTAGTGTTTATCTGCTACTGTCTTCATGTTTCAAATCTCTGGCTCTTTCAATATTTTTTTTAAACTGGCAGGTCCCTTATTCCCATTGCAATAAATAGTGCCTTTGATTTGCAATTCCCCTTCGTCAACTGAGTGAGATCATATTTTTAAAGGATCTGTAATATGCTAATGATTCTTAGAATTTTCACAAATAAAGTTTGATGTCCTATCACCTTTCACTCACAAGGTATTCAGTACTGATTTTAGGAGTTTTTCCTCCAAGATTTTTAGAGTTGGCTTTAAAAGTGCTGCTGTTTTAGATGTTGGATTTTCTGGATTTAGACTCAGCCTGGCATCTCCCAGCAAGATTCGAACTCCTTCCCCCGGAACCTCACATCACCCATTTCTTATCTCCCTCTCTGCAGCTATTGCACTTCACAGGAGAGAAAAACAAAGACCATGGGGGTTGATTCCCTCCAACACCAGAGGAGCAACCCCCACCTGGGTTTTAAGGCAGTTCTGGGTGCCATCCTGACCTCAGACCCATGTAAGTACAATCCCAAAGCATGGCTAAATAAATGATTCTCGAGGACCCATGCCCATCCATGACATGTGAATGTCCAAAGGGCCCCCAAAGCAGATGCCTTTCTTTGTTTTCTGTGAATACAGTGGCCAATGGCCTTGTCTGTGGTGTGGGACAATCACTGACCACATGCCATGGTTTGATGTTCGTGTCCCCAAAAATGCAGAGGTTCAAATCCTCGTCCTGGTAGCATCAGAAGGTGCAGCCCTTGGGAGGTGCTCAGGATATGGGGTGCTGCCACACAATGGGATGACTGCCCTTGCAAGAGAGGAAGAGACCAGACTCGGGATCTTTCACCCTGCACATGTGGGACACAATGTGAAGACAGCCATCTGCAAACCAACAGGAGGCCCTCACCAAACAAGGGAACTGGCATAACCCATGGAGGCAGGAAGTCCAGAACTTCTAGAAAGAAATATGGCAATACTTTTCCCCCAGAACTAGGGGTTGAACCAAGGAGTGCTGAGCTAGCTACACCTCCAGTGCTTTTCTTATTTTTATTTTGAGACAGGCTCTTGCTAAGTTGCCCAGGCTGACCTTGAATTTGCAATCCTCCTGTCTCAGCCTCCTGAGTAGCTGGAATTACAAGGGCATGCCTGCATATAAGACATGTTTCTACAGCAGCTTAAGCTGATTAGCGCACAGCACAGGCATATCAAGGCCTAACTTTGTGCCAGGCACTACGCTAAATACTTTGCACAAACACTGGCTCATTAATCCCCATGACAGCCTCATGCCTTTCTGGAATTTGTCCAACCAGGAAAAGATAGAACTGGGCTCCAAGCTCAACACCTCAAACAACCCCAGAAGCAGAGCTCGAGTCACATTCTCCATCTTGCCAAGGCACCTTGGAAGGGGCAGGAAGGAGGCAAGTTGACAGTCCTAACTTACATGAATACCAAGCTAGGTGCAAGGTATGCACCCCTCATTCAGGTCTGAGCACCTCTCCTGGGCAATTTCTAGATTATGCCCATTTGCACACAAGCCCCTGGCTCTGACAGAGCTGGAATGCAACTTTGGATCTGCATGCTGGAAGATGCTCTGCCCGCTGTTCCAGATCAAAGCATGGGAACCCCCACCCCAGACATCCAGAGCAGCCCTCTGCCTCATCTGGGCACCCAGAGCTCGAGAGAGACCTCACAGGATGCTGAAGTCTGCTGTTAAGAACAGCAAGAAAATGAAAATGTGATGCATGTCATTACCAGCTGCTAATTTGCAATCAGTATTAATAACTGACATTACACAGTGAAATGCAGTATCTTCATTAGTTCTGTAAATCATCACTGAGGAGGAAAAGCCCAGGAGACTAGAAACAGCAGCCCTGACCTGAGCAGGATGACTCAGAAGCATCCCAGGCTGGGCTCTACCTCTGCACATCTGCTCAGGGGGGGTAACACTGACCCACCCAGCAGGGCCCCCTGGCCCCCAGAACCACAAGCATCCTAGGCATGTGCAGGATGCCAGTCACTGTCCAGGACTCCCACCTCCCCAGTGACAACATTTGGGACTGGCCACCCTTTCCCCAGCTGTTGTCTGGTGCCCAAGTAGGCCGTGGCCCATGGTGGATGCTAGAGAGACGGGTCAGACACCAGCCCAAGCTTCAAGGAGCCCAGGGGATACAGGAAAGCAAGCAAGATATGGAGATGTGCTGGGAACAGGAAGTCACACTCGAAAAGTGTCTGTTTAACCAGGTTCTCAGGGGATAAAGGTCCAGAAAGCCTGCAGGAGCAGGGAGTTGGATCTTGCAGGATGAGGAGGAAATCTGCACCCAGACAAGAGGGAAGAGCATCCACACTAAGGGCCCACCAGGATCGAAGACCCAATGATGGCTCTGTGTGGGTAGGAGGATAGGTAGCAGGATGGCCATGATGACATTTCTGGATAGGAGGGCATCAGGTGGCCTGCCAGTCAGCTGAGACCTCCCAGCACAAACCAGGTCCCTGAGATAGAGGACAGAGGGGTGGCAGCCAAGGTTGTAGCACAGCCTTTAAGCCTGTCTCTGTGCCTAAGTGCCCCCTGCCACCCCGGGTCACAGCCATGCAGCCCAATTAGCTGCTGCCCAGGTCTCACAGAGGCCACTTCTAGACAGGGCTGGGGCTCCCAAGGAGAGAAAGGGGGTGGACTTTGGAGCCTGACAGGTGGGTGGTGGACGCATCCCTCAGCCTAGACACAGCTCAAGGACTGCCTCAGTGAAACGGGACCTACAATGAGCTAATTGGTTGCTGGGCATAAGGCACCCTTAAGTGAGCCTAGCCAAGGGGAAGGCTCAGCATGGACACTGCCCCCTCCAGGGACCCCTCTCCCTCACCACCACCCCTCATTCTCCTGGTCCCAAAAGTCCTAGCTCCACCTTCATGGCTCTCTGCTGACCTCATGATAAGTGTGCTTTCACTTATGTGCATGATTTACATAATTACTCTCTGATACTGACTGGGGTTTGTCTCCTCTGGAACCTGACTCAGAGGAGACTGTACCAACCACATCTGAGAGTGAAGCCATAGCAAGCACTCAAGAGATGCCACCACCCCTGCCTATAGCTCCCCTGCCAAGAAGGCCACAGCTGCAGAAGGAGCCCCCCCCCGGACACCCCTCACTACCTGAAACAAAGTATGGGCAGTGCTGAGCATAAGCTGGGACAGTGTTCCATGGAAGGGGTCAGGGGAATGGGGTTTGAAGTGCTCAGGGGCTGGGAGCATAGCCTGGCATGGCCAGGGCATTCCCGGTGCAGTGGGGTCAGGGATGCTTGAGGCTTGCGCAGACGAGATAAGCATTCAGGGCAGGTCAAGGGCTTGATTCTGAAATCTTCACTTCATGGCTCAGTGGAAGGGCACCGGCTGGTGACAGCAGCAAGCCATGGCCTGAGAGAACCCAGCCCAAACATGCAGGTGAGGCCAGTTGGTGGGGGCAGGAGGCAGCTTCAGCTTTCAGCTGGAAAGGGGAGCACAGGAAGGGACAGGGTGACTGTGTTAGCTTCTCTTG
Organism: Fukomys damarensis; assembly: GCF_012274545.1. Classification (NCBI taxonomy): domain Eukaryota; kingdom Metazoa; phylum Chordata; class Mammalia; order Rodentia; family Bathyergidae; genus Fukomys; species Fukomys damarensis. The sequence goes on from NW_022900913.1 coordinate 67,979,740, forward strand.
TCTCAATCCTGAAACAAAATATCCAACACCCAAAACTAAAGGGGAAGAGGTTTATTTAATTTACAGTTTATAGAGGTTCCAGTCCCTAACCAACTGACTCCAAAGCAGGGACAGCAAACAGGCATTGCACATGCAAGGTAGCAGAGGTAACAAGGGGCTTTAACGGTGTCTTTCTGCCCCTTTTATCTTATTCAGACCACCAGGATTAGGTAATGGTTTAGTAACCCCAGCATCACACACTCCAGACTCTGAAAAAGACTGCATGAGGCTCTCGGGTGTCATCTAGACACAAACCACAACAGGGACAGAGGCGGGTTCTGCCTGCCATGGCTGGTGGCTGGGTCAAGGGAATTGGGGAGACAAGAAGGAGCTCAGCACAGGCATGATGACAGGTGCAAGGGACCCCACCCCGCTTAATCCACATGCACACACATGCATACATTCAGACTCAAGTGCACACACTTATGGGCACACTCACACAGTGTGCCAGAGCAAGCTTGTACCACCTCGTGAGAGCCCACTATTACATTTTCAGGAATTTAGGAGGCCAGATGCCAAAGACAAACCCATAACTGATTATTTCACAAACAAAATTGATACATGCACAATGCTCCCCACTTCCTCATTATTTTGCTCCATTTTATCATTCTCTGTGCCCTGAAGCTACTTGTGCTGCTGTGTGTGAGATACAACACAGCGGCACGTCATCCCGGCACCAGGCAGTGACATCGCCTCGCTCCAGAGCAGCCGTGGCAGGAGGATCTGCACCATGGAAATTAGCAAACACTACAAATCATGGTGCGTGCTCTTCTCGGTGAGCTGCTTTTCAAGCATCTACTGGCATGCACTTTTCACAGACACACACACAATTCACACTCCCCACATTCTCTCACAGCTACCTCTCTGCATCTTTGGGGTGGGTTCCAGGACCCCCGCAGATACCAACTCTGTGGATACCCAAGGCTCCTCCACGACAGGAGAGAACAGTGTTTCCCCCACCTCACTATTACTCCTAACACCTAATGCCAGAGATGCTGCGGAAACAGTTGTTTCATTGTATTGTACAGGGAACACCGCCAAGAAGAAAAGCAGCAATGCTCGGTGTGGACTCATTGTTTCAAAATATTTTCAATTCATACCTAATTGAGTCCACAGATACATAACCAGCAGACACGGAGGGCTGGCAGTACTCGTATGCACACACATACGCTCACACACCCACGCTGACACACACATGAACCAGAACAACTCACATTCATATACACTCATACGTACACTTGCACATGCACACACTCACACCCTCTTACACACTAACTTAACACTGCCCAGTGACCTGAAGCCATGTCCACACTCAGGGAAGAACCAGGCGCTGTGGGGCAGAAAGAGTTGTGTTCCTGGTTACCCTCACACCCTTCCACCCTACACGGGAGCTGACTCCTAGGCTGCCTCCCCCTGCTGCCTCAGAAGCAGAGCTTGCATGGCTCACTCTGGCCCTTGGAAAGCAAGAGGATGGTCAAGAGAGATTAGTCATACCAGGGTGGCAGTCAGCAGAGGATAGGGGCTTTGTAAATAGGGAACCCCAGCAAGGCAGCCAGGCCTTTCTAGGAGAGAACACACGTGGCCAAGGGCCTCTGGGGATCATGCATCCCTTCTTTCAAAACATGCCCACTAGATCCCCAAACTAAACCTCCATCTATATTAATTAAGAGTCAGGATCCACGGGCCTAATGGAGCTGCCAGCCCATCCATCACGAGCTAGTCACCTCCCTCCAGAACCTCTCAGGCCACACTGCAAATGGGATGTGGGCAGGGCCTGGGGAGGTAGGACATTATCCTGAAATACAATTTGAACTTTCCTTCCAAAATACCATCCTCAGGCTGATCCATCACATGCCAGCCCCCACCCGAGGCCACCATGGGCAAGAGCTGGACCACCGCCATCCATCACTGGTGCCCAAAGACCCTGGAAATACCAAGGCTGCTCCCAGGCTCTGTGGAGGATGCAGATAACTGCCCTAATAGTACGATCAATGCCAGTAGGGTGAGCAGCTGTAACAGGGAAGGTGGCTGCTGGGGACAGTGCCACTGCTGTTACCTCTTCTCGTCCTTATGCACCTCTTCCTCCCAAGGGCAGGTGCCCTGCCCAACAGGAGCTGGGGGCTAGCAGATTAAGAAAATGGGCCCCAGCCTCTGCACCCCTTCTGTGTGATGTCCCTGCATTCTCTCATCTACTTCATCCTCAAGCAAGCCTAAAGAAGCAGTGTAGTCCTGCTCCACAGATGAGAAAACTGTGGCCAGTGAACTCCAAAGACAATGGCCAAAGACAGAACCAGGTTTCTTCAAGCTCTGCTAACTCCAGGGTAGTGAGACCAAGGACCACAGTCCATTCTCTGATCTCCAGAGAACCTCTGACTTCAGGGACAACCTTGATATCCACAGGGTCACACCAGCAGCAAGATCATTGTTGACCACAGCATATCCTCAGCTGCAAGCTCAGTGCCCAGCACACAATAGCAGATCAATAAAATCACATGGAGGAAATGTTAGAAATACCTAATGAAAGATGATTATCTATCTGAGAAGGATGCTCCCAATAGCCCAAGGCCTTGGTGCAAAAGCCTGCTCCAGAGCTGGGCCATGAGAGCTGCAAATTGGGGCTAGCAGGGCTGCCACCCTGAGCTGGCCAAAAGCACAGGCCTCTGCGCCCTGCACCCCCTCCAGGGGAAGTGATTATGGGGGTGCCCTGGCAGGGTGCCAGGCATAGCACCAAGCCTGTCTCATCTACTGACCACAGCCATCCCATGAGGGAAGGGCCATTATTAGCCCCATTTACAGATGGTGGAAGTTAGGTCAGAGAGGCTAAGTTCCAACACGATAGCTCGAGTAGGTCTAACTCCAAAGCCCTTAGTCTCTCTGCTATATAGGGACACATCTGCCAAACCGAGGCCACTCATGATTGTCAGTGCCTTCACCTTCCAGGAAAACAATAATCCTCAGGAAATGCACATGCACCATGAACAGCCAGTCTATCCTATAATGGGCCCAGGACCCAGCTGCAGCAGCAGCTTAGTGCCTGCATTGCCAGGCCCTAATGCAGGCCTTTCTTCCAGGCAATGGACATGCAGCTTCTGCTGGGTAACTTAACAACCTCTGCCCTAATCCAAGGCTGCCTGTTTTATTCACTTTGCAAGCTCAATTGGAGATGCAGATTCAGATTCTGAGTCAGAGTTTTCATGGTGATTATAGTGATTTCCAGTTTAAGAAGAAATGAGTAGACTAGCAAGCATTTCGAATTAATCTAGCCCCTCTCAAGTGGCAATAAAACTCCATTAGAAATGAACTATGAGCAGTGCATCGCAAGCCCTGTCACCAGGAAGAGAGAGAGATCCGAGGGTCAGTGGGTTGGCACATGTTGTGGGGGGTCCAGAGCTCTGGTGGGAGCCCGCCACTGTCTTCACTCTGCTGCCCTTTCTGCTGGCTACATGCATGAGCACCAAGCAGGGGACAGGTGAAAGCCCTCGGGACTCCCTCGTGGGGCAGGCAATGGGGGGATGGCACATGCAGGAGGGGAGGACCATGACCCCAGCTGAGGATCCACTGCATGAGAGCAGGAGGCAGGAAACACCAGGGCCTGAGTGCCATGTGATGAAGACCTCTAATGGGCAGGAGCGAGCACCCAGATACCCAGGGCCTGCACAGCTCCTGCTCTGCCCTCAGGCTCCTGCTGGGAGAAGAGAATGCCAAACTAGAGGAGTAGAACACTTCCCTTGGCAATGACGCAGGATCAGGATTGCAGCAGTGGGAAGCAGCACAGGGCCCCAAGATAGGAAGGAAGGAAAGGAAGGCGGGAGTGAGGGAGGAAGATGATTGCTGAAAATCCTGGGGCTGTGGGTGCATCAGAAGTCAGCCCCTCTGGGGGCTGCAGAGCTTTTTTTCTCCCCTCGCTGATATCCTCCAGTTCCATGGCTTCAGTTACCTCTGTCACTCCCTGGACACTGGCAAAACTTCTAGACTCATTTGTCCACCTGGAAACAGGCACTGCAAACCTAACCCTGCCAAACAAGGGCTCTTGATTCTCAATCTCCAACCAGCTCTGCTCCCATCTATGTCAATCAGCTTTGCAGCACTATAACAAGACACCCATAATAATCAACTCATAAAGACAAGCAGCCCACTCTAGTTCACAGCCCTGGAGCTTCAGGTTCATGATCAGCTGGCCTCATTCTTTGGTAGAAGCAACACATAAAGCCAAGAAGTGCAGAAAAGCAAAATCACTCAACTCATGGCCAAGAAGCCAAAGAAAGGAGGAAGAAATTGGGTCCCATGATCCCCTTGGGGGCACACCAAGAGCCTCCCACTTGCCCCCCTTAAAGGTCCACCACCTCTCAGGAGTACCATGCTGGGACCAACCCTTTAACACAGGAGCCTTTGGAGGACTTAAGATGTAAATGATCGCACCATCCTAAGACACAGCAACACAAATCATAGCCTGAGAATCTTCCTAGAAACTTCTCTTTCCTTTCCCCACGATAATGCCCAAGACAGGCTAAACCAACTTCTGCTCCCCGCTCCACCACTGCCTCCCTGGTCCACACTCCACCACCTCTGCCCTGGTCTATCCTGACCCCACCCTCCTGCGGTCAGTTCACCGCACAGCACAGGCGGGGGCTTTCCTAGCATGGAAGAGACCAGCTCCTTTCCCTGCTCTGCAGAATACTTAAAATAAAACGCTACTCTTCCCTTAAGCTAGGAGGCTTGGCGTGACTGGCCCTGGCTTGGTTTCCTACCCAAGTGTGTTCTTATCCTCCTTCCCCACCCTTCAGCCACACAGTTCTTCCTTCTTCCTCCTTTAGAAAGAATACTCCACGTTCAACACCACCTCAGAGACTTCATGATCCCTGTTCCCTCTGAGCCTTCTAAAATTCCCAGAACGGTATCTTATGGCCTCCTTATCAATTCAAATATCACCTCCTCACAGGAATTTGGGGGATGCCCCACCCCACCCCCACTGGTAACTGACCACAAGTCCCTGTCCCTCTCCTTCATGACGCTTCTCCTCTCCTGAAATAACCATCTTCAGGGATCTGTCCTCACACTTGGTTTTCCACTCTTTCCTCCACACCGAGAACAGTACTTGGCAAACTGCAGCACTCATGGAAGGTTTGCTAATGGCCTCAGGAAAACCAAGGGACACAGTGAGAAGAACCCACATTCAGAAATTGAGCTCAGCTCCGCAGGGTGTGGCAGTATTGAGAGGTGAGCAGTCTTCAAGAGGGTGAGGCCTAGAGGGAGGCGACTGGGTCATCTGGGCTCTACCTCCTAGGAAGGAATAGTGTCTTCCTGCAGGAATGGTTGAGGTCCCCTGAGACTAGATGCATGCCCTCAGGACTGGGATGTCACAAAGCAAGTTTGGCCATCTCAGCGGCATCCTTGCTTCCTGGCTGGCCAGGGAGCTCTCCCACACGAACTCCCACCCTGTGCTTCCATGCACCATGGTGTGAGACTGAGACAAACAGAAGCAAATGTGAACAGGAAATTAGAGAAAGCATGTGTGAGCAGTGAAAGGGGTGAGATGCCAAGTACACTGAGCCTGCACCATGCAGAATGGCCCCTGCCTGGTCAGACCTAGAAGCAGCTGTGATGAGTAGCAGAATAAGAACTCTCTTGGTGGCACATGAGCAGGCTGAAGAGAGGGCCTCACCTTCATGGAGGAAGTGGCAGGAAAGGAGAGACCCACTCTTATGTCTGAGAGATGTTTCCTCATCCTGTGCCTGACCAATCCTGAGTTCTACTGGAAGCTGTCTTCTATAGAAGCCATGCCCCCCAACAGACAATAGCTAAAGCTCATGGGCCAAGAGGTCACATGACCCAGGCTAAACCAATCAGAGGCCTTCCTGCCAGGTAGCCCTGGTGACAGAGCTCCCAGTGTGAGGCTTAGTGAGACCTGTCATGTCTCTAGCATTATGGAGGAAGCCAGGCTGAGGGAGTGAGCCAACCTGCTGGTGGGGAAACTAAGGAGAAGAAAGCTTAGCCCATATTTGAGTTCCCAGGCCCAGGGGCCCACACACTCCTGCCCTTTGGTTGAGACAGCTCAGGGAGGGTTTTGGGGTACCTGTTGTCTGAAGAAAGCAGAGAGCAGAAGCACAGAGGTGGGAAACATGACTTACTCTGTGTGGTGTACAGGGCAGCAGGTGGGAAGAAGACTGTCAGAAGAGACGTCTGACATGGGCAAGTCCAGATGATCTAAAGTCTCCAAGGTCTAGATGGCAGGTTTGTACTCGGTCCCCAGACACTAGGGAGCCCCTGAAGTTGAGCAGGACATAAACAGGGCTGGGTCAGCAGGAGTAAACAGAGGAGGGCTACAGCTAGAAGCAGGAAAAACCACCTTTCCAGGCAGGGGAGGATGGAAGCCAGACTCCAGGGCAGAGGTACAGGGAGTGGAAGGAGGAAAGCTGAGCTCAGGGCCCTGTGGACAAAGTGGACTAGCTGGTGACTGGATGTGAGTGTAAGGAAGAAGAGTTTGGGGTGCTGTGGAGCCTTTTACACATCATGCTTCTCTAGAAGCATCAAAGTGGCAGTAATGAACCCACAAAAGAGTTCACCTTCCTCATCACCTGCAAACCCATAAGAGTTCACCTTACCACCTGCAAATTAGAGGAGAGGTTTAATTTGCTCACATTTAGATTCATTGTCAGCTGGCTCCCAGGCAGGACAGTGTGGCAAATAGGCATAGTGAACAAAAGCTGCTCATGGCAGGGCAGACAGGAAGCAGAGAGCAGTCAAGAGAGGAGGCAGAGAAGAAGATATCTCCTTCCAGATTACACCTCCAGTGACCTGCCTCTTCTGACCAGATCCCACCTTCTTTGGTACTGGGAATTGAACTCAGGGATGAACTTGACAGGCAGGCACTGTGCCATTGAGCTACATCCCTGCCCCGGACCCACATTTAATAGCAAGCCAACAGTATCACCTTCATAATCCAATCACCTTTCAAAAGCCCACTTATGATTCCATGAGGCCTCAGGGGGCATCTACATATAAACCACAACAGAGGGGACGCTGAGTCCTGTGGCGAGCTGTTGACTGTGAGATGTTGAGGTGCATCCTAATCAGATGCTTCGAAACTTGGCCCTGAGAAGGTAAGGGTTACGCTTTAGTTTGCACAGTCCTTCACAGAGAAGAAATTACTGAAACCACCTAGGGCTGAGAACAGGAAAGGCATCCAGGAGGTAACAGCTCCAAAGCAGGTAGGGAGGACTTCAAGAGAAGAGGCTGGCCCAGCCCCTAAGCACTGCAGCTAAGGAGGCTGCCATTCCCATGAGCAGTGTCAAACCCCCCAGAGAACCTGAGCAAGGTGAAAAACACAGGAAGTGGAAATAAGGGGTCTTATCAGCCAGGCTTCCCCAGAGAAACACAATCAGTGGATTTCTTTCAAGGAGTTGGCTCCACAACTGTGGGAGCTGGCAATCCTGAAATCGGCATGGCCAGCCAGCACTCCAGAGAGCCTTGGGCAGGAGCCCACGCTGTAGTATCCAGGCAGAACCTCCTCTTCCTCCCGGAAATCATGCAGCTCTTCTCAAGCCCTTGTCCTTGGATGAGACTCATTTGGGCTTTGGGGTCTGCATATGGTCATCTGAATGGAGATGTCATGACAGCACCCAGATAACCATGTGACTCCAAGCTGTCACTAGAGTTCAGAAGCTCTTGGGGGCAGTAAGGACAGTCTATATGGTTGATATTTTCAAGGCACCCAGCTCTGGGAACGGCAGGAATGTGGAGGAGAAGCACAGAGTAAGGGAAGGAACTGGGTTCTTCCTCACCCTATAGGGAGGCAGGAAACTGGGAGGGAACACAGCAGGAAGACTGGAGTCACAAGAGACTGAAACTGATCAAGGGGCAAGGCCCCAAAAGCACAGCAGAAGGACAATCAGGGAGCAGAGGACAGGGTCAGCTCTCCAGCAGGTGCATCAGAGGACTCTGAGAATCCACACAGTAGCTCCACGTGGGCAGCTGCTGAAGCAAATGCACACTAGATGCTGAACAGGACCAGAGCTAAACTGCTCTGAACCCTCAACATGACCTTGTAAGGAGGTACAGTCATGTCAATTTTGTAGATGGGAGCCACGAGAGAATTAAGAAAACTCAAAGAAGCAGGTTTCTAACATCATATTAAATGGCCAAAAACTGAAAACTTTCACATTAAAATCAGGAACAAGACAAGGATGCCCACTATCACCACTCCCCTTCAAAATAGTTCTGGAAATATTAGCCATAGCAATTAGACAAGAGAAAGAAATTAAAGCAATAAAGATAGGAAAGGAAGAAGTTAAACTGTCATTATTTGATGATATGATATTCTACATTGAAGACCCAAAAAACTCCACCAAAAGACTTCTAGACTTAATTGACACTTTTAGCAGAGTAGCTGGATACAAGGTCAACCCTCAAAAATCATAGACTTCTTGTACACAAATAACAGGCTCACTGAGAGAGAAATTAGGGAAACAATCCCTTTCACAATAGCATCCAAAAAAATGAAGTATCTAGGAATCAATCTAACGAAAGAAGCAAAAGACCTCTACACTAAAAACTACAGCACTCTGAAAAAAGAGATGGAAGAAGATGGAAGAAAATGGAAAGATATCCTCTGCTCCTGGGTAGGAAAAATCAACATAGTGAAAATGGTCATACTACCAAAACTGATATACAGATTCAATGCAATGCCAATTGAAATTCCAACACTATATTTCACAGAACTAGAAAAAAGAATCCAAAAATTCATATGGAACCATAAGAGATCTAGAATAGCAAAAGCCATCCTAGGCAACAGAGACATGGCAGTGGGTATAACAATTCACAATTTGAAACTATACTACAAAGCCACTGTGATAAAAACAGCACGGTACTGGCAGACCTGAAGAAACAGACCTGAGGATCAGTTGCACAGAGTGGAAGATACAAAAACAACTCCAGATGTACTCAGCTATCTCATCTTTGACAAAGGAGCCAACTGTCCTCACTGGAGTCAAGATAGCCACTTTAATAAGTGGCATTGGAAAAACAGGATTTCAACCTGCCAAAGATTAAAACTAGACCTTTATCTTTCACCATGCAGTAAATTAAAATCCAAGTAGATTAAAGATCTAAATATTAAAAAAGAAACACTAAACTTGCTGGAAGATAAGTTAGCCAGAACTCTGGAAGACATTGGCATAGGAAAAGACTTTATGAACAAATCCTCAGTAGCATGGGAACTAGCACAAAGAATCAATAACTGGGATCTCCTCTTATTAAAAAGCTTCTGCACTGCAAAAGAAACCATCAACAAAACTAAGAGACAACCTACAATGTGGGAAACAATTTTTACCAGCTGCTCCTCAGACAAAGGGCTCTTATCTAGAATATATAAAGAACTCAAAACAACCGGCTCCCCCAAATATAAAGACCCGATACAAAAATGGGCATCTGAAATGAACAGACATTTCTCACATAAAGAAGTAAAAGCACCATGTAAATATATGAAAAACTGTTCCACATCACTGGTTATTCGAGAGATGCAAATGAAAACAACACTGAGATTCGACCTCACCCCACAAAGAATGGCTGCTATCAAGAAATCACACAATAACAAATGTTGGTGGGGTTGTGGGGAGAAAGGAACCCTTCTCCATTGTTGGTGGGAGTGCAGACTGGTGCAACCACTGTGGAACTCTATATGGAGATACCTCAAATAACTAGGACTAGAGGTTCCATTTGGTCCAGCCATCCCTCTGCTGGGTATCTTTCCAAAAGAATTAAAAGAATCATACCACAGTTATACATGTATATCCATGTTTATAGCAGCATGGTTTGTAATAGCTAAAACTTGGAAACAGCCCATTTACACATCAGTTGGAAACTGGATAAAGAAGTTGTGGTTTTTATATAAAATGGAATACTACTCAGCCATAAAGAATGAGAAATTAGATTCATTTATAGGAAAATGGATACATATTGAGGATATACTCCTAAGTGAAATAAATTACTCACACACGTGTAAATACCGAAGTTTCTCTGGTGTGAATAAACTGTAATAGTACATAAGATCATAATGAGAAAATTGACCATGTGAAATAGGAAGAAAAGGGCTAAAGTATAGAGAAAGTGGGAAGGGTAGGGGAAAGGCAATAAGGGAAAAGAAAAAAAAATATGACAAAATGTAAATAAAGTATTTGTAAATGGGGAGGGCAGGTGGGGGTAAAGGGAGGGCAGGGACAAGGGGAAAAAATGAGAACCAAGACCTGTCATATAAAGGTACAAGTTCCCAATAATGAATGTAACTGTACTGTATACCTAAAATGTACCAATAAACTCAGAAAAAGAAAAAGAAAAGAAGTAGGCTTCTTTGATACAGCATTGGGAAGGTTTCAGGTACTGCACCCCCATCCCCACTGAGGAACCAGGAAGCCCCACACAGTGGCCACAAGACCCTCTGCCTTCTCTTCTGGACACCACTGGCTCCTTCTGAGCTGGAATAAAGGACAGTTTTCCCTGAGTCCAAGGGCTCAGGAACCACTGAAACATCTGGCAAGGAGGAAGCACACAATATGTCCTCAAGGAACACAGAGCCCAGAGTGAGTGTCCAGCACCTGCTGTGTTCAGCTTTCTTACTCCTGGAAGCCCAGTAATAACGTCCAACTGCAGGACCCATCCCACAGGTGACTAGGAGCTGGTGGCATTTCTCAGTGACCTAAGTTCTCCAGCCATCTCTCTGTCCCCATGGCAGAAAGTGGACTGGGCTGCAGTGGCACGCAGGGTTGCCCTGGAGACACCTGACAATGTGTCCATCCTAGGAATGCACATGGCACTGGGCAGTTAATGTGAGTCACCCTGTGCTCCACACAATGGGCCATCAGTAGCAGCATCTCCAGGACCACCCACTGCTGCCAGGGGCCACAACATCCTGCAGGCAGCAGTTTGTGGTCCATCTCCAGCTGCTCCCAAAGGCTGGCTGGGGTCCTCTGCAAGGATGCTCAGCCCATGAAGCACTGGGCCAGCACAGCCTACACAGAAATCACAAAGAGCTCCTGGGAGCACCCCGCTTCTCAGGAGCTTCCACTGTGCCATTTCCTATCAGACTGCAGCCTCCCAGGCTCACCCTAGGCCAGAATCCTTCCCTTGACCCAGCGTGTCCACCTGACATCCACACTCCAATCCCCAAGGGCTCCCTGGTCCCCACAGAGAAGGCACCCAAGCCCTCACTCTGAGACCAAGAGCGCTGACACACAGGAGGACTGCCCTGGGAGTCAGACAGCCCTGGGCCCTAGTCTTGATATTACCACCCATTAGCTAAGCACCTCCAACCTCTCCACGCCTCAGTTTCTCCACTAGTAAGACTGTTGATTAAAATAAACAGAAGAACTACATCTATGCTAGAGGGTTACTGTGACAATTTAGCAAGTGATGTCAGGTATACTGTTTAGGGGCCAGGTGGACAGAAGCTCCAATGAGAGTCTGCCCACCCTGGATCCACCTGTCTCCTGACCGTCGCCCACGAAGAAGTACCTGATGTGCCCCCATCCTGTGCTGATTTCCACCAGCCCCCTGACTCCTGACCTTTCCAAATGTCCTCTGTCCTGTAGGGCCCACCTTAAAGATCTCCTGGGTGCAAAGCAGTCCTGCGCCAAGTCACAGAGTTTCGAAAGAGATGGCACACTATTCAGAGAGGCAAGCTACGGGGACATAGGGAGATACTGGAGACACAGATGAGGATGTGGGGGAAGCAAACTCTCTCTAATCAGACTGTGCACCCTCAGAGAATGGACAGCAGACGGCCCACTCCATCCTGTGTGGCAGCAACATGAACCACGGGTGGCTGCTGAGCATTTAAAATGTGCTAATCTGATTGAGTATAAGCAGAAAATAGATGTCGAATTTCAAAGATTTAGTACAAACCAAAAAAAATTCATTATTTTTGTTAATCCATGTTGAGATGACAATGATGGGCTAAATGAAATATACTAAATGAATTTCACCTGTTTCTTATTACTTTTCACATCTTAACTCACATATGTGATCACAGTATAACTCTGTTGGGTAGCCGGACCCAAGCCTTGTCTGCCCCAAAAGACACAGTTTGTTCAGCACGGCTGCCCGTCACACTTGGGAAAGAGGCAAGGTAGCATGAGAGATAAGTTGCCAGGGTTCAACCCATGATCCACTGCATACTGACAACTTGACACTGAACAATTTACTAAGTCGCTCTCTGCCTTTATTCCTCATCTGTAAAACAGAAATCTATGGTAATACCAGAACCACAGGGTTCTTAGTGATAAGTGAGTGAATTAACCCATGCAGAGCAGGTAGATGAGTACCTAGCATGTGGTAAACGCCGAAATGGAGTTCTGTCACCACCTCCACCACTCCCGCCACCATCACTGTCACCACCACTACCAACACCATGACAAGCACAACCGTGAGCAGCAGCAGCACCACCACTACCATCATCATCACCATCACCACCATCACCACAACTATAATACTATCATCATCACCACCACTGCCACCACCATCATCATCATCGTCACCACCACCACCTCCAGCACTACCATCAGTACCACTATCATCATCACCCCAGCACCATCAGTACCACCACCATTACTACCATCATCATTACCACCACCAGAATCATCACTATCATCTTCATCATCACATCAGCTAAAGCATCTTTATCATCATCACCCCAGCACCATCAGTACCACCACCATTACTACCATCATCATTACCACCACCACCAGAATCATCACTATCATCTTCATCATCACATCAGCTAAAGCATCCTTGTCCATCTCACATCTCCAGGACACCAATTCCTGACCTGGGAAGTTAGAGGTCTGCCTTCTACAAAGGGACCATCTATGGTGCATGCTACACTATGCTTAGTCTTGCCAAAGCCACAGCTGAGTCCACTGGGCACCTAGCCTCCCTCCCTGCTAAGCACACTTCTCCCAAAGTGTGCGATTTGCCTCTATGATGTAGAATCCCCAGCCTTCCCCAGACCACCTGCTGCACCCCTTTGCTTCCTTTTGAGTAACTTTAAAGCCAATGACATCAGAAGGTCAAGAGGAAGAGATTTCTGGCACTCAGCCGGGGAAAAAGGAGGCCTGGTCAACAAAGTGATGGGGGCTGAGTAGTTAGGAACCATCTTCCTACTGGTGGTCACCATTTTCAGGCCCAGGTGCCCACCCAGATGTGCTGAGCAGAGAGAAGCTCCCCATCAGCAATCCCCACTGACACAGCAAGAAGGCCCCCAGTAAGCACTGTGAACCTACCACGTAGAAACCATACATTGAGCCCTCACAATAGTCCTTCTGGTGGGAAGAAATCTCCCCTTTTGTGGACTAGTGCATGGGCCCTGCACACAGCAAACAAATCAACCTTCTCTTGGAGAATGAAAGCCTACATCCATCTCCCCTCAATACTCAAGGACCAGGGCGCTCATTAAGAAGACAGTGCTCACAAAGCAAAGCCCTTCATAAAGCCCTTCGCCCTGGCCATGCAACCCAAGAACTGGGTGTAAACCATGCTTTTTGGAGTAAGATCTGGCTGAAGACAGAGGTGGGAGAGCAGGGAGTGCCAGAAAGAAAGCCAGTGCATGACATCCTAGCAGTCTAATGGCTTGGGATCCCCGGGTGGATGGCCTAAGAGGGGCAGCTCAGTCTGAGAGGCTGAGGTAGGACAACAGGTATCACATGGACCAGTACCTGCAAGGCTATCATTCGGAGTGGGCCCTGGGGCCCATGGCTCTGTCAGGAAAAATGTCCTACATCCATTTCCCAGATGAGACCCCAGAGGCTCAGAGGGCACTCCCAAGTCACAGAGAACCCAGGAGCTGAGGGCGGGCCCTTAATCAAGACCTTTAGAAGATGTGAGGTCCACAGGGCTCTCCAGAGCTCAGCCATGTCACCCTCCTGAGCAGGTCAGCAACAATGACCTGCTGACTGGTCACCCACCCCACAAGGTTCAGCAGCAAATGAAGGTGGTCACAGCCAGACTGGATCAGCACAAGGGCCAGGGAAAGAAGATTGCTAATAACATCTCTATCCACTTGGAAACCAAGAGGAAAATCAAACAAAAATTACATCCAGCTCTTGCTGCTGAAACCAAATCAATAGAGAAGGAAGAAAACAAGTATGTTTTATTTTACACGAACTTTCAATTGTCACACTCTCTTTGCAAGAGGAGATGCCAGCGTCTCACAGGAAGGGCTCCAGGGAGCCAGCTACAGCAGGCCTATTCTGGGGGACAGATGGCAAGACACCCTCAACAGTAGGCCCCAGGCTGGATGGGCTTGGGAGTGTGGTTTTACTTCTTTTTAAAATGAAATGTTTAGCAAAGGGATGTGTGCTGGGGTTAGCAATCCACCAGGTGGATCCCTGGAGCCTCTGAGGCCTCCGGTGGGTGGTGTTGGGGGAGCAAGGCCCAGGGAGGTAAAGGGAGAGGGTGTGGCCTTCACAGGGATGCACACCCAGAAGCAGAGCTAGGCACAAGGCAAAGCCCAATATGCCTGTCCAGGCCCAGGACCCCTTCTTTCTGGAGGAAGATCCCAGGTGGCTTGTGATATATGCAGGCAGCCCAGCCAGCCACCTCCTCTTGGGCTCAGTCAACCAGGGCCAGGTAACTGCACACTATGTGTTCTGTCTCCTTCCCTGAAAATTAAGGGCAGTTATCCACCTCCCCCAGAAGAAGACCTCAGTCACAAGGACACATTCCTGCCAATCATTTTCTCTCAGGAACTCTCTTTGAATAAGGGCTGGAGTACTGAAATTCAGTGTCCACTCCCAATTCTAGAAATCCAACAAGGCCAAATTTCATAAGCATATGAAGGCATAAGTCCATGTGGACCTGGAGCTGCCCAGCTGGACAATGGTGGGTGGGGAGGGTGTTGTGTGGGATTGTTCCTTTCATCAGCAGGCACAGGCTGGGCACTGGCAGGCAGCCATAGAGAAGGGAAACCTCTGGCTGGCTGCTCCCTCCCCTGGGTGCTGGAAAGGAGGGGGGCAGCTGCCTAGTGTGATGGTACACACATCTGTGATCATATATGTAATCCCAACACTCAGAGGTTGAGTCAGGAGGATCACTGCAAATACACGGCCAGCCTGAAATACATAGTGAGACCCTGTCAAAAAAAAAAAAAAAAAACAAAGGAACTGGAAAGTGATGGAAGAGGACAAGAAAGGAGGGAGGGACATGTAGCATTCCTCCCAAGAAGGACTTGCCTGCCTGGGCTAGTTCGGGTCCTGCCACTCCATACCAAGATGCCCAGGGCTGGCATCACTGTTCTGCACTTCTCTTCCTTGGCCTTCGAGGGGGGTCCAGCTCAGGGGCAGAAGGGAAGGTGCAGGGCTCCTGTGGGGCAAACAGGTATTACCTTGAGAAATAGGGCCAGCAGTCTTGCACTCCCTCCCACTGGCTTTCCTGGTGACAGCAGGGACAGATAGGTGGGCTATCTCCACAGGGAAAGGCAGCCGCAGCCCCAGCCCCCAGTAGCACACCAAACAGGAAGACGTGGGACTGGGGCACAGGGGAAGCCACATGGAGGCTGTGGGCAGAAGAGAGCCCAGAGGGAAATACTGAGACCTGTGTCTAGGGGCAGCAGCAGGTCCCCTCCAAAGGCAGAGCTCGGCTTGCTGGTGTTCCGTTTTCACGCTGAAAGCCTGTGTGGCCCAAGGAGGGCTGGCCTGGGATCCGAGGCAGGGGAGACAGAATCCCTCTGCCCTGCCCTCTCCCCTCCCAGAGCAACCTGAGCCCTCACTGAGTGCGCAGGACACTGGAGCACTGGGCACCAGCTCCCTGTGCGAGGGAGGATGGAGCCAGGAGTGAGGCAGCTCACGCTGAAGCTGTGACCTTATGACCTTGCTAGCAGAGCATCTTGCTAACAGAGTGAAGGAGTCGGGACAGCCAAGGTGAGGACATGAGGCCTGGGTATGGCATAGAGAAACATCCTGCCTTGTGTCCTTATGGTTCCCGGGGAACAGCCATCAGACACGTGTCCATCTCCACCCCAAAAGCCTCTCAATGTCTGTCCTGCCCTTAAGGCTCCCATGGAGACAGAGCTGGGGCTACAGGGGATGAGTGTACCCCAGGCACAGGCCCCAGTGCAGCAACTTTCAGCACTATTTTTTCCAGTAGTGAAGAATGAATCCAGGGATTTTACACCAAGCTATATCCCCAGCCTTTCTTTTTTTAATTTTTATTTTGAGATAGGGTCTCATTAAATCACTCAAGTTGCCCAAGCTGGGCTCAAATTTGCAGTGCTCCTGCCTCAGCCCTTCAGAGTGCTGAGATTATAAATGTGCATCCAGCTTTGGCACATTTCTTAAAGATCCTGTTGAGCCAGCAATGAGGACATGACCAAGACATTCTGGAAGGACCCTTCAGCAACCAATGAGAGCAGTCCTAGGTGGGCTGAGCCTCTGGCCCGGCCCCTGGGACTCCCACAGCCCCTCTGCCCCACTCACAAGCAGGAGCTTCTCCTATGGAGAAGCTCAGTAGCAGAAGGCATGAAGAGTGACCCCGAAATTCCAACTGACTGACCTCACCCATCCCTGGGAATCAAACTGTCCATCCCAGTGGGACACGTCTCCAGCTCCAGGCCCCTGCACCCCATCTTGCTCACTGCCACCAGTCCCACCCTGCCACCCAGGTGGAAGCAAATGGCTACACCAACCTGGTCGTGCTTTGGTGAGCGCACCAGGCTGGGAGGGCCGGAGAGCTCAGCGAATAGATTACCCGCTTCAATTATTTTATCTAACGATGACATTTGTACTGTAAAAGTCAGCACAAAAATCAATGAGTTTTAAAGGACAAAATCTGGGGGGAGGCTCCAGCCCAGCGACCTGAAACAGCAGCCCAGGAAGTAGGAGGAAACAGGCTCAGAGCTGGGGGTTGGGTGAGATGCCAGGATTCTAGAGCCTGGGGCTCCCCAACCCGGACGGAGGGACAACAGAGCTCAGCGCCAAGGCCCAGCCCTGGCCCAGCCATCTGTGGGACTAACATTTACTAAAGCACAAGTTCCCAGGGGCCTGCTGGACATGGGCTGGGAGCGACAGCCCCGCCTCACCCAGCACAGTGGAGGAAACCGAAAGGTAAGGCGCAGTTAAACAAGGGAAAACAGGGCTCACCCACGTGCACGAGGAGGATGGCATTCAGGTAGGGGAGAGCGTGACAGACTTGGAGCTTGGTCTCCTCCAGGGTCTGACTGGATCCCCTCCCTCCATTCCACCCTGTCTTCTTCCTCAGCACGTCCCCTGGGACCCCAGGACAGAAGTGAAGGACAGGACACTGCCTTCCACCCTGTGTACCACAGGCACAGCTACGGCCCAGCAGGTCTGTGGGTGCAGGGGAGAGTAGCAGGCGTGCGGTGCCAGGGACATCTGGGCTCCAGTGATGGCCCTCAGCCAGCCCACTTTGTGCTCCGGATGCAGACTGTCTGACTGGCAAGACCATGGGCCACAGAGCAGCCACCGGGGACTTCCTCCAGCCCCAGCTACAGGCAGCGGAGGAAAAACTTGCACAGTCCTAGAGGTTTGCACTCCATGCCTGGCCAGGGCCCCTGAGGGGTAAGTCAGAGTGCGCAGAGAGCTGGTGAAGAACTGGACCTCAAAGCAACTCCCAGGGAATGGTTGGAGCACCTTCAGGGTGCTGATCTCTGACCCTGCTTTGCCTGAAAAAAGCCTGGGGCCACTTTCATACTTCTAGGTGGGACAGAAGACCAGAAGGAAAGGGTGGGGCTCAGCAGCTTGGTCTGCTGGGTTCCTGGAGACCAGGCTGGGAGAAGACCGATGGGGCATCAGGATGGAGAGTGTGGCAAGCAGAGGGAGCTCCAGTACCGAGCAGCAGTTCTTCCTAGTTCTGCATTAGATTTAGGGTTCACACTGCGATTGGAGCAGAACAGGGACAGAATCGAGATCCTTCCTTTATTCTCCAACGTTGTTTTGTTTTGGTTTTTGCTATTCATTTTTGTGGTTTTTCACTTGTTTTTAGCATTGCCACTTGAACCCAAGGCCTTCACACAGAGCTACAGCCCCAACCCTTTTGATTTTTTGAGACTTTGAACTTTCTACACTCCTGCCCTGGCCTCCCACAGTGCTGGAATTAGCACACCTAGTTTCTTCCCAAATGCCAACGACTGTCTGTCCACACGCTGTTCGTACAGGGTGCTCAGAGCAGAAACTACCCAGCTGGTTTCCAATGCACGGTAGACTGCGGCTGAGGGGCTGGCAGTCACAGAAGTGATGCACAGTAGGAAGGGACGTCCAGCAGGGCCGGGACGCAGGAGTGAGGCTCACCCTGGTGCTTGCACCCCCAGAAAACCCGTGTAGAGCAGCGGCACGCACCACATGGATGAGATGGAGTCATGCAGAAGGGACACCAGGGCAGAGGAGATGTCACAGCACAGGATACCCCAGCCAACTGCGGAGCAGAGGTGACTGCCGATCAGCCTCCATCAGCCTTGGCTGTCCCTTCCTTTGCCGTTCTCATCTCAGCACTTCTCACTGAGCCTAAGGCCCACTCCACCTGCGCTTTACAGACATCCTCGCCCAGTCCTTCTGAGGACTGCTGGCCCATTTTGTAGCAAGGAACACTGAAGCCCGGAAAGGATGTGAAAACTGGCACACTGCCACCACTGGGAAGCCTCATAGCAGGACCTGCTGCCTGAACAGCCAGTTTCCCGTGCAACACAGCAGCTGGCATCTCCACCTTTCTGCCCAAGCAAGGGACCTGGGCCTGCTAGTGGGGAGCCAGATGAGGAGCAGGTGCTCCAAGGCCCCGGCCCATGGTCCTGGAGGGCCTCTGGGAGCGTGCTTGGGCTCAGCCAAGGTGCAGCTCTGAGCTGTCTTCATTGGTCCCCACAATAGCCGGTGACATCAGCTGTGTCCATCGGTGTTTCTAGATGAGGACATTGAGGTTGTGTCTCCTCCACCTCAGGAGCTCCATGGGCTCGGCCCTCCACAGCCCGTTCCTTCCTGTACTTTCCAGCCTTGGGCAGAGAGGCAGGGCTGACTCTGCCTTTCTCAAAGAGACCCTGGGCTCTGGTTGGGCTACAGCCCAGGTTTCTTGCCCGAGCACCTGAAGGGACACTGTGAGGAAGAGGGCATAGTCCTCCAGCTGTGTGACCAGAGGCAAACACCTGGGCCAGGCCCACAGTGTGTGAAGACACCACACAGGCCCTAAGTTCTAGCTCAAGGGGAGGTGCCAGCTGGGGTGTCAGGGAAGCAGGGCGGGCTGCCTGGAGGGGCTCCCCCACCTGTGCATCTCCATGTGACCTGCCCAGCTCTCCAAGGACGGACCCCATCTCTCCCCAGAGACAGGCAGACCACAGGAAAGCCACATACAAAGGGTCCACCCAGGCTGGGCACAGCCTCCCTCTGTCACTCACAGACTCCGAGTGCCTGAGGACAACTGCTGGCATGTTCTCCTGACAGAGGAAGAAGAGCCCTTCTGAAGGATGTGTCAGTGCAGGAGTGGCTATTTTGGCCCACGTTCCAGAGCTGAATGGATTACTGGACTGCTGCTTCCCATCTATTCTCAGCTGAGTGCCAAGCGGTTTAAAACAGCATGTTTACTCATAGGTTTTCCCCTACGCTCAGGCAAGAGAGATGTTTACCATTCAGACTTCCTCCCCCACCAGAAAAGACCTCTGCATCTTCCTAGTCTTCACAGCACCACCTCCTGTACCAGGGCCACCAGAGCTAAGACTCGAGCTCAGACTTTTCTGAAAACCCCCCACAAGGTTCCAAGGTGTAGCCTCTATGGGAAGCACACTCTAACTCTGCCAGCACAGCGATGGTTTCAACTGAAAAGAGACTCTGCATTCATCTCCCACACTAATGAATTACCAGAAAGAACCCAGGAAGCAGGTGCTTCTGCCTCCAGCCCAGGGACCAGGCCTACAAGCCTGGAGTTGAAAGCCAAGGAAATCCCCAACATCAAGGCTGATTCTCCTCTGCAGGTCAGCTCTGGCTCTGTCTCTCTTGCAACATTTTAGGCAATTAAGGAATTATTGAAGGAAGAGAGATAAATTAGGAGATGGTGAATCAATTAGATTAGCTACTAATTAGCTTGATATCTGTTAATGGAGGTGAGACTCTAACAAGTGAAGTTGTTACCAAGGCTCAGACATTCACATGATTCCCGTTGGAAACCAGATCTAAGGAAAGAGAAGGGCAGGGTCCATGTGCAAAGTACTGCGCCACAGATGAGCAAAGTATTTTCTAGCTTCAAGAGCGATAAAGACAAGAATTGCAGAGGGATGTGAGTAATCTACTTCCAGGCAGTTTTGAAACCTTTTAATTTCAGATCAGTGTGTGATCATTAAATACTTGAGATGGCAATTGTACCTAAACCACTCACTTCCAGGGTTTTCATGGCCCGATGTACAGTACGCAAAGCATTTGAGAAAGTAACTGCTGAGGGACATGAACTTACTGACAACTCAGTAAAGCACCTGAAATGCAAGACCTCTGGGGAAACATGTTGCACATAGTATTCTCACTTCATTCTGAGCTCTTGGATGTAGGTGTGGTTTTTCTTAACCATTAAGATAACAGCTTACATGCCACAGAATTCACTCTAAATTTTAAGTGTTCAACTCAATGGATCTTACTATACCCAGGGTCACACAACCATTGCCAACTCTAATTTTAGAACATTCCCATCCTGCCAAAAAGAAATCTCATGTCCATCAGCAAATACACACCCTAGATCCCCTTATCTCTACCTCACCCATCCTTGAAAGGCACTTTGTCTCTGGATTTGGTGATCCTGGAGTTTTGATACAAACAGAGTCCTCCTCCAATATGTAGTCTTTTCTGTCTGGTTTTTCCACTTGGCACAATGCTTACAAGATTCATCCACCTTCAGGACTTCATTCCTTTTATGGTTGGGTAATATTTTTCCCATTCATAAGTATACAGCAGGCACTATCTTCATCATCATGTTGCACAAGTATATAGTAGGTGCTATTTTTATACTTGTTATGCTCAGAAAATTGCTAAGTGTAGAGCCAGGCAGTCTGCCTATGGAGCCCAATGCTAACCTCTATAAACCTCCCAACTATAAGTCCTCTCCTATTTAATCCCATGGTATGAATCATTTTCTAGCAAAAAAAAAAAATAGACTACATTATACACAAGTAATTTTGCACAAGTATGCAGGGATAAACGCAAGCTGTCCAGGAAGCTCAATTGATAGTTTCATGCTCTCATTCATATTTGCTCATTACTTATCCATCCATCCTGCCATCTGGTCCTCTCTCAAGCCGGCAAGTGACAGCACACCTAAGAGTCCAGAAAAATAAGCCAGAAAACAAAAAGAAAAAAGAAAAAGCAAACAACATTCCCTGCCTCTCTAGAGAAAAAAATTCTACAATATGATTTCATTTCACTTTTCATTATGGAAAATTTAAAGCACTGGCCAAAGGATACAGGACCCCGTGTATCTCACCCACCATGCCTCACCAACACCCAAGTTACTCTGAAGAAAATCCCCAGCAGCCTCTCTCACACGTAGGCATTTCAATGGGATCTCTTGAGAGCAAGCACTGTTCTTCCCAGAAACACAATACCAAAAGCACACCTAGAAAAGCAAATCCCTTAACATCTTCCCCTACCCAGTTAGGATTCAGAGTCCCAAGATTAGGAGATTCTACTCCCAGAAGTGGGGCTCCTTTTTTAACAGTTTTTTAAACAAGGATCTTGATAAAGTCCATCCATATAGTAAATTGCTGCCAGGGATTTAGCTCAGTGGTTCCGCTACCTGCCTCACAAGCGGAAGGTCCCGAGTTTGATTCCCAGCACAAAAAAAAAAAAAAATTTAACTTCATGTAGTAAATTGCTTTGTTTATCATCTAAATCATCTTGAATCCAAATTTTCCCCATATGATTTTCTCCCCAAAGGCAGCATTCAGGACACCAGCAAATGATGAAAAGTTATATAAGATGTACGTGCGTACTTGCATACGTGCGTGCGTGCGTGCATGTGTGTATGTGAGAGCTGTGTATATGCATAGATATTGATATAGAAATGTGTGTAAGTGTGAGAATAGATGTAGGTGTGGGCCAGTCGTAGGTACAGCATATAGCTATGGATACAGGTATAGGACTAAGAATAGGCATAGGTATAGTGTATAGGTTATAGGTATAGGTGTAACTATGGATTAGGGTATAGGTCTAGTGATAAATATAGACAAAGGTGTAGACATAAGTATACATATAGGAATAAGTACACACATAGGTTAGGTGTAGGTATAGCCACAGACACAGGAATAGGTACAACAGAGGTATAGCTACAGATGCAGGAATAGGTCTATGTATAAACATCACATCTCCAAGTATTAATCTGGTTTTTCTCTCTATATTTCTCCCTCCCTTTTTTCAGTCACTTCTCCTCCAAGGCCCATTTCTTCTACTTCCTGCAAGGGGGACAAAAACAAAACTAAAAAGAAGGGCAGCCTAGGTCAGGAG
Organism: Fukomys damarensis; assembly: GCF_012274545.1. Classification (NCBI taxonomy): domain Eukaryota; kingdom Metazoa; phylum Chordata; class Mammalia; order Rodentia; family Bathyergidae; genus Fukomys; species Fukomys damarensis. Next base: position 68,002,245 of record NW_022900913.1, read on the forward strand.
AGACTCGGGACAAGGGGTTGTCAGGTCTGAGACTCTATCTACACCCAGCCTAGGGATGGTAAGAGTGAAGGACAAGAGGAAACAGGGGTGGGGGCCCAGGCGAAAGCTCCATGAGAGAGGAGAGGAGCAGAGGAGTTGAGCCTGGGGTGCCCAGAACGGAGGAGCCCCTCCCCACCACCATGCTGCACAGGCCAGAGCCCCTGACCGAAGGGCTAGGGTCCTGGATACTCCAAGTGGGGCTTGGAAGAAATGCGAGGGAGAAATGCACTGGGCCCTGGGAGGATTCCCGTTAGCAGGGATGCCAGCAGTGTCTCACACAATGTGTATGAATCGGCACTGAGATGCAGCCAGACTACATCTTCCCAAGCATTTCATTAAGGACCTTAGATAAGTCACTGGTGGGTATGGATGGACGAATCAATACACCCGTGCACGGATGGATGGAGAATGCATGGCCCTCCGCTGGCTGCTGCCTGTACACGCACTGCACCCCACACACATGGACACATTAGCTGGGAGGTGGAAGCTGAGCCGGAGGCAGACTTGGGGAAGCCAGGGTGGAGTGTCAACACTTCCTGTACAGGGCACCACTCCCCTGCAGCCAGCCCCCCCTCCTCTCCACTGCATCCCCAGGACATTCCAGACGCTGCCGTCCCCCTTCACCCAGCTGTCCTCCCCTAAATCCCCAGATGACACACTAATGATTTCAGACACGTCACTCCCGAACAGAAGGCACCAGCAAGTGGCCAGGGTGAAGGTTTGAGAACTTCTCTTGTGGCCTCTCGTGGCAGTGTGGTCTTGGACAAAGTCACTCCGTGTTCCTGTGCCTTGGCTTCCTCACTTGGAAAGAGTGGTGACAATTTCTACTTCACAGGCTACCAGGAGGAAGAAATGAGATAAAGAATGTGAGATTGTGGCACAGGGCTGTAAATGTTCCTGAGGAACTGTCCTACATCCAGTCTACCAGAAGCACGCATGCATGCACACGCGCACACACACACACACAGTACCATTGCACGACAGTGAACAAAGATGGGTGTGGAACATCGGGCCACTCAAGTCCCTGAAGTTTTGCCACTGTAAGACCTTAGGAATGTTCCGGAACTCCTCTGAGCCCCAGCTCTTTGTCTGTAAGGTGGGAAAACCAAAGCAGCCCCAGTGTACAACAGGCTGATGCACGACACTGTTGCTGAATGGCTGTTGGCACAAGCAAGCCTCCAGAGCCTGGCACACCATCCCAAGGGCCACCACTGCCCCCACTCAAACCTGGTGCAGACACCACAGGGTAACCCTGCTCAGTAAGCTCCAGACACTCCCCACCGTGCACCCACTGCCCCTCACAGCTTCCAACCTGGCCTCCTCCACCCAACTGTACCAGCACCATGCAGCACCCAGCCACAGGGCAGCTTCTGTTCATTGCTCCAGCAATGGCCTGTGCGTGACCCTGGTGCTCCCTGTGGTGTCCCCATTTGCCTGGAAATCGGTGAACCCCATCCCAACCACTACCACCACACAAATACCTGACCACCACCTGTCAGCAAACCTGTCACGCCTGGCCCTGCCCCACCACTCCTGCCACATCTGAGGTACAGCGTGGCTCCACCCTGCACCGGCTAGTGCCATGGTCCGGGTGGCCATATCCATGGTGTGGAGATATACAGGGCAAGCACAGGTCCTCTGCAGCCAGCTGGTGGATGGGCTGGGGCCAACCAGGTGAGGTTCACCCACTCCTCCCATGACACCTGCATCTGAGCTCCTGGTCCCATGGCTGTCACAGACTCAAGGACACTTTGGCCATTGGTGCCATCTCTCTTTCCCACAACTTGTGCTCCGCAGGGTCCCTCCATCGAGAAACACTGAGCACCTTCCGTACTTACAATTTCATCTCTCTTGACACCACAACCCTGTCTGAAGCTGCCACCCCTACAAAGAACTTCCTCACGAGTCATCCACACTGCTGTCTCTCTTCCTTTTTCTCCAGAGCCCACTCCCATCAGTCAGACTCCTGCCCCCAGCAGCAGGTCTTGCTGAATACCACAGGCCACTCTGCTGCAGACCCAAGGGTCACCACTCACTACTCCTGATGTGCCCAGTGCTGGAGTGGTGTCCGGCATGCAGGGGCTGTTGGGTAAACACCATGCATTCCCTTGGGTGAATGGAGCAGCACATTTGAGGACCAGTCACTGTGCCGAGCCCTGGGCCAGATGCCAGGGACACAGACGTGGACAGAGCATAGCTCATGACTTCCAAAGTCACAGCCTGAGGCAGGAAGAGGAGGAGCATGAGACATAGGAACAAATGAGTAACAGCACCATGTGAGAAGCAAGACATGACAGTGGTCATCAAACAATACAGAAGTAGCATAGTAGGTAGGGCTGGGGATTTAGCTCAGCGGTTCTGCTGCCTGCCTCGCAAATGCAATGTCCCAAGTTCAATCCCTGGTACCCTCCCCCAAAAAAGAAAAAGTTGCACAGTAGGAGACAGTAGCTGTTAACTGAAAGATCAGAGAAGATGCTCCTCGTGTCAGGTCTGATTGCCTACCGAATTCACAGAGCATGAGGTAGACATCAGTACATGCAAAGGCACTGGGGTCAGAACAATAAGCACTAGCAGAGCCTAGGTGTGTTCTGAGGCTTCATCATTGCTGTCAGTAAAGGTGGAGGTGGGAGAAGATGCAAAGACCATGCTGCAGTGTCATGAAACTCTTGGTATTAGCCCCAAGGCCACAGAGAGATCCTGAAAGTCTTTAGGCTGTGATTTTCCTAATTAATTAGACCCAGGCTCCCATGTTTCCCCTGATGAGTTAAAGGAAGGAATTTCTGGTGTCAGAACACCATGGTGAGTGGTTGCTGTACAAATCCAGGACAGTAATGGTGAAGGTCTGTAATAGGGGACAGAGCAGGGTCAGGTCCCAGGATGATCAGCAGGACTTGGTGTTGAGAGCTGAGAAAGGCGGGAAGGAATGTCAGCCAGCGACAATGGTGTCACCAGCCAGGCCAAAAGAGACCAGACCTGGAGGGAGGAACATGCATTCAGACATGGCACCATGAGATGGCCCAGACATCACAGCGTGGCCCCCACTGTACCCTGTCTGTCGTTTCACCCCAACAGCTGCAAACACTGGCAGCACCCAGGGTCCCCGCTACCCTGGGAAGAGAGATGAATGCATAAGCACGTCCTCTAGGGACAAGTCTCTCCCAATGCCGGGGAAAAGCCAAGTCTCCTCCTGACTTTCACGGGCCTTGGATGCCTGGCAAGAAGGGTGCAGTATTTTGGGCAATTTCAGCACACGGGGCCATGTTCCTCCCTCCTGGGAAGACCCTGCCCGACATCCAGCTTGCATCTCTACTGGCCAAGGCAGGGCTGTGCATGACAGAGTCAGAGAGGTGCACACACGAGAGGGACACAGAGACAGAGACTCCAGTGCGTCCTAGGCCGTGTGGGGCTGCTTCAAGTGCCCACCTCAGACTGTGTGCACACCTCTGTCTCAGCTCCCCTTGGGCAAACACCTAGGGGACCAATGGCGGATGCGGCAGTCTATCTCTCACTTTTCAAGAAACGGCCAAACTTGTCTCAGATTGCTGCGTCATTCACAATCCCTCCGGTGGTCTGTAAGAATCCAGGTGTCTGGAAACCTCTTGAATGCTTGGTATGATCCATCGTTTCTCATGTTAGCCATTCTAATATGTGCATAGCAACCAGTCACCATGAATTTAACTTGCATTTTCTGGATTAGTAGTAAGCACCTTCACTTAGCATTATGGTATCAAGATACACACATTTTTCCTACAGATGACTAAAATTTGTCCTTCTTTATAGCACAGTAGTATTCCAATTGTATAAATACCACAATTTCTTTATCCATTCATCTGTTCATGGACAATCTGCTTCAAGATTTAGCTAGTATGAGCTGCATTGCTATAAACATGCTATAATATGTCTTTACCTCGTTTAGAATGATTACTAGAAGGGGAACAGCTAGATGGAATAGAATTTCTAGTTTTAGTTTTCTGAAGAATCTTCACACTGATCTCCATCACAGTTGTATCAATTTGCATTCATGGTTTATCTTAAATGAGAAACTAAAAACCTAAATGGAGAGCAAAATAAAAGATAGGCAATAGGATGTAGGGAAATAGTTTTATCCCCCCCATAGGGAGGGATTAAGAGATAGAAGGGGAGGAAACGGGAGGAAAGAAAAAAATCGAGATGTGTTATGTGCATGGACCAGCTCCCCACAAAGAACATAAACGTTATGCACTGCAAACATGCACTGATAAAGAAGAAAAACTTAAAAACACAATGAAAACAAGGTACTAATGTTGAAAACACAGTAAGCACCTTGGCATGGACTAAGTGGCCCACTCTGCCTTGGAGCCAGCTGACTGTGGATGGACGCTGAGGGATCTCACCCTCTTCCTTTAGTTGTGGAGGCTGGGTCTTGTGTCTCCATGATAAGAAAGCTGACTGATACAGACAGAAAGGAAAGCTGGGGCCTTACACCATCATCACAAGGTGGGGGCTCTGACCTCCAGCTCCAACCCTCACTTGGAGAGCAGAAACCCCCGAGACAGCCCAGGTAGGAGATAAGCCCAGGGCCTCCCAGGGACACAGCCCAGATGACAGCACAGAGCTGCCCACTCACTCTGCCCACATGCACAGAGCCACACAGCCCTCCCCCTCAGCCTCCTCCTGGCCCGAGGTCCAGCTGGACATCTGCTTACCTCCCCTTTCTCTCAGGCCCTAACTGACACTGGTCCAGCAGCTCCACCGAGACACCTCTGGTGGCCCCCAGGGAGGCTACTTCTGTCCCACTGCAAGGGAGGAAACTACAGCTCAGAAGCTTCGCCTACTGGTCCAAGGCTGTGGCACTGGCACGTGCATAGCCACGCGCATCTGTGATTGCCCTGCAGGGTGGGGCCTTGAGTCCACTTCTCTGTGGCTCCACCATCCCCACTCCATCTGGCCACGGGGCCAGGCTTTCAGGCAATAGGACCTCTTCAGGAAATGTGTGCCACAGCCACACAAACTGCCTTGCCCTGGGCTTGCCCATCCAAAGGACGCTGGTCCAAACCAGTGGGTCACGTTTGAATGAACATTCCTTAGGATTTAGTCACTTTAAACAAAAGGTCTGGCAAAAAAAAACAAAACAAAAAACAAAAGCTCTAATGTGATCCTTCCCAGGGATCTGTACCATGGCTGAGGATGTCTTTATCCCAAAGCTAGCCCTGCAGAGCAGACAGGGGAGCCTCACATGCACCACACATCCACCCCTGCCGAGCCCACACTGCACAAAGGCAGGAAAAGCACCAGGGAAGGGTCTGCAAAGACCCACAGGGATGACTAGAACATGCTTCTGTGGGCCATGGTGGGAGCCAAGGGCAAAGCAGGGCATGAAGCTGCTACACAAAAGTCAGGGCAGCCTGGGCAATGGCTACAGCAAGGGGACCAGCTGGTGAGCATACAAGAGGGAAGCTTCGCCAGGTGCATGGACAGAACCCAGAGGACACCGCACACGGGCACCATGCCACTGCTGGCAAGGAGCCATCCATAGCTCCTCTATTCCAGGATACCTGCTGACATATGGCACCAAGACCCAAGGTGACCAAATGTCAGCTAAGGGTCACATTCAGGTAGGTGTGGCCATCTTAATTTCTATGGGGGCCATGGCTCTGGGGCTCCAAAAGTTGTCCTCAAAGCACCCCATCCTGACAATGTCCCACCCATCATTAGAACCTGTAGTCCACCGAGAGCAGAGGCCAAGGTGTGGAGCCCAAGGCAGGGGCACGTAAGGACCTTGGGTACCAGACCTGTACAGCAGTCTGGGTACCTGGAAGCTGAGTACACCAACAGGAGACCTCACAACCCCACAGTCTCGTTCAAGGAATAGCCTGAATCTGGGGGACCCCTGGCAGATGCAGCTGCTGCCAGAGACTTGCTCCTCCTGAGGACTCCAGATCTGGGCCAGAATGTCCTCTGGGACTGTGACACCCATCAATGACGGAACCAGGACCAGACCAGAAAGCCCGCATGCTCCGGTGCATACCTGTGAGCTCTGAGCTTGGGGAGAGTGGATCATGAGGCCTGCAGTGTGCCAAGGACCAGGGCAAGGAAGTGGGGATCCAGACACCCATTGCACAAACAGGACATGACCCCAGCACACAGCATGGCACCACAGCATGGGTGCCACGAGCTGGGCATGTTCCTGAACTGCTCCAGCCTCAGCTCCAGGTGCACTTGGTCCAAGGCCCCCCAGTGCAGCCATCACCTTAAGGATCCAGGAGATTGGGCTGAACATATGCTACTCAGCTGCCCTGAAGCTCTACTCCCAGGACTCTACAGCCATGGAAGCCTCTGTCTCATAACTACAGACAGACACCAGCATGGGACAGAGCGGCCCTGTTTGTCCCTCACAGTACAGGTGTGGTGCACCTTTCAGGGGATATAGGAAAGGACACCGAGAGGAAGCATCCTCTCAGAGCCCAGCCAGAGCAAGGGGACACAGATATCTCTGGGAGTATGACAAGGAGGGGACAGTCACACGGGTCCAGGAGAACATTAGGAATGATGTCTGTGCCCTGGGACAGCAGAGGAGCAGTGAACTTGGAGCCATCGTCCCTCTGTCCTTGGGACACAGACGTGATAGGCGTATGGTGACAAGTGCATACTCCCCCAGAGCAGAAGCAGCAATGTGCACACGTTCCCAGTGTGCACATGCACACTGCATACTTGCTTTTCCACACTATGTTAAGTATGTGGGAGTTCTGAACCCAGGGAAAGGGCTCCTGCATAAGAGCAGTCCTGAGCATTTGGAGCATAAAATAATAACAAGTATGGGTTACTTATTGGTGCTTGTGTTCTTGGCTTCCTTATTGATTTATTCTGTCTCCTGTGCCAGACTATAAGATCTGTGAGGACAGCGACCTTGACTCTCGTTCTCTGTGAATCTCCACAGCTGGAAGCAGAGACTGGCACAGAGACACACAAGCAGACACTTCCTGGTGCACATGTGGGTGCACAAGTGTGTGCTTCTGGGCTTTGAGGTTCCCAGCAGAGCAAACCACAAGAAATGAAACACTCTTCAAAGGTCTTCTTGGCCGCTTCCGTCTACTGCAGGGACCCAGGTGACAGTTCCCAACACTGCGCTTGGAACTCAGAATTTGCAGGTCCCTGAAGATGTTGCCCACCGCACTGAAAGCATCCAGTGAGCTGGCAGGGGAACCTCCATCTCCCAGCCCAACCAGGGGTGACTGCAAGCCATGAGCTGCAAGGCAGTGGGGGAGGGGCCTCCACACTGCTCCCCATTGATCGCCACAAGTGAACTTCTTTGTGGAAAGGAACAAACTGCTCCACAGTGAGCCTAGCCAAGGCCGCCCTAACGCAGCAGCCTGGTGTCTCAGGCATGCTAATGACCACGCTGTTGGAGTCCATCCAATCAGCCTCTCCTGACTGCGGCACCATACCTGTCACACTAATCTGTCCCCACCTGATGACTCTCTAGTGGGCCAAAGACTTCCTAATAAACTCTAATGCAGACGATAGTAAAGGAAGAAAATTGTAATGTGGAGATTAGAAACCATGATGTCAGCTCAGAGATTCAATCCACTTAGCTTCTTTTGTAGTACATTTCAAGGACTCCCGTTGAAACTGCTTACTACATTCAGGAAACAATTCTGATGTGATCCTGGCTGCTCCACCCTTTCTCCTGTTTGTGACAAGAATTCCGGGAAGCCGGCCCAGCTCACTTAGGTGGCGGATGTTATATAGACAGAGTCTCAAACTAACAAGTCTTTGGGAGCCACATGGGATATGAATGAATCCAAGCACAATGATGCTTCTTTGTGCCAAAATAGGACCCCTGTGACTGGCAATATGGTATCTGGTATAGGCCACTGAATTTAATTTGTAGCTTACTGATGTTTAATTGGCATCCAATAAACCCCACATACTACAACATAAAACTCTTAAAGCATGCTTGATGCATGAATCGCCACAATCAAGACAGTGAGCATATGCATCACAATTTTCTTGTGCTCTCCAGTGGTCTTTCCCTGACACGCCTCCCACTCCCTCAACCAGGTCCTCAGGCAACCACTGAGCTACAACCTGTCAATATACATTAATCTGCATGTTCTCAAGTTTCCTATCAATGCAACCATGCAGCATGTACTTGACTGTCTTCTTTCACTCCTGGTGATTTTGAATCCACCCACGCCCTTGCTTTTACAGTGATAGATTCCACTCTACTGCTGAGTAGTATTTTGTCTCAGAGGTGTGCCGTGATATATTTACCCAGCCACTTGCTCATGGACATCTCAGCCGTTTCCAGTATGGGGCTGTTGTGAGTTGAGCACCTACATCAGTCTGCGTGCGGAGCTTCACCTCTGCCCCCCTTGGGCAAACACCTAGGAGACCAGTGGCAGACATGCCAGGTTGCATTTTTTAAGAAACTGCCAAACTCTTCTCTGAAGTGCTGGTGTCATTTTATAGTCACTCCTGTGGCCTGTAAGAATTCCAGTTGTTTCTTAACCTCCCAACGGTCTTTTCTCATGTTAGCCATTTTAATAGGAGCACAGCAGCAAGTCACTGTGGTTCTACTTGTGTTTCCCTCATTAATCATAAGCCGTCCCATGCACTCCTTCACCATCCACATACCCTCTTAGTTACAGTGTCCATTCAGATATAAAGGGTGAAATTTAATCTTTTAAAGGGTATGAAGTAAAAGACATACTGTCATGAATCCCCCTCAAATATTCCCCTCACTTCAAACACACATCTCATAGTTCTCCCACTTTCCAAAGCAGCTCTGTAAGTCTTCATTTGCAAATGTCTTCAGGAGTTATAGGTCAGAGTGTGTAGGTGAATTTAATCATATTTGAGATTTTCACAAATTACCAAAACTCTGGT
>NW_022900913.1:68011209-68046593 GCF_012274545.1 Fukomys damarensis
ATATATATACATATATATATGTATAGGTATATGTATATCTTGGTAGCATTTTAAAATTAAAATCGTGTTCTCTTACTACAAAGAAATTTAAACTAAAACAAGCAGTAAATGCTGGTGCTGAGTGCCATCCAATGGAACAGCAGGCTCATAATAAAAACACAATGTTGTATCCTTATGCTCTGTGTCTGGCATCACACAACTTTTGGCTCTTCCCCAAAATCAAAATGACCAGGAAAGGCAAATGTTCTGAACTGATCCGGGACATTGAAACAGCCACAACTGTGCAACCAAAGACACTCACAAAAGAAGACTTCCACAACTGCTTCACAGAGTGGCAAGAGTGGTGGGAGAAGTGTGCGAAATGAGATGTAGCACTTTGAGGAGGGTTCGTGGCAATGGATCTTCCACTGTAAAAAATTGTTTTATTCAAACATTCACCATATTTTATCACACCTCATATCCTACTCATTTTTCATTTTGTCATTTGTTGTTAGAGTCTTAAGAGCTGATTTATGCTCCATATGTGATTCCTGTATCAGATAGACAATCTGTAAATATTTTCTCTCAATCTATGGCTTTTTATTCTCTTAACAGTATCTTTCAAAGAGTAAAAGGTTTTAATTATAATGAAATCTAGTCTATTGTTTTCTTTTACGAATTATGCTTTTGGTATTATAGCTAACAAATCTTTGATGAATATAAGATCTTTCCATGTTCTACTGTGTTTTCTCTGCATACTTTTTGTATTTTTAAATACATATAGATACAGATATAGATATATATATATAGATAGATAGATATACATATATATATAGACAGAGGCAATTGAAACATACTTTGTACACAGATGTTTAATTATTCCCGTACCATGTGGTGAAAAGTCTCTTATTTCTTCAACTCCTGCCTTTGAAACTCATTGAAAATCAATTGTCCATATAAGAGGGAGCCTGGTATTGCATTTATCTATTCTGTTCCAGGGAACTATTTGTCTATGTTCACTCAAATCCACACTGATTGGCATAGGTTTTTAATGTTTTGAAGCCATATAGTTTTAGTCCTCCAAGTTTATTCTTCCCTTTCAACAAACTTTATTCTAGGTACTTTATATTTCCATATGGATTTTAAAATCAGCTTGTCAATGTCTACACCTCTGCCAAAAAAAAAAAAAGAAAGAAAGAAAAAACTTATGTTAGAATTTTTATTAGGATTGAGGGATTGAGGTTGTAGATTAGTTTGGAGAGAAGTGATATTTTTTAAAGTAATGAGTCATTTGGGGAACACAGTGTGTCCCTCCAGTTATTTCTCCATCTTCCATTTCTCTCTGCACTGCTGCTCTATAGTTTCCATTTCAGCTTTAGGTCTTGTCAGGTTTTGTCAAAGCTGAACCCTAAACAATTCACACTTTTATGCCACTATTCTTCATTTTTATTTCAGTTGTCTATTGCTAACACATAGATGCAACAGTTTTGTGTATTCATTTTTTCTTTCTGGTACCGGTCTAAACAATTCACACTTTTATGCCACTATTCTTCATTTTTATTTCAGTTGTCTATTGCTAACACCTATATGCAACATCTATATGCAACAGTTTTGTGTATTCATTTTTTCTTTCTGGTACCGCAGATCGAACTCAGGACCTTGTGCTTGCAAGACAGGTGCAGCACCACTGAGCTAAATCACCAGCCCATGTATATTCATTTTTATATTAGAGCTATTTTTTTTTCTTTCTGGTACCGCAGATCGAACTCAGGACCTTGTGCTTGCAAGACAGGTGCAGCACCACTGAGCTAAATCCCCAGCCCATGTATATTCATTTTTATATTATAGAGCTATTAAATTCATTTGTTAGTTCTAGTATCTTTTTCATAGATACTGAATTTTTCACATAATCATATGCTCAGAAAATTAAAAGCTTTAGTTTTCCTTTCCAATCTAGGTATCTTTTCTTTCTTTTTCTTGCCTAATTGCAGCTCCTAAAACTTTAGGCATAATGTTGAATAGACAAGGAAAAGTGACAATTCTCTCTTGTTCCTGATATTAATGGGAAATCTATTTTTACCACTAAGAACGATATTAGTTGTGGATGGTTCATAAACACCTTATGAGGTTGAAGAAGTTCTCTTATATCCCTAGTTTGGTGGCAGTTTTAACAAAATGACGTTGGATCTTTTCAAATGCTTTTTGCAGTAACATAAGTACATGTGTTCTCTTTTTAAGTCTATGCGGGTGGTGAATTCCATCAATTGACTCTTAAATCAATCACCCTTGTATCAATGGACTAAGAACTATTTCATCATAATGAAGGACCTTGTGTACAAACTACTGCTGTTGATCTCTGCTGAGGTTTTCGTGTGTCTGTGTTTAAGCGGGACTTTGGCTAAGTGTTTCTGTAATGTTCTGGCCAGTTTCAGTATCAGGATAACACTGGTCTCAAAAAATGAGTTGGAAAATAGTTGCTTCTTTTCAATTTTCTGGAAGAGTATGTGTGAAATTGGTAATATGTCTTCCTTAAATACTAGGCAGAATTCAATAATGAAGCCATTTGGATATGTATTTTTCTTTGTCAGAGATTTATAAATGAAAAATTTGATTTCTTTAACAGATGTAGGACTAGGCAGACTTTCTACTTCTTCTGACATGTGCTTTTGTAATTCGATTCTCCCAAGGAATTAGTCCATTTCAACTTAGCTATCAAATATGATGGTGTGCTGGTTTTCATAATATTCCCTTACTAGTTCTCTTGCATCTGACACATCGGTCGTGATGTCAACTTTCCCATTCCAGACGTTGGTAATTTGTATCTTCTCTCTCCTTTCATTGTTGCTGTTTTCCATATCAGTCTGCCTAGAGGTTTATCAATATTATCTTCACAATAATCAGATTATGCTTTTCTAGTTTCTCTACCGTCTTTCTCCTCTCTAGTTCATCATTTTCCACTCTGATCTTTATTATTTCTTTTCTTCCACTTTCTTCCAGATTTCAGCAGCTCTGGTTTTCTAGCCTCTAAGGTGGAACCTGATGCTAACTCTCATGAGAATGTTCTGTTTCTCCAACATGTAATAGAGGTTAGAGTAACATTGCCACTGGCTTCCATTGTTCTTGCTGATTAACTTTGGTCTAGCTAAAGAATCTGAACCTCGCCGGGTGTGGTGGCGCACGTCTGTAATCCCAGCACTTGGGAGGCTGAGGCAGGAGAATCACTGTGAGTTTGAAGCCAGCCTGGACTACATAGTGAATTCCAGGTCAGTCTCAACTACAGTGAGACCTATCATTTTCCACTCTGATCTTTATTATTTCTTTTCTTCCACTTTCTTCCAGATTTCAGCAGCTCTGGTTTTCTAGCCTCTAAGGTGGAACCTGATGCTAACTCTCATGAGAATGTTCTGTTTCTCCAACATGTAATAGAGGTTAGAGTCACATTGCCACTGGCTTTCATTGTCCTTGCTGTTTTGGTCTAGCTAAAGAATCTGAACCTCGCCGGGTGTGGTGGCGCACGTCTATAATCCCAGCACTTGGGAAGCTGAGGCAGGAGGATCACTGTGAGTTTGAAACCAGCCTGGACTACATAGTGAATTCCAGGTCAGTCTCAACTACAGTGAGACTCTGTCTCAAAAAAAATAAAAAAATAAAAGAATCTGAACCTCAGTTTACCCATTCAGAAAATGAAGCCAAAAATACCTACTTTATAAGGCTGTGAAGATAATTCAGTAGGATCAATTTTTAAACATTAAGCCAAATGCTGGCATACAGTAATTGCTCAATAAGTGCTTCTTTCCCTAGCCCCATGACAAGCAACCACCCAATCACCCCTTGGGTGACACCCAGATCACACAGCAAGTGCCCCACATACACAAAATACAGCGGCTGATGCATCAGGTGAAGCAAACAGGTGCACAAACAAAGTTCCATGTTCAAGTGTAAGAGACAAGCTGCAGAAACAAGGGACACGGGTGCTGCCTCTCCTGACATGCTCAGCATCCCAGAGAATGGCCCAGGAAAGGCCTCCTCAGGCTCCCACCAGCTCTGACATTAGCCCTTAACCCTTTGGACAGCACGGGCCTATTGGGTTTCTGTAGGAAAGGAGGTCAAGGGTTAGACAGACCTCTTGTGCCATTTGCTGGTTCTGTGACCTCAGAAGGCCACTGAACCTCCCAGAGGTTCCAATGCATCACTGACAAAATGAGGTTGATGAGAATTCCAAGCAGCGGGTAAGAATTTTCTAGGACTTTCTAAGTGCTATCCCAGTGCCAGCTCTTCCAAACCCAGAGAAAACTGTGATGTCAATGCCAGTGGTCAGCCGGAGATGTAGAGACCAAGAACAAGGGGTGATTGAAATATACGGTGAATGTCTACTTTTTTTCGATGTATGCTGGTAATATTATCCCTCACTATGAACACACTCATCCCATCATGCTTGCCACTTTATGAAGCAGTTCTGGAGGGCCTCTTTTGTGAGTGTCTTTACAAAGTTAGAACGAAAATACAGTGAATGCTACTCAAGAGACATCCAACAAGAAAGGCAGGCTGGTGAAACATGACAGTGTAGCACCATCCACCCTATTCACATGATCTGGCACCATGTCATGTCATGTGACTTCCAGCCCTTTCCCAAAGTCAAAATGACCATGAAAGGGAAACATTTTGAATCATTCAGGACATCAAGGCAGCCATGACAGCACAACTGAAGACACTCAGAAAAGAGGACTTCCAGACCTGCTTCAGAAAGTGGCTTGAAAAACAGGAAGAGTGTGTTCAAAGCAGGAGTCTGTCTTGAGGGGGATTAATGGCAATGCATCTTTTACTGTAATAAAAATTTTAATGTAAACATTCACTGTAGTTTTTTATCATACCTCATACAGTCCCTGGATTGATCTTAGCCAGAAAGGCTACAGGCAGGCTTTGAACCATCATCCTGCTGCTGAGTACACTGTCCTCCCAGGACACATCCCAGGGGCCCAGCCCTGAACCAGACCAGGAAAAGGGAGCCAGGAGCAACCAGAGGCCAGAGGCCCTGGGGAGCCAAGGGGACATCCGGGCAGATTCTGCAATGCAGAAGCCCCATCTGAGGGCCACTGTAGTTCCAGGAGACAGGGGCTGAGTCTGGCGCTGATGGGCGCACGGGATTGGCTGTTATCAGCTTGATTCCACCCAGCAGATACATGGGAGGCGCAATCCCAGGAGAAGACCCCACCACCCAGCTGCTAAGGAACTCTGATCATAGCTGCTGCACGAAACACAGAGCTGGAGATGCCAGAGTCACTGGGAACACTTGGCGGGCAGCAAAGGAGTCCTGAGGAGCAGATTCACCAAGGCCAGCGGCTGGAAGAACACAGGCTGGGTAGAGACAGAGAGGTCCATAGGCCATTGCCTGCCCTGCACTGCCACCTTCTGCAGCCCAAGCAGAGTAGACCCTCAACAGGGACTGACAAGTGACATGACATGCTCAAAGTGACACAGGTGACAAAGTAGAAGAGTAAGCAAGTGTGGCCCTGACCTGGGACACAACAAACTGGCCCCTGGTTTTTCGTGGCACAGATGAAAGAGGACAGTAAGTAATTCCAGTGCAGTGAGAGCACGAATTTGAACCCACGCCTCTCTTGTCCTCCCTAAGCCTCCTACAGACACTGAAGGCAGAGGGGCTCTGTGTGTAAGGATGGCTTATCTGTTCATCTTTGCCCATGCCATCCCTTTTCGGAAAGCAGTCACTCACCTCCCACATGCAGGCCCTGTGGGAAAATGGCAGTTGCCGCACCTCCCATTCTGAGAACCCACCACCAAGCAGCAAGTCCCATCTGCAAGAGGAAAGGAGAAACTGAGGCTGTCACAGGGTCAGAGCCTCAGGGACACACATTTGAAACACCTCAAGCTGCCCGAAGCTGTGGGACACTGTCCACGACACCCATCACCCACTACTGCCAACAACTCTACTAGAGAAAAATCACAACACACATCAAACATGCCAGGTCTTATGCCAGGCACATCAATGGTCCCACTGAATTCATTGAGCCTCCTGGGGAGAGGCACCAGTGTGGTCACCCTAAGGTGAGAAACTGAAGATCAGAGTGACCAATGCCAAGAGGAACCAGGTGTCTGGGCACAGCAGGCCAGCCCAGGGCTCGCCTGGCACTGTAGGGAAGAGCGGGTGACCCTACGTCTGACATAATTCACTTCCCACTGTCCAGTGACACTTCCCCCAATGTCCTATTGTCTGAAGTCCACAGGCACCTGCTGGTGGCTCTTGAGGCCCATCCCCCAACTCTAGAAAGAGATGTGCATGGGATCATTTCTGAGGCTCTGACATTCTGATCCCTGGAAAGCCAGGACCCAAACCAGACTCACTATCTTCCCCTCTACTCTTACCTTCTTTGGGATGATGGCACAATGGCCCACCAAGGGGGGTAGTGCAGGGGGAACAGTGGGGAGCACTGATGCCCACTCTCCCCACACCAGCTCTCAGCACCACTTATACCAGAAGCCCTGACACAGCTTCCCCATGGCACCCTGTCCCCAGCATCCCCACCCCTGCATACAGACACACACACATACACACACAATTCTACTCCACATTCTGCACCCAAAATACAACTTCACACATTCCTATTTTGAACCTACCATTATCCCAAACAAGCCCAATTTGGGCAGAAAAGTCTGAGGTCAGGAGCTGTCCTGAGGCATCACTGGCCTCTGCCCATTCTTTTATGACAATGATGAGCACCATCTGCAGACATCCCCCAGGTCACAGGACAGGTGTGGGGTGGCTGCCCTTGTCCCCACTAAGACCCTACCCTATAACAAGAAGCTCCAACTTCCAGCTGTTCTTCCAGGCCTTTCACTTCTGCCTGCAAAGGCACCCATCTTGGTTATTTTTCTCATTGCTGAGACAAAATAGCCAACACCCAAAGTTAAAAGAGGAAAGGTTTATTTAGCTCACAGTTTGTAGAGGTTTCAATCCACAGTCAGCTACTCCAAGGCAGGGTGGCATGGCAGAGGGGTATCACAGAGGAGAAACAGTTCATGGCAGGCAAAAGTCAGCAAAGTAAGCAAGCAATAAGCCTCTTTGTGCCCCTTTTATCTTATCCAGGCTACCCACCCTTAGGGCAAATAGCACTCACACCCTTAATCCCAGCACCCTTAATCTTAGCATTGCACACCATTCATCAGTGACACACTCTAGATCCAGGCATCTCTGAAAAAGCCCCACCTATGACACCATGAGGCTTTGGGGAGACATCTAAACACAAGCCATAACAACGCCTCACTTTCCTGCCAGGATCCCCCATCTCAGACCTCCTTTCTCCTCTGTGCCTTGCTCTGCCCAGACTGGAGGGTCATTTCCAGCATCCACACCCTCCTGCCCACCAGGCTTAGTGTGGTCCTGAGCAGAAGCCCCTGACTCAGCCCCAGTCTCCTGCCTTTCCTCCAGCATAAACTGCACCCTTGCTTGTCCTGTGCTATCAGCCTGTCTCCACTCCCAAGCAGGCCACCTCAAAGTCATGGGTGGGCCAAGGCACCCTGACTCACCCACCACTTCCACAGGGCACCCAATGTGTCCCTGGGTCTCCCCACCCTGCACAACCCTGGCCCACCCAGTAGGGCCTGTATACTGCCTGTCACCTTGAGCAACTCCAGGACACTGAGGGGAAGGAGGAAAATTTATGGATCTTCTGAGTGACTGTTAGCAAGATTCATAGCTGGCCACAGACTACATTCATCTGCACCTTTGATGTTAATCACCACAGGCCTGGGATGGGGTGTCTGCAGGTAGTATGTGAGTATGTGTATGTGTATGTATACATGTGTGTAGCAGTATGTGTGTAGTATGTGTATGTGAGTGTATGTGTGTGTGTGCATGTGCGCATGTGTATGTGTGTGTCTGTGTGTCTGTGTGTATCTGTGCACTCCAGATCTCAGGACCTCTCATTTCTTCTCCCCACCCCTCTGCTGCTTCACACACTCGGCCTCTGCTGGAGCCTCTCAGTGTGCAAGGTCTGGCATTCGTGCCAGGGATTCAAAGTCAAGCAAGCAGACTTCCACCCTGAGGGAGCTGACGGCTGGATGAAGAAAAGGCCATGGCCACATGCTCTGCTCACAGAGGCTGCAGGGCCAGAGGGGCAAAACCCACAGGGGACCAGGGAAGGGGCAGGCTCCCCAAACAAGCAGAGTCCTGAGGACAGAGGTACAGCTGTAGCAGTGGCACCAAGAGGGCAAGGAACCAGCTTGGGTGGGGAGCAGGTCCCCGGGCATGGGGACAGGAGGACCGATTCCTAACCATACAGCACCTGTGTTCAGCTACTACTTTCTGTCAGTCTGTCCCATGGATACTCTGAGAATGGGTAGAACCAAATGCACCTAGGTAGAGTCAAAGCCCAAAGCCAATCACACAAGGAGCAGTGCATGCTTGTAATCTCGGCACTTGGGAGCTTCTGCTCGATCTCAAGTTTGAGTCCCACATAGACAACTCAAGGACATCCTATCTCAAAATAAAAAGTTTTCTAAACAAAAATGGGGTAGGAATGTAGCTCATTGTGAAGATGCTCCACCACCAAAAATAAACAATCATGTCACAAAACAATACAGGAAGCATGGACCCACATCTGTCTCTGCAAAGCTCTTCCTAGAGGGGTGGATGACCCTGGGGCCTGCCCAGGAAGGACACCCACCTTCCTCTGAAGAGGAGGAAGAAAGCAGGCCTAGAAGGTGATCACCTTTCAGTTTCTTTCCTTCATCAAAAACTTGTTCCTCTTGCATATTACAGGACAATAAAAATTCCAATGCAAAAATAATACAGTCCATTCTGGACACCTCTGAATCCCTTGGGGACATGGGGCACCCCCCCAGCCTCCTGGCACCCTCCTCACCCACCAGGATTCACCAAGACCCCAACCTGTGCCCATAGAGGCCCTCCTGAAAGGCAGCATCACTGCCAAGCCCTGAGCACCTATGGCAGGTGAGACTGGGCCAGTGCTATGCCTGCCGTCCGCAAACTACCTGCCTGAGAGCCAGGCAGAACCTGTTTCAGAGGCCAGGTCCCTCTGGTGTTCTCTGCAAGACTGAGAGAAGCCAGGGAAGGGAAACCAAGAGGGCTGGGACGGTGAGATGGAGAGGGGACAGAATGCAGCTCATGCGGGGTATGGCCACATCTGGTATGTCTCTAAAATATCCCCCAAAAGTCTTGTGTTCAGTGGTGGGGCCTAGTTGGCAGTGGCTACTGGGGTGTGGTGTAAAAGGGTGTATGCTTGTCCCCCTCCTCCCTCCTCTCTGCTTCTGGGCTGCCATGAGGTAAGCAGCTATTGTCAGCCAGGCCCTTCTGACATGATGTTTTTGCTTTGAAGTCAAACAGTTTGGGACCAGAGCTCCAACAGATGCCAGACACCCTCCCTACCTCAGCAGCACTATGGCCATCACACTGTGACACCAACAACTTCTAGGTCCATCTCTCCCAGGAAGCTGCAGAGGGCATTTTCTTGTGGGTGGACACATCTACACCACCATCAAGCCCTGGCCTGGAGGGATCTGGGACTTTGCACCAGAAGTGGGTATCACCAATATAACCAAAATCTCAAATAAAAAATGTTTGCACTGGGAATGAAGCTCAGTGGCAGAGCACGAGCCTGACATGGGCAAGGCCCTGGGTTTGATCCCCAGGACTGGGGGTGAGGGCTCAAAATAGTCATTCACTCATGAGTATTTAATGAGCATCTACTAAGTTTCAGGTGTTCAAAGCTGCAAATCCAGCATAATTCAACAAAGGAAAGAAAACTGCCTGGCACAAGTAGACAAGAAGAATAATTCTTATACTCTATGGAACTGTAGGATAACTACAGTTGGTAACAATTACTTGTAGATTTTAAAATGGCTAATCAGAATTTTGATGTTTCCAACACAAAGAAATTATAAATGTCTTTTTGGCAACAGATATACTAGTTCCTCTGATCTGATCACACATCACAGGTATGTGCTGAAGTGTCACACTGTACCCCAGAAATATGTATAATTACTATGTGTTGATTAAAGAAAAATATATATATATTCTTCAATAAACTGTGAAATTCACACTTTTAACTGAGGAAAAGACATCAAAAATTGAGTAGTTAAGAATAAATTCAATGGAAAACATAAGAAAGGAGGAGGTGTGCAGGGCATCTCTGTAGGTGGGGTCCCAGGCAAAGGTCCCAGGCGGGGCCCCAGCACCCAGGCCCCAAGGAGGCTGTGCC
This sequence comes from Fukomys damarensis, assembly GCF_012274545.1. Lineage (NCBI taxonomy): Eukaryota > Metazoa > Chordata > Mammalia > Rodentia > Bathyergidae > Fukomys > Fukomys damarensis. The sequence continues at coordinate 68,021,424 of NW_022900913.1, forward strand.
TGCCCTGTTCCTGGAACAACAAGCCCTGGGTTGGAAGCAGTGGGTACAAGGAGGATGGCAAGGACCCAAGGATGAGAGAGGACCGTGACCCTCACTCCTGGATGAGAGGAAAAGGTTGCAGTGGCAAGCACGGGCCCTCAGACACACTCAGGTCACGTCTCGGGTTCTCCCTATGCAGAGACACAGAGATCATTTGTGGGCACAGACCAAGCCAGACCCCTGGTCCTCCTCCAGCCCCTACTGGCCCACGTCCCAATCCCATTATATTTACATTTAGATGCCCCATAAAACCACATGTGCTCACACAGCAGGGCTTTTCAAAGTGCCTGGATCACTGGGTGTCACAGCTGACTTGCTGTTCAGAGATGGGGTCTGGTTGGAAGAGGCAGTCAATGGGGCATAGTCTGAGAGTATTTGTTTCCCTCCCTGGCTCCTCCCTCACCCTCTGCTTCCTGGCTACCATGCTCTGAGCAGCTCTCTTACACCCAGGCCCTGCCACCCTGCAAGGACTGAAAATTCTGACACGTGAGCCCCAATCAACCTCTCCTCCTTCATATTCTGCACGGAGTACTGTGTCTTCCCGACAAGAAAAGTGACTAAGATACCTCACAAAGGCTCTCTCAGTCACAAAACACCAGCCAGGACCCCTTGGGCACAGGGCAAGGGGACTACAGGCCAGCGAGGACAGCTTCCAAAGTGAAGTTCCTGCCCTGGTACTGACTGAAAGTTGGGAGGGCAAGGGGGAAGCATATTTGGTACCTACCAAGTCTCCCTAGGGCCCTGAATGGAATTCCACATGGCAGAATGACTTGTCCTGGCTCCCCCTCAAGTGTAGGGTCACGCAGTGCTGGGGAAGAAGGGTCCTGCAGGAGGAAGATGTCATAGAAGCCCGCATCTGTCTCTGGAGGACACTGCAGGGTACAGGGAGGAGACACCGCCAAAGGTCTGGCCACCTTTGCACACAGAGTCCTGCAGGCCCAGCCGCCTGTGCAGTGAGTGAGCTGGCTGTACCCTCCTGCCTCACATTGCTGCACACTGGCTGAGGCCCCAGTCATGCTCTGGGACCTGCTGGAGAGGCGAAGGAACTTCAGAGCTAATGAACTTTAATCTTCTGGTGAATGCTACAATTAACATGCCCCAAAGTACACTTGCTTTGTAATTAGATTGAGGAACAAAACCCAAAACACTCGTCCGGGTAAAGTTATTGTCAAACTTCTTCTGTAGGTTTCCTAGCAATTAACTCACTTGCTCATTTCATCTGGAAAAAAAGTATTTATTGCTTCAATTTAAACTAATGCCTTAATGACACAATGTGTGTTATTAAGGAGCTATCTTGCCATCGCAGTGGAGTCCTCTGGTCGGCTACAGCAGGGCTGGAAAGGCGATGCTGTCTACAAGGGACCCTCATTAAAATAGCATCTGTCAGCAGACTATGGTGGTGCTTGCTTGGAATTCCAGCACTCTGGGAGGCTGAGGCAGGAGAATTGAGAGTCTGAGCCCAGCCTTGCAACTTAGTGACTTAGTGACTTGATCCTGTGTCAAAATAAAATAAGATTTAAAAAAATGTTGGAGGTGTAGCTCAATGTGAAGGTCCTGGGTTGAAGCCCTGGCACTACAAGAAAAAAAAAATCTGGCCAAATGATTCTCTCCCTTCCAGGGAGTTTTGCTTCGCGAAGGTTCAGGGTAAGGCCCAACAGTCACTAGGCATCTGCTGTGGGGCCCAGTTAAGCTGTCTGGTCAAAAGGGAGCCTTGCCACAGCAGAGCCCACAGGCACAGATGGCAGGCAGCTCAGACCCACCCCAGGGCGGGGATGGCACCCTCCGGTACAAGAACTGAACCCAAGCTCTCTCTGTGTCCCCAGGCCCCAAGGACACAACCAAGATACACATGTGCTCCCCACCGCAGAGCAAGCAGAACAGGACCCCAGCTCCCTCGAGACAGCCCTGTGGGAGGCACAGGGAGAAGGGCAGCAAAGGGCTTCAGCAGGCAGCGCTCCTGAGCTGTGGGTCTCACTGAGCACACAGCACGCTCCAGGCACCAGGTGAAGTCCTTCAAGCGCTGGTCGTTTAACCCACATATTGACCACACTGGGCAGGGAGGATTATTTTTTTCCCATTTCATAGATGAGATGGTAGCACAGAGAGAATAAATGACTTGCCTAGTGTCTCACAGCCAGAGAGGCAGATCTGGGACTCAACCTCATGAGATCACTCCAGAGCCCATGCCCCTAAATGCTAAACTCGAGGAATGTCCTCAGCCACCACGGCCAACAGTCACATCTTGTGCACCAACGCTCACCCAAGGCTCCCCACACCCACACCCTCCGCGTGAGGGAAGAATGCCAACCACAGCCATTTGGTCCCCATGCATGGTTCACTGTAGTCACAGAGCACAGGCCACATGCCTGGCACTCTGATGTATGCCCTCCCATATGGCTCCAACCTTACCAAGCCGCTGTGCAGAAGAAAAGGCTAAAGCCCAGGGAAGCCGGGGAAGCCACAGGTGGGAGGGAACAGCAGTGGCCATCATGCTTACTCTTTTATTTCCATGTGTAATTTTTGTACTAGATACAAAGCTTAAGGGCTGGGGATTTAGCTCACCGGTTCCGCCGCCTGCCTTGCAAGCACAAGGACCCAAGTTCGATAACCAGTAACCAAAAAAAAAAATCTCAAAAGGCACAAGAAATTGTGCAGTGAAACTGCCTCTCCCATCCCTGTCCCAAGCCAGCACAGCACAGCGCTCCTGACAAGGACAGGGGTGTCTGCCCTGACATGGACACACCCAGCAGGTCGCTGAGCTCGAGTCTGCGCAAAGCACCACTCCAAAGCACGTGCGCACTCTGCTGTTGCTGCTCTGGAACCATTGAGCCCCTTCACGGACCGCATCACATGGACATTTACATTGTCGCCCTGGAGTCAGCCCTGGCTCAAATCTAAAAAGGTCCCCAAAGCCTCTGGCGTCCGGAAAGTAATTAGATTATGGGACTTAACAGTGGGCTTGTTGAGAGATGTGGTCTGGCTGGAAGAGGCCAGTCCCTGTGGGTGGGGACTGAGTTTCTCTCCTGGGCTCCTCCCTTGCCTCTCTGCTTCCTGTCCACCATGTGGAGCAGCTCTCTTCCACCGGGCCCCACTGCCACACCGTTTCTTCTTTGGAGCCAGCCAGCCCTGGACTGAAAGGTGAGCCAAAATAAACCTCTCCTTTAAATTACAAGTGTCAGATATCGCATCCCAGCGACAAGGAAAGTGACTAAGACATTAGCCATATTCTAGATCAGGTCATTCACTTCTCTGAACCTGTTTCCTCATCCATAAATGGGATAGTACCAACCCATTTCAGGGGGGTACGGTGAGGTTGACTTGAGCTACTGCAGCTAAAGGTCCCTTCTTGTGTCTAAGAACAGAGTGAGGGAGGAGGAGCTGGTGGTGTGGCTGGAAGGCCAGGCCTACTCTGGGTCTGTGGCTTGTCTCAGGTCATGCTCCTGCCTGTGTCTAGTTTCCTCCCTTCCATGTGCAGCCACTGGGTCAGAACAGGAAGCAGTAGCAGGACAGGAGCCCCTGGGTGTGAAGACCACACCCTTTTCTGTCTGCCCCCAGATCTCTGGACAGGAAATGAAGAGCAGGACCTACAGAAAGCAGCCAAGGTAGCAGGACATGGATCCTAGGGACTTCTGGGGATTTGGAGCTCATTAGGGACAAGCTGTCCCTGCCATCTCTCCAGCCTCATCCCTGGCCACTGCCCTTTCCTCTTCCCTCCAGCCCACTCTTCCCTGGTACACTCTTCCCACTCACCTCAACCCCCTGCCCTTCGCCTAATTCTTCCATGTCCTTCATGCACCTGCTTCCATGTCTTCCAGGAAGCTATCTCCACCACCTTGCCCTGCTGTGCTGAATGGGCAAGAACCTTCTTCAGGCACCACCAAGAACAAAATGGGCCTCAAGGTCATGGCAGAGAGGAGCAGTGTCCAGGAAGGAATGCTGGCCCACAGCTCCAGGAGCAGGGACCCCCATGAGGGCCAGGCACAGTGTGGGCTGGGGGCTAGCTGGGGACAACATCCATATCTGCTCCCTGTTAACCGAAAAAAAGATGACTACATTGGACAACAAAACAATAAGCAACTTCTATTCCCTAAGATAAGCAGCTAACTGCAAGAAGAATTTGCCACACTTAAAAGGCTTGGTGTCAAAATCAACAACTCCTAACAAGCTTTTCAGAGAAGAGAAAACAAAACTAGCCCATTAAAGATATTGCACAGAATGATGTTCTGCCTCATCCATCATCAGGAAAATGTAAATTAAAATCAAAGTAAAGGAATGTTTTGCATAAGAAATCCCGAAGTACAGGCAATATGATGTGCTAGCGAAGTTGGGGCACCAAGAGAACTTGCATATGTGGTGGATAGATAGGAACACTTGCACAATTTCATTAGGCTAATAAAGTGGTTTGAGCATTGGCCCAAGCATCTAGTTCCACTCCTCAGAAGAGACCCCCGAAAACTCTTATATGCAAACACCAAAGGAAAAATACAAGGATGTTCTCATTATTCTCTGTAATAACAAAAACCTGGAAATAGCTCAAATGCTCATTAACAATAAGTTGGGTAAATAAATTGGACAAACTGTGCAGCAATAAAAATGATGAATGCATCTGCATCAAATGGATAACTCTCAACACCTAATGCTGAGCAAAAAAAGCAATAACAGAAACACATGGAAATAGCATTCCACACACATAAGAGTCCCAAAGAGCCCAACAAAGTGATGTCTACTTTAGGATCACAAATCTCAGCATAGCCAGGGACTGGACAGCACACAATCAAGACAGTGGCTAAGTCCCCTTGGCACTGGAGGAAATGGTCAGAGTGAACCCATAAGGCTCCTTCACAGTTTTACACCCGATTGTGGATTCTGGACATTGATTTCTTTGTTGTTCTTTTAATTAGACAGGTGCACTGCAACTTTCTTTTTTAAAGAGTAGTTTAAAATTAGCCCAAATAGGGCCCTGGGTACTCATGCAGAGCACTGAGGGTTTGTTTCTGCAGAATCCCAACTACCAACCCATCCCAGGCCTACAAACAGAACTAGAGGCTAAGATGGGTCAGTCATACTCTGGAAATGCTTTAAAGAAAAGGATCCCTGAAGCCTATCTTCCAATCCCAGCCCTGTGCAACTTTAGCCAAGTCACTCCAGCCTTCGGTTTATCTAAAATGATTGCTTAGCAAAATACATGGTGCATGGTAGGGACTCTGAATAGCTGGTGAATGAATGAGTCAGTGATGTCTAAGATCCTATCACAACTGCAGCCCTCATCCAAATTTATTCACTAGAGAGAAACTGACTACAGTTACTAGCACCCACCCCCAATACACACACCACACACACACACACACACACACACACACACACACACACAAATATCCCAGCATTTGAAGTGGCAACACAAAGTTTTCTGTTCTGTTTGATCCAAACTTTTGGTATTTCAATGTTACAGATTTTCTATCCTAAATGTCAGTTTCTCTCATATTTTTCCTTTTGCTGTCACAACAAGCACACAAGTATTTTCTGTGGAATTTTACCAAGTGGCACATCACATATTTTCTAAACCATACATATACAAACTCCTCTCTCACCTCACATTAGTTGGCTTTCCGTCACTGTAATGAAATACCTGAGCAATTAACTTATAAAGGGGAAAGGTTTCTTTTGGCTCACAGTTCTGGAGATTTGGGGCAAAATCAGATGGCCTCACTGCTTTGCATCTCTGGCAAGGGTGGTATATTATGGTGAGAGTGTAGGGTGGAGCAAATTGCTCACATCACAAGCCAGAAAATGGAAAGACCACGAGACTGAGGTACCAGGGTCCCCCTTCAGAACAATGCCTCCAAAGACCTCAGGCCTCCCACCAGGCCCCACCTCTTAAAGGCCACAGCTCCTCGTTATAGCACCACCCTGGGGCCTGGACCTTCAGGGGATATTTGACACCCAAACCATAGCACATCTGTTATGGTTTAGATCTACAAAGCACCCCCACACACACAGTCTTGAGTGTGTGGGAGGCAAGTGGATTATTGGGGCTTAGAGCTGGCTTGCTGTTAGGAGGTGGGGTCTGGTTGGAAGAGGTAGGCCATAGAAGGTATGGCCCAGAAAGCTTCATCTCCCTCCCCAGCTGTGTCCTACTCTCTCTACTTGCATCCATAATGAGATGAGCAGCTCTCTTCCACCGGGCCCCTCTGCCATGCTGTTCTGCCTTGGAGCTGGCCAACTATGACTGAAATGTGAACCCAAATAAACTTATCCTCCCTTAAGGTATGGGTGTTGGAATTTTGTCTCAGTGGTGGGGAAAGTAACTAAGACAACACCCTTCAGCCAAATTCTGCCTGGGAGCCCATGCCTTTTCCTGCTGTGACCTCTCACTCTTTTGTTTGTTTGTTTGTTTGTTTGTTTTGGTTTTCTGAATGAGAGTCTTTCTATGCAGACCAAGCTGGCCCCAAACTCATGATCCTCATGACTGTTCTCAAATGCTTAATCCCAGGTTCTACTCAGGCAAGTCCCCCCTGGATTTAAAGGAAGGCACGTGAGGAAGACTCAAGCCTCCCCTCATCAAGGAAGGACCCTATGGGTGACGTTCCCTAAAGTGACTGACCACCATTTCAGGGCATGCCGAGCCCATTGTTAGCCTCCCTCCCTCCTTCTTGTCATTAGTTTTCCTGGCTGGGAATAGGAGAGGAAGCTGCAGCTTAGCAAGTCCCAAATTCTAGAAATCTGATGGTGCTATGGGTGACTGCATGAGACTTATAAAGTCAAAAAGAATCTCTATGAACCTAATTTCTGTCATTTGTAAAATGCAGCAATTATCCAACCTAAGAGGGCTTTGGGTGGCATAAGTGAAACAGTATATATGAAGATACTTACAGAACAGCATCAAGAAAAGTCATTCTACCCCCAAACCACTTCTGTTTGACTTTGCAAGGAATAAAACAGTCTTCACACTCAATTTGCTTTGCAGTGGGTTCATGTGCAAGCAGTGCTGCAGGGTTGGGCTGGAGCAGGCTCATAGGGATCCCAAGAGCACTATTTGTCTTGCAGTGTGACTCCACCCATAGCATCCTGATGGTGACTCATCAAAGGGGACATGGACCTCAGCAGCACTGGCTCACCTAGTACATGGCATGTTGGACAACAGGGAACAGCAGGCACGAGCAGCAAGTGCTAGAATGGTTAAAAATCTTGCAGTGAACACACAGGAGACCAGAGATCAGGGTTAGCAAAAGACAGGAGGTCCTGCCCAAACCACAGTACAAGAGCTCTGTCCTCAGAGCCCCAAAGCCAAGTGGGCCAGCACCCTGGACAGCTCCACAGTGGGCACACCAGGCCCTGACATCAATTTCCAGCTATGTATACTGTGCCCAGTTGGCCCAATCACCTCCACCCTCTGGATCATAACCAGCAAGTATGGCAGGTTGCAGCCAGTGCCTCCCTTGAACCATGAAAGTTCACACATGTGACAATCACAGCAATTTCTGGGCACCCTGGAACACTTCTAACAAGTCCCCCACAGTGATCCACTCAATGAAAGCTACCAGGCTCCCAGAATCTTACCCTCATTTTTCTCCCTATCTCTCTTTTATCTTCTGAGAGAACTGTTTGGAAACTTATGTCTTCATCTGTGAGTTTGCTTATTCACCTGGGCACCAGTTCTTGAAGGGGCCACAAACACTGCACCATGGATGGTGGTGAGAAACACATGCCTACTGTCTTCGAGCTGACTGCAAAACACCAGCTCTGTAGGCCAGGTGGAGGCCAGGATGTCTCCCCTTGTGGACTTGCTTCCTAAGCAGAATGCATGCAAAGGGGGCAATAAAAAGAACACAGAGTTTGGGCAAGTACTGCCAGGTGTCACACAGTCAGCAGGAAACACAGAGCCTAGACAAGGCCAGCAGGCTACAGAGGTGGGCCCCTGCCAGCCCTGAGGGCAACCATACCCCCAGAACAGGGCAGAAGGGCAGCAAGGCACCCAGGGATGCAGGATAGGAAGGGCCACATGCATACACGAGACCAGAGGGGACCCCAGCTCTGGCTGCAGCACTGGCTGCGAGGCATGGCCCAGAGCATACTGTGGTTCTCAGGGAAAGAGCTTGCCCCTCAGATAATGGGTGTCACTTCAGAGCCATAACAAGCTTCCCAACTCCTCTGCAGGACATGGGCAAGAGACCGGGGCCAGGTTCTGGGCAGAGTCCAGTGGAGTCCCCAGAGCCTCAGGCCACCCTTGTCCCCGGCACTACCTCATCTTTATTTCAGCAGAGTCACTGTTTGCTCTTTCAATTCTTCCTGGAAGGCTCCAAACAGCATATTTGTTCAAGAGCGGAGGACAGCATCTCAGTCTCTGGGAAGCAGAGTATTTAGGCAAATGCAAACATATGCTGATTTCTTTTTTTAGTTACATTCTTGGCAAAGGAATTATTTCACCAGGAGACAAAATGGGACTTTTAAGGGTTCACCCCATTCCATCTTGGCCCTACAAATGGAGCTGCCAACCCTCACCAGGCCCCTCAGCCTTGAATACCCAGGGGTGACCGGGGCCACTAGAGGTAACCCAGGAACCCCAGGAGAGAACCTGTAATCCCAACTGGGACTCACACAGGTCTGCACATGTGTGAAATCACAGATATGCGAAACCACATTCACAGTGCACATGAACAGGGAAAGGAGGAACAGCATCACAGGATGGGCCCACATCAAACCCTGGTACAGTTACACAAGGTGTCACCCTTGGGGGACCTGGTAAAGGGCGCACAAGTGTCTCTGCATGATTTCTCATAACTGCATGTGCATGTCCTTAATTTCCATAATTTTTACAAGCAAAATGTGGAAACCATTTTATCTCAAGACAGACTGGCTATTTATACAGAACAACCATAAGCAAACCACAAAGCCATTTCCCCAAAGGCCATTTCTGTGGTTTCCAAATGTTAATTATGATCTTTTTCTTCCACAAGAGAGGCCTTCAAAGAAGCCATGTCCAGCCAGGCACAGCTCTCCTAGGCCCAGGGCCCAGGCCAGCCCTGTGACACTCAGAGGGGGTCCCAGCCCTGGCCCTTTCCCCCAGCCTGAGGTCCTGAAGCTGCGGGGTAGATGAGGTAGACAGAAGCCAGGCCACTGGCCAGCACAAAGGGAATCTTCAGAGGAGAAGCCACTAGGAGGCCTAAACCGGCAGCTCCATGGCCGCCCACATGCAGCCCTTCATTCCTGCCAGCAATTTATTAATATTTTATTGAAAACTCTAGATGATTCAAACTTCAGCTGTCATGATAAGTACGTTGCTAGGCAACTTTAGTGTCCATCTACTGATCTGTTTTGCAACTCTTCCTGATTCACAAAGCTCAAGGTTGGCCCTCCCACTGAAGACCCGCTCAGCTCAGGCCTCCAAGCATCGACCCTGGGCCACCACAGGTAAAGCCTTGGGCCTCGGATCCTCCTACACCCGAGTCCGTTAGCAGCCCCCACTCACCATACTCGCTGTCGTAGAACATGATGAATTTCTGCCAGCGCAGCTCAGTCACCAGCCTGAGCATGACATCATTGAGGCGGACGGGTGGTCTCGAAGCCAGCGTGTAGGCCTCACCATCGGGGCTGGGATTCAGGTGACAGGCAGTACGTGGAGAGCCCCCCGGGTTGCGCTGCACAAAGAGGTGTGGGATGTGCATGGCGTCTGTGAGGGACTGCAGGGCATTGGCGGACGCGCAGCCAGTTGATGTGACCAAGGCCAAGATTCCCTGGGTCATGAGGTCACAGGCTGGAAAGAGAAGAGATGGGGAAGTGTGAGCACAGGGCAATGCAGCACAGGCTTTGGTTCACACGGCCCATGCCTGGCAGGTCACACCTGGGGTTCCCAAAAGATGCTGCCTTCCTCGGGGGAGCCAGGCCAGTGGCTCATACAGCAGTCCCAGCAGATGAGCAAGCCATTCTTGTACCCATTTATCAGATGAGGAAATGGAGGCCAGAGGGGCAAGATCATATGTGCACACAACTCAAAAGATGGCAGAGGAGGGATCCATCCAAATCTGCCTGACTCACCCAACAGTGCTCTCAAAGAGCCAAGCTGTGGACCAGGCACCTGTTAAGAGCCAAAAAGTCATCTTGTGGGTCTGTACATCCCCACAGCCAGGTCACAGGCCGACAATGTGCTCTGACTGGAACGAATGGGAACTGAAAGGACTGGGTGACATTAGAAAATCAGGGAGACACATACTTACCCAGAGGACCCAGGATGGAGGCAAAAAATAAAAAGAGGCAGAAACCTAGGTCTTCTGGCCAAACTACAGGTGCCCGGGATGCTCAGTGCCAGCTGACCATGACAGAGGAAGATGAGCCGGGACTCCAGGGCTTACCGCAGGCACAGAAGACAAGGGACAACATGGCAGAGCCCCAGCTGTCCCTTGGGGCTGATGCAGTCGGGGACTCGACTTTGGAAGTTACCCAAAGCCATGAGAGGTGCCCACTTGGCCACATGCATACCTTCTGAGGACCACAGAGCAGCAACTCCCACACCACAACCCCTGGTGCCAGTTTTGAAGCAAATGTCTTAGGAATGTGGCAGCGGGAACACGGGAAAGCAGCTGCGGCTCCAAACGCAGGCTGTGAGTGGCTGGGGACAACTGCAACACGGAACAATGCCAACAAGCAGCTCGGGACACCGAGGTTTATGTCATGTCTCGGATAGGGCTGCGTGAAGACAATGGAACCCACAAGGAGAAGTGGGCCTTCTGGGGGAGGTTTGGGAAGGGGAGAGTCCTGCACACAGGCCCTACCAGGCATCCCAGGGGATGACTCAACACCCACAGTCCCAACTCACCCCTCAGCCTCCAAGGCCAGGCCTAAAGGTGGCTCAGCAACCCAAATGCTCTGGTCCCTCCTACCCAGGTGTCACAGGGGTCTCAGCAAAATGTGTGCCTTTACAGCCCTTCGCCACTCCTAAGAGTGTGGGGATGCAGCCCACCCATGAGGGCACCCCGCCGGTGTCCACACCTGTGGCCTCACGTTTCCCACAACAGCTTTGTCTGCCAGACTCCAACCAGCCACCTACCTTCATGGGCCTTGATCTCACCTCTCCCACTCTTGCTTCTGGGCTCAGCCTGTACTTCCCCAGAATGACTTAGTGCAGGTCCCAGTCCCCACATTCCCTGCCATGGCGCACAGGCAGCCTGCGCTGCTGTCCAGCCCTCCTGCTGGACCTCAAGCTCCAGGGGGACAAGGGCCTGTTGTGTTTACATCCTTCCCCAACAAACCAGAGCCCAGCACACAGTAGTAAAGACCCATGCAAGACACCATGATCCTGACCTTTCTATGCCCCCGGCCAACAGCTCCTCTCTGAACACCTGTCCAAGCCACGGGAACAGCGCTACATCCAAAACCATGCAGATGACACCGCGAACGACCTGAAAGATGCAAATAAAGGCTGGGTGGTAGTGACAGAGCTCCATTTACAGCGAGCTCATACAGCCCTCAGAACCACTCGTGGAGCCCTGACAATTCTACGGGAAAGTGCTTGTCATCAAAAGGTACGCGAAAATAATACAAAATTGCATGCATTTTACTACATCAATTAAATAAAACTCAACATGCATGAAAGGAAGACCAGAAGGGAATAATGCAAAGTGTGAAAAGCAGCCACAATTTATAAAAAGTCTAGAAGTGGTTTCTCCTTCCTTTTATACTTTGTCAAAATTTCATGACATGAATAGGTAATTCCGTTAGGAATGACAGATAGCAGGGCTATCTGCTCCTGAGGAGCAGGGCACCTGTACGAGACTTTCCTCTCTGCCCAGTTCTTTCTGCATGTGCAGTCAAGTGGTTCTCAGGAGCCCCGAGCAGAGACAGGGTCAGGGCCTCTGTTTCCCAGACAGTGACACATGAGGCCATACAACCATCAAGGGACCACGCCAGACGGAGCCGCTGCCGGTCTCCTTTCACGATGTCAGACTCAGGAAGCATTCTGAGAGGTGATCGGGTGGAAACACCAGGACACGAGATGATCTGCTCATGCTGATTACAGCCAGACAGGAAGAGCACTTATGAAAAGGCAAGAAAAGGCACTAAAAGCCAAGGCACTGCGATGATGAATGGATTGTTCTTTCTCCTTTTGTACACAACTTCTTTAATGCTAAGATGCTGCCTGTGTAATCTTTAAGAGCAATCTTATAAAATAAACCGAACATCATCGGGCGTAAATGGCCCAGGAACCGCAGCCCTTGCCTGGAAGGATGGCTAAGGACGCCAGGTCACAAGACTAAGGTGCTGTCTGTGCAACTGGCAGGCTGCCAGGCTCTTGTCACCACCCTGCTCCCTCCAGTCACCACCTGACTACAATGGCAAGTCAAGTGCCCATCCACAGCCACCAGGCTCTAAAGGCACAGTGTCTCTGTGAGCCTCAATTTACCCTTCTGGTACACCTGCCATGGCACACTGTGTGTTTCCTGTAGATGCAAGCAAGGACTGGGTGGGGCAGCTGCTAGCTCATGAGGGGCAATAGGAACAGGGGCCCAAGTTATGACTGCATATTTTTTTCTTGTTGCTTGATACAGGGTCCTGCTGTGTCATCCAGGCTGGCCTTAAACTATGCAGCCCAGTCTGACCTTGAACTCACAGAGATCCCCTGCCTCAGCCTCTTGAGTGCTGGGATAACAGGTGTGTGCCACCATGCCCGGCTCCCACTTTGCTCTCGCAGTCAGCAGCCAAGCGGCCATAGACATCTCATCTCTGAGCCTGTGTGTTCTAGCAACAGGAAGAAGAATCTCAGCCCAGCAGGGACATGAGCACACTGGCTTAACACATGGATGGCACATGCCCATGCCAGGCTGGGCACAGTAATGCCAAGCAGACCCATTCCCACCCCTCTCTTTGGGCTTCTGTCTCTTCCTCAACATCCCCACCATGTCACACCCAGGGCCATGAGCAGGACTTGCTGCTGCCCTCCCATGGACATGGGCACATACAATCCTCCCTGGCTCAGCCACCTGCAGTGCCACAGCCACCCGGCCTCCTCCACGACAGGGTGGACAATTAGTCTATGAGTCTTTCCCAGGCAGGCACTAATGGAGAGGCCCAATGCAAGTCAATTTTCAATCCACTGTGAATGGCCTGCTAATTGGGGCACTGTTGAAATGATTATTTAGAGGCTTCTAACATAAAAATAATAAGATCAAAACACATCAGATCAAAGCCAAGTCAGCTATTAGCTTAATCAAGGTTGTGTGAGATGGGATGTTATACAACTTGCACCCTCACTGTGTCAAGAGGGCTGGGGCCGGGCCCCTGAGGGCACACTGGGCAAGGGTGGCATGGCTCACTGGCTTCCCTCTCCCCTTCCCTTTCTCTCTCCCTCTCCCTCCTTCCCTCTTTCTCTCTTCTCTCTCTCTCTGTCTCCCTTCCTCTGTCTCCCTATCTCTCTCTCCCCCTCCCCCCTTCCTCCCTCCCTCCTTCCCTCCATCCCTCCCTCCCTCCGTCCCTCCCTAATCAAACAAGCCAGTGGTCCAAAGGCCCAGGTGACAGTGGTTACAGTCCAAGTTCCCGGAAAGCTCTGTACGTGAACAGCTGTGCCCGCTGCCTGGCTCGCAGGAGGAACTCAGGTCAGGACTGTCTGGCTTGGGGCTCAGAAGCATTTCCACCTCTGTCTAGGTCAGAAGAGCTTTTGTTATCTATCCTTCCCTCCAATATACATGGTCATGAAGATGGTTTCTCTCTCAATCACAGATTAGGCTTGGCGGGTGGAGAAAGGCTCTGTGTGTGGCTCGCTGGCAGGGAAACAAGTCGGCAGAGATGACTGGTGCTGAGCAGCTTAAGCCCCTGCCCAAGCTCTGGCCCTGGAAAGTGCCACAGCAATCTCCAGTCAGTCAACAGCATCCTGGGAGGGGAGAGGAGAGAGGCTGTTCATGTGCCAGGGGGGCCAAGCAGAGGAGGCCTGGGATTCTGCCAGCCTACCAACAGCTCCCACCCACAGCCATGCAGCCACTTGCTGCCTGGAGAAGGTGCTGAGATCAAGGAGCAGGAAGGTCTGTCCACTGCAGACCTGCCTCTCAGCAGCAGGCTCCCTAACTCACCAAAGTTAGCTTTTCAGATCCCCTGGTGAGAAAACCCAAGCACACAGAGGGCAGTGCCCAAGGCACACAGCCAAACAGCATCAGGACCAGGCCACAGGCCCTGAAGAGCCATCAAAGAGAAGAGAGGGAGATGGGCCAGGATCGCAGCTGACCCTACACAGCCCTTCCTGACAGAAGTTCCCAGGATAGGTCCAGTTCAGCCTCCCTGGACAAGCAGGGAAAAAGCTGGCCTCTCAGAAGCCACTGTGGGTCTGCATTTGGGTGGGTGCTAGAGATCAGACAGATGCCACAGAGCTGGGGCCATCCAGAGAAGTCCCAGGCCAAGGCTGGGGTCACAATGCCCCAGAAGGCCTACACCAGAGGACATCACCATATGGAGCCTGCACCTGCTAAGGATACTGGCTACCACTCAATGGCCCTCCCCCTGCCTGCCCCAGATGTGGGCTCTCCAGGCACAGCCATCCCCCTGCAAACCTGATCTGAAAAGACAAGATCCTCCATGCAAGCCGGGCAGGGTGCTACACACCTGTAATTCCAGCTCCCACAGGGAGGCTGAGGCAGGAGGCTCACCTGGGCTACATAATGAATTCAAGTTCAACCTGAACTACATAGTGACAGCCTATCTCAAAAAGAATAACTAAATTAAATAAATAAGAAAGATTCCCCATGCAGCCTCTGTTCCTCTGGGTCACAAGCCCCCTCGGTGTTAACTGGCCCCTGGAGACCAGTTTCTTTAGGATGGACAGGGCAAGACTAAGTCTGAACCCAGGCAGGAGCAGCTGATAAGGCAGCTTCACTTCTGCCAACTTAAAGAAGTTTGGCTGATCCTCTGCAGGCATCACAAAGGGGGTTCGGGTCCCTGTGCTGCTTCCACAAGCAGGGCCCTGGGTCCACCTCATGTCTCATCCTGGTGGCTGTCAGCGCCTGTGCCCCCAGTTGCCCTTGTTATCTGTGCCTTTCCTTCCTCCTTTAAACTGGCAGAAGCTTTATGAATATTTGAATTCTAATGGCTAGTCTTTAAATTAAGGTAGCATTTATAAATACTTTATAGCCAATGAATAATTGACCAAATTTAGTATTGTCATAACTCAAGGTAAATTATTGATCTATGGAGAATAAATATTTTTCATCTTTTATTAAGACATGGAGAGGGTAAACAAGATGATGGGTTAGGGGGGCCAGGCTGGTAAAGGCGATGCTGGGCTCTGGCCCTGTAGCACATGGACTTGTCCCACGCTTCCCACGGGGCACCTTCCTGCTGGACAAGCAACCTGTCCCCCACTGGCTTCAGTCACCCTCAGCCAGTTCTCCAGCTTCTGGGAGCCCCACCAGCCCACCCTCCTGCCAGCACAGCCCTGCTGGCCCTGGGTCCTTGCTGGTCACTCTCCATCACTTTCCTGCAGCTTCCTGATCCCTCTTTCTTTAGGTCCCACAGCTAGTGAAATCCTGACCCAGGGTTGATCTACTTCTGCACCCCTGGAGTTAGCACCAGAAAGCAGCACCCTGGTGCCACCAAACCCCACTGTACCCATTTCAACCCTTCACTATCAGGCCCCTCCTGTGCTCGTCCAACTCCAGGCTCCTGCCCCAAGTTCAAGGAATGACCTTGCTTCACCCTTTATTGACCCAGAAGCCATCATCACAGCACCTAAGCATCCTGCCTCAAAGTCTTCACCGCGATCCATACTTGTCCTGAGGGCTGCAGATAGAAGCTGCTCCCGCCTGAGGCTCAGCCCTACTCCCGAGCTCTGGGGTCCCCAAGTCCTGCTTCTTTTGCACCAAGACCCCCTTAAACCCTCCTCTGTGCAGCCCTCAGCATCCCTGCATCTGCCTCCTGCATTAAACCCCCAGCCCCACTGAACTTCCCCAGCTACTGCCCCAGCCCACGCCTCTCCTGGGTCCCCAGCAGCCACCTGCCCAACTCTCAACTCTGTCAGGCCATAACACCTCGAGGGGCCAGCACCAAACTCCTGGGGTCAGCCTGGTCTCCCACCCTCACACACCTGGCCCTGAGCCATCTTCCCCTGACCGTCTGCACCAGCCACCAGCACATTCTGGACATCTCTTCCCAAACACATCTGGAATTTGTCATCTTTCCACCACCTCCGCCTTGGTCCAAAAGGCCATGCCTGCCTGGGGACCCATATCTACCCTGCCCTGACTGGCATGCTGTCTCCTCTACACACCAGCCAGCCTGTGCTGCCCTGCTCCAAACCAGGCTCACTGCCTGCTGTCCTTAGAATGACACATACCCCAACCAGGGCCTGAGCCCCTGTGTGACCCACTCCCAAGCACAGTGCTCTAGGAGCCCAATGGATGCTGCCCAGTGCCCCGCCCACTCCACCTCCCTCTGTACTTTGGGTGTGACCATCATACCCAGAGAATCTCTGTCACCTGATCTTCCAGGCCATGGTGGGCTTTAGTTCACGTGATCCCCAGCCTGGGCCATGGCACATGCGCAACAGCCATCAACAGTGTAGACTCCCCTGGCCCCCGACCCCACAACCTGCCCCCGCCATAGAAGAGAAGCGCTACCACAGCAGATCTTATGAGACACGCAGCTTTCAAGACACTGTGGCCTCTCCATGTTTATAGCCTCTGAAAGAAAAGCCAGGTCCCACAACTTGGAGGAGAGCTAGGTGTGTGCTTGCTCATCAGTTTGGTACTGGGGGCTGAAAACAAAGCCTCTGCACTGAGCTACATCCCTGGTCCTTTTTATTTATTTTATTTTAAAACAGTCTCACTAAGCTGCCCAGGCTGGCCTCAAACATGTGACACTTCTACCTCAGCCTCCCAGATTCCCAGAGTGCCAGGATAACAAGTGTATCCTACCATACCCTGCCAGGCTAGAGACCATTTCTTAAAGCAGATATTCCATTCCCAACAGGGGCACCCCATGCTTAGAGAGCTAGGGAGCAGTGGGGAGAAAGCCGCCTGGGTCAGGCCTGGCAGCAGCACCAGCCAACATCCAGCCAACTAAAGCCCTGCAGCCAGGAGTTCCCATATTCCCTTGGCCTCAAGGTCAGCCTAGCCCAAAGGGCCCTACAGAAGAGGGGCTTCGGCTGGGGCAGGTGGGGTGCAGAGCAGACCTGGAGGATGACATGGTGAAGGCAGCACAGAGGGGCCCCAGGGGCCTTGTCCTCTGCCAATTAATGAATCAAACCCAATTCTTGCTCCTGCAGGCTGGGATCCCCGGGAGCCCGGGAGCACTGGGTGGAATGGCAGTCACTTATTTAATGGCTCTCCAGCTCCATGTTAATGACTTCTATTACTCCACCCATGGAACTCAGCTCCCTGGCTGGAATTCATCAGTTATATTAGGACAGCATCGCATCCCAGGCCATGTGCAGAGCCCAGGGCCTCAGAGAAACTCAAAAGCAGCCCAGAGAGCCCCCCAGGACTCCCACAGCCCCTCGAGAGATCACCTCCTCACCCCACCTCTGGACACCTGCACCCCACCAGCCACCCTGCCCCAGTCGCCCTGCTCCAGCTGTCCTTCCTCTAGCCTCACTAAAGAGTTCGGAGTGAGAGCCACGCCTTCTCCCGCCCCAGCTGCCATAGCTCAAGCGCCAGGAAGGTAGCCCCGCGGGCACACCTGAACCCCCATAAGCCCCCCCACCCCGCACACTCTCAGACCTCCTGACTGTGCCAGTCTTTGGACCCACTCTGCAGAGGCAGAGGTGGTCATAAAGGGTATTTTTCTGAGTTCCCAACTTTGAACATCTTTAAAGAAAGGGCGTGGGAAACCTGTAATAGAACGTTGTGGAGTTCAACCATTCAGAAGGTTGGGGAACTCAATCTGGGCCTTGCAGCCCAAGGTCAGTCAGCGTCGTGGGGTTCAGCCATCAGCTAACTGAGATCAGGGGATTTGCAACCTCACTCTGTCTGAGCCATTAAATGGTAAATACACTATATTGAAGTTTTGTTCACTGCAGACATGTTCTGGACTGCTTCTTGATTTCAATTTAATTCAAATGATTTAAGGGTGATAGACTAGTGACTACCACCGGTAGTCAGTGTCCAAGTTGTGCTTGATCTCAGTGTGTTGCTGATTGTATCAGTTGGGGTAAGCAATGCCGTTGATTTGATGAGCTGTTTTCTCTGATGTTATGAAGATGAGAATGTCTGTGGGTCGTTAGAGACACAGAAGCTAGGGTGCAATTATATAAGGAAGATTTGGGTGATAACCCAGAGATTAAACCAAGGACAGTCTGACAACAAAAATAAAAATGAGAAAACACTTAAGCATGACACAAGGACAGACTTCCAGTTCACCAATGGCAAATAGTAGGGCAAATGAGGATGAAAAGGCTGATAGTGAACCACCAGGACACCCTGAACTCAAAGCACAGGAAGTAACAAAACAGATCAATCGAGCTCTAGAAAAATTCAAAACAGAAATAATTTCCCAGATAACCATAGAGATAGTGAGCAAAATGGAAGTCGTGATTCGAGACTCTAGAGCAGAAACTGACAAAAATATAGATGAGCTCAGGACCATGAGAGAAGCCATGAAGGCCCAGCATAAGAAAGAAATGGAAAAAATAAATGCCCAACATAGGAAAGAAATGGCATCCATAAAACAGATTCAAACAGATATCCAGGAGATTAAACACTCCATTGAAAGTGTACGCAACAGAATAAAAGAATGTGAAGACAGAATCTCAGATGTTGCAGTCAGTGACCATGAAAAGAGAGGTCTCTTAAAAACAGTAGGCTATCATGAGAAATTGATCCAACAACTCCTAGATGATGCAAAGAAGAATAACATAAGACTGATAGGAATCCATGAAGTAGCAGGAGAAAATACAAATGACTTTAAAAAGCTGTTCGCAGAATTAATGACAGAAAACTTCCCAAACAGAGGGGAAGAATTTGACATTCGATAACTGAGGCATATAGGACCCCAACTAGCTACAATCAAAAAAAAATCTACACCCAAACATATAATAATCAAGATCCCAGAAACCCAACAGAAGAACAAAATGCTACAAACAGTAAGAGAAAAGAAACAAATCACATACAAAGGAAAGCCCATCAGAATCACAGCAGACTTTTCAACACAAACCCTTGGGGCAAGGAGAGCCTGGAATGAGATATTTCAAGTACTAAAAGAGAACAACCTCCAACCTAGACTGATGTATCCTGCAAAACTCTCTTTCAAAATGGATGGGGAAATAAGACACTTCCACGACAAAGAACACCTGAGAGACTACATGAATACCAAACCAGCACTACAAGCAATTCTAAACAAGATCCTAGAAAAAGACAATGAAGGCAACAACACCATGAGGCCCAACAGAGCAAATCAAATAGGCAAGGCAAGAAATTAAGAGGAGAAGGTGAAAAAGAAAAAAGAGTCAACAAAAGGCCAATAACATCTCAATAATAAGTCAGTACATATCAGTTATAACCAGCAATGTCAATGGCTTCAATTCACCAATCAAGAGAAATGGACTGGCAGAATGGAATAAGAAGCAAAATCCAACAATATGTTGAATACAAGAAACACACCTAGTGCAAAAAGAAGCCCACAGACTGAAAGTGAAAAGACAGAAAACAATTCTCCATGGGACAGGAGCTCAGAAAAAAACAGGGGTAGCAATCTTATTTGCAGATAAAGTAAATTTCAAACCAAAACTGATTCTAGCATTATTGATGTAGGATGGTACTGTATCATACCTCTATGAATGTAAAATATCTTACACCTGCTTTATGATACATAGTAGGGACTGTGCTTTATCAGAGCTACATTTAATGATATTACTCTAGAATGTTCTCTTTCCAGATGATGATTAAGATGCTAATTAAAAAAATGGTGCCAGGTACTACAACAGCAACAGAACTTAGCTGTTTTCTGGATATTATTCTTCTCTTTGTTTTTTGTTTTGCTTTGTTTTAATGGAATGTGCTAAATGTCTATAATTTTGTTCAAATGATTGCAGAACCTGGAAAAGCTGTTGCTGCTATCGATGTATAACATACTGTTATTATTAGTCTTTTTATATAAATATAAATATATATATATACATATATATATATATAGAAATTGAATTTTGGGAAACTTTAACAGTGCTGCCAACTTTGGAAAAAGTCATCCCAATTTACTGTGTTGAGTTGGCATTGTACAGAAATGGACAGCCATATTGGTCTAGAAATGTTAATTTTTTTATTTTTATTTTTTTTCCATGTGTACAGGGGTAACACATCATACCAAATATGTAAGGTCATAACTACGTGGGTTTGATTACAGAAACTAATACAGTATTCTCTAAATAATGAAAAAAAGAATAAGATAAGACTATAAGAGCAAGAAGCAATTTAAATATGTTCAGGGACCATTTTCATCTCCAGAATTAAGGATTATTCTAATGTTACATCATTGCCTTTTCTCTTTTACTTTCCTTTTTAGTTTTATTTTAGGATTCCCTATTTTTAATGTTCATACAGAGATTTCTTTAACTGAAATACCGAATAGGTTCTTTGGTTTGAAAAACTGTAATAGTATACAGGATCCTAATGAGATAATTAATAATGTGAAATAGGAAGTAAAGGGCTAAAGGTGTAGGGAAAGTGGAAAGGGTGAGGGAAAGGTAATAAGGGAGAGGAAAAATAATATGAGAAACTGAAATAAAGTGTTTATAAATGGGGAAGGGAGGAGGGGGTGAAGGGAGGGCAGGGACAAGGGGAAAATATGAGAATCAAGACCTATTATGTAAAGGTACATAACCCCAATGATGAATGTAACTGTATTGTATACCCAGATTGTACCAATAAACTCAATAAAAAAAAAAAAAAAAAGAGTTCGGAGCTCACACCAAACGCACCTCTGCTATGCTCCTGGCCGCTTGGGAATCGAACTCCAGCTGGTGAAAACACCACCATCCCACACCCACCATTACGGCACCAGTCTATGCCTGACCTCCACATGCCCCATGCTCTGTGTTCATGTCATTCACGTGCTCATTATCACATCCCTACCTTCGCACATGCTGGTTCCCTTTCCCTAAAATGCTCTACTTCCTCCTCTATTCTGCCCTTCGAACTCCTCTGATCCCTCAAAATCTATGGAATGAGTTAGTGAAAGCACAGACACATGCAGATTAAGAAAATCACTTGAAACAACACTGCTACAAGGTGACCTCAAAACCCAGAGAATCAATAGGGTGGGTTTGATTGAGGCAACGAAAGTCATGCTGCCCTAGAACAGGGTAACCCCAGGCAGCACGATGCGGAAGAGCAGCCTGGACTTCAGAGCCTACAGGAATTGGCCCAGATCCAATCCCCACACATGTGAGCTGGGGTCTCAGGTGACCAGGGAGGAGGAAGCACTGTCCAGGCACTAGGGATCCAGGAGCAGCAGCAATGTCACAAACTAGCAGAGTGGGAAACGGCTGGCTCTGGGGGGATCAGAGACAGGACAACTCCAGGCTCAAGGCCATGGAACAGATCCAGCTTGGAGAGGACAGTGACGGACATCTGGCTCAAAGACACCCTCTGTGGGCTCAGCGGTACCCAGGATGTGGACACAGAGTGACACGGGACACCCCAACATGGACACCCACGTCCACCTGGAAAAGCCTCTCAGGGTAACCATGCAAGCGCTCCAGCACTATCTAGAGAACAAGGAGAAAAGGGCTGTGGCCACACTTCCAAAGGGGCACAATGTAACAGCCCCTGGTCCCTCATACAGCACAGAGGACTAGGGAGTCAGGTCACTGACTGCCACCAGGTGCCACACCAGGGCCACCCAACCTGATCGCTGGGGCCATGGCTCCCTGGAAAGGGAGTGCTGCTACCTGACTCCAGACAACAGGGATGGGGCAGAGGCCCAAGGCCTAAAACCACAGGGGAGCCCAGGACCAAACTTTGAGCTGCCTGAGACAAAGAAGTTGAGAGCACCTTCCAGGATGCAGGCAGCTGTGTGCCCTCAAGCAGGTCACAGGACTCCCCACTAAGCCTCAGTCTCTCCCCTGCCAGAGCACAGGGACAGCCCTCATAACCTCACAGCCCTCAGTACTGCTAAGTGCTCCAAAAAGGGTTATCTTCTCTTGCCAGTATTTAGCTTACTTGGAGGGGAGCCTGCTTTTAGAGAGTCGAGGCAGGCATGGTGGCACACACCTGTAATTCCAGCACTCGAGAGGCTGAGGCAGGAGGATCACCACAAGTGCAAGGCCAGCCCAACTACACAGCAAGTCTGTCTCAAAAAAACAAAACACACAAAAAATAGAGACACAGCCAAGTGGGGGTGGGAGGGAAACTCGACTCAGTGTGTGTGAGTCAGCATCATGATACTACAGTGAAACAGCCATGGCAATGAACATACAGAGAAAAGGTTCTGGAGGTTTCTCTCTGAGACTGGGTGATCCTATTGCTTTGAGCTTCTGTGGAGGGAACCAAATGTCAGTGGCAGGAAGCATGTGGCACATACTGCTTACATCAGGAGCCAAGAAGCGGAGGTACGCTGGGGTCTCACATCCTCTCAGGGTCATGCCACCAAGACAAGGACTTCCCACCAGGCCCCACCTCCTAAAAGTCCACAACACCTCCCAACAGTGCCACCCTGGGTACCACATCTTAACACATGGCCCTCAGGGACAACCTGTACTCAAACCATGGCAGTATGTCCGGGCCTGGGTGGAGAGTGGGGACATCACAGTCACTTCCAGAGAGCACAGCTGTCCCTGTTCTTTTTCCAGAAAAGCCAGATACACCCACATGTCTGGGCCTGGGGCTCCAGGAAACAATGCTTCTCTCGTGGTCCCTGGCATCACCAAGAGCATCCCCCACACTCCACAATAGGATCAGAGTGCCTTCCCAGAGGTCTATCCTCCTGGCGGCCCTTCAGACCACACTGCTCTCTCAGCAGCAGACCACTCTGAGCCTGTTGGGTACCAGGAGGCAGTTTAGCCATCTGAGGACAGCCAGGCCCCAAGGCTGCTCAGCCTCCCTGACCCCCAAGGCCAGTTCATGATCATCTTTTCCCTCTCACCTCCCAGAAAACAAGACAGCAGCCCAGCCCCAGTCCTGGCCCAGTCACTCCTACTTAAGCCCCACATGTGATTGCAGAGCAAAGGGTGTCACTGATTATTCAGTGTTCTGTCACCCCTAGACTGAGCTCCCTAAGGACCTCTCTGTCCCCAGCTCACACATGGGTCTGGACATGCAGCTGTCTCCAGGCAGCAGGTGACTGTGACTCTTCCCAGGCCACCCACGGTCACCATCCCTGGGGCAGTCCAAGTTGGCCACACTTAACAGCCATAAGTGGTAGCCACCACCTTGGGGTCCCATCTCCAAGGAGAGAATCCAAAGAATGTCCCACTCCTGTCTCCTCTGACTACCTGGCCAGGTGAGTGTGTGTGGATGCAGCCCTCTGCTCTCTGGCCTGCCCCTAGTGTGTGGGCCAGCAGAAATACTGACCAGATGCCTCCAGTAGGCAGAGTACCCCCCATCTTAGCCATTTTCTTGTCACTGAGGCACAATACCCAATACCCCCAATTTAAAGAAACAGAGTTGATTTTGGTTCACATGTTAGTCCAGGGCTGCCCAGCTCCAAAGAAGAAATGACCTGACAGAAAGGCCTGGTGGTAGAAAGCAGCTCAAGGCATGGAGGACAGGAAGTGGCTATCAAGGGGAAGAACTGGGAAGGGAGATGGACTGAAAACTCAGAAACCATAAGCCATATTCGACCTTTTCTCCATAAGTTATGCATGTCAGGATTTTGCCCCAGCAACAAAAAGCTGACACACACAAGGAAACCCCAAGTCCTGCAGGAGTGAGGGCCAGGCTGTGCCAGCAGGGTGGGATGTCCATGTGTGCCAGCCCCAGGGGAACCCGGGTGCTGTGCTGCAGGTAAGGTGCAAGGAGGACACCCAGCCCAGCTTCCGCCTGCTGCCCCTTCATAGGCCTGGCTTCTAACACCTCCTTGCTGTGTTGATGGCCATCACGGTAACACAGCTTCTTAGAGAAGGGGGGAAAAAAACCCATTGCAATACACTTGGGAGAAGGAGGTGGCAAGGTGCAGGCTGGGCCCTAACGCCAGCCTTCCCAGACTGACCCACTGCACTCAGGGAAATCATGGCAGGGCCTTCATGGGCTCAGGGGATGGCTCAGGGGCAGCTGGCTCCCAAAGGCTTCTGAGAAGGAGCCCAGCTGGCCCAGGGACAGTGCCCACCGCAGCCCCCAGGTGCCACGGAGCAGATGGGGAGAGAAGGCAGAGGCCTCCTGCCGCCGCCAGGAAGGACAGGAGCTGTGCCAGTGATAATGAAAATTTTCACAGTAACAGATGCTTAGAGAAAATGGAAAAATAATACCATGAAATTCACAAGCCAGAGAGGGGCTTAAGAGGAGCCTGGTGCGGGAGGCTTGGTTTTCCCACCAACACCTCTGGTCATGGAGTCATTTTCTCCCCAGCAAGAAGCCAAGCTGCCCTCCCATGGACCCACACACAGCTCCAAAGCACCTATTGTGTGCCTGGCAGGGGCCGGGGCTGGGACATGGACAGGACCCAGAGTCAGCACAGGGCCCAGCTGATGTGTCCTGAGGGCACTGGAGGGGGCTGGGACAGGTGCAACAGCCGGCTGCTGGCACCAGCAGAGAAAGAGGACAATTCAGCCTCGTGGCTGGTGGGAGCCAGGCATAGCCCAGTGGCTTTGGTGGGTCTGCAGGAAGGGACGCTCATGGTGAGGTGGGTGGTAG
Organism: Fukomys damarensis; assembly: GCF_012274545.1. NCBI lineage: Eukaryota > Metazoa > Chordata > Mammalia > Rodentia > Bathyergidae > Fukomys > Fukomys damarensis. The sequence goes on from NW_022900913.1 coordinate 68,046,215, forward strand.
GCCACGGCTGTTAGGGGCAGGGGTGGAGCCCAGCAAGTCCCCCATGGACGGCTTCCGGGCTCAGCTGAAAGCCTTTCTGTTCATATCCAGGGGCAGGAGGGAGTCTAGAGGGTTCTGGAGCACGGGCAGCCAGCTAGGAGCTTGCCCACACTAAGGGGCATCAGAGGGCTGAAGCAGGGATGGGGCAGGGGCAGCAACTGCCTCACCTTCATCCCAGCTCTGGATCCCTCCAAGCTTAAACACTGCATGGCCTGTCATAGAAGAAAAAACCCAAAATGTAAATAAAGAGCAAGATAAAAAATAGACAACAGAAAACAGGGAGAGAGAGAGAGACAGAGAGAGAGACAGAGAGAGAGAGAAAGAGAGAGAGAGAGAGAGA